>NC_086158.1:89815503-90466503 GCF_035149785.1 Candoia aspera | reverse complement strand
AACCACCACTTCCAACTGTCTTATAAATCTTTAACAAGAACCATTGATAACAGATGTGGAGAGTCAGATACATCCAAATATAAAAGAGATTTTTGTCTTCATCAAACCTCACAGATAATATTGTCTTCTTTCCTAATTAATCCAACCATTTCTTTAAGTCTAAGATAGGACGTATGGATTGAGGAGTGGCAGAGAAGACAACTGATTTTATTGGGCCTCTGCTTTTAACTGGACTTAACAATGAATTTTCTGATTGTAAATAAGGCTCATAAAAATAAATCCCTTACAAACAATAGATAATATCCTACAAAATCTTGAGGAAATACACTGCTATGAAGCATGGTTCAGGAAGGAACTTGACTGCAGACCAATGGAATGTATTTACAAAGTCAATGTAAAGTATAAAGAGCACTTTAAGTAAAAATACATATTCTAGCTCTTTCAAATGTAGGCTCAACATTTCTGTCTGCTCTTGTTCGAAATATAGCAACAGAGCTGCACATCTGATGCATATATAAGCAAAGCCTTTCAGTTTGGAGAGACACTTAGAAGATTATTTAGAGTATATCTGGACTGACTCCATTCTTTTCCTCATGATTAAGTCTTAGCAATTGAACCAACTCTGGGTAAATGAAAACCAAAATTGAAAGGAAGAAAGTACTGTGCTTTTTCTTGTAGTGATAAATGGATGGAAAGATGGGTGGAATATATTTCTAATCTATCCAATATCCAAAGTTCTTTGGACAATTACGAACTTTCTAAACCTGTCTCTGATCATACTGAACAGATCAATTCTGGTTGAAGATGGTGGTCCTGGAGATAACTTGGTGCCAAGCTGTGTAGGATTTTATAGATCAAAACCAGCACTCTGAATTGCACTCAGAAGCCTATCAGTAGCCAATGGGGGGCCTTAAGCACAGGTGTAACATGCTGTTGCCAATTAACACCTGCCAGTAAATGTGCTGCAGCATTCTGCATCCACTGAGGCTTGCAGTGGTCTTCAAAGAAGTCTACATGTAGGCTGCATTGCATTAGTATAGGCATGCTGTTATGAGGGCACAAGGTACTGCTGCAACGTCCTTACACCACA
Source organism: Candoia aspera (assembly GCF_035149785.1). Classification (NCBI taxonomy): domain Eukaryota; kingdom Metazoa; phylum Chordata; class Lepidosauria; order Squamata; family Candoiidae; genus Candoia; species Candoia aspera. The sequence continues at coordinate 90,465,413 of NC_086158.1, read as the reverse complement.
GGAAGAGCCACAATTGGTATAACAGCCTCACCTGGGCAAAGACCACCATTTCCACCTGTCCTTCCACAAAGTCCAGAAGGATCCCTAAGTTTTATCTTTTTTTATGTATAATTTTTATTAAGGATTTGAATTACAGTAGTAAAACCTAATGCAGAAAGGAAGGAAGGAAGGAAGGAAGGAAGGAAGGAAGGAAGGAAGGAAGGAAGGAAGGAAGGAAGGAAGGAGAAAAGGAAGAGAAAGAGAAAGAGAAAGAGAAAGAGAAAGAGAAAGAGAAAGAGAAAGAGAAAGAGAAAGAAAGAGAAGAATAGGAAAAGTGAAAGGTACAAAGGAAAAGAAAAAAACATAGAAAATAGAAAAAAAAGAAAAAAGTAAGAATATAGTGAAGAGAAAGAAAAGAGATATATAAAGAAGTGACTTCCAACCTTCATCACAACAAACAATTTTCATAACTCTTCATCCCCTCTTAGTTTACAACCAATGATCTCTTCACTCCATATCCCATCTCTTAACTATGGACAGATCCATAAAGCATCATCTTTTCAGTCCTGTGTCAGCAGAAAGTCCAGTAAAGTTTACCAGAAGCAACAACATAACTTATTTTAACCTTGATCAAATAAACCAACTTTATATTTCTTCCTTTTACTGCTAACAGTCTTAATCTTTATTCAAATAATGTCACAGAATTTGATTTTTTTTTCCATTTCTTCTTTGTCCCTCCTCACCAGATTCTTCAAAGCTTTAACAAGCCTCTTATGTAAATCCAATATAAAAGAATATCAAGGTCACTCTCTTGGTTTATTATTTGTATTTCCCTTTTGATTTTTAAAACATCATCCAGTTTCTTTTGTATGTCCAGTGAGACATCCTTTTCCATATCATTCTTGTAACCTATCATTTGTAGATCAATTTTTGATGCTATCTCTGTCTTGTCTAATTAAACTTGTTCCTCATCTGCCATTTCTTCCATGACATCTTTTGGATACAGTCTATCCATAGAGGCAAACATCACTATTGACGTTGTTGATATTAACTTGATTCCATTTTTCAAAAGTGTCCTTCAGTATTTTCAATGTTAAAATGTTTTGCACCATGTTATATGTCCCAGTTAATTAGCTGTTAATCAGGTTTGTGTATTTTTTCTCCTTTAACTAAAATCTTTAGTCCCCTCTAGTGTTCAATTTTAAAATTGCTTATCTTTATTTTGTCTTGCAAAAGTCCAAACAAATCTATTTCTCACAGGAAGGATTCTTTATAATTAATTCCAAAATCTTATTCCAAGTTTAGCTGAACCCTTAATCCATTTATAACTTTCTAGGATCAAAGTCTTATTAGTTTTTTGTTGTTTATTTCAATTTTTAAAAAATTCTTAAACTTATAATTAAAATTTTCTTTCATTAAGGATTGAAGGCAAACTCACCCGGAGTTTTCAGACTTGTCGATCCAAAGGTCTCTAATAGCTTAAACGTAGTTAACAGGCAATTTTCAAATGTGATTAGAAAAGGAAGTTTGCAAACTTAGTGTTCTTTAAAAGGCACAAATTGCAGTTGCGAGCAAGATGGCTATGCCTGTCATCTCCCAGTGTTCAAAACCCACTGGGGACGGCTGTCCTGAGGTATCCTCATGAGGAGCAACTGTTTGGTGCATATGTGGGCGATCTCCTGTCCTCTCCTTGTCTGGAGAGGTTTCAAAGGGCTGGTCTACTCACCAGCTCTTGGTTCTTCACTGTGGTCATCAGCTCTGTTTTTTGTTGAGCTGTCTTCAGTCCCCCATTTTCTTGCTCCAGAAGTCCCCTAAGTTGTGGACTTTCTCAAGGCATAACATAGAAGGTAATCAAGTTCCTCCAGAGATAAATAGTAATTGTCTTGCTTATGTTCAGTTTCAGCCTATTTCATTCCATCTAGAGCCTAACAGCCTCCAGACACCAGAACAAGACTTCCACGGCACTGCTAGTATACAAGCAGAAGGAGAAAAGAAAAGAAAAGAAGAATTGATACAGAAATTGGCAATTCTAACCCTAATCCTAACCCTCTAGTTCTAACAGATAACTTCTCTTCACCCTGGAAGCAGGCAGTAGAATATAAGCTGGCTTCGTATGGACTCTCTCCACTATTCTTAATATCATTAGACTATGACCAAGCCAAACAACTAGTCATCCAAAGAATAAGGGACATGGAGTTCCAGAATGAACTTAATAGGCTCACACAACATAACAAAATTTGGATAAACAGGGACATATGAGAACCAGCAAGGTATTTGCTAAACCCTAACCTTCCCTAAGGGACGCGGTGGCGCTGCGGGTTAAACTGCTGAGCTGCTGAGCTTGCCGATCGAAAGGTCGGCGGTTCGAAACCGCGCGGCGGGGTGAGCTCCCGTTGCTCGTCCCAGCTCCTGCACACCAAGCAGTTCGAAAACATGCCAATGTGAGTAGATCAATAGGTACCGCTTCGGCGGGAAGGTAATGGCGTTCCAAGTCGTCATGCTGGCCACATGACCCGGAAGTGTCCTATGGACAACGCCGGCTCCAAGGCTTAGAAACGGAGATGAGCACCGCCCCCTAGAGCCGGACTCGACTGGACTTTACGTCAAGGGAAACCTTTACCTTTAACTAACCTTCCCTAAGTTGAGAATCACATTCTTCAAAGCCAGATTGAATATTCTTCCATCTGCACTACTCCAAGGCAGGTATAACGAAGTCCACATAGCTGAGCGTATCTGCCCATGCGGTGAAGAGGAAGTAGAAACCATCTCGCATGTACTGCTACACTGTAAATTTTCAAGGGATATCAGGTCAATCTACATTTTGCCCCTAACAGATAAATTCCCTGGCTATCCAGATAATTTTTACGTGAACTATCTACTTCAGGATCTAAAACCATACATTACGTGCACAGTTGCTAAATTCTGTGTTGCTGCAATGAAAATAAGACAAAACCAGACAAAGTAATAACTCCCTATTTTAAGAAGCACTTTTTTAAATTTGAAATATTTTAATTAATAAATTGTCAGGGGATAAATATTTTTACTTTTATTTTATAATTTCTAATGTTCTAGGCTCACCCCACTAAGGTAACAAATGTATTAATATAGTAATAGCAGAGTGAACGCTATATTATTATGTGATTTATCTTATTAGTCTGTAGTAGATTATTGTATTTCTTTGTTTTACTTTGCTTTTCTCCTTTTAAATTTTGCTGGTCATTGACCGAATAAATGTGATTTGATTTGATGATGAGAAATTAACCATAAAAAACAACATATGTTAAATTATTTTAACGATCTGAGTACAAATTTGAATCTCTGAGCTAAGTGCCAAAATCTCCACTATTTGTTGTTTAAGAACTGAAAAAAGAAGAAAAAGAAGCAGGGGGCAGGGGAGAAGGAGAAGGAGGAGGAGAGACATTTATATAATGTTTTTAGTAGTTCTGCTTAGCTGCTGAGCCTGGACAAGCTCAACTGGATACTGCCACCCTGTATAAAATGAACACAAAATCAAGAATCACCCTGTACCCTTTACAACTGGGATCTCCTCGACTGCCCAGTATGGCAGCTCAATGAGCAATGAACATCTTGGGTGATGATCTGAGAAAGATGATCCCAGCCTGATCTCTGTACAAGCAAGACTATGGGAATCTACCTCCCTATGATGAACCAGTGAGGGGAAAGGGAAGAAAATCCCTGCATGAAAATATCAGCAGCGCCTACAAGGTAGACACTGAAAGCCACTACGCCGCAGGAGTTAATAATAGTTGGGGGGGGGGGCTCACTCTGTGTGCATGCACACAGAGAAGGGATGGGGAAATTACAAAAACCAATTTCCTAATAAACATTTTCTGTCTTGAGTGCCAAGCCTGAGACTAAGTATTTCTAGAAACACAACTACTAAGACTGTACTTTTCAGTGTCAGTAAATTCATTATTGCATTAACTAGGCCTAAATTATTAAACCTTAATGATGTGGGTTCTTTGAATCTGCCGGGCTTCATTTTCCCACACAGAATCAATGTTAAACATTACAGTATAAATTAAGTAATACTTTACCCAGGCATGCTGCTGCTTTGAATTGAGTTAGCCCAGGAAGATGTATATTTGCGACTTCAGGGTCTCTCCAGCCTTCTAGCAAAGATTGTATAGTTTATTGTAACAAATGAGGCACAGACCTGTAATGGCTTAAGTAATGCATCCATTTTTGTCAGAGAAAACGTATGAGCGAGGACACTGCACTGCTTACAGCAATGAGGAGCAAACGGAGATCTTGTGTTATAAACATAATTTCCATGGGAGCCTGGGGGTCCAGCACCCTTTCCAGACTGTAGAAGCGTGACATGTATTGCAAAACGTTGGAGGGCAGTGAAATAAATAGAACTTCCATTCAGACCCAAAGTAATTTTAACAAGATTTGGCCTTAATCCTCTTTACATTTTGAAGAGAATTCCAAATTGTGAAAAGATGGGCTGAGAGACTGGAGCAGGGTTTCTCAACTTTGAAAACTTTAAGATGTGTGGACTTCAACTCCCAGAATTTCCCAGCCAGCAACCCGGCTGGGGAATTTTGGGAGTTGAAGTCCACACATCTTAAAGTTGCCAAGCTTGAGAAACACAGGACTAGAGAGTAGCTTCTTTCTTCATCATAGGTGCTGATTGTCCCAAGCAAAGCCATCAGTGGTCAAGACGCTCAGATCCCCAGGAAGATATACACCAAAACAGTGGGACTACATCTGAGAATGGGAGTGTGAAGGTTGGTTATGGGAGACTTGGGTAAACATACAAGGAATTTGTTTTATTTTTAATAAAACTTAGCCATCCCCTCAGTCCATTTCCACCAAGTTCTCTATTGTCCCGACTGACCACAGTTCTCAAAGTCATTTCCAATCCTGCTCCTGAAGCTTCTTCATACTGTTGATGGCAGGGGCCTTCTATGTTGTGTTACCACCGAATTCTTGGCTTCTGCAGTAGGAAAAAGAAGTTGGTTTTCCCAGGGCTTCATACCATTTATTTAGAAAATATTTGCTCACACAGCTTTCCCATGTGAACTAAAAGTGCCTTATATCGTTTCAATATTCCATCAGTCTGGATGCTGTTTATACCTATGGGATTCCTGGAAATGCTTAGATATAATTATATTTGTGCTGGGCAGTAAGGCTCATGTAAGATGGCATAACAACATGTGTGTTTTCTAAACTATCAAAAGTTTGACAAAACTAATTAATTACAAGACAGCAGAATCTATGACTTAACCTGAAATGGGGTGAAGGAGACATGCTATGTCATATATAAGGTAATTTAGTACTTATGTATGAGGTAGTGAGGAAAAAAATACCATCGAGAATACCATAATAGATGTTTGGGTCCAGAATGTGGCAGCTAGATTAGTGCCAGGAGTAAGTTGGCCTTTCATCCCAAGTCAGGTGATTACATTGACAAGATCTTGGAAATATTGTAGAAGAGGTTTGTCACTGCCTTCTTCTGGGATTGTTTTTCAACTTCCCAGTCTAGCATACATCCTTGGAATATTCTGATGGTCCAAATATTAATCAGGTCTACCCCTATTTTGCTATTCAGATTGGCCAAGGTTGATTAGCGTATGTATGTACATGTACGTATGTGTTATAACATCTGTCTGTCACCGACTCCGTGTGGACTTGAGCAATTTATACAAAGTCAAAAACCATAAAACTCTGCATAAACTTACATTAAAAACTATAATAAACAATATCCCTGCTTGACATTCCCAACATTTTCTGGACACCAATTTTTGACACTATTCTAAAAACCAGCAGGGAAGTTGCCACTGGAATTTCTGGGGATAAAATGTTCCATAGGAATGGAGCACATACAGGGGATCAGTGTTCCCTAGATCCCCTTTCCAAATGTCACACGGGGGTATCCTCAACAACCCTAATCAGGAAATGTAGGATAGCCCTACAAGGAATAGGGGTCCTGCAGGTCTGTAACGTAAACTATCTGAGTCTAGAATGTTTTCACATATAGCCCATGGTATAATAGGGGTCCACTAACACCAGAAGTATAACTATCAGCAGATCTTGTCAGTGGGAACTGAGGCTGCATAGAATTCCTTTCCGCTGGAGATTTGCCAGTTCTGGACATGTAACCCATTGAGACAAACAATTAAAACCTCTCTGTTTGGAAGATTTTGATCTGTAATTATATTACTCTAATTACTGTAATTAATTACTCCAGATTATATGTTTTACATCTAATACTGCATTTCTCGAATCTTTTTGGGGAAAAAAGCAAGGTAACAAAATGTATACACATCATAGAAATTGGCACCTGCCACCTCCTCTCTTACTAGTTGAAAGGAATTTTGCTAAAGAATTACAGGCATGTATTTCCAGTCAAACTCATTCATTCTACCAAGTTTGCATGCTGGGTTAATAAGCTCATAAGCCAATGTCAGCATAACTCACCTCTAGAGCAAATTCCTAAGGAATCTGAATGGCAGAGCACCAGTGAAGCAAACTCTAGTTAACGATACTGCTATAGTTAGAAAAGCAAACAAGAAACACAAAACTGGATTTCCATTTAAATAGTGTACTTGTTCTGGAATTACTACTATTTACCTATTTCCTCCTGGGTTTCATTCCTGACTCGAGAGGTCTTAAATCTATAGAACCCTTGTGCAACATTATTTTAATACAGCAATTCAGGTACATAGTTTAGCTGAAAGTTCAGAGCGAGCCACTTCCCCAAAGGAATATGATTTCTATTCACACAGCTTTAAGTATACAGAATGTTATTCCCAGTGAGATAATAATAAGCCCCCTTTTTTGACCTGCTTGGTTGAGTCTTTTGCTGGCTGAGAGAAAATGGGACTTCTCATTTCCATAATTCTCAGATAAAGCAACGTATCAACCCAGGTGATGGTCTTCTTTTCTTAAACCTATCAAAAGGAGCCTGGCAGGAAGGTGTCCTATGGCAAATCCAAAGGAAAGTTTAGAAGATTCGTTCTATCCACTGCCAGCTGAGACATTAGTGCGAGCTAAGAAGCTAAGCCCAGCGAGGAACCAAGTCACCTCAGGGCAACAATGCAATGAACAGGAATGGATTTAGGAGGAATTCAAGGTTATGTTTGGAAAAATAGAGTAATTCAGTGGTTTTGCAAAACAGGAGACAGAAGAACTAGACTGAAATATGGAGAAGTGATCCAATCCCATACCTTTCTTTTTTCTCAGAGTTATAGAGTGCTGCTTCAGAAGATACCTCTCATCATCATTTACCATTTGGTTGCCCTGTCTGAGGTTTATTGGAATCACAAGTTAAGCCACCTGGAGAACACCAAATTGCCTACTCCTACATGTCCATACCATAAAACTGAGTGTAAGCCAATTAATTAGTGACTGGAAACAGGAAGGAGGCTTATCTACCACCACCACCACCACCACTATTTCCTGCAGAGCACTGTGCTGTTCTCCTGGGAATCCATTTCCTTTGTACCAGTTGCCAGTAGGGGAGGTCTTCCTGTGGGAAGATAAGAAACCCCTTGAAAATCAACAAACACCAAACACATTTTGGGCCCAACAGCACAATCCCTTTCTGTGTCATAGCAAGCACTTTGCTCTACCAAGTTGGAACCTGTTGCACAACAACTTTGGCCCCTTGAAAAGAACACACATCTTGCCCTTGGTTGCCTGCTCCACAAAGGATCCCTGACATGCAGGGGAGACTCTGATTTACGTTATGAGTCTCCCATTTTGCTCTGTGCTTCCTTTTTCTCATATGGGTGTGTGGTTCCCATTCATTCATGTGGGAAAAGTCAGGTGCTACGGTGGTGAACAATACAGTGAAAAAAAGAGATCTTGCCTATCAGCCTTAAAGGCCCAGCAACAAAGAGATAAGCTCCAGCAGCAACAACCCTTTGCATCTTTCATCCTGTTGAACAGTTGAGCCATTAGGAGTAGAGGAAGTGAGCAAGGAACTCCTCCTTAGTTCCTCTCTGTGCCAGACTCTGTTTTCTCCTGATTGGAAGGTGCTTAAGTTCTCCCTCTGTTTGCTTCCTAAGGGAAGGAGAAAGCACTTCCTTTCTTTTTCTCTTTTCAACTATATATTTATTACTGGGGGGTGGGGAAGGAGGCAGCACCATTCTGCTTACTCCATGGACTTCTTCCAGGAGGTACCAGCCACAGTCACTTACTGCAAGCATGAACACTCCCTTGCAGTGCTAGTTGAGGATGGAGATCACTCTCCACCACCACCCATTTCACCCTGAGTCCTTCCACAACTATGACCTGTCTGCTGGGCTGTTTTTGAACACAGATTTAGAGCTCTTTCAGAAGAGTGCTGGACCCACGTTCAGAATAACCTAAATGCCTTGTTACAAGTGTGGAGCACCTGTGTGCCTATGACCCCTTAGTCGGCCAAACCAGCCATTCTAAGAACCCATCAACCCTCACACAACCCCGCCCCACCACATGTTATGAGAGCAATTGGCGGTTGTGTTTATTGCTGACAGATGACGCTTGCTGGGAGGAGAATCCTCCAGTCACCTTCCTTATCTTGTTCCATATTAAAACAGAATGACATCCCCACACACATGCATTGTAATTGAGGTGGAATAGGGATTGGCAATGAAGGAAGCCCAGCAGATTTTCCTGCCAGCTCATGGACTCGAAGGTAACACATTGATGCAGCAATCTGGTGGTATCTTAAGAAATATTAGGAAGAACTGGGACTTCTGGGGAAGAAATGACTTTTGTGGAAGACAGTTCCACAAAAAGCAGAGCCAACAATCACAATGGAATGAAGAGCCAGCAAGTAGACCGGCTCTTTGATAATTCCTCTCCAGACAAGGAGAAGATTTGAGATTACCCACAAGTGCTCCAGACAGCTGATCCTCACAAGTAGACCACAAAATAGCGGTCTCTGGTGGGTTTATAGCTCTGGGAGACAGAGGAATAGCCATCTTGCTCAAACCATGGTCGGAGCCCTTGAAAGGACACTGGGTTCACATACTTCCTTTTCTAATCACTTTCAAAAATTACTTGTTAATTGCTTTTCAGCTTTTAGGAACCTTTGAATTGACAAGTTTTACAGCACCAGGTGAGTTTCCTTCAATTCTTAGCTAAAGAAGTTTTAACCACATTATAGTCATTAAAATTTAATAAGCAGCAAAAGGGTGATTAAAACTTTGATTTTAGAAAGTTACAAATGGACTAAGGGTCCAGATAAATTTGAAATAAGATTTTGGAATTAATTATAAAGAATCCTTCCCATGGGAAAATGTTTTTGTTTTGAAACATAATAAGATTTTTAAAATTGGACACTAGAGGGAACTAGAAGGAACTAAAGATTATAATTAAAGGAGAAGAACACTTAAACTTGACTTAAAATTACAGAATAAAGCGAAATATTTTAATATTGGAGACATTGAAGGATATTTTTGAACAATGGACACAGAAGTTAATTTTAAAAGTGTCGGCCTCTATAGATAGACTGTGCCTAAAAGATGTTATGGAAGAGGAACATGTTCTACCTGACAAGAGTGAGACTTAGTTGAAAGTGGATTTCTACAAGAATAAAATGGAAAGAGACATTACACTGGACATACAAAAGAAACCAGCTGATGTCTTAATAATTAAAAGTAAAATACAAACAACAAACCAAGAGAGTGACCTGTATAATTTTCCTATATTGGATTTACAAAAGAGGCTTGTTAAAGTTTTGAAGAATTTTGTGAGAAAAGAAAAAATGAAAAGAAATCAAGTGCAATGACATTATTTGAAGGGTCTAAAGATTAAGATTTTTAGAAGTAAAATGAAGGAATATAAAGTTGGTTGATTTGATCAAGGTTATATCAGATAGATATATCATTATCTCTGGTAACCCTTAATGGACTTTTGCTGATCAGAACTGAAATGATGAGGCTTCAAGGATTTGTTTATAAGGATATGGGAAGAAGAGATCCTTTGTTGTATTTTAAGAGAAGGTGATAAGTTACTAAATTGTTTATACTTGTGATGAAGAGGGAAGTCACTTCTTTATGTATTTCTTTTCTTTTTCTTTATTATAATCTTATTTTTTTTCTTTCTTTTCTATTTTTCTTTCTATTTTTTCCACTTTTTCTTTCTTTTCTGTACCTTCTACCTTTTCTTTTTATTCTTCTATTTGTTTTTAGTTTGTATTAGTTTTTACTGTTGTAATTATAATCTTTAATAAAATTGCTATAAAGAAAAAAGAAAAAAAGAAAAGCTCAGCTCCTGGTGACTCTATGGACACATTCATTTTGTTACTTGGCAACACTATGGAAGTAAATTCTGTGGTTTCTATCCAATCCATCTTGGACCCTCAGCAATAGAATTCCTCTCAGCCAAGCGGTATTCCGTAGCATCCAATACTTCTATCTGCTATCTGGATGAATAATGAATCTCCTTCAATCCAGAGGGAAATTTCTTTGGGGCACTTTCATAGAATAGCCCTCCATCTTTCTTGCACTGTCTTGGTTGGAGGTGTGCCTTTACCAAGAGGATATCCAAGAGAGTCTTGTGGTTCTATATGCAAACTTTTCTCCCTCCGGGGACCTATTTTTTTTTTAATCAGTGAAGCCAAGAAATGGATTAAAAAGTGTTATCAAGCCCACATGCTTCCCCTTTGCTGTTTTTTTGGCCAAAAAACAATTGCTCTCTTTTTTCATGGTTTTGAAGGAGTTCTGGGAGAGATTGGATGCCTTAAGCCTCACGGGGCCTTCAATGTGCTGTCCAAACTTGTTGTGGGCCTTGAGTCAAGAGAAGGTAAGCCCTTCTGGAATAAACTATAGAGCTATGAAAAGACAGACAAACTCAGTGCAACCTGAGAAGCAACAGGAGTGAAGGAACAGGTGTTGTCTTTGACCCTCCTTTTAGCTGTTATCAAGTACAAAGTGTTTGCCCCAGGAGGAGCAGAACAATTCCCTAGAGATATTCAACAATGTTCACCAGTGTGTTGACTGTTATTGGACTAGAGAAGAGACGTATGTGGGAGATATTGTGAAGAAAGAGCCTCTATAATGCAAATGTCATAGATGTACATGTGGGTTAGTGTGCTCATGCTTGCTTGGGCAATGTATCTCTGTTTACTTGGCACACAAAGCAGTTTTGCACTGTCCATGAGGTCCTTGTTGGTCAGATCATTATCAAGCCTAAGGAGTGAATTCTGTTCCTGCTGCCATATTGTCCATTTTTATTAACTTTTCTTGATAGAAGTGATTCCTATATCTATCCCCACACATTGAATGTCATGATGCAACCATGTGGACTAATCCCTTTGCCGCTATTCTTGCACACCACTTTCTTACTCGGATTCCCCAAACCTAGTCCTGAAAAGTTATTTTGGTTGCTCATGTTCTTCCTGTATACATATACAAACAATCTATGTCTGTGGCTCTATGAACATGTGCCTAGCAGTGGCATAGTCTGCTGTCCGCATGGTTATTCAACAAACCCTGAACAGTACCCTCTAACGTCTGCATCTCTGCCTACTGAACAAATTTTATTTTCTCGGCAGAAGATATACTGTGAAATTCTGTTCTTGGCAGACTTCCTCCCTGTATTAAAGCACCCATGGACCTTCCATGACATCATAATAGTTCAGCCAATTGATGTGAGGGCTTCAGGGCCACAGCAGTGATAAAATATAGATGCAACATTTTAAGTTACTTACCAAAAGCCGCTGAAATAAATTATTAATGCCTAAGTACATTTTGAGATGAATTTGCTACTGGTGCAGAATCATTTTTCCATCTTCTCTGGCTTATGGTGTTTTTCTATGAAAAGAGCTTTCAGCTGTATGACATGCAACGTTTATCAGGGAGATTAAATTATACATAGTAGGTTAAATTGTGTGTTTATATTGAACCTACTAATCATTTAATACATTGCAAGTTTTCAAACATGCATTAACTTTTCAGACATGAGTGTTCAAAGAAAATAATATCAATATAAAATTGGGCTGAATATTCACTCCTTTTAAAAAGAGTTGAAAGATTCATTTTCATTCAGAGTTCCTTAGAAAAGAGTACTCAATGTTAGTTAGGTATTGTGATATTTTTTCCTATACCTTTTCTTCAATCCTCCATTGCTGGCTTGCTAAATTAACCATGTGTTGCTTACAGAGAGCCAATACACATGAATAGATCTGGGCTCTGGGTGTATCAGGCCCTTGGACAGTTCACTGCAACTGATTTGCAGGCTGGGAGAGCTGTTGTCCTAGTGTTTGTCTAAGATCAACTGAGTCTTAGGTAGGCTGAAAGGTCAATGATGCCTCAGCTTCACCCCTCCTTGCTGCTGACTTTAAAACCCCTGGTCCTTTCTGAAGCTTCAGTTGCTGTGTGGCTGGGAGAGTGCAGACGCCATGAAAGAATCATCTTCCAAACCAGAGCTTTCAGTAATGGGAGATATTTCTCAAAGTTGGGAAAGTACAGAGAAAGTGCTGATGATGTCTCCTGAATTCTGAGATAAAACACCAATTGTCAGAACCGGAGCAATCCAGAAGCAATAGCTGATGGCTTCTGGATTCATCCTCCTGACATGGGTTTTACAGTTAGCTAAGGAAAGCATTAGAGATAGTGCAGCAACAGTTTTGAATAGTGTGGGAGCAGGCTCGCATTCTTGCAGATTGTAAAAGATTGTTTGGGGGAAACTTTATCACCACCTGGCACCATCTAGGAACATCAAAGGAAGGGACAAGAGAGGCGAAACAGAAAGAGTACATTAGAGACTGGTAGCCATGGCAACGAGGGAGGAGGGGGAAAGGAAAAGTTTTAATTCAAACGCTTTGGGGTACGAAGCCTTATTCGTGACTTAAACAGAGTGCTGGTCAATTCTCCTTATTAAAGAATCTTCGTATATCCAAATGGCTTGTACTGTAGATTACTGCTAGTAAGGTTGCAAGGGCCACGATCCTCACATCAATACTTTCTCAAGTAAAATCCCATTGGTAAAGCAATATAGAAGTACAGTGCTAATAGTATAGAGTCTAGGATAGCCTTCCCCGTGTGATACCCTTCATATATTTTTGACTACAGCTCCTGTCAGCTCTAGTCAGTATGCCGAAGGTCATAAAAGGTGGACTTATACTCCAAAATATCCCCAAAAGGGATACAAAGTCAACAGAAATGAATAAACATGATTAGCAGTTGTGGAATAAGGACATTCAGGGTAGCGTTTTTGTTACTTCCTTAAGAATTTATCTTCTTATATGTCTATGATGCCCTACATCCGACTGAAAGTACAGACCAACATAGATCAAGATATTGTGATTCAAGATAGTGGCTCTCGTGATTACAGCTGATGGCACTCTTAGAGACAGTACGGATCATGTTTAAAATCTTTGCAAAGATGCAGAAACATTTCCCAGAGAAGGAATAATATATTTAGACTTTATGTTGCACCAGAATCATCATGGTTTCCATTCTTCTATTCACTAGTGACTCCTAAGCCTTATATACAGTATTTCTTTTCTCTTCTGCATCTGAATATTCAGTCTGAAGCAGCAAAATTTCTAGGGATTTCTTTGTATTTGCTATCCAGCCTACCCAAATTATCAGCAAGCCTAATGCAAAGATCTCATTTGGCAGAAATGTAAAGCAATTTCCATGCATCAATTAGTTTGTTTTGACTAAAATTGCATTAAATACTTTGTTAATAACTTATATGATATGGAAAAAAAATAGACACTATTCTGCATGACTTTGATTTTCAGAAATGTGCTTGATATATGAAATTATTTGATGTATTTGAACACATTGCTGCCTATGGTTTGTTCATGAATTATTCACTGCAACAACTGAAGAATTTGCTTTATAATTTTCTCCTTTTCCTCTGTACTCCTTCTTCACCTAAGTCATGCAGTATAATTTCCATGCTGCATGAATCCCAACTTCATATAAAACTGCTTCTCCGATAGAAAGGGAGCTTCTCCTACCTGCAATATAAATTCTGCCCAGGGGATCTTGGGAATTATGGATGGAGGCTGAAGGGACAATAACATGTTCTCTTCAGGAGACTAACAGAATGAGTTTCTTTCTTTCTTCTTTTTTCACATAGCATCCAACAGATCACCAAATTTAGGAATGAGGGGGAAAAAATCAGACCGTCGTAATTTTGGCCATAATTTTAAGCAGCTGCCTATCATTTTATTGTTCATTTGAAGTGTTTCACTGCATGGCTTCTTGATTTTCACTGCAAATACTCATCTTCTACTGAAGGAAATCAATTGCAGTGGATGCATATCACTGTTCGTTGTTCAGTCATTCATCACTTTCAACTGTGACCCAGCGGATACCTTTTTCACTGGGACTGTCTGTCAGTAACAACTTCTTTGAGTTCTTCTAAGCTCCTGCTTGCATCATCAGTGATGATATCTAGTTACCTCGTCATCTGCCAGCCTCTTTTCCGATCACCTTTGATTTTTCTAAGCATCAGGATCTTCTCCCGTGATTCTTGCCTTTCCACTATATCGTATATCTCAAATATCTGAATGTTAGTTTCACTGCTAGAATTTCCAATGAACGATCTGGTTTCACTTCATCTAATACTGAATGATTTGTTCTTCTGATGGACAAAGCTGTTTTCAACTGTTTTTCCAGCGCCACAATTCAATTTCAATTCAATTCATTCTCTAGAATATTCTGAAGCAATTTTTTATGGCATAGACAAATGGACTGCAATTTGAAGTCTGTCATTTTCAAGACCATCTGGTTATGAAAGCCCCAAAATTTATAGTTCAGAGATTCCAAACTTATATGGTGTGCCCAAACTTTAGAACACTTTTAATCTAAAACCCTGAAAGCTGTAATGAAAAAAATCCATGATCGCGTCTGCTAAGGAGTCATGGGCTTCTGCCGAAACCAGAGGTTCGATCAGAATGATAAAACACGCATTGGGACATCCTAATACAAACTCTGCCCTTCTGTTCCCTTTTGCTTCTGATCTTCACTGGACCTTCATCCGTCGGAACCAAAAGATATTGCTAATTATGGTCTTTTAACTAGAACCCATGGGGTAATCTTTCCAGACAAGACTTTCATTGGGCAAATACTCTGCCTGGAATTTTACAGTGGATCCAGGCGCCATTGTTTCTCGTATAATACGCCCTGGATATTCTCATCACTTCTTCCATGCTAACTTCTGAATCTATAGTCATGTTCTTGGGTCTGGATTGGTTACTCCAGGAATGTTCTGAATCCAGATAAGCCCAGAATGTTTCATCATTCTCATGTTTGTTGCCAGTAGTAGGGCTGTGCAATTCAAGGGCAAAAAGGTGATTTGGGACATAGGAGTGCTCAGTAGCAGCTGTTCATGGCTAAAGCTGCTTTAAGGAGGTTCCAGCAACTGCTACTGGCCTGACCCCAGGGATTCCAAATGACTTTTTTGCCTTTGAATCCAAAGCTCTGCCCAGCCCAAGCCAGGATATGATTCTTCCTGGTGAATTTAGGTTGCATTTCAGAAACTGTAATATCAGTCTCTTTGGCAGCTGCCTAACACCAGAAAGGATTCTTATCCAAGCTAGATTCTTGCAGAGTTCTCTTTAGCAAGATTTATTGTAATGAAAGGGATGAAGGTTACAAGAATTCCAGCAACTGAACTGTTTTCCTTTTAGAACTTAGATTTCTCTTTGTATGTTTGACTGGAGACTTCCTGATTTTCTTTCTAATAGCTTTCCTATGATTTGGTGAGGAGGCATGTTTCTTCACTGATAATGGGAAGCTGGCTGTTACATAACAATCTTCAGAACCTCTATCAGCCTGGAAATTCATTCATATTATGTATTCCTGTATGTATGTATGTATGTACAGTATGTAACCAATGTTTACCACAATCACAGAGGCAACATTAGGCAGCTTACATATACAGATTAAAAAGGCCTTGGGTTAGGCTAGTAGGGGCCCCTGTTGAATTTGCTGGAGGAAATGGGTGTTATTAGTCAGACTTGTCACCAATTCTTGTTGTTTATTCCTTTATTATTCCTTTTTTATAATTAATTTATTGTATTTCTATTCTGTTTGCTTTTATCGTACACAGCCCAGAGTTAGTTTGGAGTCAGGCAGTGTCTAAATCAAATAAACTGAATTAAATTAAACATGTTAATAATAAAAATAAACAACAAACCAATCATAAATAATATTGTTCAAAAGTTTAGGAACATTTCTTTCTGGCTACCTTTGAGGCACAAAAAGTGATGAGGAAAAAGTGGAAATTTAAGGTAGTCACTGTCCACACCCAGCCATTATAACCTTCTGTATTTGGTGGCCAGCTTTTATTTCTGTTAGTCAAAAGCCTTCTTTAAGTATGTTTAAACTTTTCTGCATCTATATTCAGTTCGTTTTGATTTTTAGATTTTTGGAAGAGTTGCGTTTTTTGGAATTTATTTATTTGCTAAGTTTTTGTCTTGGCCTTGACAACTTTTTGGCTCTGCTCTACCCATTGTTTGCTTGGGCTTCACAGCATGACTCACAAAGCACCCTTCAACCAGAACAAGATTTATCATGATGGGCTTAGGGTGGATCCTTTGGTTTCCTTAGCTCTGCTCTAGTCTGTGGTTAGTCAGGACTGAGGACTGATCTGGCAAAACATATTGTAGAAAGGCAAAAAAGAGCCCGTCAACTCTCCTCTGGGAGGAAAAGTCATTAAGGGGAGAGCTATCTTTTAAGATAAAGTTTAGGAAAGGATGGATAGAGAAATGTGCAGGAAAGGATGTGGGAGAAATATGCAAGAAAGGAAAGAAATTTGTAGACATATTAAAACTGCAGCAAAAAATATTAAGGTTAGATATTAAGAGGGATTTCCTGATTCTAGGAGCTGTCAGCTGGTGGGACAAGCTGAAGTGGCATATTCATGAAATGGTATGTTCCCTTTCACTGGAAGTCTTCAAACAGTTGGACAGCCGTTTCTCCAAAATGCTTAGCAGATCCCGCACTGAACAGAGGATTGGATTAGATGACCCCTCAGTCCCTCCCAGCACTATGGTTCTAGGGGATACTTCATAGAGAAGAGCTTTTGCTGGCTTTCCATACCAGAACCCCATTTTGTTGACTGGATGGTTGGCAAATAGATTGCTAGCTTACCGCAGGTCATAATTTCAAAGGTGCTGTTTTACAGAGCATGCAAGTATATTTGTTTGACAAATGCTTATCAAATTTATTTGGCAGGAAATTACTATTCAGCATCAGCTCGTGCATCCTTTGCATTACCCAGTTTCATGGCTTTGCTAATTTAACTACTGTGTCCTAATTGCATAAGAGGGCAATAGAGGGTTCATTTAAAACAGTGTTTCTCAATCTCAGAGCCTTTAAGATATGTGGACTTCAACTCCCAGAATTCCCCAGCCAGCCATGCTGAGATGGATTGGGATGCAAGTGAGATGTCTGTAAACTGCAGAAAAGGCAGGGAAATTTTGAATGAAGCCATGTGGAAGATCTAGAACTGTGAGGTGTGAGAAATAAAAGCAACTTTTAAGCTTCCAGTATAGAATTAAGAACCTCAAAGCACAGTTAAGGCTCAAAGCACTGTAGCTAATCTATGTTTGCAGCCATGAAGGTTGAACCCTTGTCTTTCTTTCTCTCTTTAAAGTTGGGATTCAGAGGTCTTCTGTACTTAGGACTATCCCTATGAAGAAGCTCAAAATAATCTAACCTTGCAAACCTCCTTTCCAACCACGTCATACAACACGGAGCGGTTCCACTCTCCATTTACTGTTTGAAGTGGGAATTATTCTTTCCATTCTTCTGGGTGATCAATCAGGATCTAGAATCTGATATGGGGATCAAGAACAATCGTCTCTACAGGCCCAAGAGGCATTTATTCACTGACAATTAGATAAAATGAACTGAATTTTTAAGGGACAAAAATGTGCATGTAGCTACAGTAAGGTATTGCAGGAGGGTGGCACTCGGTTACATCCGTTTGTTAGTCAAGACGGCAGAGCTGCAATTTAATAGGTGAGAAATAAGTACAGTAGAGGACGGGGGGAATTAAATTCTGCCTGATCAGCAAGGTTTCAAACACTCGCCAGCCGGATGAAGTGGGTGCCATATCTATAAGTCATTTTGTTTTATAGGCCATTACGATCTCTTGAGAGAGGCTGCATAGAGACCGCTGCTTTTTGTTGAAATTAAAATGTCAGAGAAAAAGAAATAGAACAAAACAGGGAATCTGCAATTAATTACAAGGCCATAAAAATTCAATAATCAGGAGGCTGTGGTGCTGTAGGCACAGCGGTATCGGATTTGGGCTAACAGGAATGGAATACATTAATCTTTTCAAATTAGTTTTTTAATCTGACAGGGATATATAGTGACGTGTTCTTTTACTGTTCAAGCAGGGCTCCTGTCTAATATATAATGCTGAGTGTCTGGAAATAGGACAGCTATAGCCATTTGGTGACTACAACATTTTCACAGCATTTATTCAGCCCTATCTGTACACCTGTCCTACAGCAATCAGGCACAACAGATTCCAAGTTCATGTCCTGGGTCCCACCACTGGGGTGGGAGACAGGAGGGAGAGAGAAAGAAAGAAATTAAATGCCAAGAACAAAGGCAAATTCCCTATTCCCTAACAAGCTTTCCCAAATCCTTTGAAGAAACAGGCCTGCTCTTTAAGAGAAGAAGGCTTCAGACTGCGGTTCAAGGTTGTCTGATTTTATAACTCTGCAGAATCACCCCATTCTCTAAATTGACTCCAGTAGCATCCTTTTTGTTAACTTCTGTGGCAACATGTCTACAACTCAACCTAAAGATCTCCTCGGCCAGCCCAATTTCCTGATTTGAAGTGACTTTCCAAAATAGTGAACAATGCTCCAGGAAATTCATTTGGAATTGAGAGTGAAAACTGTTGAAATTAGGTCCATAACAATATTTATAGCACTCCGAGTGCATTAGCCTCTATACTATGGCAGCTTGTCTCATCAGAGAGCAGAGTTGACTTCTCTTCAGACGTGACCAGGGAATGCCACTGCAGAGATCCCAATAGGTCCCCTTCTCTCCTACTCTTGAAGGGCCTAACCCGTACATTCTATTCCACAGTGAGGAGCTTTTCTTCAGATACCTGTGAATAGGACCATAGAGTGGAGTTTACTTGAACAATACTTGGCCAAACTCTATGACTTGTCAAAAGAGAATTAATTACCTAAGACAGCCAATGATCCTCTTCAACAGGAGCTGATTGTTAGAAGATTACTTTCCAGAATGGATCCTTTGGGAATGGGAGAAATCAGAGAAGAGCCAGAGGGCACCCTAACCCTAAAGACACCCCAGATCTGGCCTGCAAAACTCTGAATCATCACTATGTGGCAACAAAGAGGTACAGAAAACATCCCTGCTAGCCCGAAGGTTATCAGGAAGTGAAGATGAACCTATTTTCTGTGGGTAGAAGAGAAAGATAGAGAGATACATTCAGCCAAATATTCATTACAGTTAGAATTAAGGGGGCACCAAAAGCTTTAAACTCTATAAAGGTTTTTAATGGCCACTATCTCTTATGGGATCTCTGGAAAAGGCTGTAATGCTGGGAAAGGTGGAAGGAAAGAGAAGAGGACAACCAGCAGAATGGTGGATGGACTCAGTTACAGTTTCAAATTGGGAGACTTGAAAGAACAGGTTAGGGATAGATAGTCATGGAGAAGATCTATGTGGTCAATAGGAATCAAAAGCAACTTGATGGCACATAATCAATCAATCAATCAAACAATCAAATCTCTTATGGGAATCTGATGTCTCTCTTGAGACATGATGTTTAATACCTACCTAAATCTACCTCCTGTAGGGACGCGGTGGCGCTGCGGGTTAAACCGCTGAGCTGTCGATCGGAAGGTCGGTGGTTCGAAACCACGCAGTGGGGTGAGCTCCCGTTGTTAATCCCAGCTCCTGCTCACCTAGCAGTTCGAAAACATGCAAATGTGAGTAGATCAATAGGTACCGCTTCGGCGGGAAGGTAACGGCGTTCCGAGTCGTCATGCTGGCCACATGACCCGGAAGTGTCTATGACAACGCTGGCTCCAAGGCTTAGAAACGGAGATGAGCACCGCCCCCTAGAGTCGGATTCGACTGGACTTTACATCAAGGGAAACCTTTACCTTAAATCTACCTCTGCCCAACTGTATCTTTCTGAAGTATTAAAGAACACTTTAAATCTCTAGGAATCCCTTCCTCTTATGGAAATCAAACCAGCTTTAAGGCTGCCCCTGAAGTTTCATTGCTTGAGCAAACATGTTACATTATTATTACAAGAATGAGTAAGAGTATTTGTCCCATGACTTTTTAAGGTTAAATATTAAGAGGCACGGCCTTTTCACAGAGCCATGTTTGGCAATGTGCTTAATTAGTGGGAACATCCTCAGTATCAGGGACTTCAGGGTTTTAACCAGGAACCTTGTGGTTTGAGGGCATAGCCAGCCTTATGAGTGAGATCTCTGTGTGGGTCTGAACCCTCTTCTGGCCCTGGAGGGAGCTGAGATTTGCAGTACTGTATCCATAGTCTCTGGAAGGTTTGTAGAAGGCTAGATGTAGTTTTTACCCATTTCATTCTATAAAGCTGTAAGATTCTAGCATTGTTTTATGTAATGTGTGTTTGTGTGTGTGCTTTTGAGTCCATCTTGACTCCTGGTAACTACAGGAACAACTCCCTGCAGTTTTCTTGGCAACATCTTGGTTTGTCATTGCGTTCTTCCTGGGGCTGAGAGGGAGGAGCCGGCACAAAGTCACCTGGCTGCTTTCATGCCTAAGGCCAGATTAAAGATACTCTCATCACCCAGTTTCTAGCCTGGTGCCTTTAACCACCACAAACTGGCTCTCTGTTTCGTTTGATATATTGCCCAGTGCTAACCCCAATTAAATCATTAGTTTTAGTCAGAGAGTCACACAAACTCATTTACCGTTTTAGGGAGTTTTAGCATCATGAAGTTTGAGAATCCTTGTCTTAGCAACCCCTTATGGACTTTTTGGGTGAAACAGAAAAAAATGAACTTATGATTTATGGTATGATGATTAGAAAAAATAGATAATATAAAAAAAGAGAGGGTTTTTTTTTTTGTAACCATAGAGTAAGAGGCAATTTTGTATTTCTACTGATAATTGCTGTAAAGAAAATTGGAAGCTACTTCTTTCTATTTCTATTTCTTTTCATTTTTTTCTTTTTGCACGTTTGGCTTTTTCTTTGTTTTCTTTTTTCCTTTCTTTTCTTCACTTTATATTAATTCTTGTTAGTTTTTAATCTTCTTTTTAAAACTCTTAATAAAAATTATATGAGAAAAAAAAAGAATCCTTGCCTTAGCAAACTGCTTCTGAACCTTGAAATTGTACAGAGCAATCACCATTCCACCTCTTTGCAAAGTTCAGGGACAGATTTGGATCTTTAAGTAGTCAAAATGGTACATTTGTGTATAAGACAAATGTATAATGTTATCTACACAGGAAACTCCAGGTATGCTGAAATGCAGAATGTTTTTGGAAGGTGGGGGAACCCTAAGGGGGCAGTCCCATCCAAGCCTAATGAGACATCAGCAAATTCAGGAGCTATGGAATTTGGACAGGAGAAACAGAAGGAAGGAGAATGGTCTAGCCCAGAAGTCATTAATATGGGGAAGAATGTGAGCATAGCAGCCTAGATCCTGATCAGCTGCTGCTTTTATGGGGGGCTAGATTTATATTCTATCTTCAGAGGCTCAAGGTAACTTAATTGGAGATCTCCTTTCATTTAACTTCTGTAACAGCAACTCTAAAAAAAAAAGAAAAAGGAATTGACTGCCTCATAGTCATTCCATTAGGCTCCATGACTGATGGCTGATATCTGCCAGGCTTCCCATGTCCCAGTTCTGAACCACAACACCCCAGATGACAAGAGAAGCTATCTAAGAAAAACCACAAGGACCCAGACAGATTAGGAGGATACTTTTATCTCTGTGTGTCTTCATTCATCATCCTTTCAATAGTATTTATCACATTTGTTTTGAAATTTTTATTTGATTTTTGTAATGCTTTATATTAAATCAGATAAAATTAGAAAGAATAGGAATCTGTTTTGCTCCTATCTTTAGGCATGCTAGGGTGGTGTAGACACCATAATGCTCAATCCCAGGGACGCTAAGATCTCGGATTTTTCCATTGTTCTTCTGTGGGAAGTTCACACTTCTGACCTTCAGACATTTAAAAATAATTTCTTGGGATACGGCCAGAATATGACTTATTTAGACATTAAGACAGCTCATTTGGGGGTTTTTTTAAAGCCAAATTATTTCTTTTTCCATTCCTTTTCATTTCATTCCAGTGATGAAAGAGAGGTGGTAAAATAAGAACTCTGCAGGTTCTTTTCCTGAGAGATAAAAGAGTATAAATCAGCTCTGTGTTGTCACTGTTCTTTCTAAACGTAGTTGATACAAAGGATAAAAGGGTGGAGCAAAGGATGCTGAAGAGATTCTGCCAAATATTGGTAGATTAATTGCCTGATGTTAAACAGCATGGGGGAAAGGACCAAGTCCTCTGGTCCCCCATAGCCCTCAATCTAAATTGCCCCCTGGATTCCTAAAGATGTCTGCTCCATACCTTGAGGACTAACAACTATGCCACAGATCAACTGAAATAATATTGGCCTCTTGATCGGATGATTTAATCATTGTTTCCCTTTTTATCTGATTCCATGTCAAAATGTCATTGAAACTGCAAAGATGGTTATAGCTACAAGTGAATGCAGCATTTTGTAAGTTTGCTAATTCAGTCCTTACCGTCAGTGTGGGTCATCCTCTGTAATTATCTGGGTTTTACAGAAGGCTCTGGGTTGCATGGAATCACTTCTGAAAAGCCTTTTATTTTACAACTTTGGGACAAGCTAGGACAATGATGACAGAGAACTGAAAAGAGAAAGAAAAAGATGAAAATGCTGTGTGAGCAAAGAAGAGAAGAGAGTGGATGTTACAAAGCCTTTTGCCTTGTATATTTTGATGGGTTCCTCCCCTTTTTGTCACAGCATGCACAACACAACTGTTGATGTCAAAGAACATAAGCCACAGATACTAACTCCAGATATCACTAGATCAAATCATTTTCACATTGATGGTATAGTTTTCTTCCAAGCACCAAAAATGAAGTATTTTTTGCAAACAGCCGATACTCTAATTATACAAATGTCCATAGGTCCTCAAGAGCCAGAAAGAAGCATTGCTCATTTCTTTTCTTTTATCCCAAATATCCCCCAGTCATGGAGGTTGTGGCCAGTAGGACCTTCTTCCAGCTTCAACTGAGGTGCCAGTAGTAACCTTACCTTGACCAGGATGGGCTGGGAAGAGTATCTCATGCCCTGATGAGCACCTACTTAGACTACAGTAAGATGTTGTCATGAGCACCGTTGAGCTGAATGCATCAGCACAACGGCACACATGACAACACCTCGGAAACTAGAGGAAGGAATTTAAAGATAAGCAAAGCACGCACAACAACAGACACAGACCCCGAGGAGAAGGGAACAACCCCGGTCGGAAGAACCAGTCATTAGAACACAAAGGGGGAAGAAAGAACGACAAAGACAGGGTGGATCACGAGGCACACCTGAAGCTGTCAGCAGGAACGCAACAGATATCGCCCAGCTGACAGCAATCACCGGCCGGAGGAGGAAACCGATTATGAGCGAAGCCCGGGGCACCAGCAGGGGCCCCGCGACCCCTCACCTACCGGCAATGAAGCATACAGGACTTGGGGGAATGACACAACCCAAGGTGGGGGGGGGCGCTGACTGGCGCGGGCTATTTAAACCCCGCACTGGCGCGCTCCCTTCACTCTCAGCTTTTTCTAGCTATGCACTATGCTGAAATAAACCTGAACCTGCTCTTCCCTGAATCAGTGTCTGTGTTTTACTCAGTAGTAGGCAGCGCATGACATAAAGCTGAGAGTCGTAAACTCAGCCTCGCCAAGCCCCACCGGACAACAACGAGCTGCGGGAGGAACAGACGGCGAGAAGAACACGAGCGGAGAGCGATGGAGCCGACGCGTCGCAGTCAGGACAGGCGAGCCGCATGGCGAGAGGCAGAGGAGATCCGACAGAGGCCAGAGGCAACGCAGACCCCAGGAGCCACGGACACCCTCCGGGCCCATCCCGAGCCTCAGCCCCACCCCCGGAGGGAGGCGGAGGCGACCCGACCACGGGAAGGAGCAACATACCTCCCGAGACCCGCGGAGACCTCCCCGCCCCACATCACACCCCAGCCACAGGCGTGGAGCTTCAGCCCAACTGCAACAAACGCAGTGGAGGACGGAGAGACGAACCAGCCGATTCGCTCCCAAGTCGAGGGAGCTGACCAGCGGATGGAAACGCCTGAACCCCACCGGTGGCCCAACTATGCGGAGACGCCGACCGGTCCGATCACAGCTGCAGCGCGGACCTTGGACCGAGAAACGCAAGCCAGACTCACAGCCATGGAGGCCCAACTAAGGGACCTCGGGACCATGCTGCAGTTGCTGATGTCCTCCATGCCTCACTGGAACATTCCCGTGCAGGTACACACCCCTATTCCAACCCCGAGCAGGTCTTGGCACCTCCATAGGCCAAATGCTAACCGGCAAGCTTCCCCAGTGGAAGAAGCCATGGGACGAGACGCGAGGAGAGGGGATCCACCGAACACCAGGGCCCCAAAGGACTTCCCCATTTTCTTTGACGGGAACCCCGCAAAGCTGTCGTTTTTCGTCACGAACGCCAGGGAGTTCATGGGGCGGCACGGACACTCCTTTGACTCCGAAGCGGACAAGATTGCAGCCGTGACGATCAAGTTGCAAGACAGGACGGCGGACTGGTACGTCCAAATGTACGAGTCCAATTCCCCCGCCCTCTCTGACTTCCACGCCTTCATCACTGCGATGAAGCACTATTTTGAGGACCCACTAGCCAAGGAGAGGGTTAAAGGCGCGCTTCAAGCCCTCAAACAGGGCGCACGAACTGTCCCGGACTACGCCCTCGAATTTAAAGCCCTCGCAGGGAAGATTAATAACTGGTCCGAGACTACCCTGCTAGAGATGTTCAAAAGGGGCCTCAACCGCGAGGTACTCCAATGGGCACTCTACCGGGACGACCCGGAGACACTGCAAGGCTGGATCTACCTAGCGGGGAGAGCGGAACACACTCATCGCACTTTCTTAATGACGACGGCAGAGGACAAAACAAACACCAGCCCAAAGGTACCCGCGCCACACTTGGGGCCGGCCGGACCCACGTACCAAAAGAAGAAGTTTGCTCGTGGACCCTGCGTGAAGTGCGGGAAAATGGGGCACAAAGCGGCAGACTGCTTCTCCAACCGAACACTAACTAGCGCTCCCAAACCCGCACCGAAAACGACGTTCAAACCAACTAACCCACTGCCGCCCCCCCACCGCCGGATGACCGGAGCCACAGCGACACCGGACGAAGACTGGGACGCTTACTTGGCGGGGGAGGACGCCGAAGTCCCAGACCGGCTGGTGGGAAACGCTCCCCACCTGCCTTAAAACGCGCCGCGAGGCAGGCGGTGGGACAGGGGCGCGAAACACGTAGACAGAGCGACAAAAGCTCCGTAATAATGGGGTCAATCAGGCTTTCCTTCGGCAACAGAGCCACCACGGCCGCGGCGCTAGTGGACTCGGGGTGCTCCAAGAACCTGATCCACCCCGACATAGTCACCAAGCTCGACCTGCCTTGCCTCCCCCACCCCACACCGCTGGCTTTCCACCAGCTGGACGGCTCAACAGTGGGAGGGAAACCAGCCACGACGCAGACCGAGCCGGTCACCCTGCAAATGGGCACCCACACCGAGCGAACATCTTTTGTGGTAACCCACATAGGGCGGCCCATTGTAGTCCTAGGAATACCGTGGCTCGCGACCAACAACCCGCGCATTAACTGGAAGACCCGCACCTTCCAATTCGACGACGGCGCGTACCGGGCGCCAGTTCCAGCGGGCAGGATCAACCCCACAGTGGGACGGGCAGAGGCTGCAGCCCAGGACAACACAGCAACCCCAGAAGGCCTACCTGAGCAATATGCTGACTTCTCAGAGGTCTTCGGGGAAGAGGAGGCGGACCAACTACCCCCCCACCGCAAGACAGACTGTAGAATCGAGCTGCTTCCCGATGTCCCCTTACCCAGGCCGAAGATTTACTCGATGACCCTGAAGGAGATGACAACCCTCCGGGAGTTCATCGATAAAAACCTGGCTAGGGGTTTCATAGAGCCGGCATGCTCACCGGTCGGAGCGCCTGTCTTATTCCAAGAGAAAAAAGATGGCACCCTACGGCTCTGCACCGACTACCGGGGCCTCAATGCGGCGTCCCTATCCAATAAATACCCCCTACCCCTCATGAAAGACATGCTCGCCCACCTGTCCACGGGTAGAGTATTCTCCAAGCTGGACCTTCGCGAGGCATATTACAGGATCCGAATCAGGGAGGGGGACGAATGGAAAACAGCGTTCAACTGCCCCCTAGGCGCCTTTCAGTACAAGGTGCTGCCATTCGGACTAGCAGGGGCCCCAGGAGTGTTCATGCAGCTCATCAATGAGGTACTGCATGAACATCTGTTCAAAGGAGTACTAGTCTACATAGATGACGTCCTCATCTACACCCAGATGCACGAAGAACACGTAACCCTAGTCAGACAAGTCCTCGAGAAGCTAAGAAGGGCGAAACTCTATGCCAAACCATCAAAGTGCGAATTCCATAAAGCACGCCTAGACTACCTGGGGTACCGAATCTCCAGCGAAGGCATAGAAATGGACCCCGCAAAAGTCGAGGCGGTGGTGAATTGGGAATGCCCACGTAACAGGCGCCAACTCCAAAGCTTCCTTGGCTTCGCGAACTTTTACAGGTCATTCGCATGGGGGTTTGCGGAGATAGCCCTCCCCCTAACAGACCTCCTCAAAACTAAAGGAGTGGGGGACACACGGCGAGCCAAGAACCCAGGGACAGTACTAAATTGGACTCCCGCCTGTCAGACAGCGTTCAACAGACTGAAAGCGCTGTTCACCACGGAGCCAATCCTCGCTCATCCGGACCCAGAACAGCCGTTCGTGGTCCAAGCCGACACCTCAGACTTCTCCCTGGGGGCCATACTGCTCCAAAAGGACCCTACAGGAATCCTGAAGCCATGCGCCTACCTGTCGAAGAAATTCTCAGAGACGGAAAGGCGCTGGCACGTATGGGAGAAGGAAGCGTTCGCGGTAAAATCGGCGCTAGAAACATGGAGGCATCTACTGGAAGGAGCCACCCAGCCATTCGAGGTCTGGACAGACCACCGGAACCTCGAGGCCCTCCAGACGCCCAGACGCCTCAGCCCGAAACAGGTCAGATGGGCCCAATTCTTCAGCCGCTTTAACTTTCAACTGAAGTTCTTACCGGGCAAAAAGAACTTCCTGGCTGACGCCCTCTCCCGACTGCCCCAAGACGAAGAGCCCGTTCCAGATATGATTGGGACGGTCCTATCCGCCTCCCAGCTGGGGATGGCTGTGACCACCCAGAGCGGCGCTCAGAAACAGCTCAACCCCACGTCTCAACCGACAGCAAGCCAACCAGCGACCAGACGGCGCCACCCACCACTGCCAGGAGGAATACGCGCGGACCTCACCGCCGCCCTCAAAACCGACCCATGGCTACTAGCAAACCCCGACAAGGTGACGATGGCACAGGACTTAGCATGGGGTGAAGGCAGAATATATGTCCCGGACTCGCAGCGCCAGGCGATCCTGCGCAGATCACACGACAGCAAACAAGCAGGACACTTCGGGTTTCTAAAGACCCTGCACCTAACACGACAACAATTCTGGTGGCCCGCATTGAGATGGGACGTGAAGGCCTACGTAATGTCCTGCTCGATATGCGCTATGGCCAAACGGGCACCGGGTAAGCCCCCGGGACTCCTACAAACGGTGGCGGAGCCCTCCCGACCATGGGAGGAAATCTCCATGGATTTTATAGTAGATCTACCACCCAGCCAGAAGAAAACAACCATTTGGATGGTGAAAGACTACTTTTCTAAACAAGCACACTTCATCCCCTGCTCATCAGTCCCGTCCGCCCAGCAACTGGCTAAACTTTTCCTTGTACACGTGTACAGGTTACATGGATGTCCCGTACGCGTGGTGACCGACAGGGGCACACAATTCACCTCGAAATTCTGGCGGGCTTTCCTAAAACTGATTGGGACCCAACAAGCCCTTTCCACGGCCTGGCATCCCCAGACGGATGGAGCCACAGAGATCCTCAATGCCACCCTAGAACAATTCATACGCTCATATACCAATTACCACCAAGACGACTGGGTCGACCTGCTTCCATTTGCAGAAATTGCATACAATAACGCCGTTCACACAAGTACAGGGAAAACCCCGTTCGAAGTAGTCTCCAGGCGCGAGTTCGTACCCATACCAGAGCTACCGCAACCCCCAGGACCCCAAGTGGACGCTAGTGACTGGGGATGGAAGATAGCGGAATCATGGCCAATAATCACGGCAGCGCTGAAGGAAGCACAGTCGGCCTACAAAGAACAGGCCGACAAGCACCGGCGCCAGCAACCGACATTCCAGGCAGGGGATATGGTCTACCTATCCACCAAATTCATGAAATCACCTCAACCCTCGAAGAAACTGGGGCCTAAGTATATCAGGCCGCTTCAAGTAACACAGATAGTGAACCCGGTGGCAGTACGCCTGGACCTGCCGCACAATCTAAGGAGACTCCACCCGGTATTCCACAGCAGCCTCCTGAAACCAGCAACCACCTCCCGATGGCACCCAAGCATGCCTCTGCCCTCCCCAGTGATGATCGACGGCCAACAACATTTCGACGTAAAAGAAATACTCGATTCCCGCCGTCAACGGGGCACACTATACTACTTAGTGAAATGGAAACACTTCTCCCACCCAGAATGGGTGGCGGCTCAACACGTCAAGGCACCGGACCTGACCCGAGCATTCCACACGACATACCCCGACAAACCAAAGGGGTGCCCAGCCGAACCGGCCCCTAGGACACACTTCGCCCCTCGGGCCTCCCCCCCCACCTGCGTCACCCGCAGGGGAAGGGGCCCCCCAAGCCTGCGACTTGAGTAGACCTCCTCCCCCCTGGGACTCACCCTCCCCCCGCCCTCCCCGGGCCCACTGGGGAGAGAAGATTGGTCATAAGTGCATCGCCAGGGGGCAAATACCCAGGATGCACACATGACAACATGACGAACATCAAAATAAACAAGCAACAAAACAAAAAGATAAGGATCCTACCTGGAGCTGAAAAGCACCCGACCAGCCACGCCTCCTCTTACGACGAACTGAGCAAGAACAAGCAGGGTGTGGTCGAGGCATGCGCACTTGCAGGGTGTGGTCGAGGCATGCACACTCGGAACACACCCAAAAGATGGAAACGAGGTAGAGGGCGGAGTGAGGGGAGGGGTAAAAGCACTCCGGCGGGGAATACCAAAAAAAAAAACTTTTGACAGCTCTCCCGGAAAAAAACCGGAATGCCGGGGGGGGGCTACCATTCGAAAGGGGGGCAGTATGTCATGAGCACCGTTGAGCTGAATGCATCAGCACAACGGCACACATGACAATACCTCGGAAACTAGAGGAAGGGATTTAAAGATAAGCAAAGCACGCCCAACAACAGACACAGACCCCGAGGAGAAGGGAACGACCCCGGCCGGAAGAACCAGTCAAAAGAACACAAAGGGGGAAGAAAGAACGACAAAGACAGGGCGGATCACGAGGCACACCTGAAGCTGTCAGCAGGAACACAACGGATATCGCCCAGCTGACAGCAATCACCAGCCGGAGGAGGAAACCGACTATGAGCGAAGCCCAGGGCACCAGCAGGGGCCCCGCGACCCCTCACTTACTGGCAATGAAGCATACAGGACTTGGGGGAATGACACAACCCAAGGGGGGGGCGCTGACTGGTGCGGGCTATTTAAACCCCGCACTGGCGCGCTCCCTTCACTCTCAGCTTTTTCTAGCTATGCACTATGCTGAAATAAACCTGAACCTGCTCTTCCCTGAATCAGTGTCTGTGTTTTACTCAGTAGTAGGCAGCGCATGACAGATGTCCTGTGTAAGGCTGCCTTTGGAGACAACTCAGAAACTCTAGCTGGTACAAAATGCAACAGTAAAATTGCTGAGAGGGAAACTTCATCAATGTAGAACGACCACAGTTCTCAAGTTCCCAGACCAATTCAAAGGAGCAGTCATTACTTAAAGACTGTTATGGATCGTTTCTGACTTAATTTTGGGATTGTTGCTTGATGCTCAGAATCTGTATGGATTGGGCACTCTATAAGTATTGTTAATAAATAAATGGATGTTGGAAAGCTTTTGGCTTCTCTGTAGAACATATAGGGCCTGAGACTACTGTGGCAGAGAGCCATTTTTAACTCTCAACAATTTTATTGTTAATATTAATGTTATTGGTGTAGGCTTTCATGCCCAGTATCTGTTTGGCAGTGTTGGGCTTCATGGTCACTGAACTCTGAAACCCAACACTGCCCAATTAATATTATTGTTAAAGTTTATTTTTGATATACTGAATTATTGACTTTAATCTTACTCTTAAGATTTGTTTACATTATGTTAGCCACCTAGAGCTTATGGAAGTGAGCAGGATACAAATTTTGCAAGTAAATATAAAATAAAAACAGTAATTGCTAATTAATGTAGAGATTTAATCAGATTAAAACCACCTGATTGCAGGTTTTGAAATCACTACAAAAAAAACTGCAAAACTGATTTAATTGAAGAATATAATAGGACAGGGGAATTAATTTATAATAGCCAATATTAGTTCTTCAGGACTGTTCAATGTCCTGCATAAAACACCAAGATATTCTTGTGAATGTTGATAGGCACATAAATGTAACAGTTAAGATTCACACATATATCTCTGAAAAATTGGAAAATATATTTCTAGTTTCAATCACTCACAAAATGCATCTGGGACTGTCAACCATCATATATGGCAGCCAACATTCATTATATTTCAGATGTTAGCTAGGAGAGTGCAAAGGGGGTTGACTGAAAACCAAAATTCAGGAAGAACTGCTAACTTACAGTGACTAAATGAGTCTCCCGGTAGGTTTATAATGATCTCTTCTCCCACTGAAATACAGCCCTTTCTGCAATTTACAGAGGCAGATGTGAAGAGTAGAAAGTGGCTAATCAGTGAAGAGAATAATCAATTTTAGGAAATTACAGGGAACAGCTGTAAGAGATTTATAGACGAGTACTTCAGAGAAACACGCATATACCATCCTTATGATATTGAGAAGCTAGGTGTTATCAATGTACAAATAAAGATAAATATATCCCCAGACATTTAACATTTTGTTGCAGTTGTTGCAGTTAAGGGGTGGCTTACGTGAGCCCCAGCTTTTTGGAAATGATTTATCAAGTCAGTGCCCTGATTGAAGGTACACAGTTTGAGAAGTCTTTAATATAATCCCATTTTGAGAATTCCTCTTTCCTTTAAATAAACAGGAAGAAATAATGCTTTTTTAGGTTTCTTATTATTTTTAGCATTTTTAACATAGCTTCCTCCAATAGAAATCCTGACAGTAGTTGACAATAAATCAAACCAGCATTTTAAACCACTAAACATTGCAAGAAATATCCATCTATGCCCCACATCAACATCCATAGAGCAGGGTTCAAAGTGGGCAAGACGGTGGGCACTATGTTGTGATGCCAGTCCAGTTCCTTTTCCACTGTATACAGCATGTATACAGCATGTGTGCGATGCTGCCTCTGGTAGAAAAGTGTCTAGAAATACAAAGACCAAAGGAAAAGTAGAGGCTTCTCTACATCTGAAGGGCAAAGGGGTGGAGATTGACCTGGGGAATCCCACTTAAGGAAGTCCAGGCATAAAGTGTAAGTCAGACAGCATGGAATTCCTAGACAGCAATGAATGAAGAATTGACCTCTGGTTGAAGTTCTGACCTATTATCTGAGGATGGGAGTAAAACCTAGTGTGAAGGAGATGAAGTGTTGTTTCAGAATATCCCAAAGAAATCTTGATCCTGGGTTTCAGCTAACCATGACAGACCTAAAGCTACTCAATTCCACCCTTGCTTTCTGGCTGGTCTGAGCTCAAATAAGCAGAAATACAAGCAACAGAAAGCAGATCTGGAAGTTGAATACAAGTAGTTCTTGCTTAACCACCACAATTGGGACTGGCAACTCCATTGCTTAGTGACATGGTCATTAAATGAGACATCACATGACTGCAACGGACTGTCATGAGTGCCCTTGAGCTAAAGTCATCAGCGCAAGGGCACACATGACAAGGGCAAGGAGATAGGTGAAGGGGCGCAAGATAAGCAACCATTAACACCAACGACTAAACGGCCAACAAACAATAACTAAGCAGATCACGGAGCACACCCAAGCCATCAGCGCCAATACCACGGAGATCGCCCAGCGATAGCAATCAGCAGAGGAATGGAGAACCGGACGATGGGCGATCCCGGCACCCCTCACCCACCGGCAGGGCAACGTATTGGACAAAGGGGGGTGACGTGACCGCGAGTGAGGGGGCGCTGACCGGCGAGGGGTATTTGAACCCCGCACCGGCGCGCTCCTGCCACTCTCAGCTTTTTTCTTTCTAGCTGTACCGCACCTTGAATAAATCAGAGCCTGATCCACGAACCAGTGTCTGAGCGTTATTCAGAGGCAGGCAGCGCATGACATAAAGCTGAGAGTCTTAAACTCAGCCTCGTCGAGCCCCACCGGACGACAACGAGCCGCGGGAGGAGTAGACGACGAGAAGACCAACAAGATGAGGCCGGAGCGGCGCGGGCAAGGAGGGCGAGCCGCGCGGCAAGGGACGGAGGAGGACCGACCAAGGCCAGAGGCATCGCGGACTCCCGGAGCCATGGACGCCCACCCCACCCGACCCGAGCCTCAGCTCCAACCCCAAGGGGAGATGGCGACGGAGGCAACCCGACCGCGGGAGGGAGCAGCATGACTTCCGAAACCAGCGGAGGACCCCGCGCTCCACATCACACCCCAGCAACGGGCGTGGAGCGACAGCCCCACGGCGTTCAACACGGAGGAGGACGATGGAGACACCCATCAGACGGCGGAGGAAGCGGACCCGCGGCAGAGGGACGATGAACCCCGCCGACAACCCACCCCCGACGAAGCGCCAAGGGAACCGGCCCCAGCGACGGCGCGGGTGGTGGACGAGGGGGCACGAACGGAACTCGCGGCCATGCGGGCTCAACTGACGGAACTCCGGACCATGCTCCAGTCGCTTATGCCCCCCACGCCACCCAACGACGTCCCCGCACAGGCCCACCCCCACGAGCCAGCAGAGGGTCAGCAGACAGCACAGGCGGCCGACACCACACATCGGGAAGCAAGAGGCGGGGCCGCACAAAACGCCTGGGCCCCAAAGGACTTCCCCATCTTCTTCGATGGGAACCCCGCAAAACTCTCGTTCTTTGTTACAAACGCTAGGGAGTTCATGGGGAGGCACGGACATTCCTATGACTCCGAGGCCGACAAGATCGCCGCCGTGGCGATCAAACTCCAAGACAGGGCGGCGGACTGGTACGTCCAACTGTACGAGTCCAGCTCCCCCGCCCTCGCCACCTTCCCGGCTTTCATCAATGAACTGAAAAACTACTTTGAAGACCCCCTAGCCAAAGTAAGGGCGAAAAGCACACTCCAAAGACTCAAACAGGGCACACGCACGGTCCCTGACTACGCCCTGGAGTTCAAAGCCCTCGCGGGGAAGGTCTGCGACTGGTCCGAGACCACCCTGGTGGAAATGTTCAAAAGGGGGCTCAACCGCGACGTACTCCAATGGGCCCTCTACCGCGACGACCCAGAAACGCTACACGGGTGGATCCACCTCGCGGGGAAAGCCGAACACGCGCACCGCACCTTCCTCATGACAACCGCAGAAGACACAAAATATGCCGAGAAAAAGGTACCCGCACCACACGGGGGAATGGCCGGTCCCATGTACCGAAAAAAGAACTTCAACCGGGAGCCTTGCGGGAGGTGCGGCAAATTAGGGCACAAGACGGTGGACTGCTTCGCCAACCGACCGCCGACCAGCGCGCCCAAACCCACCCCGAAAATTAGCCCCAGACAACCCAACCTGGGGCCGCCCCCTCACCGCCGAATGACCGTGGCCGCAGCGACACCAGAGGAGGGCTGGGATGCTTCCTGGGGGGAAGAGGACAACGCAGATCCCGACCAGCCGGCGGGAAACGCTCCCCGCTTGCCCTGAAACGCGTGGCGAGGCAGGCGGTGGGACAGCAGCGCGGACCACCTCGACGAAACGACGAAAGCCCCGTAATTATGGCAGCAATTAAAATCTCTGCCGGCAACGGAGCCACCGCGGCCGCGGCACTTGTGGACTCGGGGTGCTCAAAAAACCTCATCCACCCCGACCTGGTCGCCAAACTCGACCTCCGCTGCTTCCCCCTCCCCACGCCGCTAGCATTCCACCAGCTGGACGGCTCCACAGCGGGAGGGAAACCAGCCACGCTACAAACCGAGCCGGTCACCCTGCAAATGGGCACTCACACCGAGCGCACATCGTTCGTAGTCACGCACATCGGACGGCCCATTGCAGTCCTGGGGATGCCATGGCTCGCGAAAAACAACCCGCGGATCAACTGGGCGACCCGCACCTTCACATTCGGTGACGGCGAGTACCGGGCACCAGCACCAGCTGGCAAAAGCAACCCCACGGTAGGACGAGCGGAGGCGACCACACAAGACAACGCCGCTACCACAGCAGACCTACCAGAACACTACGCCGACTTCTCCGAGGTCTTCGGAGAGGCAGAGGCGGACCAACTACCCCCCCACCGCAAGACGGATTGCCGGATCGACCTACTGCCCGACGTCCCCTTACCCAGACCAAAGATCTATTCGATGACCCCGAAGGAGATGGCAACCCTCCGGGAGTTCATCGATAAAAACCTAGACAGGGGATTCATAGAGCCAGCATGCTCACCGGTCGGAGCCCCCGTCTTATTCCGGGAGAAGAAAGACGGGACCCTACGGCTCTGCACCGACTACCGGGGCCTAAACGCGGCTTCCCTGTCCAACAAATACCCCTTACCCCTGGTGAAGGACATGCTCGCCCACCTGTCCACGGGCAAAGTCTTTTCCAAATTGGACCTTCGCGAGGCGTACTATCGCATCCGAATCAGGGAGGGGGACGAATGGAAGACGGCGTTTAACTGCCCCCTAGGCGCGTTCCAGTACAAGGTACTGCCCTTCGGACTCGCGGGGGCCCCTGGGGTGTTCATGCAGCTCATCAATGAGGTACTGCATGAACATCTGTTTAAAGGGGTCCTGGTCTACATCGACGACGTCCTTATTTACACGAAAACACACGAGGAACACGTAACCTTAGTCAGGCAAGTCCTCGACAAGCTCAGAAGGGCGCAGCTCTATGCAAAGCCTACAAAGTGCGAGTTTCACAAAGAGCGCCTAGACTATTTGGGGTATCGAATCTCCGGGGAAGGCATCGAAATGGACCCCGCAAAAGTCGAAGCGGTGCTAAACTGGGAGCGGCCCCGCAACAGACGGCAACTACAGAGCTTCCTGGGATTCGCGAATTTCTACAGGTCATTCGCCCGGGGGTTCGCTGAGATAGCCCTACCCTTAACGGACCTCCTCAAAACCAAAGGGGTGGGGGACACCCGACGCGCCAAGAACCCAGGCACAGTGCTGAATTGGACTCCCGCGTGCCAGACCGCATTCGACAAGCTGAAAGCGCTGTTCACTACGGAGCCAATCCTCGCGCACCCGGACCCAGAACGGCCGTTCGTGGTCCAAGCCGACGCCTCAGACTTCTCCCTGGGAGCCATCCTGCTACAGAAAGACTCCACGGGGCTCCTGAAACCATGCGCCTACCTGTCAAGGAAGTTCTCCGAGACAGAGAGGCGATGGCACGTTTGGGAGAAAGAAGCCTTCGCGGTGAAATCGGCACTAGAGACATGGCGACACCTACTCGAGGGAGCCACCCAACCATTCGAGGTATGGACTGACCACCGCAACCTTGAGGCCCTACGAACGCCTAGACGCCTTAGCCCAAAACAGGTCCGATGGGCCCAATTCTTCAGCCGCTTTAATTTCCAGCTGAAGTTCATGCCGGGCAAAAAGAACTTCCTGGCCGACGCCCTCTCCCGACTGCCCCAAGACGAAGAGCCCGCCCCGGACACCATCGGGACGGTCCTATCCGCCTCGCAACTGGGGATGGCCGTGACCACCCGAAGCGGCGCGCGGAGGCTGCTCAACTCTACGGCGCAGCCGACGGCGGGACAACCGGCGGCCGGAAGAAAGCAACCGCAACTACCAGGGGGCATGCGCACGGACCTCGCCGCCGCCCTCAAAACCGACCCCTGGGTCCTGGCAAACCCCGACAAGGTAACGATGGCACAGGACCTGGCATGGGGGGAGGGCAGAATCTACGTCCCGGACTCGCAACGTCAGGCAATATTGCATAGGTCACACGACGCCAAACAAGCGGGACACTTTGGGTTCCTCAAAACCCTACACCTAACACGGCGGCAATTCTGGTGGCCCGCGCTCAGGCGAGACGTAAAAACCTACGTGGCGTCCTGCCCAACGTGCGCTAAGGCCAAACGGGCACCAGGCAAACCCGCGGGGCTATTGCAACGGGTGGCAGAACCCTCCCGCCCATGGGAGGAAATCTCTATGGATTTTATAGTGGACCTCCCACCCAGCCAGAAGAAAACGGCCATTTGGGTGGTGAAGGACTACTTCTCAAAGCAGGCCCACTTCATCCCCTGCACGTCGGTCCCATCCGCACAACAGCTAGCCAAACTCTTCCTCATCCACGTGTACAGGCTACACGGATGTCCCGCACGTGTGGTGACCGACAGGGGCACACAGTTCACCTCTAAATTCTGGCGGGCCTTCCTGAAGCTCACGGGGACCCAACAGGCCCTATCTACGGCTTGGCATCCGCAAACGGACGGAGCCACAGAGGTTCTTAATGCCACCTTAGAACAATTCATACGATCATATACTAACTACCACCAAGACGACTGGGCGGAACTGCTCCCGTTCGCCGAAGTCGCATACAACAACGCTGTCCACACGAGCACGGGGAAAACTCCGTTCGAGGTAGTCTCGGGGCGTGACTTCGTCCCCATACCGGAGTTGCCTCGACCCCCGGAGCCCCAGGTGGACGCTGGCGAATGGGGACGGAAGATCGCGGAAGCATGGCCAGTAATCACGGCGGCGCTGCAGGACGCACAGGCAGCCTACAAAGAGCAGGCCGACAAACACCGGCGCCAACAACCAACGTTTCAACCGGGGGATATGGCCTACCTATCTACCAAGTTCCTAAAGTCAACCCAACCCTCGAAAAAACTGGGGCCTAAGTACATCGGCCCGTTCCGAGTCACGCAAAAAGTGAACCCGGTAGCAATACGCCTGGACCTGCCACACAACCTCCGGAGACTCCACCCGGTGTTCCACACCAGCCTCCTGAAACCGGCAACAACCTCCCGATGGCACCCAAGCACGCCGCAGCCCGCACCGGTGATGATCGACGGGCAACACCACTTCGAGATAAGGGACATTCTCGACTCCCGCACGCAACGAGGAACTCTACACTATCTGGTCAGGTGGAAACACTTCCCCCACCCGGAATGGGTGGCGGCGCACAACGTTAACGCGCCCGACCTGACCAGAGCATTTCACCGGGCATACCCCGACAAACCGCAACCAAGGTCAGCAAGCCAAAAAACCGCCCCGCAGGCCCCCCCCCCGCCTCCCGTGCCCCAAGGGAAAGGGCCCCCCCCAAGCCCGCGACTTGGGTGGACCTCCCCCCCCCGGGACTCACTCCCCCCGCCCTGGGGCCACGGGGTGGGGACAAACGGCCGCCGGCGCCCTCCCCCCGCCCCCCCGGCCGCAAGGGAGTGGCAAGCAAAGCAACCCGGGGGCAACGCCCACGAGACACAACAAAGGCAACGCACTTTAAAAAAGGGAAAAGAAGAACCCTACCTGGGGCTGAGACGCACCCGACCAGCCACGCCTCTCTCCGCACCGAACTGAGCCAAACAAACGGGGTGTGGCTGGAGCATGCGCACGCCAGGACAGGACCCGAGCATGCGCAAAAGGGACACTCCTTGGGAAGGCACGTGGTAGGGGGAGGAGCAAAGGGAGGGGCGACAACCACTCCGGCGGGAATTTCAAAAAAAAAAAAAAAAAAAAGAGTGGCGCTTTTGCAGCTCCATGGAAAAAACCCAGAAAACCGGGGGGGAGCACTATTCGGAAAGGGGGCAGTATGTCATGAGTGCCCTTGAGCTAAAGTCATCAGCGCAAGGGCACACATGACAAGGGCAAGGAGATAGGTGAAGGGGCGCAAGATAAGCAACCATTAACACCAACGACTAAACGGCCAACAAACAATAACTAAGCAGATCACGGAGCACACCCAAGCCATCAGCGCCAATACCACGGAGATCGCCCAGCGATAGCAATCAGCAGAGGAATGGAGAACCGGACGATGGGCGATCCCGGCACCCCTCACCCACCGGCAGGGCAACGTATTGGACAAAGGGGGGTGACGTGACCGCGAGTGAGGGGGCGCTGACCGGCGAGGGGTATTTGAACCCCGCACCGGCGCGCTCCTGCCACTCTCAGCTTTTTTCTTTCTAGCTGTACCGCACCTTGAATAAATCAGAGCCTGATCCACGAACCAGTGTCTGAGCGTTATTCAGAGGCAGGCAGCGCATGACACGGACTTACATCGCTTCCCATTTGGTCATTAAGCAAATCACCTATGGTCGTTAAGTGAGACATCACATGACCACAACTTGCAATTTCACTGCTGGCTTCTCCATTGACTCTGCTTGCCAGGAGCTGGCTGTGAAGTGCGCAAATGGCAACCAAGTGACTGTGGGACACTGCAACCGTCATAAATGCCTGCCAGTTGCAAAACACCCGGATTTTGATCTCATGACCATGGAGAGACTGTGACAGTTGTAAGTGCAAGGACCAGTTGTAAAGTTACTTTTTCAGTGCTGTCATACCTTTGAATGGTCGCTAAACAGGGCAGTCATTAAGTGAGGACTACCTGTGTAGTAGCCACTGATCTTCTAGCCATCCAAAGTCTTAAGGGAGAGACAAAGAATGCCTTTATGCACATACCCACAGGAAGACAGGACTAGGAAATCATTTCAAGACCAGGTGAATCCCTCTACTTTTAAGTAAGTTTGACCACAGTCCTGCTGAGGTGAACCATGTAGTAAAAGATCTGAGAAGGAAAGAGGAAAAAGGCTGCTGGATGAAGGAACTAGTTCTACAGGTCTTAGGAAAATGAAGTTCAGGTCTTTCTCAACCTTTCTATAGAGTTTTCTCTCAGTTTCTTAACTGGAGATGTTCACTGGGCCCAGAGGGAGACAAATGGGGATGAAACAAGGAAAGATGTTCCCTTTCCAGAAATGTCTATATTTGGCTTCATTTCAGCTGGGGCTAAAACAATAGGCAGCACAGAAAAGCTGGATATTCTCGGACCAGGTAGGTGTTGCCCTTCAGTGTCCAACCATGGTGAAATGTTCTCTAACCATGCAGAGAGGCTGGGTGTGGGAACAAAGTTCGTCTTAAAACTCTCCTGCTTCCTTCATGAACAGCTAAAGGATTTGTGGCCTCATATTTCCATTTGGTTCAATCTTCTCACCAGTGAAGCAGGATGAAGGGGACCCAGTTAAGACTGTGGCATGGCCTTCTTTCATGTGACATGGCTGCAACTCAAGACCTCCCTGTCCTGTAACAAAGGGAGGTGCAAGAGAAAGATTTGTACCTTTGGTTCAAGGACCTGCACTTTTTGTTGGGTGCCTCACCTGTAATCAGGCTTGGAGTTCTTTTAGGTGAAGCATCACCTCCTGCCATGCTCACATTTGAATTAATTAACCCTGTTCATTCAGTAAAGTGTTAACATATTGATAAGGAACAACCCATTCAAGCCAAGGGAAGAAAACATATTTTTGTTTCTTTTTGTGATCTTAACATTCATCCATTTCTTTGGATGAATTATTTAGTATCTGCTGGATAAATGGGCTTCTGCAGAGGAACAAATGATGGCACATGCATGACGAAGTCATCATGCAAATGCCACAACTTATCTCACCCATGTCATCATTTTGGCATCATCACCATTTGCTGTAGATGTCACTGCCTGGATTGCGTTCAGCTTGCAATCAATTAAGGCAGCTAGTTCCTTTTCATCCTTTGACTGTTGCCTGCGTCTGTACCAAAATGCAAAACCTCACATGGTTGAATTTCACCTTGGGGATTTTGGACCAGCATTCCAGCCTGTCAAGATTTTTATCAATCTTGATTCTTTCTGCCATAGTGTTAACTTTCCCTTCCAGCTTCATGCCATGTGCAAGTGTAACAAATTTAACTCTATAATTTCATCCTAGCAACTTATTAAAATGTTGAACGGCATAAAGCCTAAGACAGAAGGATCTATGAAACTATACTTGCACTTCTGTTCACGTTGACATTTGCTGGCATCATTTTGAACCAGCTGTGGATCCACAGACTAGTAATACTATAATTTTATCACCTTACCCACAGGAATATCAAAAGAGACTTTGATATATGCATTACTGAGATGAAGTTATTGTCAAGAGCATCCCCCAAATCTAGCAAACAAATATCTCTGTCAAAAGAGAGTTGGAATCTTTTGAAGAAAAGCATGCTGGCTCTGAATAACCAATCATTCTTTTTCAAATGCTCATGAACAGGTGACTAAATAATCTGTCGGGAATTTTGCTGCTATCAGTTTGGGTTGACCAATCTACAGTTTCCCAGATCGTTTTTCCTCTTTCTGAAGAATATCCCCATGCCCCATCTAGATTTCACATTTTCTCTAAGAATTTGCAAGGAGTTCCATAATAATGTCAAGAAACACCTTCAACGTTATGATGGGATTGAATTCATTTAACCCTGGACACATCAAGCTGAATGATGTGTTCTGTAATAATCTCTTTACTGGTCCTGTGTGCAAGCCCT
This sequence comes from Candoia aspera, assembly GCF_035149785.1. NCBI lineage: Eukaryota > Metazoa > Chordata > Lepidosauria > Squamata > Candoiidae > Candoia > Candoia aspera. The sequence goes on along the minus strand of NC_086158.1, from coordinate 90,424,417 downwards.
TTTTTATGACATTTTTGGTACTTTTGCTGGTTTAATATGATTTCCCTTCAGAGGCCTCTGAAGAAGATTTGGGGAGAGGAAGGTACCAAATGGGAGTCTATCCCAGCCAGATCTACATAGTAACCCTCCTCATTTTTGACTTCTCCTTCGAAAACAACCACTGTAAACCAAACATCAGCAAACAGAAGTGTCTGCTCTAAGCTTTTGGTTTTTTAGCAGACCTGACCAGACCAGCTACTTTCTAATTTCAGGGCTTGCTATGCTCCGTCTCTATTCTTTTCAGCGCCTGAAGAGGATTCTGCACAAACTCTAGTCCAGAAGAAGCTCATTAGAAGAATTTCTCAGCTGAATGCCCCAAATCCTTGACAATTTAAGAGAAACATACCCTTGAAACTAGTTAGTGAAGCCTCAGGCTCATGTTAGTCCATTGCTTAAAACTGGAGGGAGGAGAATGCAGGGAAGACCTAAAGAAAGAAATATTTTCCAGTGCCATTATTTTTCCTTTTTTTCTACCAGGAAAAGCATTTTTTATACACAGTTTTTTTCTGACATAACTTCTACATGCCGGGTGATTTATACATTCCGAATCTCTTCCAGGAAACATGAGATAAGGCCTCACTTAATTCTAAATAAAAGGTCTTTTGGTGAGGATGCTGTTAAGGGAAGTCAATTGTAAATGTAGCTGCACTTTGACAGTAAACTTATATTCATTTCAGAGGAACAGACGTTATGAGATCAGTTACAAGATGAGCTGCAGAGATATAAAAACAGCTTGGGGTGATTGTTGTACTGAAAGATGTCTTGCATTATTAGAAAATGTATATATCAAGAATTTCAGCAAAACGGGGAATCTCGATATATCACAGAAAAGCTGTTCCACAGTTTTAAAAGACAATTTCCTCAAAATGATTCTTTCCAAATTCAAGGAAGAATATAACAGGGAAAACATGCATGTGTATTTAGATACTTCTGTAAATTTTATTTACCTGGAATATAAATAATTACAGCGTATTGGCTCAAACTTATAGCAAAGAAAGGTCTAAATGCTGACTTGTTCATGAAAATAATCTGTTCAAACAGGAGAAATATGGGAGCATAATTGAGAATTTAGGGCTTCAATTCTACCAAATGACTGCACTTATTTTATTTTTAGGGGAAACGCCTGTCCTGGGGCAGATTGATTCATCTGGCTTTGTATAGTTTAGGAAGTACCTTGACTCAGTTATTCTTACAACCCACAAAATATTGCAGGCAGCTGGGCCTAACATTAGCTGAGTACATTTGCAGGGCCCTTGAAAATAAACTTTTAAAAGGTGAAATGCCTGCTTGAAACGTGGAGTGAAGAGGTGTCAAAAGGGAAAATTAGCACTGGATTTGGAAGTGATCCAAATGTGCCATTTGAGCAGCAAAGGGAAATGCGCCGGTCTAAAACTGCAGCAGGAAAAATGGCATGGATCCCATACCCTAAAATGGCTTCAGTGCAACCTAGCATGTTCCATTTATCATCCGTTTTCCATTCATACCAATAAATAATTATGTGATGATAGTTACTAACACTGCTTGGTTATTCCTGGGAGTTCAGAATTTGTCTTTCATTCAACAGCAGTTGGAATAAGTAAAATAACATTAGGCCTGAGCTAGCAGCACAGAAGAAGATTATCCAAATAAAGTTTGGTCAGCCTGCCAGGCATCAATATTTTTATTCATGAAGCTGGCCTAACTGAATGTTGATTTCAATGAAAATCAATGTTAGGGCATGACTTTTTTGAATCAGTTCCAGTCACAATATTTGTGTTGGACAGCACCAACAAAAAAGCAGTCATTTAGACGGATGAGTTTTAGGAAGGGGGCAAAAAAAACATTCCACTTGGTTGTACGCCATGTCACAACATTGAAAGCCAAAAAGCCAGCTAAAAGGGGGAAAATGCTATTTGTCATAACTCAAGAGCTAGGAAACATCCCTGATTTTAAAAAACCCCATAAACATATTGCTTTATACCCGCCTAGAGTGAGTTTTCAAACTTTTGACCTTTGGGAACAATTTCCATGTTATTTTCAGTGCCATCAGATCTATGAATTCTGGAGAGGTCTGTAATATTCCAGAGTGAGATCCTCTGCGATCCTGCAGATCATGTAGAACACCATTTCAGACAAGGATGGGACAAGGGGGTTCACTGCCTCACAGAGACCCATGCTTTGTCCCATCTAGGGTTTTTGTTTTTTAAAAGAACTGGCTTGTTAATGTGTGATCTGGCATCAAACAGCCTCCATTTAAAGATCAGTGGCTTGTTTTCAAAGCAGGAACAATGGCAGTTTTTTAAAAAATGGTAGAAAGTAGTATTGCAATGGTCTTAGGATAAATTGTTCTCTATTGCAAGTCATTAATGGCAAATATCCAGCTCATGACTTTTTTTTAGAGTTCAGGGAAATTGCCCATCCTTCTGTGAATTTCCAAGCATGGAGGTGAGCATAATTTGAGGCATAATAGAAACATTCTCTCCCCTATCAATCTCAGTAACAATCTAAATTGCTTCTGATTTACATAAATATAGCTTTGTATTTGAAAACTTAATCTAGTTTATGAAATGGGCCTGCGTGACATAGAAAGTTTCCAAAATGTTCCATATCAGTAGGATGTTTCTCTTTGCACTGGGATACTCAAATATGTGAAGCCTAAGTATTATTTTAATCCTGGGCTTCAGCCAGCTGAAAAGACAAAATTGTAACTATATCACTAAGTACATATCGGTAGAAATAGTAACATGCACATGGCACATTGAACGAATGGGACAACAGTGAGTAAAAAATAATTCTCCCAAAACTTATTTTTCTATATATTGTGATCCCAGACTCACTTCAGAAAAAATTATCATGCTAATTGAATTTATTAATTCAGTAATTTAATTTTTTACTTTAAGTATATATTCCTGATTTCCTAAATTGCTTTAGGAACTGCAGGCAGCATGGACTCGCTGTATAATGGTATTCATTTACTATGAAAGTTTTTTTCCATATTGTATGCCATGTCTGCAAATGGGGTTACTCAGCCTAAACCTCAATTATACAAAGTCATCAGGCACTTCTAGGAGAACAGTTGTTTTCAAAACAGTGTGCACTACAGCTGAGTCCATTTTCCTATGTGATGCCAAGTGAACATCCCAAAATGACCCGCACAGTGTAACTAACAGTCCCCGAGTCATGATGGACTTCCATGGCTGGCTGGAGAATTCTGGAAATCGAAGTCGACACATCTTAAAGTTGCCAGGGTTGAGAAACACTGCTCTAGTGACATTACTGATTCTTTCACTCTCCTAGATCCCATAAACGTTATGTGATCAAATCAAGAGAAGCCAACAAGCCTCATAAACCACCCACCTGCAAGCCCTGTATCTTATCAGAATTCAGACCCCTCCCCCTCCCCTCCCCCTCCCCCTCCCCCTCCCAGCCCATCAGTACATCTGAATGGCCTCTTAGGATTCAAACATTACAAAGAAATAGAAATGATTATCATCAGCATCCTGCATACACTATTTTTTCCTGCACTAGCACAATTCAGTTCAAACAATAGTAACTTGCACATACCAAGTCAGACATACGTAGCTTAAATGAAAGGAAAGTATATTTGCAATTCAGTAAACAAAGGCTATCCCTATTTGGCCCTAATTTATGTTTGCATTTTCACTGTTTCCTATAATGACACCCCAGAGCCAAACAAGCTTTTAAAAATTAATATGCATGCCTTTAATTGCATTGTTTCAAATGTGCCTTTGTCAGTTAATCAACTAAAACCTCAACAGATTGATCCGCCACAAAAAAGAATCCAGACTCACAGTCCTAACAATAATCAGTTGCCATGAATTCTCATCCTACCCACACAACGACAACTGCCAATTCATGACCCTCACTTTGGACACCTTTGTCCCAAATGATGCCACCCATCTCTCCTGGTCCGTGGTCTTGTATGAGGCGAAGAATTCAGTCTTGCAACCAATTAAAGTGGTCAGCCAGCCTAAGAATGTGCTCAGAATACCAATATTCTAGGTCTTCATTCCACATAGAACAGATAGTTTATGAAAAGGGTTTGTAGGACATGATGTACAACTCTCCGACAGGAGCCTGGCGCCACAGAATGCGTAGGGGAAGCGTACCTTGTTCGAAGGCCTCCCTGTTTATGGATAACCTGTGTGGAAGCTCTTTCAAAGCCTCTCTGTTCCTTCTGCCTCTGTGCAGAAAGTGATTACATGTCTGACCTGCTGCCACCAAGAATTTGAATCAGTTATAAAAGACTTCAGTCTGATTGGGAGGTATCTTGGAGATCATCACATTCATGCTGCAGGACTCAGCTGATTATTGTCAAGTGCTGGAGAACTTGAACCAGTTGTCTAGTGGGCCAAATGAAGATATTTCAGAGGATTCAGGAATCTTTTGACTCTCAGGATTTAAGTTCTGGTCTAACTCCCCTCTGTACTCTTTATACGACTCTCTTCCGTTTCACTTACTTGCACATGGACAGGATTGAGTGCCTTAAAGCCAAGGGAAATATACTGAATATATGCAGAGGGAAATATACTGAATCTTCAAGTATGAAGTAGCTGTCACATGATTCTCAGCAGATCATCATCCTTATGTTTTCCTGCATGCATTGTCTTTTTAATGAAAGAATCACATTTCACTATTTTCAGCAAACTTTCTATTTTTCTGAGAAGTCAGGATACTTTATTCGAATCGAATTATCCATTCAGTCGTATCTGACCCTTGGCGATTCCATAAGCCAGCTCTCTCCATGATTTCCGATCTTGTAGAGCTTCTTTCAGTTGCTTTATATTTTGGCCTGTGTCTGCTTTGATTACGTCCAACCAGCACGTTCTTTGGCGTCCTCGTCATCTTTTGCTACTGACCGTTCCAAGCACAAGGTCTTTCTCCAACAATGTTGATCTCATGACATGACCAAAGTAACTAAGTCTAAGTTTTGTTATTTTTCCTTCTAGCGACACGACTGGTTTTATGCGCTTCAACACTTGGTTATTTGTTATCTTTGCAGTCCAAGGGATGCGCAAGAGCGTCCTCCAACACCTTAGTTCAAAGGAATCAATTTTCCTTCTATCCAACTTTTTCATCGTCCAACTTTCACAGCCATATGTAGTTATGGGGAACACGATAGTGCAGACTAGTCTACACTTAGTCGTCAAGCTGACATCCTTGTTTTTCCAAATTTGATTCATACTCATCATTGCTGTGCGACCCAGCATGATTCAGTGTTTAATTTCTTGGCTGCATTCGCCATTTTGATTGACCAGTGATCCTAAAAAGGTGAATTCTTCCACGCATTCCACCTGTTCTCCATCAATTACTATGTTGATGTTTCCATTCCTTGCAGTTGTCATGAGTTTGGTCTTTTTGATATTCAGAAAGAGTCCAAACTTCTCACTTTCTTCTTTGAGTGTCATGATTAGGTGCTTTAGGCCTTCCTGGGTTTCTGAGAGGAGGGCTGTATTATCTGCTATTGAAGGTTATTGATGATTCTTCTGCCAATTTTCACCCCAATTTTTGATTCATTTAGCTCCAGTTTCCTGATTATCACTTTGGCTTACAAGTTGAATAAGAAAGGTGACAAAATGCAACCTTGTTGCACACCTTTCTCGACCTTGAACCAATCAGGCTCTCCATATTGAGTTCGTACAGTGGCTTCCTGATTTACATACGGTGATTTTACCAACTTCACCAAATGTAGTGGCACCCCAAGGTCTACTAGGGCTCTCCATAGTTTGTCATGGTCAACACAATCAAAAGCTTTCCTGTAGTTGATGAAGCACATATAAATGTTCTTTTGAAATTTGTGACATTTTTCCATTATCCATCGTACATTTGCAATGTGATCATGGGTGCCACGACCCCATCTGAACCAGCTTGGATATCTGGCAGTTCCCTTTCAATGACTGGAACCAGGCATTGTTGTATGATTCTCAATAGAATTTTGCTAGCATGAGATATGAGAGCAACAGTGCGGTAGTTGGAACACCCCTTTGAATCCCCCTTTTTTGGCAATGGAATAAACACTGATTGTTTCCAGTTATGTGGCCATGTGTTGATTTCCCAAATTTTCTGGCCCAGAGCTCTGATAATTGCAGTCGGTACTGGTGTTAGCAATTCTGCAGGGATGTTGTCAACTCCTGGGGCCTTCTTGTCTGGCAGTTGGTTCATTGCCCACTTGACTTCTTCATCAAGGATGGCTGGTTCTAATTCTGTTTCCTTATCCTCCTCTCTTTGATGTTGCTCCTCTATACTAGTAGCATACAGCTCTTCTGCATATTGTCGCCATCTATTCTTGACACCTTGTTGGTCAGACAATTCTTTCCCTTTCTTATCCTTGATGATACCTTTGCAAGCCTTGAACGGTGCCCGAATCTTTTTGATTAGTGCAAAAGCATTCCTAGTGTGTCCTTTTGTATAATCTTCCTCTAATTCCTTGCAATGCTTCTCCCAGTAAACTTCACTCTTTCCTTGCTGCCCTTTGGAAATCAGCATTCAATCTTCTTACTTCTTCATGATTGCCCACTGCTTTAGTTGCCTTTCTCCTCTGGGCTATTCGGATGGTATTCTCTGAGAGCCATCTACACCTTTTCTCTGCCTTCTTGTGTGGTATGTAATCATCTGCTGTGCCAATGATAAGCGATTTAACTTCTTGCCATAGTTCATCAGGCATTTTCTCAGCCGTGTCTTGAACTTCAAACCTATTTTTAACTTTGATTGCATATGTGGAAGGAATTTTGGTGACATCAAACTTCTTTGGTGGCGTTGTCCTCTTGATGTTACAGAGTTTGACTTTGATCTTGGCCACCAGCAGTTCATGGTCTGAGCCACAGTCTGCACCTGGATAAGTTGTGACTGCAAGAACTGAGCTGGTCCAATGTTGATTGCAGAGGACATAGTCTATTTGATTGCGATGTAGTCCATCAGGCGAGGTCCATGTGTATAAACGACACTTATGCTGTTCAAACCAAGTATTCATGATTCAAAACTGGTTTTCCTGACAAAATTGTACCAATCGATCGCCTGTGTCATTTCTTTCTCCCAGCCCAAAACCCCCAGTGATTCCTGCCTCTGTTTGGTTGCCTATTTTTGCATTAAAATTGCCAGTAAGTAAATAATGTCCTTTTTTGGGATTGTCCTCAGCATAACTTCAATAGTGGCATAAAAATCCTCCATTTCTGGCTCATTTGCATCAGTTGTTGGAGCATAAACTTGGACAACGGTGATGTTGATGGGCTTAGTGCAAATTCTGATTGTCATTATGCAATCATTTACTGTGGAAAAGCTTTCTACTGCTTGGGCCATTTGTTTGCTTGCAATGAATGCCACTCCATTCCTATGCGTGTTGCCATGTCCTGAGTAATAGATGGTAAATTCTTTGGACTGAAAATAGCCGTTGTCTGTCCAGTGCAATTCATTAACGTTAAGGAGGTCAATTTTTAACCTGACCGTTTCTCGTTTTACAATATCTAATTTACCTTGGCTCATTCCTCTGACATTCCAAGTTGCTATTCATTGTATTTTCAAGCAGTGCAGACCCTTGCTTTCACTGTTGGTAGCATCAGCACCTGAGGTTCTTACTGGATTTGCCCCAGGTGCGTCATAAAATCCAGAGCTACTTGCTATAGGTCCTTGCTCTTCCCCAGTCATTTGTTGGGTACCTTCTGGCTGAGGGTCTCACCATTGGGCACCATATTGAAACCATTTGAGAGCCTTTTCATGGAATTTTCTTGGCAATTTTTTTTCAAGGTAGGTTGCCAGGTCTTTCCTTAACCTTCCCCATTTGTCCGGGCTTGGGACCGGCATGTACACTTGGCTGAACAATACTTTATTAGCAGACTTTTAATGCGACAGTGCATAGCACTAAGCTAACGTTCCTTGTATAACAATTTACATGAACTCTTCCTGCTAAGCACATATTGTTCCCATCAACCAATAAACAGTTTAACCAAATGTCCAGATAATTTGAACAGCATGTTATGGTTCTGGAATAATGTGACAAAGCTGAGAGACACAGATGAGTGAACAATATGCCAATAAAATGAAAAGAAATAAATTAGGAACATGGTAACACATGTGTATTCACAATTAATAAATTCCACTCCGTCAGCCCATGATTTAATTATCTATTATGTATAGATGTACCATTAATCATTCATGGATACTGTTAACTGAATGGTGATTTAGAAAGCATGTGATGCATACATTTACATTAAATTCTGAAAGTGGAAGGAAGAAAAACTCTTGGCAATCTTTTTCAGCCTTCTAAATATATAAATATGAGAAATTGTATCGCAGCCTACAAAACAACATTTTCAGCTATAAAAAATTTAAACAAGATGCACACTTTGTTCCATCACCAAGTAGCTTAGCCAGCTGAACTCCTTGGATTACTGTGATCCAGAGTCAAGATTCTGTGCAGGCTTTACAGGTGGAGATTCTATTGCCACAACAGATGTACTTGTTCCTTTATGTTCCAATTCTCACCCAGGAATCAGGATCAGTTTTGCTCTTGGGAGATTTTTCCACAACCCAAGAAATCCTTAAGATTTCTCCATGCCTTGAGGTTATCTCAAAATGCCTTTAAAATCTCTTTAAAGCAGCATTTTGAAGGAAACCATCTGCTGCTACTGCAGAAATGTTACGCAGTGGTAGAGAGTCTAGCTGGATGACCTGGGGAACAAAATAATTCATAGGTACATTGGCGATTACTTAAAAATATAGAGAGACACAGTACATCAACATTCTTAACAGGAAAAAAAATCCCCCCAACCCCAAATGTTCTCTTGACATCTTCTAACTATCCCATTGATTTTGAACATTCCTTTTTTCATTTTTAATACTTCTGTCCTGATTAGGTTAATGTTATTTTCATGAAGGATATGTTAAAATTTATACTGTCCCAAACTCATTTAAGGCACTCTCTTTGGGAAGAGAGTTCTGGGGAGAAAAGGTGCTTACACCATGAAAATAAGGAATCCCAGGTGGACCCTACTGACAGGATGGTAGAAGATTCCAGCTGTTCTGTCATCAGAAACCCAAGGAAGACTTGGGTATGCTACCTTCTGGATGAAGGCTTTCCTTTTAGACCCAAGATCAGCTTTTCCCAACCTAGTCCCCAAGCAGGATTTCCAGGTTTGGGAAGACAGTCTTAGACAACTTGGCTCAAGCATGATTTCATCTGCTGTAGTGATGACCAAGCTTCCTGTGATTTATATCCGCTTCTCTCAATTATATGCCAGATTAATTCCCAAGCCAATCAATTAAATTCACCAATTCTCTCCATGGGTGATCTTCTTGGGGTTATTTACAACCTGGTACTCTTAGTAGTGCCCTAGTCATTGCCAGATGAAATATTTCTCTCCACCTTTGCCATAACTTACATCTGTGAGAGCATCATCCCAGTAAGTGGGATGTGAGAATTAAAGTAAGGGTTTGGGAAAACAGTCCTTAGTTGATCATAGATCAGGATATAAAGAAAATGAAGGGAAGGGGGCAGCTCAGAGAGTATTGGGGTCAGATAAAAGGGGATGCTTTGATCAGTTAAGACTAAAAATGAACCAGAAAGGGGGAAATAGCCTTTTTATAATGTTCACCCTGTATTTAAGGAAATAATGAAAGTTGGGGTGGGGGAGAATAGCATGGAAAAGCAACTCCTGATACAATCTCTATGTCAATGTACTGGCAAATTAAGAAAAATCTTTGTGAACCACTAGGAAAATATTACCAAACTAATCTCTGGAGAAAGGTTGCAGCTCTAATTCCAAAGTATGAGATTTTTGGCATAGTGGGGTGCTTTGAAGCTTAAGGGCAACTTGTCTCAACCAATTCACACAGAGAAAACTGAAGGAAGGCCCTGCCAGTTAATGGCTGGACCCACATCATAAATCTCCTGCCAAGCCATAAACCTCCTGAAAAGGCTACTTGATGTCCCTGAAAGAGTTTAATTTCAGGAAATATTCAGTCCAGCCAAGAAGAGAAAGACCACCTTTGAAAGGCTACTAGGAAAATGACACAGCATTAAATCCTACACATTTACTTCCCTGTTACTAGCTTTCTTCTCTCTGTGTATTCAGGAGTCCATCTCCTCAAAGGTATCGGCCTGATGTAAAGAAGAGGAGACAACATCTGGACATCAAGCTTGGATTAATAGCATTTATCAATGGCAACAAATAGCTTAAGTCTCAAAAAGTTGCTAGCTGATCTATCTGGTTGAAAAATTGAATCTGCAGAAAGTTAAAATGAAGGTCCATTGTGGAAACAATCCTAATTTCTTGTGACCATTTCCAGCCAGCAGGATTCTCTTAAAAACACCATCTTTCATGAATATTCGCTGCATTCATCTACACTCCATTCAGAAAGCATGACAGAAACATTTGAAGGCACCTCTTTTTCATCTGCACTGAAACAGAAAATATCAAAAATGTTTCCAAGGCATCAACTCTTTCTCCCTAGGCTATTGAGAGCTCTAATTTGTTAAAGCGCTAATTCCAAATTCAGTCAGAAAAGGCTACCGGATAAAATTCACATTCGACCTCTGCCAGAATGCTGATGCCAAGATTCAGATCTCGTACCTAGCTCTGGTTGAAATTACTGAAACTTGAGCTGAACTAGGGAGACAACTATTACTTCTATGATTTGTGTGCATCTGTACCTTTGAGTCATTGACTCCTGGTCACTACATGAACAAGTCCCAGCAAGTCCCAGTTCTTGGCAACGTTTTTGGAAGTGACTGGCCCGAGGTCAGCTGGCTATTGTGCCTAAGACAGGACTGGAATTCCTGGTCTCCAGTTTCTAGCCTGGTGCCCTTAAGCACTGCACCAAACTGGATCTCACTTCTATGATTTAAATTATTTAAATCAATTCACCCTGTACCCCCTCCATGCAAGAGGTCTGCCCTCTTCAGAGGGCTCTAACCAAGCTTGGAAGTTCAACCCAGAAAGAACATTCCTATTTCTGTTTATACATGTACTGTACACTAGGCCTAGAATTTGCAAAGACAAGAACAAAGTGCAGTCACAGTGACTTTGGAAAGATTCTGAATGTAGCTTCTTATTAGTATATAACCACGGATTGGTCACATCCAGGAGGTTTCATGTACAGTCAACTTTCCCTTACCCTCATCTCTCAAAAGGGCTTTTGACATACATAATCAAGTATGTGGATGGTGGAGGGGGACTTGTCTTCTTTTTCTGTGATGAAGGGACCAAGATTTTCTTCATTCACAATGAACCAAGGGAGGTTGGACCTGCCGGCAGGCTCCAACAGTTTTGATTATGTGAATCCAACGCTGATCAGTTGTCTTCTTCTGCACATTCTAGATTCAGGAAATATAGATGTGCCCATGATATACTATATATATAGGCAGAGGTCTAGACAATGACAGTGAATTCTCAGTTCACTTAAATGTGCATTATAAAGGCCAGGGAATTTGATAGGCTGGAAAGTTGGATGGCACATGGGGTTGCCGCATCTTGCTGTCTGAAACTCACATCCCCCTTTGTATTGAATCCAAGAGAGGGGATTAGTTCATCTCATTTTCCAAAGCCTCTGCTGTCTTCCTATTGACTGTAATGGCAAAATATTACATAACAATAATTCCCTTATTCTAGTAGAGTTCACCATTGCCTTCTAGAACATCTGGTAAGTTGATTCCTTGTTGAGAAGCCTAACTAGGACCGTGCTGATCTTCCTTCCTTTCCTTCATACGTAGATCAGATACAAGCTTTCAACAGCCAAAACCATTAATTCCACTCTAGGAGGAGTGAACAACCACATGCAGCTCTCAACCTAATTTCAAAACTTCTATAAAACAAGGTGAAGTAAAACTATTGGTCATTTTCTTGTGTGGGAGAGAAAGAATAAGATGTCTGAAAGAGAATCAAAGGTCACCCAATTTGGGTTGTGATTTAATTCCCTGCTTGCTATAGCTGGTCCTCTGTGAAGTCACCAAAAGATTAACTGTGCTCCTTGACAGAAAAGTCTTACCTGCTCTTGAAGTGTAGGATTATTGAGAAGATTGGCCCAGCAGTAGCCAATGTTACGACCTCTAGATAAATCTCTGACGTCAGGGGAAAACAGTCATGTGACCCCAAGAAGATTGGCTTCCCCTTCCCTTTTCCCCAATCCTTTAAAACTGGGAGACTGTTGTTCTTGGGAGAGAGAACGGAATATGGAAGAAGCAATGTAGTAACACTGAAGGAGACCACATTTGTCAGCCTCCCCAGGTAGACCAGACAGGAAACACAACCAGATGAGCTAATTCTACTTTCTTGTAAGGCTACATGAACAGAATCTCGCACTTCTGAAAGTACAAATCTCCTGCTGTCTCTTTTTACAGCTTGATAAGTTAGGGAGGATCCTTTTTAAGTTTCTTTCCCTGCCTGTTATGCAGCTGCAGGCTCCCCCCACACACACACACACACATTTTTATCTGACCGTTCCCTAGGCAGCCTCTCTTCCCCCATCTCCCAAGGTCATCCCCACATTCCATTACAACATTGCACCTCCTCAAATTACATTCTGGGTATGACCTAGGACCTACCCAATCAGATGACATGAAATTAATTGAGACAGAATGACTCTATGGATTTTATTTTGAATTTTATAGATGTGATTGGTACCTTCCCCCTCCACCACCACCATCTCACTTTTCCCAAATCACTTTATGTATCTTTACAGTGAATTAAATGTGCAAAACTTCCTTACATGCAGAATGTGCACGTCCACATAGCTACCCCTTCTGCTCTCTGAATAGTTAGAAGACTGGTGAAGTTTGGTATTGTTGCATTTGGAGAAAGAGAACCCAAAGAATATTTCTTTTTTCTCAGATCAGGCCTGAAGGGAACGTTCTTGTGAGAAGGCTTAACACTCTGCAGTAGGGCAGACCAGAGAATTTCAGGAGATTCAGCTCCTCCACTCATTCTCTTCTACTGGGCAACCCTTAGAATCATCCCTGACATCCAGATCATTACAGAACAAATGCCTCTAACTATTTATATTTGGGGCAGAATTGAGACCATTTGCAGACCTAGGTTTATCCTCTCCTGAAGCTAGACTATGACCAGGGCTGAGCAAAGTTTCAAAGAGGCATTCTGCTTTGACAGAGATTTGTACTAAACATTCCAACAAACCTGTTTCACAAAGCAATACAGGTAGTCCTCGTTTAGCAACCACAACCGGGCCTGCAACTCAGTCATTAAACAAAACAGTTACTAAGTGAAACCGCAACTACGCTTATGATCTTACTTCAGCTTTCCTTTGCTTTACAGACCTGAAAAGGCTGAAAATGCGAGGTTTGGTTGCAAAGCCACTTTTTCATCACCATTGTAACTATGAATGGTCACTAAACAAGCCAGTCACTAAACAAGGACTACTTGTATACCTCCAACCCAACCCCATCCTGACTTCTAAAAGCAAAGGTGCCATGTTGTTTTGTCTCCGTCATTCCCAAACTCATCCTGTAGCCCCAGTAGGCAAAACAGGCTTCTATGGGGGTGTCAGTCACCTCACACAGGCTGTTACTGCTCTGGAGAGGAGACATATCTGCCTCCATTTTTGGCACTCAAACAGAAAATGCAAATGACATTCCATTTTCTTATTACTGTGGAACAGAATCTGTGGGGATTTTTCTTGCTCCTATGCAAGTCCCACAGACATGATCGACCATGGAATTTTTCTATGCAAAGCCCACTGAAACAAAGAGGAACTGTGCTCACTTTGTGGTGATAGCAAATTGCATCTCCTGGATTAAGTCTGTCTGCTTTTTCCACTGTTCAGGTCAGTGGCAGTGTATAAATCCTTGATGAGAACTTTGAATTATCCCTTCTAGAAATGGAAATAATAATAATAGCTGCAGCTGAGAAGGGTAATAAAAGGGAACAGCTTATGATTTAAAAGATGAGAAGGGACTTAAAATATGGAGTTTGGGCTGTAAACATTATGGCACTCAGTACTGAAGATAACACCCGAAGATGCCTCCTCTTGGTAGGTCAGATGACAGAAGAAAGTTTCTCCAACTTAACTAAGCTAAATTAAGCTAACAACGGACACATTTTGCTTCCAAATTACAACGGCAAGCAGATTCTCCCAATAACTTCCAGCCCTCCTGATGTTGTCCCCTGGGAAGGCAATCAACCCTGAATGGTGAGTCATTCAAAGCAGTTTTCTCTACAGTGAAGAAATGCAGACTCCCACTTGGGCTTTCAATCCAGGAGGAGGAGGCGGCTTGGGAGTGGCAAGATCCTAGGCACCCAGTTTCACCCTGATTGGGCAGCATCAGGAACCAGACAAATCAAGGACAGATGTGCCAGGGGTAGTTCTGCATCTAACAGCAAGCAGAAAGCGTGTGAAGAGGGTTGGGAATGATGGCCAGAGCAAGTAGCTACCATACTCAAAAGCCAAAACAACGCACAAACAGTATGAGATGCCTATACTGGAGAATGCTGGATTCAGAAAGTTAGTATTTTGCTTGTAGTTTCTGCATTCATTCTTTCTTTTTCTTTGTATAGAGGAGTAACAGTAACACCTCTACTTCATGAGCTGCCATGGCTGCCAGCTGACTTCCAGGTGCAGTTCAAGGTGCTGGTTATTACCTATAAAGCCCTTCATGGCACAGGACCAGGTTATTTGTGGGACCACCTGTCTCTGGTTGCTTCTGCCCAACCCACATGCTCCAACCGAGTGGGCATATTCCAGGTCCCCTCTGTGAAACAGTGTCATTGATGGGATCTAAGAGGTGTGCCTTTTCTGTTGTGGCATCTGCTCTCCCCCCACTGAGTTTCAACTGGCCCTGACCCTGTTAGCCTTTAGGAAGGCTGGGAAGACCTGGATTTCCCTTGCGCATTGAAGCCAGGATGTTAGACGAGCTCATCCTGAGAGGCATAAGATATGTTGGTGTGCCCCAACTATGTGTTCGTTGTTGATGATTTCTGATTGTTTTGTTACTGGGGATGTTGTCATTGACTCTACTTTCATTCTAGCTTCGTTTACTTCTTTTCCTCAATGTCCATTTTTCCTAAGATCCACTCTTGGCAGTATGAAAAAATGGCCTGTCCCACATTCAGAACCTCTGATCATCCTTGTATACTTTGCTAATTCTCTCAATCTGTCTTTATAAATAATCAGTCAGGATTTTAGATTTATATTCATTTCCTCTGCCCTGTGTGCATGTGAATCACAGAGATCTCTTTCCAAGTAGATATTCGCCAATCGCCGTTCTCGTTCATTCTTGGGTCTCTGACTGACTCAGTCTCCTCTTCAGTGTTTCTCATTCCCACCCATCCATGCATGACATCTTACTAAATAGGTTTCTCCTGGATCACATTAATTTGAGACGTTGCAGAGTATTTCCCCAACCCCCTCTCTAGTTCTTCAGTTATTGCCATGCACTGGAACATAATGTTCCCAAGTGTGGATTCCAACTTTCATGTGCACCCACAGCAACCTAGATGACATTCATACTCTCTGACATTTACGTTAGCTCTTCCATTCAAAAACTAAACCCTGCCTTTGGTTCCCTCTGTGTGCAGTCCTCAACTTCACTCCACAAGATCACACCACCAGATCTATGACAGCCTTCCAGCTTCTCCTAGTTTCAGAAACATGTAACATACCCATGTTTATTTCATTCATTAATCCATGCTGTTTATCAGGTTTCTGGTTCAGTTTAATCACACTTTTTCACTGTAAAAGGGAGGCGGCTGGTCTCTTTTATGAAGATGGGGTAGGCTGCACCTGTTGGTTTGAGAACCAACTAGATAGGCCTACAGATATTCACCTCCACCGCCCATAATGGCTTTGCCAATCGAGGCATTCACATAACACTCTTTTTGGTAAGATTTAGTAAGGTGTTGACTAGGTTGTTAGCCTTAACTATACACATGCCACAGACAGCAAGGAATGATAAGGACAGTACCAATCAGCTTGGGCACACAGGGGCCACTACATTACAAGGGTGATGGGGTCCAGTTTTACCCCAAGTAGGTTCACTCTTTTCTATGCAGGCTAGGGTAACCTAACCTAACCTTGTAAATCAAATCAAATCAAATGTGTCTAATTACGGTCAATGACCTACAAGGTCTACCTTGCAAGACACATCCCACCAACTTGGAGGAACCTGCAGGCACACTCTCAGGATGCATTAAAAGTTAACACCACTTTAAAAAAATCCTAGCATATTATATTCCAAAACCTTATTGTGTTGCTGTAACCCTCACCCAGTACAGACTTTGGTCTGAACTCTTAAAATCCTTAACATCCTGAAAGGGTTAACTGGCAAAGACCACCTAGAATCCTTCCTTGTCATTATTTCTTCTATCAAAGAAGCTCTCTTGTTTTAACATGTGAAAAATGGATGCAATTTAAGAAAATTAGACATTTAGCTTGCATAATGAGCAAGCCCGGTTTTTTTTAACAATTTGCAGCTCTATTTTCTGCAATGTGACAAGTTTAAATGGCATTCAAGTAGCTTTTCGTGGAAGGTGTCACTCTGTTTTCTTACTAATGCCTGAGCAAGTGCCTTGCCTATTGTCAAGCTGTTAATTCGCTATTATTAAGTACTCAGTAGCTTCTTCCTTGAAAAAGCTGTCAGTTATCCTCCTAGAATGGGTGAGCGTTAGAAACCTGGGGATGTGTCAGGTGCTCCTCAGTCCCTTTCAACTGGCTGAAAATCCACATTTCACAAAGCAGGAGGCTCTCTGTAGCTTGCTCTTCCTTTGTCAACCTGTAACACTGCACATATGGGGTGGCGGGGGGAGCCCCAAGAGCCAAAGAAGAAAGCAGCCACAGTGTTTGTTTGCATCCAAGATGCGCATTCAGGAAGCAACTCCCAGTGTAGCTTGAGGGGCAGATTCCCAAATTGCTGGGAAGAATGTGGGCCTCTGGATTGGGCATATTTTTAGCATTTGCCCCCATTTTGCAACATCAGTCCAGCTTTTTAAAAAAACCTTGATATTTCTTACTTTCTCTTCCTTCGTACAAATACAGTAAAGAAGTAGGACATTACGGTCCCTAAAATTCTTGGACTTCTAGGATTCAGCCATGAAATTCTTACTTATAACTGATATGCCTTGGAAAGCCACATGCTCAGCTGTATGTAGGTGTGTACACAAACACCAGAAGTATATAGCTAGTTCAATGCAAAAAATAAATAAATAAAGCTGAGTCAGTTGACTATACCTGGAACCTGGGAAAATGTTCTCTCTTCCTGATTCAAGGTTGAAGACTACATTCCAGGCCCAGTGGCTCCTGTGGACCTGCTTATGGTAAGATGCACCATGACACCTTGGCCTGCTCCTAGATGGGTGCCAAACATGTCCACATGCATCCCAGAAACAATTCCCAAAGACCTCCTGCTCATCTCATAGAGACTTTTGCAGAACAGATTTGTGGGTTGTGGGTTGGTTAATCAATTGAAAGGGACACCATTTATTTTTCTTACCCTCAGCACCAAAATGGCTTAATTGTTTACTGCTGTCCTGTGTGCTTAAATGCATTCTCCTTCCAGCCTCAAGACAAATAAGGAGTGCATCCAGAGTATTGTTTTAATCAAGGCATTATTTCCATTTTAGCTCTTTTTTCTGGAATTTATATCCTTTACATACTTATTTTTGTGGAACATCTACATAGCACCATTGTTAGCAATTTCTTTCCAGAAAGTATGGGTTAATCACACTACGTTTACTTTAAAATACAGCTGGAAACCCATTCTTCTGCTACTTTCAGCAGCTCATATGCCTCTAAATGTAACATTTCTTCCTTATTGCTGAGATCCTCCACATACATGTGTATGTTAAGGTACCTATATATACCCAGGTCTGGTCAAAGAGATAATTTAACTGCTGCATGAATTGTGCATCGTTGGTTTTGGTAGTTCAGGAATAAATATTTCTGATTCATTAATGCAGAGAAAAATGAGCTGAGCCTCATGCTGAAAACAGACAAACAATGGAGGAAAAGGCATTCAGCAAGCATTCCCATTATTCATTGTGACAAGAATGAAAGTTCAGATTAGCAAGTTCCTTTTTACCCTCAAACACAAAAGGATATGGAAGCAATTATACACTTTAAAAAAGATAAAAAAGATTTGGTTAGCATGCCAACACTCAAGCACATGTACTGACACATTAATTCTAAATATTCTAACTACAAGTGGGGGGGAAAGAGAGGGAGAAAAAAAACCTGCTGTCTGTTTGTTAGTGAAAATGGGAAGCTGAAGGGTTGAACTGAGACAGAGGAGAAAAGATTGGATTTGGGGAGAAAAGATTTACAAAGCTTGTTCTGTCAATGGGGAAACTTGGGACTTCTGGCCATCATCTCAAGTCTCGGATTTATAGCTGAAATCATACAGTATGTAATCAAATGCCACAAGCCAAGAAAATCTAGCACACTCTTGTTCAGAAACAGCCAAGAAAATGGTTTCCTAGATCCTGGCTAGGGTCATACAACACATTTAATCAGGTCAGCTGGCAGCTGCATTTGCACAATATGTTACAATGCGTTCACGTTCATTTTGGTTTGGCAAGTCAGTATGTTGTACAAAGTCAGCTGGGTTTGTCAGTTTACCATCCAGTGCATGGTGTGAACCCAGAAAATGGTCTTGTTCAATAATCAGGTTCAGTGTGTTGTGTGAACTCAGCCACTGACCATTTTTGTTTCTTAGGTTCATATGTTTATTGTTTATAGATATGTTTATACACACGTTTGTTGTTTATAAAAGGGTTTATTGAGAACCCTTTTTAATCTGAAGAGTCTGGCATATATTGGCCATAGGGTACATTTGCCACACCCAGTTTGGCCATTGTTTAAAGATTCCTTAGCTCTTAGTGGGTGTGCCTGGATTTTGGGCTTATCCAGTAACAAGATTCAAAGTATGGTTTACAACACAGAGAGCTGTGAAAATAACTGAGTGATAATGAGTAGAGAGTATCTGTTCTCCCCCAAGGGGCAGAGTTATTCTGCAGGTCACTCTGGCCCCTTTCGTCTCTCCTCCCACGCCCAGTACGAGTTGCCCTGTTCATGCTAAAGCTTGTAACTACTGTACTCACTTCCCAGCTACTTAAATCCTGAAGTTAGCCAAGCCTAGAAGCAACCTAAACTAGCCTTCCATGGAATTCACTATTAGAAGATGTGATCACCTGATTTCCAGCTATTACAACAGCTGAAAATTGCAAGCCCTTTTACCGTATATGTTTACAGAGATATATATAACCTCAGATATGCAGACGATACCACCCTAATGGCAGAAAGTGAAGAGGAACTAAGAAAGTGCAAAAGCTGGCTTGAAACTCAACATTAAAAAAACTAAGATCATGGCATCTGGTCCCATCGCTTCCTGGCAAATAGAAGGGGAAGAAATGGAAGCAGTGACAGATTTTATTTTCTTGGGCTCCAAGATCACCACAGATGGTGACTGCAGCCATGAAATTAAAATACATTTGCTCCTTGGGAGGAAAGCTATGGCAAACCTAGACAGCATATTAAAAAGCAGAGACATCACCTTGCCGACAAAGGTCCATATAGTCAAAGCTATGGTTTTCCCAGTAGTAATGTTTGGCTGTGAGGGTTGGACCATAAGGAAGGCTGAGCGCCGAAGAATTGATGCTTTCGAACTGTGGTGCTGCAGAAGACTCTTGAGAGTCCCTTGGACTGCAAGGAGGTCAAATCAGTCAATCCTACAGGAAATCAACCCTGACTGCTCGTTGGAAGGACAGATACTGAAGCTGAAGCTCAAATACTTTGGCCACCTAATGCAAAAGGAGGACTCACTGGAAAAGACCCTGATGCTAGGAAAGACTGAAGGCAAAAGGAGAAGGGAACAGCAGAGGATGAGATGGTTAGATAGATGAACATGAATTTGACTAGACTCTGGGAGACAGTGGAGGACAGGAAGGCCTGGCGTGCTGTGGTCCATGGGGTCACGAAGAGTCGGACACGACTTAACGACTGAACAACAATATGGCCATCCATCTTGCCACAATGACGCTGGGGGTCTAACAACCAATAAAAACACCATACAAATGGAAACCCAAAACAACCAACATATAAAACCTATAATGACCAAGGCAGAAATAGATATAATAAACTAAGAATGCCCCAGGGCCTCCAGCTAACCTCCTAAGATCCAGTTCTTTAAAACTTTTCAAAAGGCTGGCAAGGTCTGTTGGAGGACCTGCATCATCTCTCTCCTGCTGGACCTGATGGGAGAAGTAGAAACATCAAGGAGAGGCGATCCTGTGAATAACCCAACCCCTTGCCATGAAGGGCTGTAGACATGATAAGCAGCATCTTGAATCACTCCTGGAAGCATACTGGGAGGCAACACAGCTCATGGAGCAGAGGTGTGATTGGGACATAGCAAGGCATACCCAAAATGCCGGTGCTGCCATCTTCTGAACCAGCTGGAGTTTCCACAGGTTTTTTCAAAGGCAACCCCATGTAGTACACATTGCAGTACAAGTAATCCATTCAGGGCACCCGCCCTTGCCACTGAGCAGCCTGGGAGCAGGGAGGTGCTATACAGTACAACACACTAGACTCCTTCACCTTGGGATCTACTCTTTTTCAGATATATTTTAAATTATTTTTTTATTGATTTATATTTCATTCCATAGATTTATACAGGTAGTCCTCACTTAACAACCATAACTGGAACCGAAATTTTGGTTACTAAGCAAAGCAGTCATTAAGCGAATCCGACCCAATTTTATGACCTTTTTTGCAGTGGTTGTTAAGTGAATCACATTGGGCATTAAGCAAATCAAGCAGTTCCCCATTGACTTTGCTTGTCAGAAGTCGGCCAGGAAGGTCGAAAATGGCGATCACGTGGCCATGGGATGCTGCAACAATCATAAATGCAAACCGGTTGCCAAGCGCCCAAATCATGATCACGTGACCACAGGGATGCTGTGACGGTTGTAAGTGTGAGGACCAGTCATAAGTCAGCTTTTTCAGCACCATCGTAAGTCTGAACTGTCACTAAATAAATGTTTGTTAAGTGAGGACTACCTGTAAGGCTGCCCAACTCAAACAAAGTGACTCTGGTCAGTGTACAACAGAAACAATAAGAAAGAAAGAAAAAGAACTATACAACATTGAACAAGAACCATCCAATATATAAAATATAAAATGGTGACCAAACAGATAATGAGACAAAGGAAAGGGGACTCCACTCAACCAGACCCAAACACCCGGGGGAAAAAGCAGATCCTCTTGGCTTTCCTAAGGCAAGCAGAGTTGGGGCCTCTCATATATCAGGGGCGGGAGGGATCATTCCAGAGGCAAGCCACTTTCTTCTTTGTGCAAAAACAGAAGAAATAGCAGAAACTAGAAAGAAAAATAAAATTTCATATATTGCATACAAAAAAAAAAAACCCACCTTCCAGCCCAATTTGTAAATAACTCATCACACCTTGACTCACAGAGTAAAATTCATCTGTCTTTCCATTGTGTTGATAGAGTGTCCAGCCATAAACAGAACGTATACACCTATTCAGAATCCAACTCTCCCTTTCCAGCTTTGAATAATTATCTTCCATGCATGATGTAGCCATAATCCTTCATAGAATGATAGATTCCAAACTTCTGTCATATCGTTCAAGAGCACATTTGCATCTTTTTAACAACAATGACCTTTGCAACTCTGTGTTGGAAGAGACAGTAAAAGAATGCTTTTATTATTTTGTGGATCCATCCAGAGAGCCCAGTGGGGAATCAAGTCCCTGAAAATAAGGGGAGGCTGATGAAGACCAGGGATGTCCTCTTGCATGTTTCTCATTCAATTCATTAAGGCTTTTGCAGAAAATGTGCTCACAAGATTGCGCTTCGTGGCTCTAAAAGCACAGCTGTAATGCACTTAGGAGTGTAAAAGTGACATATGCAGAGCTGATTGAAAGCGAACAGGCGAGTTTTACAGCCTGCAGGGAAAACAACACCTCATATATTCTCTCACTGACAAACAACTGAGAAAATAATTGAGAGCCTCACAGAAACCAATGTTGTTACCTCAGCATTATTGATTTTCATCAGACATCTTAATCTAGCATATGACAAAACTTTGGCCATTGCAGTAAGATATAGCTTTCCAGGACAAATGGTATTTATAAAAGAAGTTTATGATCCAAGTTATGGATTCTTTTGAAGGCAAGCCCATGCTAGGAGGGAGGGACGGAGGTGGGTTTTTCCATTTATTTTGTTTCTTGAAGAAAACAGAGAGGAAGGTTTGGGGACCCAAGCATCTGTCCAGACACTGAAGGGGACAAAAAAGGTCAATTCTCCAAAACTCTTCTGTCCTTATCAATACAATAAAAAACGACAGAATGATCTCAGTTCGAATTCAGGGCAAGCCATCTAACATCACAGTGATTCAAATATACACCCCAACCACAGATTCTGAAGAAGCTGAAGTAGAGCAGTTCTATGAGGATCTGCAGCACCTACTGGACAACACGCCTAAAAGAGATGTTATTTTCATCACGGGAGACTGGAATGCTAAGGTGGGCAGTCAAATGACACCTGGAATTACAGGTAAGCATGGCCTGGGAGAACAAAACGAAACAGGACATAGGCTGATAGAATTTTGCCAAGAGAACTCACTCTGCATAACAAACACTCTTTTCCAGCAACCTAAGAGACGGCTTTATACATGGACTTCCCCAGATGGACAACACCGAAATCAGATTGACTACATCCTTTGCAGCCAAAGGTGGCGGACATCTCTACAGTCGGTAAAAACAAAACCTGGAGCTGACTGTAGTTCAGATCACGAACTTCTTCTTGCACAATTTAGGATCAGACTAAAGAGCTTAGGGAAGACCCACAGATCAGCTAGATATGAGCTCACTAATATTCCTAAGGAATATGCAGTGGAGGTGAAGAATAGATTTATGGGACTGGACTTAGTAGATAGGGTCCCAGAAGAACTCTGGACAGAAGTTCGCAACATTGTTCAGGAGGCAGCAACAAAATACATCCCGAAGAAAGAGAAAACCAAGAAGGCAAAATGGCTGTCTGCTGAGACACTAGAAGTAGGCCAAGAAAGAAGGAAAGCAAAAGGCAACAGTGATAGGGGGAGATATGCCCAATTAAATGCAAAATTCCAGAGGCTAGTCAGAAGAGATAAGGAATTATTTTTAAACAAGCAATGCGCGGAAGTGGAAGAAGACAATAGAATAGGAAGGACAAGAGACCTCTTCCAGAAAATTAGAAATATTGGAGGTAAATTCCAGGCAAAAATGGGTATGATCAAAAACAAAGATGGCAAGGACCTAACAGAAGAAGAAGAGATCAAGAAAAGGTGGCAAGAATATACAGAAGACCTGTATAGGAAGGATAACAATATTGGGGATAGCTTTGATGGTGTGGTCAGTGAGCTAGAGCCAGACATCGTGAAGAGTGAGGTTGAATGGGCCTTAAGAAGCATTGCTAATAACAAGGCAGCAGGAGACAACGGCATCCCAGCTGAACTGTTCAAAATCTTGTGAGATGATGCTGTCAAGATAATGCATGCTATATGCCAGCAAACTTGGAAAACACAAGAATGGCCATCAGATTGGAAATAATCAACGTATATCCCCATACCAAAAAAGGGAAACACTAAAGAATGTTCAAACTATCGAACAGTGGCACTCATTCCACATGCCAGTAAGGTAATGCTCAAGATCCTGCAAGGTAGACTTCAGCAATTCATGGAGCGAGAATTGCCAGATGTACAAGCTGGGTTTAGAAAAGGCAGAGGAACTAGGGACCAAATTGCCAGTATTTGCTGGATAATGGAAAAAGCCAGGAAGTTTCAGAAAAACATCTATTTCTGTTTTATTGACTATTCTAAAGCCTTTGACTGTGTGGACCATAACAAATTGTGGGAAGTTCTTAGCGGTATGGGGATACCAAGTCATCTTGTCTGCCTCCTGAAGAATCTGTATAACGACCAAGTAGCAACAGTAAGAACAGACCACGGAACAACGGACTGGTTTAAGATTGGGAAAGGAGTACGGCAGGGCTGTATACTCTCACCCTACCTATTCAACTTGTACGCAGAACACATCATGCGACAAGCTGGCCTTGAGGAATCCAAGGCTGGAGTTAAAATCTCTGGAAGAAACATTAACAATCTCAGATATGCAAATGATACCACTTTGATGGCTGAAAGCGAAGAGGAACTGAGGAGCCTTATGATGAAGGTGAAAGAAAAAAGTGCAAAAGCTGGCTTGCAGCTAAACCTCAAAAAAACCAAGATTATGGCAACCAGCTTGATTGATAACTGGCAAATAGAGGGAGAAAATGTAGAAGCAGTGAAAGACTTTGTATTTCTAGGTGCAAAGATTACTGCGGATGCTGACTGCAGTCAGGAAATCAGAAGACGCTTAATCCTTGGGAGAAGAGCAATGAAAAATCTCAATAAAATAGTTAAGAGCAGAGACATCACACTGACAACAAAGGTCCGCATAGCTAAAGCAATGGTGTTCCCTGTAGTAACATATGGCTGTGAGAGCTGGACCATAAGGAAGGCTGAGCGAAGGAAGATCGATGCTTTTGAACTGTGGTGTTGGAGGAAAATTCTGAGAGTGCCTTGGACTGCAAGAAGATCAAACCAGTCCATCCTCCAGGAAATCAAGCCAGACTGCTCACTTGAGGGAATGATATTAAAGGCAAAACTGAAATACTTTGGCCACATAATGAGAAGACAGGACACCCTGGAGAAGATGCTGATGCTAGGGAGAGTGGAGGGCAAAAGGAAGAGGGGCCGACCAAGGGCAAGATGGATGGATGATATTCTAGAGGTGACGGACTCGTCCCTGGGGGAGCTGGGGGTGTTGACGACCGACAGGAAGCTCTGGCGTGGGCTGGTCCATGAAGTCATGAAGAGTCGGAAGCGACTAAACGAATAAACAACAAAAAGCTTCACAGAGGCATAGTCTGTGGCTGAAACTGGATTTGTAGAGAGCAGGACTTTTTTTCAGAGGAAATTCCAAAAACTTGTGCTGCTGGACAGGGGTGTCCACGAAGAGGGTGTCCAAAAAGTTTAAATGTTGGCCGCAACTGCAGATTCAAAGCCGCAACCCTTTTTTACATGCACCACAATGCACGTAAAAAGGGGGCGGAGTTTTGATCCCACTTGCTGTTGGCTCTTCCTTTTCCACTCCGCCATCTGCTTTTGTGTTCTTCTTCCTCTTCTCTCTCCTCTTCCATTGGCACAAATCTTGCTCTTGGACCTGCTGATTTTTTTTCCTGAAAAGCCTGGCATACAACAAGATCCTTGGTGTAAACCTTGGTTAACGGTCTGTTTTTGGATGTGTGGGTTAAGTCAGTAAGCAAGGAACATCGTTCCATCTTTTCTGAGCAAGTTATTGGCTGAAAAGAGCAACACACACCTTCCACTTCAAGCAACAGAATGAAAGACACGTTCCCTACCACTGGTGATTCTTTTCACGCAGAAAGGAGATCCCCAAAATTCCACCATCAGCCAAACTGTGGCTTCCTTAGATATTCACCTCAGGAAAAAAAAATGGTAGGAGAGGTCACACAACCAGCTCTGCTCTTGCCCCATCTCCCATTCCACAACCATCCCGAGGTCACCTACTGTTTCCCAAGATGGAAGAAAATTGGGCATCCAACCCTGACCAGATGAGGGTTTCATCTGCCCACACTGAAAACTCCTGAGGAAAATGACAGTTTCCTGGTCTCCAGAAATGATAAGGCTATTTACATGAGAAACTGTGCTCAAACCAAGTGCCCTTTTCAGATTTGGATCAAGTAGTATTGCTGCCTGGAACATGTCTATTGCTTCACCAAGGAGCAAGTCAACTAAGCCTACATCCTCTTGGATACCCAAAAACCTTGTTTGCCAAATGTAGAGCTGATGCAACATTTGCAGCCAGTGAGGAAGGCGGCCTGCCATTTTGAGCAGGAATGGAAGTTTCGTCTCCTTCCTATCCTAGTGGATCCACCTATGTGGGCCCTGCCCCACAGACCCTCCGCAAGAGCTTCACTCAACTGCCTAGGAATCTCCATGGCTGGGCTCCATCCTTCCATGGAGCTCACCAGCTGACCAATGCAAGAGAATAAACCAAGGCTGAGAGAGCCTGCATTGCATGGCTTCTGGAGTCAGTCCAGTCCCTTCACCAGCAGTGGCCATCAGAGCCACCCGTCCATCCATCCTCTACCTATCGTAATCTGTATGTCTGTGTGTGTGTATTTCTGCTCTCTTCTTCTATTGTACCTGTGTGTTTGTGTGTCCATGAACACTGAAAGGCACCAGGTAGGCTCCATGCCCTCCACTCTGAATTATGTGCCCAGGAGGGGGGGGGAGGGAGGGGGCTTAGCATGGAGGAGTCAAGGACACTCCAAGCTGCTGCCCACCTGCCTATCCCATCAGCACCCATGTTGGCTGTGCAGCCCCCTTCCAGATCCAGCCTATCACTGAACTTGGTCTTTCTTCTGCCAGCTTCTGCCCACCCCCCATGCCAAATTAGGTCCCATTTGGTTCCACTGTGTTTTTCACACAGACAATCCCAACTTCCTTTGCCTAAAATCTTTCCAACGCTCGCTGAGTTGGAAAGCAAAAGGGCAGCTGTACCCCACCTCCCTCTGCATTGGCTTTTCCTGCAAGGAAAACAGAAGGGGATAAAACACGACTAGCCACTGGGAGGGAGGAGCAAAGCCCCACAGCCCCACTGCTGCAAAAAACTGGGACTCTTACAAAATGGAAACGGTGTGCCCTGCCGTTTTTGGTGGTGTTTCCTCTGCAGGAACAGCGGATCCGACAGCCAATTAATTCAGCTTCCCCAGTCTCTCAGCATTATACAGTGGGTGGGTGGAGCTCCAGGCTCAGATCAATGCCACCCCTGCATGTGAAAGCAGCCGTGTCCCTAGTCTTTTGGGGAGAGAGCTTCACACGAAGTAACAGTAGGGGTAGCAAGGGGAGCTAACTTAGTTCCTCTGACTTTGGCCTTTTGCCCCAAAGAAGCCAACCCTGCAGTGATGGGGGGGGGGGAGGCTGAACATATGGGAAAAGTTTCTTCCAATTGAGAAAAAGGGATGATATTCCTCCCCTCCTTTCCCCCTTTTCCTAAGCAGCTGAGGGATGTGCCTTCTGCTTGAATGCTACAAAAAAGGGAATGTACCACTTGGTGGGAGGGAAGAAGCATGTTCTGGTGTGGCTTATCGGTCCCTGTCACCCCACAGAGCACTGCAGCCATTTCACTGGGTCTTCCCCACGTGGGGCTCGGAAAAAGAGGCTGTCCTCTGGTTTGTCCAAGCTACTTCAAGAAAGGATCTGTCCTCAGAAGCACTCCTGAGACCATTGGATTCACCTCACAGTTTTGTTCTTTCAAAAACCAAATCATTTTATTGATTTTCTGATTAACCAAATATATAATTTTCTCAAAACTGCTAAATCACACATCTCTGAAATCCAATCCTTTATATAACTCTGGAATTATAGTATTTTTCCATTTACTAAGGATTATTTTGCTATTGTTGGAGCACGAAAAAACCATCTTTGTTCTGAACATGTTAACTTCCAAGTAGTAGGTAAGTGTTATGTGTGTGGGCACACATGCACGCACACACACAGAGATTCACCTCACCTCACGAGGTCTTCCTCCCACCCACTCAGCCAAATTCCTTATGAGATGGCAGCCAAGGAGAAGCAAAAATTGGGCACCCTACAGCCAACCTTTTCTCATACCCCAAACTGCACCTTTTCCTACCCACAAAAAATGAAAGGTTTGACACTGGTAACTTGGCTTAGTTGTAAGCAAGCCAGTATTTGCCTAACTCAGTTAACTGCTGATGAAGAGTCCATAAGAAGCATATGCCAGAATGAAGCCTTGTCGTTTTTTCAACATTCTCATAGCATTTATGACTTTCTTTTCACCCGTTTTTTTCTTTGACATTAGCATTTGTCAATTTTGTTTCAATTTTACTCTTCAGCAGATTGCTGTCATTTCCGTACAAATCTCTAAGGATTCCATCACTTCAGTTTCATCCCAAATCATTTCATCCCTTTTATTTTTGATTCCATTCATGCTTGCTATTAATTTCTTTGCTATGTGTATATATGGATAGACTCATGCTTAAACCCAAACCAGACCTTTTTCTAACCAGAAACTCACCAAATAGTCACAACCTTCATTCATTCTTGAGTCTCTGAGAGGCCCAATCACATTCCTATGCTCATCCACCTCTTTCCCACCGATCTGTTCATATTACCTAACAAAATGTTTTTTTTCTGCTGGATCACATTGATCTGGTTTCATAGGTCCTCCAAAAACAAACCTCTGATTGTTATTACCATTCACTGGAGCATAGTGTGCAACTATCACCATCTATGAACTCCTAGATTCATATACACCCTAGGTAAAGGTAAAGGTAAAGGTAAAGGCTTCCCTTGACATGAAGTCCAGTCGTGTCCGACTCTAGGGGGCGGTGCTCATCTCCGTCTCAAAGCCGAAGAGCCGGCGTTTGTCCATAGACACTTCCGTGGTCATGTGGCCGGCATGACTAAGCAGAACGCCGTTGCCTGCCCGCCAAAGCGGTACCTATTAATCTATTCACATTTGCATGTTTTCGAACTGCTAGGTTGGCAGGAGCTGGGACTAGCAACGGGAGCTCACCCCATCATGCGGATTTGAACTGCCAACCTTCCAATCAGCAAGCTCAGCAGCTCAGCGGTTTAAGTTGACATCAATTCTACGTTCTGAGATACAGAATTAAGAATTATGAATCCTTCATTCCTAATTAAGCCTACACCCATCTTCACATGCATTGATTATTTCCAGGCCACATGAACAGGCCACCTTCTTTCTGATCCATATATTCTTCCCTATTTTTTTAGTTTCTCAGATATAATGATTCTATTTTTCTTTTATTCATTTCATTCATAACTGAATAAACTCATTCATCCATGGTCCTTACCTTTTACTCCCCTAGGTTACAACCTTCTCTACGCCACCATCATCACCAGATGGACCCATGGATATTGACCTTTGTCACCCATCATGACGCTAGTCAGTTGAAGCTTTCACTCAACATTTTTAGTAAAATAGAGAAGGTAATCTAAGTTATCAGCCTTAGCCACACCTGTGCCACATGCAGCATTCCCTGCTAATGGTATGGACAGTACCAGTCAGTTTGGACACATTTTGGCCAATATGCCAGAAGTGCAGATAAAGCCACATTTTGTCCAAAAAGTCTCACGGCCTTCTCTAGATCTCTAATCTAGAGACTTCTTTGCAAGCCAGCATATTGCTGCCTGCATCCCACCAGGTAGGAGGCTTATGCATGCAGTACTAATACATAAGAGAGCCAGTTTGGTGTACTGGTTAAGGCATCAGGCTAGAAACCAGGAGACCATGGGTTCTAGTCCTGCCTTAGGCACAGAGCCAGCTGGGTGACCTTGGGCCAGTCCCTCTCCCTCAGATTAGAGTCACTAGTTTGAGATGGGCGGCAATATAAATTGAATAGATAAAAATAAACCTCTGAGAATTGGACATGATTCAATGGATTAAAAACAACAAAACTGTATACAAAACATCGTGACCCAGGACACACTTGCAATGGATTTGAATCAAAGATGACATTTAAATTGGAACTTCCTAGCAACTGTGCTACACCAGTTCTCCCAACCTACTGTGCAGTACCAGATTCCACAGTGAAATAAGGAGGAGATCATTGTGCTTCATCATCCTGGCCTTGAGGAGTTACACCTGAGCAGCTCCAAAGCTTGTAACCAATGTGCCTGCTTTCTTTGCTGCAGTTACCCAGAGTTGCCACGAGATGGAGCCAGATAGTTGCAAATCTGATTTATGGTGCTCCATCAACAGAAGCTATCTTTGTGCTCACCAATCTCTCATCCCCCTCTAAACCAGGCCTGGAAGCAGTTATGAAATATTTAAAAACCTACCAAATGTAAACTTCCAAACACAGATACTATTGTACTTCCTAAAAATAATCTATTGTATATGATCCTTGGGTTCAGGCTACGGAAACGTCTGAGATTTGTGTGGTAGAAACTTCCAATGTGGATTTCTACGATTTTTATCTGAGACTTGCAGAAGTTTCAGAAACTCCCCCTGGTACCCGATTCAGAGGCTGGGCTTGCCCTCCTGGTTGCCAGTTTATTTCTAGATACAATCCAGAGAGCCTTTGAATCTCAGCACCTTCCTTTAACTACTCTGAGGTCTGAGGAAATAAAACCCTGGCTCCTAGAAATTTCCAACCCGGCTTGAAATATATTCTGGTCATTTCCCCCCACTTAGCTCTGGTTTGCTGGAATGTGACTAATCTGATATCTGTTTTCTACTTTGGATATCTTGGCTGTCTGACATTTTAGATTTTCATTTGCAGTCGTCTAAATATTTAGAATAGGTCAACTGATGTGCAGACCTTGATGATAAAATCCAGCTTTTATCATCAGAATAGTTGGCTGCTCTGCAAATTACACTGGGCTGAAAATTTAAAAAGTAAACCCTAATAAAACATAAAATGATTACTAAAATATACAAATGGACACATGGCAAGAATGCATAGTTGAAGAGCATGAAGTTCTATTTTTAAAAACTATTTCAATAAACATAATACTCCATAAAATATTAATCAAGCATACCCATTAATCCAGGCTGCAAAAATCTGGCTGACCACAAGATGGCAGGAAAAGGTGATAGTTTTCTGTAGCTGTGATTGTCCGGGTTTTGACAGCTCAGATCTTCGTGCCCCCATGAATGAAAGCACTTATGAATAATGCATATTATAATCTAATGGGCATGATCCCGCAAATATCAAATATTTAGCTGCCTCATTAGGTTCAGCAAATTCTTAAATATCTCATACTGAAATGGGGGCAGGGAGAGGCAGAATTGCTTTTGTCTGAGCCATATCCATAACACCAAATAAATTACAAGATATCTAAAGAAAATTGTTCAACTTAGCTTGATGTCTCAAAAAGATACATTTTCTTCTATAAAAACTGTAAATTTCTTGCTGTGGCAGTATTCCAATCCCTAATTTTCCATTCACTGATCATTTATAATTCTATGCAAAGTCGTGCAATGACTCCCCCGCTAGCCAATTTATTACTGTATAGGATCACTTTCGGGGTTTAGAGCCACTTCATCTGATGCATAAAGTATTACCAAATTAGAAAACTGGGGGGGGGACGGGACGGCACGCAGCGAAAGTAGAAAAAAAATGAAAAGCAGAACACAGCCACCTCCAAAACAGCAGCTTAGCAATATGCAGTATATGTTGGTGTTGGTGATCTGATGTAATCTTCTTTAAAAACAAGCTTGTCTCCATTGAGAACTCAGGAGACTGATTTATGGTTCTGTTCTTGGACGCGGTAGTCCTCACTTAACAACCATTCATTTAGTGATGGTTCGCACTTACAACAGTGCTGGAAAAAACGACTTGCAACCGGTCCTCACACTTACGGCCGTTGCAACATCCCTGCTGTCACATGATCTCGATTTGGCCGCTTGGCAACCAGTTCACTTTTATGATCATTGCAGTGTCCCACGGTCATGTGAGCACGTTTGACTTTCCCAGCCGGCTTCTCAATGGGGAACCATGTGATTCTTTTAACAGCCATGTGGTTCGCTTAAAGACTGTCGCAAGAAAGGTCATAAAATTGGATTGGATTCACTTAATGACCACTTCACTTAGCAACCAAAATTCCAGTCCCAACTGTGGTTGTTAAGTGAGGACTATCTGTATTCCATGGTTCAAGAATAGGGTCAGCGCTTCCTTTTTGAATATGGCCATTTCTAATAGCAGAATAGGGTGCAGTGTTGGGATCCAGTGGGCAAAGTTGCATCAAATCAGGTGCAGCCCCCTTTGCTGCCCCTGCAGCTGCAAAGCCTGGCATCCAAAGACTGAACACCTGCTGATGGAGAATCACTTCAAAACCCAGGGGACCAGTTCCAGGCCTCTGTTCCATCCCGCTCTTGGACCAAACCAGAGGTGGAGCAAGCCCCTGAAGCGGCTTTTGTGGAATGCGGTGCCCCTTTCAGGGTTCATGTCTCCAAATTCAGGGTGGCACCAGGACATCTGTGCAGCTGCCAACCTTCCCCAGTGACCAACGGGAACTCTTGTGCCTTGTAGCTGGGTGTGTGCACACTAAATGTGTCTTCTTGCCCCCCCCCAAGAGAAACTGGATTCACTTCTGCGACAGGACAGCCTGTTTGCGAAGAACTACAATGTATCTCCTTTGCACCCCAGCCCCCCCCCCCCTCCGCTTCACGGAGGAATACAAAGTTGGAAACCGCGTGCCCAGTCAGTATCTGTCCTCCCGAGGCAGCGGGGAGCGCCGAGGCTGAGCTGCTCTCCTGGGCGGGGCAACCCTGCCGGCCGCCTTCCGCGCTGCCCCCTCGACCCAGCGCGGAAGAGGCCAAGCCGGAGCGCTCCTGGACACCCAGACTCGGGTGGGTTCGCGGGGCGCCGCACCGGGTCAGCGCAAGGCCCACCGGCGCCTCTGCGCGGGTTGCTCCGCCACGCGCAACGCGGGTTAAGTCAGACCCGGGGTCGGGGGACGCGGCGCGGCTCCCTCAGCCGGCAGCTGCCTGCAGGGGCCGCTCGCAACCGCTTGGCACCCCGCGCCGGACACGTGACTCTCCAGCCTTGCGAAAGCGCCGCGCGGCCGCCTCTGCCCGGCATGGCTTTCCCCGGTCTCTCCCGAGAGGCCGTCCTGGTCGGGGCGGCGGCTCTGGGGGCGGCGCTGGCGGTGGGCTTCCTCGCGGGTAAGGCGGCGCGCGCGCTCCTCGAGGCGCCTCTTCCTCTTGCGGCGGACGGGAGCCAGCCGCGGGACCACGCTGCGCAGCCGGGGGGCGAAGGGCTCTGGGGCGCCGCGGGGGCGGGCAGGGCGAGCCGGGCGCCCGGACCCCGACGCTGGACAGCGCCCGGCGAGGGGTCTGCGCGGCCGAGGCGGAATTTCCCCGCGCCGGGGAGCTCCGGGGACGCCTTTGCTCCTCAGCAGTGGCGGGGGGGGGGGGTTGCTTTCGGGTGGCGCTGCGCCCGCGGGCCACCTGATGGCAGCGGAGAGACGCAGGCGAGCATCTGTCCCGCTGCCCCCTAGCGGACCTCGGGGGCTTCGCAGCGCGGAACTGATCAACGCGCAAAGTGGGATGTTCCGACGTGGAGCAGGGGAGGGATAGAACCTTCCGCCTAAACTGGGGGGGAGGAGGAATTAGATTGCAGGGCCCCCGACTTTTTATTCTCCACCCCCGGTTCCAAGGTGATTCTAATTCTCTGCAGCGTAAAGCAGTCTCCCGAATGGAAAGTTTGAGCTGAAAAGGGTTCCAAAAACACTCTAAGGCAGTGTTTTTCAAACTTGGCAACTTTCAGGTGGGTGGACTTCAACTCCCAGCATGGCTGGCTGGGGAATTCTGGGAGTTGAACTCCACCCATCTGAAAGTTGCCAAGTTTGAAAAACACTGTTCTGAAGGGATAAAGTTCACAATCTGTCCCTAACTCAAATTGTCGCCTGTACCTTCTTACCTACACGATCCAGGCAACCTCAGTCCACCTTCTGAGATATCTAGCCAACTTTGGCTCATCTTGAAAAGCTTAAGTCAATCCAGTTAGTGCATGGATGGGAGACCACTAGGAAATGCTAGGCTATAGTCTAGATGGGGACATTTTAAAAATTTTGGAAGATGATGGGGGCACGCCACTTAAGCATTTTTGCCAAGAAGATGCATCGTTGCATTCGGTCATCAACGGTGGAGCTGGGCAAAAGGGAACCACCTTTGCCTTAAGCATATGATAGGAACAAACTTTTGAAGAGGTGTTTTGCCTCAGTAAAGCTTTGATCAAAACATCTCAGCACTTTCACAGCAAAGTGAAGCAGGCCTCTGCTTCGGAGGGTCAGAGTGGATTAGTGGATCACTAAGACACAACTGAACAGTTCACTAAAGCAGAGTCGCGCCATCTCACGCCAACTTCCTTCCATTTTAATCTTACAAAAAGGTTTCCTCAGTTGGATGACATGCTCATGGGACATGTTTTTAAGGGCTCACGTGAAGACCTAGCCACAACATGCTAAGCTCGGTGTTAACTTTGGTTAGATTTTAACAGCTCTATCTGCTTACTTTTTGATGTAGTAGCAGAAAATAAGTTAATTCATTTTCAGCCCTCCCCCTGCCCCAAATTCAGTAACCAGGATAAGTATGTTGTGTGAATGAAGATTGATGTTCCAGAGACACACTCCTCTTGGCTGACCTCAGTTTACCCTTTGTTCTTATCCAGCATTTCAAAACAATTTATTATATTTCTTTATACTGAGGATTTATTGATTTGCTTTTGAAAGGCAGAAGACGCTGTTCCGAATTATTCGCCTCTGGCACATCCAGCAATTCCTGCAGCCTCTTACAAGGGAACAGTCACCTGCACAAATACGTACTGGATCACTCTGTACGAGAGCACCCTCTTTTAAAGAAGCTGAGATTGGTAAGTCCCTGTTTCTAGTGGATCTGGTCAACCGCGGTTCAGCCTCCCATGGCTGTTCCTCAGTGCTCAGTCGGGGGCTCCCAAACACCCCAAACAAATTCCCATCTTCTCTTTCATGGGGAGGTCCTGTCAATCCTACACATGAAAGAATTAGAATAGACATCTCAAATACTGTACAAGGCTTATCCTGGCCCTGCTTCCAGGACACATTTAAGTGGGTCATGCAGGGTAATTTGCTATTTGAACAGGAAGATGAGGTCAACTGACCCCAAGGGGTTAGACCTCACCCCAAACAGCCTGGGTCCGTTTAGAATGAAGCTCACCAATGTGGTTGACTAACCCCTTCTCCATCCACAGCAGAGACTATGTCCTAGAAAGGCTGCTGCATAAAACTGGGGCTTCTCCTGGCACTTAGAGGAAGGTGAAAAGGGGGCAGAATGGGCGGGATTGATGGTGGGAGGTGTCCCCACACTTCATAAATAAATCAGATTGAACCGTGGCAGGAGGGGGCAGTGACAGAGTGAGAGGCCTTCTGTATGAAAACCATAGCCAGGTGGATGTTGCCATTGTCTATCATGCGCACATTGTTAGGTCGGGATGGCTAAGGAATGGCAGTGATTGTGTTGGGGGAACCCAGATGTTTTCTCTCTGTCTTCTCCATCCGAATAAAGACCGCACTTGCCTCTGACTTGTGCAAAGATCTAATTCTTTGATGAAATGTAATTATTTATCCAGCGCTTCTTTAGGGAAGCTGCTGGAAGAACTTATGAAACAAAACTCATGAAATGTAATTAAAATGAAACAAGAACAAGGAATTGCAGTTGGGGGTGGAGAGCATTTTAGTATAAAACATAAAGGCCTGGGCACTTAAAAAGTTTTGCTGCCCCTTGAAAATGCATACAAACATACACTCCTGAAAGATGGCACCAGTGAAACCTCTCCTGGGGAAGGATTCCAAAGATTTGATGCTATGAGCTGAAACAGAGATTAGGTTGGTACCCAAACATGGGCTGGAGGGGAGCTAAGGGCCCTGAAGATCCTCAGCCATACCCCGATCACCCTCCTCTTCCTCCTCTCTTCCCAATATTTCTGCCCTCTGGGTTATCCAACCCAAATCTGCAAGGTGGTGGGTGCCCTGTTGCAACTGAGCCCCTGTCCTTTCTCTAGGCATGCACATGCATGACCCACATGAACAGGGCTTCAGTCATGGCACTGTGCTCACCATCTTGCAGATTTTGACCTCCTGCAGATGCCCTCCACACTAATTTTCACTGGCGTTATAAACAGCGTCTGGGCTCTTTCAGTTCAAAAAGAGTGTTGCATTTAAAAAAGAAAGAAAACTTGAGCATATAAAAAGTAGATGGTGAACAGAGCTTCCAAGATAGCTTTCTTACTCATCTGCTATATCTTTAAAAGAAAAGTTTGCTTTAATATACAAATAAAGGGGGAAAGATGCAATTCCCCCCAGAAATAGAGAAAAAGGAAAAATACACATTACATATAGAAAACAGCTCAGTTTTTAAATATAGCATTAAACCCTGTGGAGTAATATTGACCAGTCTTGACCATTACATTATTATATCACCAATTCAGAAACAGAGAGTAAATTTATATCATAAATCCAAGATTGGAAATTGGGCATGGTAGGGGGAGGTCTGTCTGTTGTTAAAGAGTAGTCTCTGTTGCTGCAGTTCTTCAAATAACAATTGAGTCCAAATTTTTGTACATGACTCAAAATCACATAGACCTTTTTAAACCATTTGACTCTTCCCAGAACCATACTAATAAATTTGCAGATATTAAACCGTAGCATACATGTAAGACTAACCCCTCCGTCGTATACACTTCCAGCATAATGATGTTTTGATCACACACAGAGGTGTCCAATAAACCCAAAATCTTCTGTTAAATTAATATGTCTTTATCAATAAGAAAGATACTGCCAGGCTTCACCCCACAAGCAGGAGAGGAGCACTTAGGCTCAAGAAATCTAAGAACTTCCAAAAAGTAGTATTTATTTTAAGAGAATTTCAACTGCTGCTGTATTTCAGAAGCATCCCCTTTCTTGGCATGAACAGTATTCAAAACTTCTTGCATCTCTTTTCTTTCTCCTCTCTCCTCCCTGGTCCTCTCTCCTGAGGGCCTGGCCTGTTTGCATAACTCCAGATTTGCAGCCATGTTGTTTTTCACTGACTGTGTGAGAATTACAGTCTGATGAATTAATATGTTGTATCTGCAGTTGTCAGCCTTCTCTGGTGGATGAATCTGAACTCCCAGAATTCTAGCAAAGACCCTGCTGGCTGGAGAATGCTGGGAGTTGAGGTTTGTCCATACGGAGGAGATCCAGCTTGGGGAAAGCTGAAGGTTGGGCTTCCTTCATAAACAAGTGCTGTTTCATGCCAGTCCCTGCCAGTCTTCTGAAGCAGGATGGCTTCAGCTTAGTTTTTCTGGGAGAAATAAAAGCTGTAGAAAACCCCTCTGGAAATCTCCTCACCTGTTGAGAGTATAAACCATGGCTAGACCACCAGGTACCTTCCAGATGTTTTGAAGCACAATTCCCACATTCGCTTGCCCTTGGCTAGGCTGAGACGGGGGAGCAGAAGGCAACGAAGGTCTTAATTCCTTCTGTAAACTCACTCAGGCTGCAATTCTGGAGCACTGGTATCTCCTAGGGAAGGCGGGCAAGAGAATTAGCCATGCCAGTAACAGCCCCGAGGAACGTAAAAATGGTGGAGATGCGTGGCACATATAAAACATAGGCAGGACTGTGATTATATAGTTGTAGCTGCCATCTTGACTTTTTTGATCCCTCTGGCAGTCACTGCCCCTGCTCCGGTCCCTACTTAGGACTTTCTCCACTACTTCTGTGGAAACATGCATTGGACAAGAATTAAACTCTCCCCTTTCTCCACAATTGTCCTACAGACCTTTTAGGAAAGATTGCCTGTCCATTTTTTTCAGACCATCATTTTCAGGTGTCTATTCAAAGGTAACCCTGAATGAGTTCAGTGATTCTTACTCCTAGGCAAAATTGTTTAGGGCTGCAGCCTGCATGATGAGAGACAAGGGGACTGGGAGAATGGCTAGTTTTCATTAACTTACATTCATTTATATTTCTGGGCTGTCTTTGCAAGAAATCTCCCCCAGCCCTGGGGACTGCCTAGGTTTAATCTTGGCTTGCACTTAACCCGTGGCTTGGTCGCTTGGTCTCCTCTAGATCCTGGAGCATGCAAGGATTCTTAGTTTCCTGAGTCCCACCACAAGCACTACTAGGTAATTCCAAGGATGACATTTGTGGAACTGCAGAGTAGCTTGTAACACAAAGACCTCTTTTGGTTCTCCAGGTTGCATCAGCTCTTCCTGATAAAAAACTGTGGGTGTCTCGTGATCAGGCCCAGTTTGTGGCAAATCTGATCAGGGTCATTGGAGCAAAAAAGGTAATTGAGATAGGTAAGTGAGCCTGTCTACAAAACCGGAGCTGCAGGGAGGTTCAGTCCGACAATAAACTGGACATATGCTAATCTTCTATCCAGCCTAGAACCCCTTTTTCAATCCTATTCCAGCATCTGTTTATTTGCACTTACATTTATCCTTCTTTTCGTAGAGTGAGTTGAGGTTGGAAAACATTTTTTTAAAGATTTTTGTTCCATAATAAAATGCCTTGCCTGTTGTTTTAAGCTCTACATTTTAGAACTTCTGTGTAAAATGTGGTAGATTTTTTTCCTAATGAGCCTCTTCCCTTGAGATCATATACAATCTTGTTTCTTTGCTGCCTCTAAAGTGGCTTCAAAGGATGTTTTGCTTCAATGATGCTTTGAACTACCACCCCGCCTTTGAAGCTGCCGTTTGGTCAACTGAAAGCAGATGAAACATGGTCTCCTTGCATACATATTCAAGAAGCACGC
Source organism: Candoia aspera (assembly GCF_035149785.1). Taxonomy (NCBI): domain Eukaryota; kingdom Metazoa; phylum Chordata; class Lepidosauria; order Squamata; family Candoiidae; genus Candoia; species Candoia aspera. Next base: position 90,386,039 of record NC_086158.1, on the reverse strand, counting down.
CAGTGTTGAGTGGAAAGCTAGCAGTGCAACCTCTTGTTTAAGGAAGTGGCTTCTAATTCTGTTGTTGCTTATACCAGAGGTAGATACACTTGGCTTTATGGGGTGGGTTGCATTTCCATAGTACCCTTCCATGGGGAACCACAGAACATGCCCATGGTAAGTGGAGCTAAAGCCAAGAAGGTTGATCCCCATTTTGCCTTTCCCTTTCTGACAAGACACCCCTTTTTTTCCTCTCCCTGGCCCTCTTCCTAGAGCAGGGTAAAGGGACATCTGTAGGGGGTGGGTCAGAATCTGCAAGATGACCATGTGACATCAAGATCAGCACTCCTTCCCTTTTGTATTGCACATACATACCAAAGGGCGGGGCTTCAACCGTGACTCTACATAGCCATCTTGCAAATTTTGACTCCTTCCTGCAGATGCCCCTGGCAAGGGTACCAGGGAACATGTATGCCCTGGTGCAAACAAACAAAAAAGAATTGGGCCAAGGGCCACAGGAAATGATGTTGACAGCCACCTGTCAATGTCTGTCCTATGTAAGGCATTTAGGACAACTACCCAACCATCACGAAGACGTCCATTTGTGATGAAGCTTCACTGGTAAATAGTAGATCTAATTCCTACATGGAGTAAACCAGTCTTTGCTTTTTTTAAAGAGCATCTTTAGTTGATAATCCATACAACATTAAGCCCTAATGGATGGGCTTATATATCAGGCTAAACAAAAAGATGCAAATTACATTCTGGGTTGGCACGATGTGTGAATAATAAGTAATTGCAGCAATTCCAGAGCTTGGTTGCCAAATCTGAGCTCTTTGCAAGCAGGCTCATGGTGGGGCTTAATGAGAAGGAACCTTGCATGAAAAACAGCACTGACCCCAGCCGTGGCCCGTGTGCAGCAGGGGGACCTCCGTGCCGAGCCAGCATCCAGTTGGGTGGGCTTCCCCAAACATGCCACCATATTTCCCCGGGGAAGATGAGCCCCTGAGTAACTGTCCTCTTCCCTCCTGCTGAGAAGGAATTCTTTTGTACTTGCCAGGGTACCACTACTTGATAATTTTAGTATTTATCATTGATTTTAATTTTTAACTTCCTGTATTTACATTCTGGTTTTTAAATTTGGTTAGCGACCTTGAGAGCCCCTCAGAGCAGAAAGGGAGTGTGTGTGTGAGGCTCTCTTGTTCCTCCCCAGTAGCTGGTATTTAAGGAAAGTTGTCATAATTCCAAAAGCAAAAAACTCCTCCTCTGTTTTTAAGCCATCTGAATTGACAACCGATTGCGCTGTCTGGCAAGACAGGACCAAGAGGTGCTTCTTTTAACCATCCCCTTCCTCTTTAAATGAACATCTACCCATTGTGGTGCCTCAACGCCTAAAAGCTAGGCTGTTAGAGGAGAAAGCAGGTATTTACTTTGCTGTTAAGAATGGGGTATGGAACCAGTATGCTTGTAATTCATGTGGAAATCGGAACCACGTTCAACCATGTTTTTGTAATTGCTCTGCTCTGTAGGAGTTTCTGCTGGCTACAATACTTTAAGCATGGCTCTAGTCCTACCAGAAGATGGCAGAATTGTTGCCTGTGAGATAAATGAAGATTTAGCCAGTATTGGAAAGCCACTGTGGAAAGAGGTACAGTAAGTCACTCAGAGAATCAGGGCTAATCGGGAGAGGTGTTGTTAGTATTGCCTGACATTCAGTTGATTAGCTGGTTTGCAGGGATCTACAAATCTGATTCAGAGAACAGTGCTGATGAGTAACGGTGGTTTATCCTTCCCCCCTATGGTTATTCTCAGGGACATCCACAGGCCGTGTCAAAATTGCAGGATGGTGGGTGCAGCAGTCCAATCAAAGCCAATGCTGATGAACTGTCATTTTGACCTGTGTCCCCACCCCCGCCCCCACCGCTCCCCTGCTTTTTCTTTTACCTAAATGTCTCTCCTAGAATTCTTACCATCAATTAAGATAGCATTATCTAATTAAATAATATATTATTACCTAATCAGATACATTACATTAATATTATTACAATAACATTATAGCCCCTTCCCCCAGCCCAAGTATTTTTTTCTGATGATGGAATATTGCCACCATCAGCATACTATCCAGATTTTCCCATTTCTGATGAATATTTCCCTCTCCATTCTGTGAAACAAAATGCCTGAAAACAGATTTTTAGGCCGCTGAAATGTTCTTCTGTTCTCAAAAGAAGCAGAAGGTTCACCTGCTGCTCCCAGTCCTGTCAAAGTTAAAGGCATCAAAGCTTCTTTGGGTTTATTTGAAGGCACCTGCTGTTGAAACAAAGGGGCTTTCTTAAGCTGAGGGACTCCAGAACTTCCAAGCGCACATGATGAGGCTAGGAGGACCAGTAGGAGATGTGTTGTGACCTCCAGCTGAGAGCAGGGACAGAGGCATCACAGTCCAAGAGCCACACAGATGGTTGGACTGAGACTTTTGCCCCATATTAATCAGGCATTTTTCCTCAAAGGCAGGGATGGGCAATGCACAGGTTGCCTACTACTTTTCTAGCACTCCATTTTCACCCCCATCATCTCAGGGCTGTTGCTACCAAGATAGGGTCTGTGTGTTTCAAAATTGGGGGAGGCATGGTAGCCTTCAACTCCCCTTCCCACCTTTAAACATTTAAAAGTTATCATTTGGGGGCAGATGTAGGCCTTTTTTGCATTTAAAAGGGTTTAAAGAGTAGGATAATTCCCACAGGTAGAGGACTTGAGGCCCTGCTGTTTCCCAACCTTGGACCCATCAAAACTCTGGAAAAAAAAATAGACTAAAAAATTCAGTCCCACCCTTTCTGGAAATGCCACCACATCAGTGGATGGTCTCCTGACACACACACACACACACACACACACCCAAAGATTGGGAGGTTGAGCATCTGGGACCTCAAATGTTGCCAACCCCTTCCTTGAGAAATCTTTGACCTGTTTTCTTTTGTTTCAGGCCAGAGTGCTACATAAGATTGATCTAAGGATAAAACCAGCCATTGAAACATTAGGTAGGTAGAAGCAAATGGTTTGATTGGGAGGGTTGGGGTGTTGGGTGGTGTCTGTTCAGGCATCAAAACTCACTAACTTTGGACCAGTCACCCACTCTCCACCCAGCCTCCCTCACAGGATTGTTTTTGAGAAGGTAAAATGAAGGGAGACATTCACATGTGCTCCTTTATTCTAATAGAGAAAGTTGCCCTACAGAAGTAAAGAGATGGATTGTCCATTAACAAGATCAGTGATACCAAAGGAGCTTCAGTTCCATTGCCCACAATGGAAATAAACTTCTTCTGTCCATCTTTTTTCATGGGCAATGTGAATTGGGTAAAAATGTTCCCTTTAGAAAAAGGGGCATTTGCATGGTATTACTGAACCTTAGTGAAAGTGATCAGGGCCTTTTTGCTAATCTGTTTGATATGATCAACTATTCCTGAATTCTCCAAGATGCAGTGATTAAGCAGGACACCTCAAGATTTAACTTTAGTCCCATTGTATATGTAAAGAGCTGCCACTGAGCTGAGATGTAAAGAAAAATGAAAACTGCATTTACAACTCATTAGGGTGAGTTTTAAGTAATGAAATCATAGTGTGATGGTAAAAGGCATTGATGTTTCCAGACCTTAATAAAGAAAAAAAAGTAGCTGGTTATATTGTTCCTAGCTATATATTTACATTTAATTCATTAAAAGATAACCTCGAACACTTCCATATCAAGCAAAGCAGTTTAAGCAGGATTAATGTGTTTAGCCTAGACTTCTCTGTTATACCCCAAGCATCCAAGATACTGTACAAAATACCTTCTATATAATGCAAGAATGGGTGATATTTTTAAGTCTGCACTTCTATTGAGAGATTTGACCTCTGAAATGCTGGCCTGTCTTTGGAAATTTAATAGTCACTTAACAATTTTCAATCTTATCCTCAAGGGGGGAAGTGCAAAGAATCACACTGCCAGACATTTGATTTGGCCATGAAATGTGATTCTGGAGGTCTCTGGGGGCTGCACTCTGGAACCACAGCTCTGGTGTAGTGTCTTGGCTAGTCTTGCTTTCTTCCCATATTGCTGGGGCCTGAAATCAGTAACTTTTAGTGGGCATAAAGAAGTCATACAGGTAGTCCTCACTTAACAGTGGTCCAAAGTTACAATGGCCTTGGAAGGAAGTGCTTGATGATCTGTACTTGCACTTAAGACTGTTGCCAACCATTGCACCGCCCGCACAGTCACGTGATTGCAATTCAGAGACTTGGCAGCTGGCTTGCACCTGCAGTGTCCTGCAGTCATGTGATCATGATTTGCAGCCGGTTTCACCGGTTTCAGACAAAAAATTTCTATTGGGGAGGTGGATTCGCTTAACAGCCGTTGTAAAAATGGCTGTAAAATTGGGTCCAGTCACGTGGGGATTCACTTAACGACCACACTGCTTAACAACCAATTTTCCAGTCCCTATTGTCATTAAGTGAGGACACCTGCATTATGGTGCTCAATAGAATAAGCTAGAAGCCATCACAGTTACAGATACAGTGCATAAAGCAAAGAACTGGCAGGGAAGCGAAGAAGTGGGAAGAAGCACGGGCTGAACAAGGGTTAGAAACAGCCTCTCTTTGTCTAAACTGCTGTCTTGTGTAAGTTTCCAGAGAAAGAAGCAAGTCAGAAATACGAAAATCTAAGAAAAATGAATAGTCAACGGCAAGGCTGTTCTTTTCCTAAATCAGCCTAACCTGCATACGTAATGAAATATGTAGGAAAAGTTGATATCATGCACATAAACCAACATGATAAATTGCTTGGTTGATTGTATACTGTTGTCTTCTCCTCTGAATTAAACACTCAAAAGCAGTGTTTCTCAGCCTGGGCAACTTCAAACTGAAGTCCATGCAGAAACACTGCTGCGTTGAAGGCCACACATCTTAAAGTTGCCAAGATTGAGAAACACTGCCGCAGTCTGTGAATTTGGGCAATGTGTAGTAAGCCACAAACTGGTTGTTTCTTGGTCTTTTGTCTACAGAAACACTTGCCCTCAGTAAATAGTTGAGAAACACTGCTCTAAAGCCACAGATTAATAAAATTTCAAAGAACTGTAGTAGTTGGTTGTATTACCTGTAAATTGGGATCCAGGGAGGAAGTTTTGCCTTAAATACATTGCCAGGTTCCACAACTGCTTGTACTTAAGCTTAGTAATTGTGAGGCTGTGGTTTCTTCAGAATTATTCCAGAGACTTCTGGGCAGAATAATCTGGATCAGATGAAAGAGCTATCTTCTCCAGCTGGGGTACCCTCTGATGTATGGACTACAATTCCCAGAATTCCCCTGCCATCATGGCCTTTGCTGAGAATTCTGGGAGCTGAAATCCACACATCAGAAGGAAGTAGAGGTTAGGAAGTCTGGTTTGCTCCAACATCTGGATTCCAGAAGTGGTCTGCCAGATACCTTTTGGAAGGCCACGCAAAAGGCAACAGCCCTCCACTTTAGGTTTGCATCGTCTCCTGTGTGGTAAGGCATCTTTGGCCTCTAAGCTGGCTGGGGAATTCTGGGAATTGAAGTCCACACATCCTGAAGTTGCCAAGATCTAGAAACACTGCCGTAGTCTGTGAATTTGAGCAATGCGTAGTAAGCCACAAACTGGTTATTCTTGGTCTTTTGTCTACAGAAAAACTTGCCAAGTAAACAGTATGAAGGAATCAGAATTTTTCTGTGCTGCTCCCTGTGTCTAGTTTGTATTGTTTTTTTTATTAGAAGAATCTGTATGTTGCCTGATTCACCAGGAAATCTGGAGGAACAAAAGAGCGAAACAACTTACGTTCCTTCATGCAGAATCACACCCTAATCCATTGAGCTCAATACTGCCCATGGGGGGTGGGGAGGTATCAGATAGTATGTTGGGCTCTCCTGGTTGGTTGTGTTTGTTTTTATACATACTACCTTTTTATCTGTAAGCCACCCAGAGCCATCAAGGCCCTTTGCCTTCTTCCTGGGGCTGAGTGGGAAGGACTGGCCCAAAGTCATCCAGCCAGCTTCATGCCCAAGGCAGGGCTAGAAATCATGGTCTCCTGGTTTCTAACCAGGTGCCCTTCACCACTACACCAATCGATTCTCCTTTACTAAACAGTTATCACAATTCCATAGTAATTTGTGACACACTGTATGAGTGTTTTATGGTGATGTGGTGCCAGCAGGTGCAGTGAGTGTATTCAGTTTGGGTTGAGATAGCAGCAGGTTCCCAGCTGGAACCCTTCTCTGATGTGACACTTCACCCACCGTCATGGGCAGAGCTGACATGGTGAAGGGGCACCAAGAAAAATAGAATATAGTGTCTCTACCCCCACAGCTGTGGTTTCACAAGTAGGGTCATGTCTGAACAGCAAGATTGGTTTGGCTTAAGAAGAAACTGGAATTCAGGATTCTTGTTTCTCATCCCCTCCCCTTTGCAGGTTGGACTTGTCTGAAGCTACCCAGATATTGTGCGACCATATAGGGAAGGTAGACAACAGGGAATTTTTGCGTTTTAAAGAACACTGTTCTGATTTTTATGTGTAGATGAAGTTCTGGCAAATGGTGAAACTGGAACGTTTGACCTCGCTTTCATCCATGCAGACAAGGAGAGTTACAACGATTACTACGAAAAATGTTTATGGCTCATAAGAAAAGGGAAGATATTAGTTCTTGACAATGTAAGTAATTCAGAAAAAATGGGAAAAGAGCAGCTTTCGGTGGCTTTTCTGGACTAGAACATAACTTATCCACCCTTCTTTTAGGTCACTGGCCAAGGGAAAAAGTGATTGTCCACAAAACCTGTTTATAAGAAAGACAGAGTAGAAGGTTCAGCCTGAGACTCGTAGTCCATAAGCAAAAGTCCAATTGTAGCATTGAGTCATAAATGCAAGGGCAGGACAATGCTTTGGGTTCAGTCAGGAAGCAGTGTTTTGGAACAGATAGATTGCAAATGCCACAATTGCCTGCGACTCACTGAATCAGCCAGGGCTGTTTCCAGTTTCATGTGGATGCAGCCCATAGTAGCTGCTCAGTCCTGGAAAAAGATGTAGCTACTTTAATGAGCCTTAGCCAAGAGCTGCATTTGCACTTCCAGGCATTCTCGGGCAGTTTCTCCCCAACGACGCATTGCACCATTGTAATACATGCCATGAATGGAATCATTCCAAGTATCCTGCACTGTATGTGGTTCTCTCTCTGTTTCTAACAGGTTTTGTTATCAGGGAAAGTACTTAAGCCAGGTAAAAGTGATTGTGCAGCCCAACACATTCATCAGTTGAATGAAAAAATCTTCCATGATCCACGTGTGAACATAAGTATGATCCTGATTGGAAATGGGATAACATTAGTATTTAAGCTATAGTAAAGGAGGAGGAGGAAGGTGGGATGTGCTGAGCACTCTCAATCATCAGGGATAATAAATTAGAAATGCAAGAATGTCTATTTTGTCCTTGTTTCTTTAAAATATGCTTAGGCTTGCATTGTGCATTATACATATTTTTTTTTAAATCCTAAAATGTCCTTTTAAGTTTTGTACACCACTTTAGTCACCTTGATTGAAGTGGCATATAAATCAATAAATAAATTTACTATCTTTCTGTCCCACATTTCCACTATGAAACTCAAAGCAGCACGTGTGGGGTCAACCCTCATTTTTATATCTAGGTTGGGCTATAAGAGCGATTGGCTCAAGGTTATCCAGTCACCTCCATGGTTGAGTGAAGGCAGCAACCTGGATCTCTTCCAGGCCCACTCCAAGATCATAACCACTACTCCATGCTTTTCCCATTGTTGCAGCTTGTGCCAATGAACAGAGAGTACAAGAAAACTATTTTGTAGGTTTTCATTGCAAGAATCGGAGTGAGCTCAGAGGTTTACATGCAGAATCGTTCAAACCGTAGATGCAAGGCTGGCTGGAGAATTCTGGGAGTTGAAGTCCACGCATCTTAAAGTGGCCAAGGTTGAGAAGCACTGATCTACTTGGATGACATTATTTGCGTGAAGCCTCATTGAACTGAAGCACTTCTCCAAAGGTTTGCACAGGCCTAACTGTGAGCTTGATGTGGAAAAGGAACTCCGGAAAATCCTAGATTAACTATATTTTACACTGAACCGGATCTGACTGTGCTTCCTCCTGGATGACCCAGCCTTAAAAGCAGCAATTTAGAGAGGAAAAAAGAAGAGTCCTAAAGCAAACATAAGAGGGGAATTAATGTTCAAGGCTGAACGAGGGGTTTATCTTTCTTTCCAGAAAGGAGGAGTACCTAACTAGTTGCTGTAATATTTATTCCTTTTACTGGAGCAGTTAATATGGCCAGTAACTCACTGGTTTTATCCCCTGCATTACATTTCATATTTCAGAGACTGATTTAAGTTCATGGAAAAAGCAGACCTTTATTGTTTGCATTTCCCTCCTGAGCTGCAAGCAAATTGTACCTACTTATATTTTATGATTTTTAGATAATTAAAATATTTTACGAAGGCAACTAAAATCCTCCCCAGAGTTAGGAACAAGATTATGATTGACTAGCACTCCTATACAAGGGAAGGAGGAGGGGTCTTTTTAAAGCTTCGTAATTTTCCTGCAGTTGACATGCTAAATGCTACGGCCTCCTACACTCTTCAGGCTCCAGGGAGAAGCTGAATGCTTGCAACATTTATTGTTAATGCCCCATCAGAGTTACTGAAAACAGGTCCTGTTTATGCCTGTTTGCCAATATGGGATCTAAATCAAATGTCAGATGTTGGAAATGTTTATAGCGCCATTGCATTTAATTACAGTAAAACAAACAGCAAAGGCTTAAATGAATAAAGGGCCCAAAGAAATTCTCCACTATTGAATTAAAGCACCATTTGCCCCCTCTTGTTCTAGCACAAAGCAACCCCGCACCAAAACTGGACATCCACGTCACCAGTCCCTGTATCCTTGCACTGTTCTAGCTCCCAGTTGAACGATGGTGCCCTGATTTGGGCCTGTGCAGACTGTTACAAGCGCATGGATTGACTTGGGTGCCAACTAGCTAGCAGAGAAAACATCCACCGACCAAGGCATTGCGGTGGGCGTGGATCTGAAGCCTTTGTATAATTTTGGAGGTTTGCCAGGTTTCTCAGGCCAGTTGCCTGCCCCTCCTTCCACACCCTATTTGAGCAACAGATTCTAACGCAGATTCTGGCAGCAATACCTTCAGGAGGTACAACTCAACAGGTAGACACACGGCAGCATGGATATAGCTATGGCGCAAGCTGAAGGACTATTTTATTCTGTCAATTTATATAGCTACCCTACTCAGCGCATGGTTCCTGTTTGGGTTCCCTGAAGCCAACTTGACAAGAAGCAGAAGAGGCAGGACCAAACGAGAAAGCAGCTATATACCTCCCACCCCTTTGTAACTTCATGCTTGGCAACAAAGCTAGAAAGGAAGGAGACTGGAATGCTCCTGCTGCTGCCTGCAGAAGATGCCTCTGAGTCTGGCTCTTGTAGGATCTTCTCCCTTGGGGGAAGGTTGTACAGGTAGTCCTCACTTAACAACCACAATTGGGACTGGTCATTAAACAAATCCTACCCAATTTTACAAACTTTTTGCAGTGGTTGTTAAGTGAATCACCATGGGCATTAAGCAAACCATGTAATCGTTAAGTGAATCACGCAGTTCCCCATTGATTTTGCTTTCCAGAAGCCGGCCAGGAAGGTTGAAAATGGCAATCACGTGACCATGGGATGCTGTGACGGTCGTAAATGTGAACCGGTTACCAAGCACCCAGATCGTGATCACGTGATTGCAGGGACGCTGTGACGGTCCTAAGTGTGAGGACCAGTCACAAGTCAGTTTTTTTCAGCACCATCATAAGTCCAAACCATCACTAAACAAATGGTTGTTAAGCAAGGACTACTTGTATCAGCCTCTCACCTCACTGCAGGGTGGGGTGGGGGGGAGCATTCAAGTTTAAGGACCAGTGTCTTCCCCGTTACCTGTCTGAGGTTAACTCTAGCTCTAGACACTCCGTGCTTCTCCCCCAAGAGCTTTACAAATGCTGCCCTTGTTGGCTGCATGGACCTCTGATGGAGGCTGACATTACGTGATAGACTAAGGCACACATTTCTTGCAATGTCACGGATTTTCCTGCAATGCCCACCTGTCATCTTTATTTGGGTCCTCTAAGATTGTGCACCCTGGACACGAGAACGTGTCATTTATAGGACTGCAGCTTTTAAACTATCAATCTGTTGCTCTTCTTTTAACTGCAGGGGGGATGGGGGTAGGGGGGCTGGCCTTGATCAGGAGGGCTCAGGGGAGCTGGGACTGGCATCTGATAAAAGTCCTCTTGCAGTCCAAAGAGATTATTACTGAACTGCAATGCATAGGGGAGTCCTTGTTCAGCAACCATCTCAGACAGCGGCCATTTGCAGTTATGGTGATGAAAAAGTAACTTTGCGACCAATCCTCGTGTTTATGACCTTCGCAGCATCTCTCTCAGTGTCATGTGTTCACCATTACTGTAAGTTAGTACGCACTGTCCTGTGCCTGACCAGTTTTTTTTTCCCTCGCCAAGCGGAGATTGCCTGAACAACTCTCTCTTCCTGAGCTGCTTTTCTTCACAGAGCAGCACTTCCCTAAAAAGTGCTAACTGCAAGTTAACAAGCTTAGCATGGTGATCTTAATTAGTTGATTAGAACCCTCCCACCAGCTCCAAGCTGCTGCCTGACAAGACCCAGTTCCACACAGGCTTTTTTGCCTCCTAAGCAGCACGCTAGGCAAACAGCCAGCAATACACATTGCTTTCAATGTGTATTCTCCATTGTGTGCCTGCTTACTCTCCTGGAATCCCTTCCTCTCCAATGAATGTAAATACAAACATCAGTTTTCTTCTTGCTAATTATCCCAGCACCGGAGTGACCATTCCAAAGGGTGGGGAATGGGGGAAAAGGCTTTAAGAGTTGCCCTTTTACCCGGCTTCCTCATGAGTCAAGTTCCAAAAACCTTCCCCGCCATTTGGACTCAACTGGCTGTTTGGGGTCGTATCCTTCTGCCACTGTAAAGCAAAGGAAAGCTGAAGTAAAATCATAAGCACAGTCGCAGTCACATGATTTTTCATTTAGTGACTGCTTTGTTTAATGACCAAGTTGCCGGTCCCAATTGTTGCAAAATACCTGTATTGTATTGTGAAATACCTGCATTTCAACATAAGGCACTTCATGATATCCCTTCCCTGGATGTCACCGATTGTCAACGAGTTGAATTAGGGTTCAGGACAGAATCTCTTAGCATTTGACATACTTCTAGGACTCTTTGCTAGCTACTGGTGGGGTGGAGCTGGGGTTCCCAATTCTGCAGTGTTTCCAGTCTTTACAGGATTAGCGCTCCAAGGGGGCTCCCTCACTTGCAAGGTGTTACTGTCATACTTGATGCTGTTCCCGTCTGCTTGGCAAAGTAACCCAAGGAATTACAGGATAGGGTGTCATTGAATCAACTAAGGTACCCACATCACTCGCAAGTGGGATAAAATAAAGCTTTTTGGATAAGCAAGAACTGGGCACTGCCTGGACTCCAGAGGAAGCAGCACTGCTGTGATTTGGTGCTTTTTCCTGGGCTGGTGAACACACTTCGGACAAAATCCTTATTCTTCTGTTTTTACTCATCCCAGAGGCCTGGTCCCAATCAGCAATAGCTCATTTTCAAACGCTGCAAAGAAATTATTTCCAATCTCTTTCCAGATGTAGCTGTAGGAAACTTCTGTAATTTCTTCTGTGCAAAAAAGTAATACGTTGCATCTGTGTGGGGGTGCAAGTGCACTCCCCCCAGGGATTAATCAGGGTGTGTGCATACATGCTGTATGAAGAGGGGGGTGTTGGGTGTGTGCATACATGCTGTATGAAGAGGGGGGTGTTTCTGCCCTCCCCTCGTATTGTGTGAACTGGTGGCATGCGCTCCACTCTGGCTCACGTGGCCAAAAGAAACGGTGGCTCAGACTGGAAGAGCCAGCAATCTTCTGAGCTGCTGCCTGGTTTCCTCTCCCATCGGGATCAATGGGGGAGACTTTTCTCCAATGTTTTTCTCTGCAGCCCCCGGCTGGACCTGATCCAAACTCAGCCTTTCTACTGCTGGCTTCTCCCCCTTTTGGTTCCAATGGTTGTTTTGGAGAGGTAATCCTGTTGACAGGCAAATGGTAGACCCTGAGGCCCCTTTACACAATTTCTCTCCAAGATTCTGTTGGATCGGAAGGAATTAAAAACAGCTAATTCTGACTTGATCAATTATGGCCAATTAGCCTCCTAAATAAATTGCGTCCTAGACAACTTTATTGCAAACGGCTTGGGGTAAGGTTGTGTCTGGGGACCAAGCAGGGTATAGGCCAGGACAATCCACTCAACCACTACATAGTCCTGCAGCAGTTGGTGGAAAAATGTCCCAAGAGAGTCTTGTTCGATTAAAACTGGCATTTGAAGCAATTCTTCCTTTGATCAGACTATTTTTGACCATAAAATTGTAATTCTGCTAGGCAAATCAGATACTCTCTTTGCAGGCTGAAGGCCATAGTAAAATTGATCTGCGCTGCTCCAAATTGCCTCTCTACACCAGTTCCTACTCAAAAAGGGATGGCTCCCCCACCCGCGTTGGCTAATAACCCTCTCCCACTCCTCCTTTATGAAGATGCAGCAGCAGCTCTCTGTAACTCAAGCAAGCCCAAGGCACCTCCATTAACAACGCATTATCTTGTGGAGAGACTTGTCAGCATTTTACAAGGACAAAGTTAGTGGCCTTCACTGAAAGGCTTGTCAGCTGCAATCATTGCTGGAAAGTAATCACCAGGATAGAACAAGCCAAGGGTGTTAAATTTCTAGGAATAACCTTTTAATCCTTTCCTTTTGGAGGGAGTGATCAAAAGCAGTCACTGAACAGCCCCATAGGACCACCAAGGCAGCCTGCATTTCACAGGCAGTAGAAGGGGCAGCTATGCCCCAGCGGCAGTTAAGATCTTTAGAAACAGGTCGGTTAGCTTTCTGCTATATGACCCCAGAATTGCTTTTATAAAGATCTTGGACCCCTTGAAGCAATTCAATCAAAACGTTTAAAGAACTGCTGAGCACCCACCCTGAAAAGTACCTCTTTGTTGTTTGGAAGCAAGTTCTGCCTCTACAGGGGCTCTTACGCGGCTTTACCATCCTAAATTACTTTGGTTTTCACAGAGGGCTCTTTAGCTCTGAGACTCTCAGGAATAGCTTTTATTCCACTTGGGAAAGGGATCAAATTAAACTTTGGATAACACAGCCTCTCTTCAGTATCTGAATTTGTTAGAGGGGTGGAGGGCACCAATCTGGATTCAAAAGAATTGTGGTATATCTTCATTGTGACTGGAAGGGTCTTTGGAGGTCATCTACTCCAACACCCTGCCCAGTTGAGGAATCATCACACCATCCTAGACAAATCACTGTTCCACAGTAGCCCGGGAGGAACACTTGTACTACCCAGACAAATGAACAGTACAACTTCCTGCCCTTCTTACTATTAAAAGGGACATATTAAAATACTTGAATCCAAGACTGATTAATTAGGAGATTGGGAGACATTGAATCTGTTACCTGTGTTTTACTGAGTCCTTCTTATGCAGCTTGGCACATAGACCTAATAACCCCTTGTTAAATTATTTTATTTTGGCCAATGTTTCCCCTGAAACATCCAGGAAGGTCTTGTGCAAGTGCTATCACCATTAGGCGGCTAAAAAAATTGACTGTTTATTACATATTGTGTCATGGATTTCCTGTTTCATCTATTTTTCCCTTTTCTATCTTTAGTATATTTTATGTTCTTTAATTTGATCTTATTAGTTTATTCAGGGGATATATAATTTGTTATTTAATTAGAGTGTAAATAGAATTTTTACTACTATTTTCTAGTAACACCACCTGCACCCATTTTGGTAAATGCTCCAGTAAATATTACGTTCTGTTATTGTAATTTAAGGAATTTACAGTAAATATAGACATTACTTTGAATTTTATTTTTTAAATTAAACCAGGGTGCCTAATGGGCATCGAAGAGACATGTCCACACGCACCCTGGGGGCCTTGAGCATGCTCTTGAGGACCTCAGAATGACATGGTACGATGTAACAAGAGTTCAGAAACAACTGGCTTTGAATGCACAACCACCTTGAAAAGCAGAGCACGCTGACTTTTCCCACTACTTCTAGCTGGCTCCAGGCCGAGTTTAAATTCCTTTTGTTTCTAAGCGTGTTGACCAAAGTTTCCCAGCCATCATGATCAATGTCAGCTGGGAACTCTGGGAGGTCTAGTTCAACGTAACTAGACAGTATCACAGCTCACATAGATGTCTGTCCCTATCCACAATGATGCCCAAATATGAAATGTGCATCATGGCACCACACATAAGCTTTGCCCTTTCGTTCTTGCATTGTGGCATTGCATGCAAATAGATTTAAGTACAGAGTTGAATTGCAATGCATGTTTTGTTTAAACTGCAGCTGAATTGCAGTGCATGTCTACTTGCACCTGCCCCCACCCCCGTGGGGCACTGGCTACGGCTACGCATCTTGGTTTGAAATCTTGGGTTTCTTCCTTAAGGACTTCCTCCCAAGAGGAAGGTTGTTTCATGCTCATCTCTAAACCAGGGAGAAAGACATGAAATAAAATTTTCTCATTAGGTAACATTTCAACTACAGAACTCTTTCCTAGTCAAAACTTTTCCAACTTCCTTATTGATGCAACTTCAGAGCAAGTTGAAATAGCACTTTTGCACAGGCCCTGGGGCAAATTAAATATTGTATTATTGCCTACTGGAATTGCGAAGTTGACTTTCTCGGTTTAAAGTTATCTTGTAAACAGCGACGTTCACACACAGCACTAAACTGTAATTCATTCGCTTTCCCTTCATGTGTTGTGCAAACCCAGCCAGTGAGTGGTTTATGCCTAAACGCTGTTTGAATGATGCTGTAGCCCTGCTAAACCATGATGTGTCATGTAGACATCAGAAAAAAACACAGCTGATAGGAAATATGATTGCCAAAAAACATACATCAGCTCATAAGTTAAAATCTTTTTTTTTTTAGCATTGACATTAGAAATAAGAAACACGGAAACAAAGTGGCTTTATTTTAAATAGTTATATGCTCTCAAGCATCATAGAGAGGTCCCTAGTTCAAAGTTTGCCTCAACCACATAATATGCCAATTCTGGCAACCGACTATTCTCAGCTCCCCCAGCACGCTCTCCTGCGATAAGGGGATGATGCTTAGCTACTTGTCAATAATATGGCAGGAAGCATTGGACAACGGAATATGAAACACTCCATTTTACCCATTTAGGCATATACACAGCAGTCTCCCACACAACAACAAAACCTGGGAAGAATGCTTTGGTGAAAGCAAAGGATTGGGAACTACACCAGAATTCTTCCTAGCATGGCAGAGGCCATTAGTATAAAGATGGCCACTTTAAAATGCACATAGAAGTCTTAGAGAATAATTTAAGAACATGGCAATAGAGGACAAAGACCAAAATTTAGATAACAGTGAACAGATGTCCTGTTATCAAGCAGAGAGTCAAATGAAGCAGCCCAGATTTAAGCAGCGACCTACTTTGGTTTGTTCTCCACCTCTGGTTAATGGAAGGTCAGAGTTAAACTCACATGTGACTCGATCAGTACTCAGCTACGGCTGCCCGCAATTAGAGGGAAAATACCACCAGTTGTCAAGGCTTAGGACGACCTGGCCACTTCTGGCCAAGATTATGCAAGGTGGGCATTCATACCCATGATCAATTCAGGGGTAGTGGGTTAATGTAATGGCTACAGTATCAATGAACAAATCAGAAATTCTTTTGCCACAAATTCACTGCTCAGAGGTTTTAGTCAAGCCACTCTTGGCTTCATGGCTAATGTTCAGTTGGGAAGTACGACCACCTGACCTCACAGGCTATCAACCTAGATAACACATATGAATCTCTAGGCACTAACCAGAAATACTACTTTTAAATTCTAAAGATATTAACTTCAGCAGAAATAACTTACTCCCCTTTGTTGTGTTCTTGGACTCTGTGTTGAATTCTTGTGTGTATCTAATCTAAATCAGAGACTAGCTGCTTCCAAAGATCGTAGCAGTGTCACCAAACAATGCCCAGTTAAAAAAATCCCCAGAGTGGACATAAACAGCTTAAGCAAACTGCACTTAACAGAAATAACTGAACACCAAAAAGCTAAGATGTACTTAGAATTACAGGCAGCTTTACAAGCAAATCTTAAAGGCTGATTTCAGCTTTACATTTCAATAACTTAACATATCTGGAGGCACGAGCATGTGTGTGTATTTGTTTATTCATAATTCTGAATTGCCTTGGGATACCAAAGGTAGTTCTAATTAAGGTGATTTAACAAAATTGTTGACCTCACTTTTCAGAGTATCCATTGATCCATTTTGTTATTTCAATGGCTAGACCATGTGCTAAAAGAAACATAACATGCACACATTTGTACAGGTTTCATAAAGTCTATTTCATTATTTGTGGGCACCGCATTGAACAGTTAAATACATTTAAATAATGTATTGTGTAGTTACTGCACTAATGCAGAATTGAGAACTAGATAGAGAACCAATTTAACTAAAAACCAGCTAACAAGGAACTGCCTAAATATTCTTAATACAGCTCTTGTTCTAGGGCATCCCACTGAGGAGGAAAAAAACCCTCCAAGTCATACTGGAATTACATTTTTAAGGCCATATTCTTCCGATATCCCATTTTCTGCAGCAGCTTTCTTCACACCTTTAAGCCTCCAATTCCAGGCCAAGCCCAAGTTTATGTCCACCAGCATTGATGTTCTTTCCATCGACTAGGGCAGACAGCGTGAGCTTCACACCTGCAGGCAAAGCACAATTAAAAGCAGGTTCCATCAGGTCTATCAGCTGGCACTTTTGGCCAAACCTGTCGGTCTACCGCGATTCACCCTTCTAGTCTCCCCTCACTTTGATGTTTTCTTTCAATGCTTTTCTTCAGCCTGTAAGTTCCACTCAAGGGACCTCCCAGGGAAAAAAAACCTTAGTATCTCTTTGGGATACACAAAATTGCCTGAAAGAATTCCAGCTCTTCAGTTATCAGTAAGTGTTCTTGCCAGCATATTTACTAAGTTCCACACACTACTGAGACCCTGGTAGCTTACACAAAAGAATTATAACATCAATTCACTGAAGGAGTTATCCATGTCCACGTGCCCAAAATCTAACAGAAAGGCCACTACAACCATACCTACCTCCCCCCCACACCCTCATTTGTTGTAGGAGACTTAGTGCACCTAGGTTGTATGAACCACACACACCCAAAAATGGAGGGAAGGAGAAGGGCCAAAAATGTTGACCTATCCACTCCACCAGTATCACCATGTGCCAAGGTTTCTGCAGTCCTTTCTCCAGAGATCAAACTTAAAAGTGTACAGCCTCCAGAGAAAACCTACCTACCCTTACACTAAGGAGAAATACACCATAGAATTCTGCAAGACCCTTATCCTCGCTGGAATAATAAATCTAACTGTAAGTCTGTTATTTCAGAATTCAGGGCTCAGAGTTTTTAGAACATTTCTTTATACAAAAGTATTTCCCCAGCACAGAACACTATTCGTTTTGTGTGCATATAACACTATTTTGTCAAGATGAGCAATCATGACTTTCCTCCTGCAGTTAGAGGCAGTACTGCCCCCAGCAGAGGTTATCATCACAGTGAGGAAAAACAGGATTAAATCTTGGTATTAGAACAAGACACTGAAGAGAGTATAGAGGTGGTGATTAGAATGAACTTCTTGCATTTTAGCTGAAATATGTTATGTGATTAAATTTTCACACCGTTGCCTACAACAATGCAAGGCAAACTGAAGTTTGCATGTAAACTTCTATAGTGTCTGGCACCTCTCCATGACCACTCCATGGATTCTAGTTTCCATGAATTTTGCGTTGAGTAGTGATTGTTTAGCTCTCTGTACAACTGAGCATTGTGGAAATTAACATCAGATGATGACGGCTTGTAGAAAGTATTACGTACTTGTGGATACTAACATTTTTGATGTTTTCCATAAAGCTAAAACCTGAAACATCCCACTTTACCAGCATTACTTTAATTGGTATTTCTCTGGTTGTTTGCAATTTTTATCATCTTTCAGGGATAAGAATCAGAATTGGGCATATGCAAGCATTTCAAATTCAAAGGACCCCACTTTGAGTTCAAAACAGGGGTTTCGCATTTGAAATGGGCTATTTTTTAATTTTTAATTTATTTTCTGTCCTGCCTTTATTATTTTTATAAATAACTCAAGGCGGTGAACATACCTAATACTCCTTCCTCCTCCTATTTTCCCCACAACAACCCTGTGAGGTGAGTTGGGCTGATAGAGAGCGACTGGCCCAAAGTCTCCCAGCCGGCTTTCATGCCTAAGACAAGACTAGAACTCAGAGTTTCCTGGTTTCTAGCCTGGTGCCTTAACCACTAGACCAAACTGGCTCCCCAAAACAAATTTCCAGTTGTTTTACAAATGTTTTGAGCATAAAACACAGCATTTCAAATTCTAAATGTTTTACAAAGCATTTATTAGAAATGTAACATTTCTGGGAAACCTTGAAGCAATGGTATTTTTTAATTCTTGAAAAGGAACAGAGACAGAAATATTTGCAATATTTTCTTTAGCCTCCTTCAGAAATATAAATACTCTTGTGAAATATCTGCCCCAGTTCTGGTGCCTAGTAGGGAACAGATCCACCCTCCTTTAAGTCAAGAGGAAACAAAGCAGTGATCAAAGGACTGCTTCTTGTAAAAAGAGCAAGGTTCTCTGATGGAAGAAGTGCACTCCTGTCCTTACAGCTGTGGGTTGTCCTGTATGGCAACTTGCACAGAAATGTGATGAACTAGAGCTGTAAATAGTTTTCCCACTACATAGTTTTTAGAAAAAATTTCAGAGAGCAAAAGCTGGGTGGCAACATATGGCCATTTTTCTTAACTATTCTATATTTAATTTTTAAACACATAAGGACATATACAATAGAAAACAACAAAAAGGTCTTAGGAGAAAAACTGCCCTCTTTCCCGTGCCTTCACATAATAATTACCCACTTTCTGGTAACAAACATCATACAAGAAACGCTCTTCAAACAAATGGATCAGTATTTGCTGTCTTTAAACATAAGCTGCATTTAACATAAATATATTAAACCTATTTATAGATTAACAGCTATTACACTTAAATACTGGTCAACATCTATATCCAGCTTTGCCAGAGCTTCTCAAATAGGGAAATTAAAACTGTCATATTGAATCAAAATAAATCCCTTTTGAAAGTGCTGTGTCACATTTTAGCAAATATTTACCTGGCCTCAGGGACTGGGTGTAGCCAATTCCAATTAGACTAGAGTTGTTCACTTTTGTCTGCAAAGCAATGACAAGCAAAATAACATCCTTCTTTCAATTCTATCATTTTTAAGATAACTACAGAATCCAGTAAAAATAAGACTGCAGTTTACCGTATTTGCAATACACACATATCTCTCCACCCATTTTTGCTTGCTTTAGATATAAACGAATAAAGAACTGGATGTTTACATCCCATAATAAGCTTTGGGCCACTAGGAATAGCAAATATCAAGCAACCAGTCAAATACCATTCTATGTCAATTCTATGAAGTGTTATTCCTGGGCTTGTGAATAATATAATCTGGATTGGGCCAAAACTTATTCTGGAATGTACATTCTCAGGTCCTCATTAACGCATACCTTTGCTCTTGTGGGCATGAGAGTGGCATGCCTCACGATGCCTATCAATGGGACAGTTCTTGTCGGGTTGAAGCATGATTCCTCCCCTTCTCAAATTAATGTAAGTCATCACATGAAACTCTCAAAAGTTCTCAAGTAGACTGAATGGTAAGTCATAAACTGTTGCTCCTGTATGTTCAAAGTTTCCAGGACAGAATTCCCAGGATGGAATTTTCTGCTTTTCTTCTGGACCAAGAAGATCCAGTTGTTATGGGAATGGTTTGATAGTTTTCCAGATTAAATTTTCCAGAACAGGAAGTAGTTTGTGGTATTTATCTCCAAATGGGCAACTATTCCATCCCCAAAACCTTAATTTGCACACACTACTAGTCCATGCTGAATGCCATCAATGGCACAATCTAAAAATTGGCCATAGATTTTTTTTTTTAAGAATTATGAACAGTTTTAGAATACCCACAGTAAACAATATAAACAACGAACACACCTTCTGCAACATATACCTGCAAAAAACAGCTATACCAGCAACAACAGAGTAGCAGATGGTTCCATTCAACATATAGCATAACTTTTCTTTTAAAGTACATTTTAATCTCTCATGTGGTCACTCTCTTTCCTTAAGTTGCTAATGACAGCAGGGATGTGATTTGTTTGCTACTTGATTTAATAACACACAGTTTCTGTATTTAGGATTTGTTTTGTTTTTTTTTAAAAGGAGCCGACCACAGGATACCAGAACATTTGAAACAATGTGGATCAAAATAACCCTATTTTGTCCCAAGCTCTGAAAAGTTAAAGGGATCTTGTTTTAGATTCAGGAACAAAGCCTGAAACCAGGTAGGTATTGTTCGGAATGCAGAACTGTCGTGAGCTTCAAAAATTTTGAGGTCATAATGTTTCCAACCTTCTATTTATTTGTTATACATTAAGATCAGCCTCAGAACTGCAGTTGAAAAATAACCTGGACGCTGTAAACCGTAGTATTGTTGCTTCTAATTTCAATCTAATTATTTTAAGATAACACTTAGAGGAAGTTTAATGTTTGCATTATCTTATTCTCTATCTTTTCTGGACTGACAGTGACAAAACATTTGATCCTGTTTCAGTATCCTTTTACGGTGATCCCTCCCCCAGTAAAGAAAGCATCAAATGAAAAAGGCAACCTCCAGCCTTGATTGGAGTATCTTGCATGTATATACCCCATGACAATGCAAGAAGTCAGCCAAACTCTGGTGAACAAAGTGACCCTGAAATTCGTCTCCAACACCAGAACTGCAAAGGGAAAGAGTAAGCCCCAGATCTTCTCCTGACCCAACATCTCCTGTCCACAGTCTTAGCTCTGGGTCCGCTGCATGTACAACCAACTTCTGCTCCTTCTCTTTGGCTTCATGTTATAGGGAAGAAACAGATACAACTGACTGCCAAATAGGACAGTGCCGCTGCCTCTCTGTAAAGGGAGTGGTGCAACTGTATTAGCTTGGTGTAAGTGTTCAACAGATGGTGGAACAGGCATCTGTTCACGCACACAAGGAAAGCCTGCCGATTTCTACCACCCTCGCTAGCTCTAAGCTGGAAGCAGATGGTTGAGATACTGCTTCTGAACTGGCTTCAAACTGCATTTTTAAAATGCATCACAAAGTCAAGGATAAGCAGCCACAGGTTTTTGACTGCTAGTCACCGCTACCCAAAAATGTCTGTCTGACTCATGTGAAACAGGAGAAAATTATTGGCACTACTCAGCACTAGCCCAAAATGGAGATGCATGAAAATCAGTCTTAAAAACTTTCCTGTTGCTTTAATAGAAAAGTAAAATATTGTTTCTTACCTTGACATTTACAATGGAAGTCAGGTATGTTAAATTTATATAACTTCAAAGGATAATGGCATACCTAAGGTGAGTCCACCCAACTCCAGGGAATCTCAATTCAATGCTGCCAAACACCTGATACTATTAGTCGCCATTTTTATTGGTGACTGAAACTTACCAAATGTTTGAAAGGTACACAGTGCCTTTAACATTCAACGTTCGTAATCGGCATTGCCTTATTACAAGCTTAGATAAAGGCATGTTATTTTCGTAAGACAAATATTATTCAGCAGAGATAGGAGAATGAAACAAGGAACTCTTCGTTCCACACAGTAATCCCAAATCACTCTTAGAACTTATCAGAGCAGGTAGCTCCCTGCCATCAACAATTAAAAGCCAAGAGGGCCGAGCCCACAGGAAAAGCCACAACTGCTTGCAAAGCCCCATGGTTCCCAGACACTAATTCAGTCCTTGGCATCTTGAAACTTTTTATTCAGGTCAGTAAACCTACCCAGCAAGGCTGGGAGTTGGACAACTTAGAAATCTAAACCAAGTACAAGCCTTGAATGAGAAAGGTGCACTAGCTGCTTCATGTCGGGATGGGATCTTTTCAATATGAATTGAGGAGGAATTAATTTAGCACTGGGATTGTAAGAAGTTTTACTTACAGAAATGGATGCAGTAGGATCCAGCTGATACTTTGCTGCAATTCCAAAACGAGTGCTATTGGTGCCAGATACCCAGTTAAGATTTATGGCAGTTTCAAGGTTCTCGCTGACCTTCTGATAAATTGAGCCACCAAATTCTGAACCATCATTGCTGAAAAATATTTTAGCAACAAAAAGATGGGATAAAACGAAAAATATTCAAATGAAAAGATTTCTTAATTTTCCCCTTACCAAGTTATTCTAATTTTCTCCACTAACTTATCAGTTGTGAGTAAAAAAAATGCTGGCAAAATCTTTCCTCAGCAGAGTTTATAAAAACTGTTTTAGAACATTAGTGCAATGATGCTAGTTTCCCAGAATTTCTATATAGATACGTATCACACACAGGTCAGCTGCCAGACTTTGCTAGAAAATCTGACAGCACCAAATAACTGTGCATGCAGAGGCAAATGCAAACAGGATGGGATAGAGGTACTTCCTATATTCTATAGACATATGTAACAAACAGGGCAGAGCCCGTACAAAGTCTTTTCAAAGGACAGCGAAAGAAGAAGCAGAGGTCTGCAAACACTCATTTCATGACTATGTCAAGGCAAGGCCATGGACTTTTCCAAATACGTACAGATCCATACTATGCAGATTTTTAAGTTCTACTTACACTCATAAATGCACAATCACTTGAGAGCAAAGCCAGAAGACATATATGCACTAGAAATTAAATACAACAATATTTTCCTTGTATGGGTTATGAGCTCAACCTGTTAGCCAGTTTCTTTTAGGTAACAAAAACCTATCTTCTATACGAGCCTTTTGCTCTATTGAAGTAACTGAAATTGCCGTGTCTGTGTTTATTCAATCTGCCCAGTTATAAAAGCCTTCAACGCTTCAGGAGTTTTTATGCAGTGTATGAATACATACATCTGAATACCAAGTGAACAAACTCATAAAATTACAGCCACAGTAACTTGAAAATGTGAAGAATTCTAGCATATCATGAATGAGAATATGCTGGAATACGCAGATCAATTGCTTCTTTCAGGCTCCTTCTGCCAGGCAAAACAAACCACTGAAGCTTATTTCATGGTTTGTTTACCATGACATGGAAAACTGCAGCTTGCTGCCCTAATAAATTGGAAGTTGAAGCCCCAGCTGCAATTCATACCCTATTGATTTAAAAGAATTATGTACTGCTTCTCAGTTTAAAAAATCCAGAAGTGGTTCACAATAAAGCATTAGTTCGAGGTAAAAAGTAAAGATCCCTGGTAGGCAAACCACAGCAGGATTTCCCATGTTTTCTTTAGCTGCTCTTACTGACAGGAGGAACCAACCAGCTTCTTTGTGCTTCTGGCTAACCACATGAGAACATATGATTGAATTTACTCATCTTACTAATCATGATGTTGATCACCCTTTCTGATAATTAAGCATTCAGCAATTAAGCCCCTACATACTATAGGCATATTCAAGGATATCACAGCTCCAACAAAGGGACACTACTTTCCCAAGAGAGACGTTTAATTTTCTGGGTGTCTTTGTGAATAGCAATATGGTTGCACTTAGTTCAAAACTTACACATTGGTATGTAACTGGAAGTCTCCGGTCTTGTATCCCACAGAGAAGTTATTTCTTGTCAACTTGGATTTGGCACTATCAAAGGTCATTTGGTAACCAGCGAGCCAGCCCTCGTAGCCCAAGACAACCGAGCCATGGATGGCAGGTCCAGCAAAATCAAAGTCAACATCACACCCAAGGTTTATGCATTCACGCTTGTAAGCAGATTTGATTTTGCCACTTTTCTTTCTGCAAAGAGAAATTCTTCAGTAAGATTTGTTTTTCCTTCTGATGTATAAAAACCCACATCTAATTTTTAGCAAAGAAATAAGAAAAGCCCACCTAGAGCTTCTCTTGAGTTGTGGACAAATAAAACGGAACTGCCCTCAGAAAACAATGGCGTCAACATACTTAAGGGACAAGAAGGTCAAAGGATGTTTACTTCATATTCACAAACCCAATGATGAGGGGCTTAAGTTACTCAATGCCATGGCATGTCTAAGATGGACTAAGAGAAAAAAATTAAAACTGAAGAGAGTTCCATCCAGCTGTCACAACAAATTGAGCTAGCTGGATCAATCAATGATCCTGAGAGCCAACCTAGACAAATTGCACACCATTTATATAATATAAAAATATATATGCACCATTATTTCTCTCCATAAGCCGGGCAGACACTAAAACCAAATGTGAATGATATAAAAAGTGACCCTGTATAATAGCCCAGAATGTAGAAATCAAAGCAATTCAATTCAGACAGACTTCTTCCCTTATTCTTACCCAAGAAAAATATACCCACTACATTTTATACCTACTGCTATAGAAAGGAAGCTAGATATTTCAACTGGATATAGAAGTTTCAAGGGTTAACATTAATGTCAGTTATGCATGACTGGAAATCACTGTCTTGGATCAACTGGTTTTTGACATTAATTCTGTTTCTGCCTTGGAAACCAGAGGCTAAGGCAAATATCCATATGTCGTGTGAGTATTATTTTAACCTCATCATAAATCATAAGCCACTAACATTCTTTTCAAATTTTCCTTGTTAATCCTTTTCTCACTTTGGATGTTGCCTACCTGGAATGTGCCAAGACAAGAGTAACAGAGAAAACTCACCCAGTGTTTGGCGAGAAAGTTGTATCAAATGTTAACTTCAAACCTTTGGCAATCTAGTTTAGGGGGAAAAAAAAGTTAGCTAGGAATTATCTGCATCCCCTCTTCAATTTCTCTATAAATCTAAACTCAGTTACCTGATCTTCAATTGCCATTTCTGTCCCCAGAGTATTATCTGTGTTCCATTTTTCTGTGAAAGTCACACCATACTCAGCCCACTTGTATTTGGTCTCCAAACTTCCATTCACTTTCCCTGTATCTGTGTTGGATGAACCAGATGTTGCGAATTCCTAGCAAAGCAACAGAGAAAGATATTCTTTGTTTAACAAATGAAAGCACAGATGCCAAGAGGAGACGTAAGAATCTAATACTCATCATTTGACCGGTAGTCTGATTCAACTCCATTTCATTTCATTTCATCATCTTTTTATTACAATTCAGTAACAATCTGGAAGAATCAGATACTCTACACCCATTTGTTTATGTTAAAGGTCACTAGTGCACATACTTTATAAAAACCTCGGACAACATATACTCCTGTCAAATGTAGAGCAGAAAATAGCCAGGATCGGACCAATCACACATTACTCTAAAGCAGAGTTTGGTAGTCCAAGAATGTAAGTAAAATCCTCAGGATCACACCTCCCTCCTACTTTTTTCCACAATGGTAATTTCTGGTCCATGTTTGTAATAAAATGTGGTTTATTTCTTCCAACAGAACTGTAGACCAGTATCAGAAGTTACTGAGGACATAGGGAACATGCCTGAAGCCTGTGCAAACTTATTCTTACAAAGCATTATGTCTGAATAATCACAATACAAAAGCTAAATTATTTGGGGCCCAAGTTAAGATTTATAATAATAATAATCAATAATAATAAACATCCTGGCTTAAATTAAGACTCACTCCCAACCATGAGTTGGAAAGTAAGAAGAATGTTCCACAACCTATTACTGGATTGCTCTAACTGCAATTGCCATAACAACCGAATTGTGCTCATACAGCCCAAGATTTGTGAATGTTATTTGAAATTATGGTTAACTTTAATTTGCCCGATTAGCACACCACTTTAACTATGATTAGTGCAGACCAGGAAAGAATGAGAAGAAACCCGCACAGGAGGAAAAGGAATGGGCATAGGGCACACATTCTGACCTGACAGCGGAATGAGAATTAGACAAGTTTAAGAAACATTCTTTTCCCCTTTCATTTCCATCTACCTGAATTGTCTAATTCTGAAGGAAAATGAGAACAGCTGAGAAACAGAATGCCCTGGGGAACCAATTTTAGCCTCTCATATTCCTAGAGGTTTCTTGAAAGCTGCCTCTCATGCTAGGTACTGCTCCCTGAGATTCAGACACCTAGGAAAGCTGAAGCACCCCCTCTCTGGATAAAAGATAAATCATTTTATCACCTAGCCATTATTACTTACTATTACACTTAAGTACTTACCACTCCACTTGTGGATTTAGTTTTTACATCCAATTTCACCAGGCCGAAACCTTGACAAAATAAAACTGAAGTCAATATGCCAGTCTTTCAAGTAATTAATAACTTAGCCAAGTATAATCTTCAGAAATTTTAGAATAGTCTTTTCCTGGTTGCACTACTACTACTATTAATGTAGCTTTGATTTTAGAACTTAAAACAGACACACATACATTCTAACCAACAGAGAAAACCGAAGATTTAAGATAGTGAATATCCTATTTTCTTATCAACTCTGAAACTGCACCCACTGCAACTGAGGGAATGAAAACCCCTATTTCTTTTTGGACTGGCAAGTACATTCGGAGTTTTGAGAGCATATCACTGACACTCATAAAATTGCTGCAGAAGCTATGGGTAGGCACAAACATAACTTACCAGCAATTTGATGGGTTATAAAATAATCCCTACTCCTATAGGTTAAATTTGTCTTTTTTTATTGGGTAGGGGGCATACCCACCATTATTTATTTTTTAAGGATGCCTATGGGGCACATACATTGGCAGGATGCACCTTTCCATTTATATATTTTTAAATTGAATTTTCAAGTAAAAGAGATGAAGCAGGGATCCTGGCAAGCATTAAGGAATGTTTTCATGGGAATCAGATTACTAATTTATTCTCTACCTGTTGACAGCTACCCTGTATAGACCTGTTGATGTGCAGATGTAAATGTTTTTAATAGCACAGTGAAGACAGCTGTCTCCATATTGCATCATTAAAAAGATTTCCATTTGACAACCAATGTATAGAAGCTCTACCAAAAAACAAAGTTCTTCTCGGACTCAGTGGTATTTGGAGATTTCTTAATTCTCTCCCCTGCCAGGCTAAACATGTCATTCACAATGAACACTGAGAGATCTTTACAAGATTCTGTGAATGTTAGGAATCTTATACCAACATTTAAAGAGAAACAGATCAATTTTCCACTTCCCATATACTGCTTTTAACATTATATTATACTGCTTATAGCATTAGATTCAGGCAAATAAATCAGTTTTTCAGTTCTTACGTGTAAATCACTGTGAGATAAAGCTGCTGTAGAGTGCAATGAACTGAAAAATTCAAGGTTGATCAATAAGCTAGCCCCAATTCTTTCCTGTAACCAGATAACTGGCATCTTCCTCACACGAGTATCAAGAAAAACTGACACCGCTTTGACAACTTCCATTTGATATTATGGTTCACTACCTGAACATCAGCAACAATGCCCCTCTCCTGCTCCAGTCAAAACAAAAAGCATTTAAGTTGGACACAGAACTATCACTCTGCTGCAGCAATTACCTATATACTCTTTCAGAGGCCTATCCCTATACTTCAGGGGGAGGGGCAACCTTTTGGTGGCACAGGGCTATATTTAATATTTTTGAGGAAGCTGAGGGCTACAGTGGGTTGGTTCTTCCCTTTGGTTGATTTTTTCTCTTTGGTTTGGAGGATTTTTGGAGCACTTTTTATTTTGTAGACTATAAACTGCAAGCGTATTGTAGTGATTACATTAGTTTTTATCTGTCTCCAAATGGAGAGAAAGCATGGTATCTATTTCTAGTAATAGGGATCAAAGCAGGCCCTAGGGGTTAAATATGGTCTTGGGGCCTCAGCTTCCCTACCCCAACTAAGTGTGAAAATCTAAAGCACTAACAATTGCTGGTGCATGCAAAATCTACTTCTTCAGGAATGAGTGTTCCACAGAACTCTCATTTTATTTATCTATCTGTCTAATTTATCCCTGCCCATCTCCTCCCGTCAGAGGCCTCTGGGCAGTTTACAACAATGGATTAAAACCATCACAATAATACAAAAAGTAAAATACAGTAAAAAATACTATAAATAGAAATAAAAAATAAAAAATCCAAGCAGTGAAGCATCTAAAACAGTCCAGTATGTTGTTTTTCTCTGGACCAAGGCAAAACTCCAGAAACCACTTCTATAAAATTGCCAGGGTGATGTGGTCCAAGAGAGAAATACAACATTCCAGTTTTTCAGAACACTAAGCTGCTAAAATATTAGGTTTTCCACATCCCTACTGGTTGACTATTATAATCACAAGTATTTCTATTTATCTTCTGATCCTGCATAGAACTTCCCTATTCTAAGAATGGCAAATCTTATTTTGAAGTAAAAAGGCAAAAAACTGTCTTCATCCAAACTGGCTTGAGCACATCTATTACAAAAATTCAATAGCAATTACAGGAAAAAGGAACTAAGTAATATGGATTGGGGTTTACTGGCAAAAACAGTATGAAGACAGTGTTATGCTAGGGTCAGGACAACTGCCTATTCAAACATTCTCCCTAAACAAATATTCATACCAAATCCTTTGTTGAAGATGTCTCGAGCAGACTTGCCAAGGTCCGCATAGGCTGGTGGAATAGCCATGGGCGCTATGAAAACATAGTAATGAATATGTTAGTACTGCAAAAAGAGAACAGGCAGAATAATTATTTCTACGGCAACTACACAGAAAATTTACAGACATTATTAGTCTACATATTTTAAAAAGAAAATTGGTTTCAGATGCCGCAAAATGGCCTTGGTAGTCCAGCATTCTGTATTTTTCATTACTAGGAACTACAGATTAAGATGTTCAAACCAGCTCCCCAGATAATCAAGCCATACTCTTCCAGATCAACACATTTGGGTTTTTCCCTCAACTAGAAAGAAATACATGTTTAGTTGGCTACAACTTTTTCCAGATCTTGATAACTGCAAACTTATTCACATAATACAAGTAAAATCCAATATCCTCTTTACTTACGAAGTTTGTACGTTAACAGATCTGCTTATTTGTTGATGAATCTGGGCTATATACAGAAGCGCTGAAGAATACTGAAAATCCATGACATTCAAATCATGGACAAAAAAACTAACTGCAATGTTATTAAACTTGCAGCATAAGTCTGATGTTACATTTAGGATGAGTATGTTTTAATATACCACATCTGTTCTTCAAATCCTAATATTCAGATATTAAAATATCACTTCTCTCTGCCCTGAAAATATTTGCTTTTTACACATCATTTAGTTTTTAAGCACAACAGCAAATTAAACCAATCATTTTCTACTCAGCAACAAATCAATGAGATTCTACTCAAATCAAATTTCCCATTGCAGGAGTAGTTTAAAATTCAGTTAATGCTTTGACTGATAGAAGTCTGAAAGAATTAATCTCCAATTCCAAAGACATAAAATACACTTTTAAAAGAAATATCCTCCAGTTCCAAGGGTATAAAACCAACCCAAATTCAAAGGCTTCAGATTCAATTCCAAAAGGTACTTTGGAACATATGGGACTGGGAATATAGCTCCTGCCCACAACTCTTTAAAGCAGTCATATCTTCTTCAGGAATCATATGGTGATTGTAGACAGCAGCCATGCAAGCCCCCCCAAAACACGGGTGCTTTAATGTGCTGCAGGCAGGTGTAATATTTATGCTCCTGCACTCTCCAAAGCACCTTTTCTGAATTATTTCAAATCAACATACAGCCCTACAAATAATTATCCATGACATAAAAATTCAACCTATACATATATCTAGCAGTATTTATATTTTCTAGCAAGTATTATAAAAATATCAGTATGTTCTATTTCCACATTTAAATGGGATGGCTTTTCATATCCTAAAATTATTTATTTCTTAGAAGATAAGACTAAAAAATGGGTCCAATTAGCTTATTGTAACTCCTAACCATAAAATTTCTTTTCTCCTTCCCTTCTGTTACCATCCTGAGATGTTCACTGGTTTATAAACATGAATATTTGCAAACAAAAAACAAGATGTACCAAATTAAATAATTACAAAAAAAAAAATTAGAGAAGCAGCTGTACTTCCCAATTTTGGTTATGTACTGACTTCTAGAAACAGAATGTTAAGAGGGGGAAAATCAATTTGTAAATACCAAATGTAAGCTCAAGAGCAAGCAAAACTAATTATATCTTTAATTAGGTAAGTTGCATAATTATGTTGTGCCTTTCCCTTAAGTTCTTCTTTGAAATGTCTCCACAACCTCATCTTAAAGCACTCTTAAGGAATTGTTAGAAAACTCTGCAAGTATCTATAACTTGAAATATTAAAATAAATCATACCGAGAAACACCCAGACATTTCCTTTAAAATACTCATTTAAGATGGTCCTAGATTTGTTTTGAGTAACTAATATTGTCAAAGTTAAACTAAGAATTATGCCTCTATTAGATATTAGTCTTCCCTCCAAACCTAAACATAGCTTATAAAATTGTTAAATTACTTCAACATCCTTACATCTTTCCCTACTTACGTCTTGGTGGGCGCTGACATGCTGGATTAAAATTCATAGCTATTTAGTCCAATTTAGAGTATCTATAAAATGGGGAAGGGGGAGATTACATTAAAGTTAAGGTTAGTAACTCTTACAGACCATTTCAACAGTTGCATTATTTTTTTCATTGTTACATTTGAGAATATTTGTGTGACTCCTCTTACAAACCAAAGCACCCCTTTGTTTGGGGAACCGGCTTCGGCTCCAGGCAGAGGCCGTGAGTCTGGCCCTTTCGGCGACAGATTTGAAAAAAAGAAGCCACCCAACTCACAGGCACACCGTTACCAAGTGCAATCCTCTACGCGGCCATCTTACAGCCAGCCACAATCCTGCTCTCTTCCTCTTATCTCTGCCTCTAGCATCTACTACACCCGCGTGTTCGGGGCACGCCCTCCTCCCTTGCAAAGGGATGGCTTGCAGGAATGGAATCTGCGGCCCAAATACCAAAAGGAAGAAAAAAGTAAAAAAAAGGCAGGAAGGGAGCGAAAATAAAGTGGGAGCGATACCCTCCCACCTCCTGGCTAGCAGCCTTAAAAATAATAATAAAATCCTTTAAGGTGGCAGACTATCTAGGCAGCTGTCCCAGGGCAGCGGCTTCGCAGCCGGTTGCTCGGAAGTCCTTCCTACAACGGCCCTGGCAATTGCCTGCCCTACAAACAGAGGCGGGAGGTTGAGAGGAGCTGCGAGGAGCAGCCGGGGCCCGTCCGTCCCCCGAGAGGAGCCGCGATGAGGCCCCGCGGGCAGCGGGGAAAGGGCGGCGCGCGCCTTCGCTCCGAGGAACCGCCTTTGCAGGAACCCCCTGCCCACCAAGGCCCTCTGCCTAGACGCGGATTCGTTTCTCGGGGGCCGTTCCGTCTCGCCCAAGTTCTCCAGGGCTTTCCGGAGAGGCCCATGGGGCCAGTGGCCGCCCCTCGGGAAGGGCAGGGCACCGGACACACGGGAGGCAGGGAAAAGGCGGCCCCGAGGCGGAAGCCGGCTTCCCACAGGACGCGCCGCGGGTCGGCCATTCCGGGCCACGTGCCCGGCGGGCCCAGCCCTGGCTCCCCCCCGCCCCAAACCCGCCCCCCTACCCTACCCCCCACCCACCCCGGAGAGGCCGGAGAGCGGGGAGTCCAAGGGCGGCCTGGCCTACTCCGCAAGGCTGTTTCAGGAGGGCCGGAGAGTCTTCGGAGGAGCCGCCGCTCGGTGAAATGTCACGAGCCCCTCAAGAGGCCCCCCCGCCGTTACCCTGGCAACGGCGAGGGCCGGCGCCCCTGCTGGCCTACCTGTCCGGGCAGGGAAGGGGCGAGGAGGGAGCCTCTCTCTCAGACAGGCGCGCGCGCACTGCTGTTGCCGCCGCTTCTCCGCTTCCTCTCGAAGGCCGCACTGGAGGGCGAAGTGAAGGAGACGCCGCGCGCTCGCCGCGGGCCAGGACCCCGCAACGATGGGGGGGCTGCCCCCGTTGGCGCCGGAGAGAATCTCCCCCTTTCCTGCTGCCGGCTTTCGCTCGGCGCCCCTCCAGGGGACATGAGATATTGAAATGGGAGAAGTCGAGCCCACCCAGAAAGCGAAAGAAGGAGAGGGCGGGTGGAGGAAGCCGCCTAATTCAGTCAGGCATGGATCTAGACAGCCCTTCTGGGAAGCAGGGAGGAGGCGGGGTTTTGGGGGGGAAGCGGGAGGGGGACCCGGGCGCGGATAGAAAGGGGCCCGGCAAGTCGGGCGCCGGCACGCATGCGCAGTCAGGGCGAAGGAGCTAGCGGTTTAGCGTGACTGCTCAGCGTTTCGTGGCGCGTTTTTATCAACGTCCGGATTTCATTCTGGCAACGGCGTGCATAATACGTTATTTAATGATTCTGAATATAATTACTGCACGAAAGAAAGCAGCAGTTAAAAGGCAGATCTAAACAGCCAGTCCTATCTACTCAAGCTGCGTGAGATGAGGTTGCAAAAATCCCGAGAAATACAGCAATGTCCATTTAGTGCTGGAAACTAAAGTACCCTGAAGCACGAGAGAGGAATGAGCGAGCCTGGCTGTTAGACACCCTACAGACTAACACTCCTTCTGTCAGTGCTTTCCTGGTGTTAGAATTTTTTTATTTCCTTACCAGGTTCTCTCCTGAGCCGGGACCAAAGACACAGGCAGTTGCCTGAAATTAAGTTCTTTATTCTTCACCCAAGAGCAAAAGCAATGACAGCAAGCGGTTAGGTGGGCGGCCACGCAGGACCCCCTCTTACAGCACATTATATACATTCCATTCAACTCCTCCTTTAGAATACCACCCCTTGCTCAGTGACCCATAGTCCACCTTAGCCTCATTCCATATTAAGGAATTTCCTTCACTCTGTCTTAACGTCATTCCAGGTAAGGAACTTCCATCCTTGCTAGGGCCCCTTGACCATTATTGAACAATACCTTTTCCTCTGGAGAAGCTGTCTTTGGAATGTACACCTTACCTTTTTATGGGCACAGCTATCTATCAAGGCCTGTGAGAAAGGAGTAAGAAAGCCAACACAACTCTTCCAGGAAATAAAACATGGTTTCAGAGCCATGATAAAAGTGCCAATGTTTCTAATATATTAATACTAAATATAAAATATATTTGTATGTAAGTCTGATATATGTAAGATCTTCTATCACTGGCATGGGTATTGGGGAGGGTGTCAAAATCTGCAAGATAGGAGGCATGACTTTGCAAACAACCCCCCCCCTTTTTGTGGTTTATGTATACAAGACTGCTGCTGTACAAACAGGCTGTGGCTCCAAACAATGCTGCACACACATTCCTTTGCAGATTTTGGCACTCCCTGCGGATGCCATTGCCTCCAGGAAAGATCAGAATCTGGATTCACCTTGGAGTTTGCGAAAAGCAAGCTAATGAAAGAACACCATTGCAGAAGGAAGTCAGTGCAATGCAAGGGGTGGGGAAAAAGACCACCACACCTGCAAGGTGAACAATGGAAGAGGTCCTCAAGGCTCACCAAGGGAGGCTGTGCATCAGCCTGGTTCATAGGCACCTGGGCCATGAGCCATATGACTAGCAACAAGGGATGCTTCACAGACTTAGATGAACATGTGAAAGGCAGAGCTCTCCCAGCAGATGTGGAAGGAATTGGACAAGGAATCGTGGGGTGTTCCACTACCTCCTGTGCAAAACACACAAGCCCAACAAGAGACATCCTACATCTGGCAGGACTAAAGGGGAGCCTAATTTATGCCAAGCACTCAGCTGCAAGTGGCTTTAGTCTGTACTTCCATGGAAATAAGTGCATAATCCAGAACAGAATCTCATTTAGGGAGTCACAGGAGCGCATCTGAACACTCCTTAGCGGAATCAACCTCTTCATCAGATGTGCAAAGACATGCAACAAAAGGATCCAAAAGCCATAAAGGAACTTGCAAACCAGAACGCAGTGGCAGAGTTGGAAATATCCCCTTGTACCATATTGACAAAACACACATGCTGCATCAAGGGAAAGATAACCAGTGCACCACTACAGGTAGTCCTCGGGTTATGACCACTCGTTCAGCAACCATTCAAAGTTACAATGGCACTGAAAAAATGGACTTGCAACCGGTCCTTGAAGTTGCAGCCATTGTAGCATCTCCACGGTCATGTGATCACAATTTGGGTGCTTGGCAAACAGCTTGCACTTAGGATGGTTGCAGCGTCTTGTGGTCATGTGATGCCATTTTCAACCTTCCCTGCCGGCTTCCCACAAGCAAACAGTAACTGAGACCAGAATTTTTGTCACTAAGCGATGCTGTTACATGACGTCATGCTTTATGACCGCACCACTTAGCAACAGAAATTCCAGTCCCAGTTACTGTCATAACCCAAGGACTATCTATACTCTAAACCAGTTGGAGCTTGCCAATCTGTCTCTTGGAGCTGATACCCAATAATACGTATGGCTCAAGAAGGACAATGACCCCTGCTGAGAATCAATATTTCATCGCCTTCACTGACAGTATAACATCTCATAATCATAAAAATAAGTAGCTGGGGTTACCAAGCTACTGGTGGCAGTATCAAGCAATACATTTCAGTGCAAACCTGGAGCTCTCTGAACTAATGGTGGAGAAGAGGATGTGAGCAAAGAAACAGGCGTGCCTGAAAGAATAGGGCCTTGAACACCAGACTGCAGTACAGGGCCTCATGCTCCAGCACAAGCCAGAGGGACATAGGAAGAGAATGGTTTTCGGGTAGTCATGGCAAGAAGCATCAGATGCCAAGCCATCTGACTAACTCTGGGGAAAAGCACTGAGAACCAGCACCCACCTACAGAACTGTCAGCAAGAGCCACGGAAAGGACATTGCGTGAACTACGGCATAACGGGCCAACAGTAATCAGCTGCCAAGGCTACATACATACCTGTACCGTATACAGAGAGACAGAGAGAGAGAAATGTCAGGCAAAGAAAGCTCAAAGCTGAGTGGCAGAGCCACGGAGGGTATGATGATGGGATACAGTGAGAAGAGCCAAAGATACAAAATTCTGAACATGCAAAGCGACCATGAACAGCAGTGAATGAGACATTCTTCATGGAGGTGGGAACCATGGAACAAATAATAATAATAATTTATTAAATTTATACGCTTCCCGACTCCCGGCGCCTCTGAGCATACGCCAGTGGGTATGTCTGTGGATGCAAGAAACCTGTCTGTCTGTATGTCTGTGGATGCAAGAAAACTTCAGAAACCTGTCAAAGAAGCAGAAGACCTGCTCAACCAAGCAGCTGGTGTCAAGCCAGCAGGCCAAAAAGGGGAACCTGAATCCCAAAGGTCAAGTTGGGAAAACGAGAGCATATCAATGAGAAGACATGTCAGTCAGAATGCTGGTGGATATTTGAACCAACCATCTGAAGGGCTAACGACAGATCAGGCCACCAAAGGGGAAGAGACGGCATAAGAAGAAGTAGAATCCCTTCAGAAAAATGAAACTTGATGTTCTCCTGAGTATCCCAAGTCAACAATGCTATCAGATGCAAATATGCACTTACATATAACTCATTTGATATGATCACATGATTAATCAATAAAGCCTTGCAGCCCAAGGACAATCCCAGAAATTCAAGGAAGACTATGATGAGACACTTGACCCATTTGTTAAGTACACAGCTATAAATATTGGCACTGCAACAAATAAGGGAATGCAAATAGACACTCTTGGATATGAAGACAACCTTCCTGTATGGTGAGATCAATCAGGAGCTGTATATGGAACAGCTACCAAAAGGGACAGACCAGGGTGCATTTTAGGGACAAAAAAGAGGAATTTTTCATAGAAGCGATCTTTGGAGAAAACAGACATATTCATGCTGCTACACTAAGACAAAAGATGGAAGAAGAGTCCGTGCCTTAATTTTCATAGACAATGTGCTAATCTATTAGGACAAGAGGATGATGGAAGTGAAATAATCTGGAAACTCAGGGAGAGCTGTGAGATCAAAAGGTCACATGCTACTTTGGTTTTCTTTTAGTCTAAAGGTCAGACATGACAGTGGTTGGAATCTTAAAACAGAAGGGCTGGAAGGAACCTTGCAGGAAGTTAATGCATCATCTAGAAGCGACTGGTCTGCAGTGAAGAGGGGGGTGTGATGCTTCAAAGCAATGAAGTTGAAACTCGCTGCATCATCAAGTCCAAAGCTGATTCCCTGTCTTGATGGAGACGACACCACCACCAAGGCTGGCTGCAAGTCTACAATGGAACACCTTTTCCAGTTAGGTGGTGGGACTGTTAGCTGGGTTGGAAGGAAACAACTTCCTGTGGCATTGTTAGCCACAGAAGCTGAATATATTGCAGTACCACATGCACACCAAGATGCACTTTTGCACCCTCCCTCCTGACCGACATTGAGGTGGATGTGAACAAGCCCTCTCCAGTCTTGGATTACCACCAGGGAAGCATATGCTTGCCTCAGACCACACAAGTGAACTTCCAGCAGCAAGCACATTTACACATTGTAAGATGGTGTTGTGGAGCAAGATGGACAGTCAAAATTTGGTTAATGCCTGGTCTTCCATCACTTTGCAGAGAAATACACTCCCTAAGGAATTATTTTTAAACAAGCAATGCGCGGAAGTGGAAGACGACAATAGAATAGGAAGGACAAGAGACCTCTTCCAGAAAATTAGAAACACTGGAGGTAAATTCCAGGCAAAAATGGGTATGATCAAAAACACAGATGGCAAGGACCTAACAGAAGAAGAAGAGATCAAGAAAAGGTGGCAAGAATATACAGAAGACCTGTATAGGAAGGATAACAATATCAGGGATAGCTTTGACGGTGTGGTCAGTGAGCTAGAGCCAGACATCCTGAAGAGTGAGGTTGAATGGGCCTTAAGAAGCATCGCTAATAACAAGGCAGCAGGAGACGACGGCATCCCAGCTGAACTGTTCAAAATCTTGCAAGATGATGCTGTCAAGGTAATGCATGCTATATGCCAGCAAATTTGGAAAACACAAGAATGGCCATCAGATTGGAAAAAATCAACTTATATCCCCATACCAAAAAAGGGAAACACTAAATGTTCAAACTATCAAACAGTGGCACTCATTTCACATGCCAGTAAGGTAATGCTCAAGATCCTGCAAGGTAGACTTCAGCAGTTCATGGAGCGAGAATTGCCAGATGTACAAGCTGGGTTTAGAAAAGGCAGAGGAACTAGAGACCAAATTGCCAATATCCGCTGGATAATGGAAAAAGCCAGGGAGTTTCAGAAAAACATCTATTTCTGTTTTATTGACTATTCTAAAGCCTTTGACTGTGTGGACCATAACAAATTGTGGCAAGTTCTTAGTGGTATGGGGATACCAAGTCATCTTGTATGCCTTCTGAAGAATCTGTATAACGACCAAGTAGCAACAGTAAGAACAGACCACGGAATAACGGACTGGTTTAAGATTGGGAAAGGAGTACGGCAGGGCTGTATACTCTCACCCTACCTATTCAACTTGTATGCAGAACACATCATGCGACAAGCTGGGCTTGAGGAATCCAAGGCTGGAGTTAAAATCTCTGGAAGAAACATTAACAATCTCAGATATGCAGATGATACCACTTTGATGGCTGAAAGTGAAGAGGAACTGAGGAGCCTTATGATGAAGGTGAAAGAAGGAAGTGCAAAAGCTGGCTTGCAGCTAAACCTCAAAAAAACCAAGATTATGGCAACCAGCTTGATTGATAACTGGCAAATAGAGGGAGAAAATGTAGAAGCAGTGAAAGACTTTGTATTCCTAGGTGCAAAGATTACTGCAGATGCTGACTGCAGTCAGGAAATCAGAAGACGCTTAATCCGTGGGAGAAGAGCAATGACAAATCTCGATAAAAGAGTTAAGAGCAGAGACATCACACTGACAACAAAGGTCCGCATAGTTAAAGCAATGGTGTTCCCTGTAGTAACATATGGCTGCGAGAGCTGGACCATAAGGAAGGCTGAGCGAAGGAAGATCGATGCTTTTGAACTGTGGTGTTGGAGGAAAATTCTGAGAGTGCCTTGGACTGCAAGAAGATCAAACCAGTCCATCCTCCAGGAAATCAAGCCAGACTGCTCACTTGAGGGAATGATATTAAAGGCAAAACTGAAATACTTTGGCCACATCATGAGAAGACAGGACACCCTGGAGAAGATGCTGATGCTAGGGAGAGTGGAGGGCAAAAGGAAGAGGGGCCGACCAAGGGCAAGATGGATGGATGATATTCTAGAGGTGACGGACTCGTCCCTGGGGGAGCTGGGGGTGTTGACGACCGACAGGAAGCTCTGGCGTGGGCTGGTCCATGAAGTCACGAAGAGTCGGAAGCGACTAAACAACAACACACTCCCTGCTTTGGGGCAAATTTCAGTGTGCCTTTTTTGATTCAAGGGCAGCTTCTAATCTGATTTCCAGAAACAGGTCTGGAAGAAATTGCCCACAGCTTCTCATCCATTGACCAGGATGAAGATCATGAAACTTTTCAAGAATAATTCTATGTAGTTCTTGTGGGATACATCCTCCTTCTCCACCATCATGTTTCTTTAAATGGTACAGAACAGAGGAAGAAACAGCTGATGTCTTACTTTCCATCTCTGTTTGGTTGTTGTGTACATAAAAGGTTAAAGCTGAATAGCCAAAGGCTACTTCCTTTGGGACTGTCCATGCAAATATCTGGGTGACTTTTTCAAGTTTAGGCTGTTTGGAACAAAAATTAGGGGCTGTTTCCTTCCAGTAAAGTATGCTAGATACAATTCTGTTATGCAAATCATAAGGCTAATAATAATATTCCAGGTAACCTATTACAGAGCCACTGGAAAATGGTATCTGAAGTAGTACTATATCTGTGGCATGTTATCTCCATAATAAATAAATATGATAAGGTACAGAGCCACCCAGCCTCTGTTCAAATACTTCTAGCAAAAGAAAACCTACCATTTCCCAGAGCATCTGTTCCATTCCTGAACAGCTCTTACCACTAGAATAATTTTCCTGATGCCAACATCTCCTTTCTTGTAATTATTGTTTCTTGTCCTGCCTCTGGGAACAACAACAACAATTCTGCCTTGTCTTCTACATGACAGCCATTCATATATGTGAGGATAGATATCAAATCCCCTGCAGTCTTCCCCAAGCTAAACATACCCAACACCCAGTAAGATTTTTCTTCTAAGCCCCTTACCATTTTGGTTACTCTCCTCTGGGCACCCTCTGGTTTGTCAATGCCCTTTCTAAAATTACTATCATTCATTGCATTTATAACTCATATTTTCTCTGAGATCTCAAGGGGGCTTGTATTAAGATCCCCCTTAATTCTTACCCCCATTGTACATTTGGGAAGTAGTTTGGGCTGAGAGAGAACAACTAGTCCCAAATCATCTTGTGTTGAAGAGGGATTTGAACCATCTCAGCAAGATGGATTAATTCTACCCAGGTGAGAAGATATGGAAAAGATTCTCTCAGTGAACATACACCTCAAAGAAACAGATGGACAATAACAGAGAAAGTCCCAGGGATCATGCAAGCAACAGCAAAAGGATATGGGGAAAAAGACCTCCAGGTACATCATCCAAGAACCAGCAATTTTCCCTTTACAAAGCAGATAAAATAACTGTGGGTATTACCAGATATTCCATTGGAGGAATATTCTTTAAAACTTTTACCAAAAGATCTGAATGAGAAAGAGCATAGACTTCTGAGCATCAGCCCAGAAGCCACTACAATTGTTTAGCATTTTCCTTTTTAACAGATACTTTATGAAAATGAAAAAAGGAGGAAGAGCAAAGGGAAACCAGAAGATTTCTGGGAAAGGGACATTTGGATAGCTGCCCACCTTAATATTATTGAATGAGGCAGGTAATTGCATACAGATGAAACACTCTTTGGTTTTATGATGGCTAGGCTACCACTCAGCCTTGGCTACTTTTTAGTATTTAAATTGCAACAACTCTCAAC
Organism: Candoia aspera; assembly: GCF_035149785.1. NCBI lineage: Eukaryota > Metazoa > Chordata > Lepidosauria > Squamata > Candoiidae > Candoia > Candoia aspera. The sequence continues at coordinate 90,345,957 of NC_086158.1, read as the reverse complement.
CAAGAGTCCAGAGACCACTTAAAGCCTGGATATATCTATGGCTTTCCTCCAATGATGCAGCCCTCTTGTGGAACAGTTACACCCAGGTCTATACAGTGACGGCACTGGCTGAGTGAGTAGGATTTAGGAATGGTGGCTTCAGGATTGCAGCCTTGATTATGCAGTACATTCCTCTGAGCAGTATATAAAAGTGTTCTTCTAGCTGAGATATACAGAAGTCTAATTAGAGTTACATAAAAATCCTACTCAGACTTGTTCATAACCAAACTCAAAGATATATTGGAAAAGGGATTTCAGTTAAGAACCCATGTCAAGAAGGTAATAGACCTCTTTTGACAAGTACTTTTGATCAGGAAGGACAGGGCTGGGTGCAACCCAAGAAGACCACATCCAGCTTTCTACAGTAATTCACATCAAGTGGGAAATACTGTAGAGTGACTCTTAAGTGTTCTGACAAATATCTGGCCCAATATTTTAGCTCCTCCCTCTCAAACCAATCCCATATATTAAAGATAAAAAGGAAATATTCGCTATTATTAAGGAAATCAAGATGATACTCACATACATATTTGTTTTTGCGTGAGTGTTTATGTCCTTTCTTCTTCTTCTTCTTCTTCTTCTTGACCTCCATTTCCATGTTTAGCTCCATAAGAGCCACAGGATTTCACACTTTTCAAGACAGTAGACAAGAGAGAAGTCACTCCTTTTGCTAAAACAATAGACTTTAGTATGTGGGTGAAGGGCTGTTTTACTGCCTTTATCTAATGAAGGACAAATTCTTTAAATTCTCTGTCTTAAAAAGGGATTTAAGAAACTGCTATTAGTGGACAAAGGTTAAAGAACCATCACCATCTCCTGCAATTTACAGGTCAGTGGGAGGAACATGGTCTTAAACTCCAGGAAACTATATAAAAAGGCTGTAGGGTGATATAATTAGAGTTATATTTGAGCCATCCATCCAGAGTTATTTGGGAGTTGGGCAGAACCTAAATCAAATAAATAAATAAACTCACTTCCTTGGAAGTAAAACCCATTGAATTTCAGAGGACTTACTTCAAAGTAAGCAAATTCACAATCACGTCACTCATATTCAATCAAAACAAGGTTTGGTTTTACACATTATACCTTTTGCTTTAGGATTATCAGTCCCCAAGAGGGCTTTAAAATTTACAGGCTGAAATTCTTGATATGCATACCATACCTGGCATTATCCAAAATGAACACTGCAATTAGTAAGGATCACTGGAAAGTAAGCATGCATAGCATCAGGCTACACTGGCTAGTATACTTACTTGAAAGCAAACGTTGGGAGTCTGTTCTTCATTTGGATGAAGGCCCAACCTTGACATTTAGGATAATTTGGAGCAGATGATCGTATCTCCAAGGTGGAAAGAATGGCTCTAACCTGGCCTGTTACAAAGCAAATTGCTCAGCAAAGCTCCAGCCTAGATCCATTGCTCTAACGTTTTGCAAATATTGGTGCAACAGTTACAGCTGTAGCCCTTGCCCCCAAAACACCCTGTATAGTAATGCATAAAAAACCATAATCAGGTTTTGTACACTATGGTTTGTGGTTTAGAATGTTTCAGAGGCAGGACTCTTCCAAGCATGAAGTCATAAATACATTTTGGTGAGGCCCTGGAGAACTTGGTCAAGGCCACTCATGTGGATTATTGTGGAGCTAGAGGAAAAAAGACAGAAGTGCACCTTTTTTGGGCGAGAGAAACTTTAAGCTGACCCCGTGTTTAGGAATGAGGATGTATCACTGGAAAGGCACATACTGTACTTTGAATCTGGGATTTTCTTCATACAGTCTCCAGCCAGAGTTAAGAAAACTTCATGTCTAAAGCCCTGAAGAGTTATTTTCATTCGGTGGCTGTGTTGGCCTGGCTTGCAAATCTATAAAGTTTATCTCACAAGCAGGGACATACCACCTTGTCAACACCCCTGCCCTAAATGGCATCTCTTTCTTTAACTAAGGTTTACAGTTCCTCATATTCATTGACCCACAATGGATACAGTACTGTCTTCCTGGTCTGAACTGAGTCAATAGCCCAGGGGTATCTACAGGGTGTGGTCAAAAAAATAAGGGTAGTAGCCATGATAGTGCAATCATAGCTCTGCCCATTTTTATATCCATCTCAGCTGCCATCTTGGCTTTTTTGACCACATCCTGTAGACACCCCTGCAATTGATTGATTATGTGCCATCAAGTTGGTGTCAACTCCTAGTGACCACATAAATAGATTTTCTCCATGACAATCTGTCCCTAACCTGATCTTTCAGATCTTCTAATGGTGCACCCATCATCACTGTAGCTGAGTCCATCCACCTTGCTGCTGGTAGTCCTCTTCCTCTCTTTCCTTCTACCTTTCCCAGCATTACAGCCTTTTCCGGAGATCTGAGTCTTCGCATAATATGTCCAAAGTAGGATACTTACTGTAGAAAAATCTAGAATTTATTTCCACTTGTGCCAGTGGAATGGTAGTAACAACTGGTCCAGTTTACCAACTGGTCCTTGTGCCCATTCTGACTCAGTTTGGCTGGTGCATGTTTGTGCCAGATCTGATGCATTGCTTACTACAACCTTGCCCAATATTTACCTAGAGTTGCTAAGAGCTGGTCAGGTTGCAACTCTGGGTCAAGCCTTCTCAATCTCTTACAATGTTGAGATGTTGCACATCCTATGTGTGTGATACATGTTTTGATCTTCTTGGCCAGATTTGCCATCTTGTTTAAAGTTTTCCATTTCAATTGTCTATTTCTTATTTTGTTTTTTATATTTTATTGTGAGCTGCCCAGAGTCAATCTGGAATCAGGCAGCACCTAAATTGAGTGAATGAATGAATCTTTGTTAGCTTTTTAAAAAGCCCTGAAAAGACTTCAGTTTGGGTAGGCTTCTTAGTTGTTGATTCATTATTAATTTTAATTATTAACTTTTTATTAATAATTTTAATTGTTTTAAAGTTTTGATTTTGTTTTTATGGTAAACTTTTTGGTAGGCAACAGCATACTATGTCAAAAGACATAAATATTACTTCTGTTTGGAATTACCATTTGGCTTCATTGCTTCCAGTTATGGAAGAAGTAAGAAGAGACAACTCAAGGCAGTCCCATCTAGGCCACCAATCTCGTAAGGGACCATGTTGTCTAGCACAGAAGCTTTTTGCCTCTGCTCCCTGCCTTTCTCCCACCTGGCCAATGATGGAAAACCACATACATGACCTTAGGGAAGCAATGTGGCAGTTAGCAAAACTTGAATTAAACTTGGGAAAGAAGGCTTTAGAAAGAAACTTAAGTTGACTCTACCTTTACTCCCTTTAGTATAAGAGGGAGAGAAGGGAAAATGCTGTCAAGCTTTCAAAGTTTTGTTCCTATAGCCTATATCAATAAAGCAGAGTCCCAGTATTTCTTGTGGAATCTTTTTTCTACCTGGAAGGGCTGACACTCACCAATGCTGGCTGGGGAATTCTGGGAGTTGAAGTCCACATGTCTTAAAGTTGCCAAGTTTGAAAAACACTGGTTTAAAAGGATGAGATGGAAAACATGAAGGCTTTCAAGGTGAGTCAAGAGTTTCCAAAATGTATGGACACAGGGTACAGTGGTGGTTTAGGAGTGGTGGTCTAGGTCTGGCATGCAGTAGGAACCTAGAATGACAGCTCCAGAGTTCTATGGGGTAAGGAGAGTAGGGCAGGACCTAGGGGGAAATTTCTGAATACAACCCATGAAGAAGATTCACAACACAACACAGAGAGCGCCTTATCAAATTCAGTGGAGCATAGCTGTGAAGAGATACATGTACAGTGTGTAGGACTGCATTGTAATAAACCATCATCACATCTATCTCACCTGGTGTTTTCTGCAGATCCAAGACTGCTGTAGTGCAGTAACATTTCACTAATTCCAATACGATTGTGGTTGAGATATGTTCATCAGTGAAAATCCCTTTTGTGACTGAAATTTTCTTTTTATTCAAAAGGAGCCGTAGTTATTCTCCTGCAGAATGTCTGGCTACAGTTAATAGAAATGTATGAAAATGTGAATTTCTGTATTGGTAAGTGCTGAAGAATGATTGGCTACCTCTGCTGGACTATTTTCTTTTTACAAACAACCTCCAGGTGGCAAGCCCCAACTGTGAATGCGTGTAGTGTCTAGAAAGTTATTCTCAGCTGTTGCACTGATTCTTTCTGAGCCTCTGGCTATAACTGAGCATGTGTGCTCCCCATCAAACATCCCCAACCATTCTACCTGCAGGGCAAAACAGTTTGAAAACACTGCCATGCTGCACTGCTACATCAATTGCTTTGCTCTGTATGGTGACGATTTTGCTTCGAGGCTGTAAGCAATGTTGCAGGAATTGCAGAAATGCCAATTTCCAGTGACCTGCTAAACCAAGATCTTTCTTTCAGCACATCTGGACAGAGTAGTCTCTGTCTAATTTTCCAGACAGATGTCTCCAGCTGGGCCTTCCCTTTTCCCTTCCCTTTTCAACTAGGATTTTTGTTGGGCTGGCAATTCCAGGAGATGTACTGAAGTGCCTACAGGAGGGTGCAGGTTACAGAAGCCTGCTTTAAGCTGCAATGCATCTGGTCCACATAGCCGTTGTGTTGGTCACAGCAAAGTTATCCACGCTCAGCAAGTCACAATAAGTCACTGAATCAGTGAGTGACTCCAAATGACCTTTTGCTACAGAACCGTACTTAAGTCCTGGGCTAGGGGAAAATGCCTCTCAGTTAATTCCTACAGTAAGGGAAGACTCCCAAATTTGAAGGGTAAACTACCAAGTATGACCACCATATCCAGGCTGCAAACATTCTGATGAAAGCAAGAGGGCAGCAAAGTTTTAGAGTTTTCTCTTTTTCTTTGCTGCTATCTAGCGGTTGTGCCAATTTTTGCAGCCCAGATCTGCAAGGCTATCCATGAAGGAGAAAGGCCTGGGGTTAGAGTGGATGCTGAGCCTTTGTTAGTTTTTGTTGTTGGTTTTGGTTATGTTTGGTTGTTTTACTCTTCCAGACATGTGGCTTGTTTTAATGGTTTGGTCTTTTTGTGTGTATTGCAAGATGCCCAGAATCTTCTGGGAGTTGTGCAATCTCTAAATCTAGGGAGGGAGGAAGGAAGGAAGGAAGGAAGGTCAAAACTGCGTCCTAAGGTCCTGCTGATGCAGTCAGCCACTCATAGCCATTGGATACTTCTGCTTTGCCTGGCCACCTGTTATGTTACACCTCTTCTACAGCACAGCCAGATGTTTGCTTGTGCAGGCAAAATGTCTTCTGCTTCATTGCAAGTTTTATCAAATCTTTTGTGTCATACAGAGGAATGGGATCTAGTCTGGACTAGCAAAATACTTTTGCCTCATCCTTGGTAGCTAATACAGTATGTTTTTAAAAGTTAATGGGAAAAGACCAGTTTCTTTTTAGAAACTTGTTCATTAAAGTGCAATCAAACAAGCTACTATACAGATGTTAATAAACAGATGGACTGGTACATAGCATTGTGGCTGATATTTGCTAAATTAATGGCAAGCTAAATTAATTATAGCTCTCTACCCTCTTCCTTCCTTCCTTCCTTCCTTCCTTCCTTCCTTCCTTCCTTCCTTCCTTCTTTTTCTTTTAAAGATAATTCCTTGAAGTATTGCTTCTTCCTTCAGGAGAAAAACATGCAAACTGCTTCAAGTAGGCAAATGTAATTCAGAGCCATGATTAAAGATTTTCTTCCAGCAGCCAGGAATGTCCACCCGCCTTCTCTATAATGTGATTTCTGGCTGAAGGAAGATGAGTCAGATCTGTGGAATTGCTTTCAAAAAGAAGAAAACTTCTGCCAAGGTAAAATGAGGACAGAGCGATTTGCAAGGTGATTCACCTCGCCTGTCCCTGGAGGCTCAACACACAACAGGTCCGTGGTGGATCCACAGATCCAATGACCCCTTTCACTGTGGCCCCCTGACCATGTGAGGGTTCTGAGAGACTTGGCAAATCAAGTCATATACCTGTTGGCTTGCACTCCCCCAGGAGAAACTACAATGATAGCGCTGTAGCATTTCCTTTAGATTGGTGGGGAGTGCCCTCTCATCCCCCCTCCTCCTAATCACACTGTGGCCAGATGGAGTATAGTTTTTTCCCTCATTGTGAACAGAACTTTCAAGAAAGTTGGGGCATCCCTGGCTTCTGATTTTTGGACTCTTCCATTGGGCAGCCAGAGGGAGTGCTGGCTGGGGGACTGGGAGGAACCGAGTTTAGTGGCCAGGGTGCTCATCTGTCATTCCAAAGCCACTGCCAAAGCAAGAGACAGAAGCGTAAGACATTTTGGCTGTGTGGAAGTGGCCAAGATGTTGCTGGATTGGAGTGCCCTTCTGTGACGATCCCAGTACCAGGATCCTAACTTAGAAATTCTCCAGACAGTCCATCAGAAAGCTTAAAAAAATCTTAATTGAGGATCCGATTAACACAGGATAGTAATCAAAGCGCCAAGTGAGGATTTGGTGCCAAGACATTCGAAGTGATTCTTTCCCTCCTCTGATCTCATCCCTCCTCCCTGTCTCACAAACAAGTTGTTTCTCCCTCCTGAGTTCCCCCCTCGCATCTCGGCAGTTTGTTATTTTGTTAGAGTGATTAACAACCCAGGTGCCTTATCAGCAGCAAAGCATTCTTGGCTGAAATGCTGAGGCAAAGGAATGTGAAGCTAACACAGGTTGGTTCTCTGGGAATGCGGTGAATGTGTGAAGCCAGCTAACACATGTAGAAACTTCTAATGGCAGGTGAACCAAGAGAAGGGAGCCTGACAGGTTCATTCTTCCTCACCATGCAGAGAAGCAACATGCAGAGAAAAGCTAAGATGGTAGTGCAGGACTCGGATGTTCTCTCTTCAAATTGAAATGGGCTCCAGTTCCTTCTTGGCAGGAGATCTGTGCCTCATGTCCACCATTAGCCTCTTCTATGCCAACCCTACAACACACGCACATGCTACTTTCCCATGACCCAAATGTGTGGTTTGAAGGAGGAATGGGGGAGTCACCAGCAGAAGCTACTTCTTTCCTTACAAGAGAGCTTCTGGTGTAAATTGTAAATTATTTACTGTCGTATCTTTATCTGTCTATCCATTCGTTCATTCATTAATTCATTAGACTGATAAGGTTACCCAACTCTGGGTGGCACAGAAATTTAAAGCCAAAGCCCAGTATGTAGATCCAATTAAAATAAATAAACAAATTAAAGATGGCCATAGCCAGGAGGAACAAACATACCATGTTGTTAGGGAAAGATGGGGCTTGTGGTTTGCCTGATGCCTTAGAAGGAAATAAAAGTCCCTGCTCAAGATAGTCCATCCCTGTCACACATACACACCCCAGGGGAGACAGACAGACACACTTGGGGTATTTGCAGAAAACAAACAAGGAATATTTTGAATTGAATTTTGAAATGCAACCATTTAAAAAGCCCAGCTGATTTTCAGGCAGAGCTTTCATATCCTGAACAGCTTTTCTTGTATGCATTTCATGAATAGGTTCAACTTGCTGGAAATTCTATACCTGTTAGTGCCAGTGAACACTCATTTGGGGCTAAGGAGCCTCAGGAGATATCGATGCACTTTTGACATGGGTTTGAGGGCTTCCTAGAGGCATCTACTCATTGTGGAACCAAACACTGAATTAGGCCAGGCATCCTCAACCTGTCTTATAATTCACATCACCCGCAGCCAGAATGGGCAATGGCCATGTTGGTATGGAAATGGTAGACCATTAGACAATATCAAGCTTGGGAAAGCTGAGAAAGCTTTGGCCTAATTCGGAGCAGCTCTAATTCCATTCTGAACTGCTATTCATTATAAAGAAGTGTCTTTTTTTCTTTACATAGGACACCAACCAAGGATTGGGCAATATATTTAGGGCCTCAGTCAGACTCCATGTATAACCTCAGACAGACAGACAACCATTTATGGGAAAACCAACCGTGCCCAATGACATACTGCTGTTGTGCTCAGAAAGCATGCAGTACGGAGACCACCTCCCTCAGTTCTGGGCAGCTTTGCAAAGTTGGTAACATGTTTGTGGGTACTCCAAAAATGGCAGCCATGGAAGGTTCCCTAACAACACTGTCCTTGACCTCGTCAACACATGCCCCAGATCTCAATTAGCTCACTCTCAGGGAGGCTTTTTTGCAGGAGGTAAGTAGAAATCAGCAGTACCCCCAGCCTACCTCATTATTCAATAATGGGTAAAAGCTCTGGGTTCCCCTTCATCCACAGCTTCTTCTAGGGTGTGGAATTCCTACCCAGCAGTTTCTCCTCCCCACCCCTTTCCCAAGCTGATGCTGGGACAAGAACTAGGGAAGGCAGGTTCACAAGATTAGTTCTGCTAGACCCATCTCACTTTCATTGCACTCATTTTGCCATCCTCATACCTTTAAGTACCTTTCAGGTTGAAAGAGTGAGGGCTTCTCTTGTCTTGGGGAGTAAGCCACAAGAGTGCCTGTCTCCATATCCCCTCCTGTTGTATCTCCTAATAGGAAGGGACATCAGCAGGCACCCTCTATTCACCCAGGTTGGGCAGGCGGAATCTACCTGAGATAGTCTCTACGGAACCTAGGACAAGAGCAGCTACAGTTTGCGCCAGTTACAGTTTCCAGGTGTTCAAGAGCAGCACCATGTAGAGTGGAATGAAGTAATCCAGGCATGAGGTGACAAGGGCATGAGTCTTCAGAGCATCCTGTTCTAGATGAGGCCTCTCCTGCAATTGACAGAGTAGCCAAAGCTGGGCAAGGCCCTCTTAGCCTCAGTCTTCTGTTCCTCCAGCAGGAGAACCCCACATTGCAAGGGGACTCATTAAGAGCCAAAGTTGGTACAACCCCAGAATCTATTAGCTTCTGAACTGCTCTACCTGGTTTGGTTAAGCCTGCGCATGTTTCTCCCCATCCAGCCCTTGGCAGCATCCAGGCACTGGGTCAGGATTTCCTTCACTTCTTCCACTCATCCTGGGATGGAGATGTATGGCTGAGTATCATCAGTACCTATGAGTGAACCCAATCATTTTGTCCTTAACAAACCATGGCTTAGTGCAATCTGTGAATCAAGCTACTGAAAAACCCAGTAGCAAAAAGAAATCTGAAGAATGGATGTAAATGGAACAAAAACATGGGGCTGATAAACAATTCAAGGAAAAATGCAGAGGATTTCCAATCAGAGAGGTTCAAGAAAGGATTTGTAGAGGACATCTGACCCTGTAAAAGAAGATTCTTAAGTGCCTGGGATAAGAAAGGCAGTGAAGCCATGCAGAGAAACAAAGGGCGGGGTGGAAACCTAAACAATTGAGGCAAGTCACAACGAAGTCTTTGAATTTCTACTGGGGAAAAAAAAAATGAAAACAAGCTGCACAGTACAGCTGCGCCTGGTTCCTTGAAAGCCATTCCGGTGGCTAAGTTCATACATTGTGATATCCAGACAATGAGTCCAAGGAGAAACACCACTACCCCCTTTAAATACTGGTAACTTTGTGGCCAGAGCACCCCAAATTCCACCCTAAACCTAATAGAAAGGTGGGTGGAGTAGCCCAGAGGGCAGTTCAAAACACACCCTTCTTCTCAATATACTGTACATTTTAATATTGCTTCAAAGAAAAAGACAGCGTAGCATAATTGTTCAACAAAGAATGATGGAAGCTGAATTTGGAGAACAGTTAGATTACTAAGGCAGTCAAAACAGGTTGTGGTCTTTTAACTAAGCTCCAAAAATGCAAGCCTACTTTCAACCTTGATCATTTTGTACTTTACGTGGATTTCTCAGCTGCAAATATACAGCTGGGATCATTCCGTGAGAACCTAAATCTGATTAGTTGTAGTGATTTTGTCTTCTTAAGCTAGTATTGTAGTTATGTTTAAACAACATGGTCTTGCTGTAGTGTTACTTATTGGACACTTAAGAAATTAGGAACTCATAACTGGGTAATCACTTATGATTTCTGGCAACTAAATCAAATATAGTAGTTACTGAACAAGTTCAAACCAGCACTCACAGGCAAGTCTGGGACTGGGGAATTGGTTGATGTTCACATGCATGGTCAACAAGGCAAATACTGTTTTTTAGAATGACTGAAAGCTTAATTTAAGCAAGTCCATCAGCAGATGGCAGCAAGTGTTTGATTTCAAAAAGGCTAAGCAGGGTCAGAGCTGGTTAGCAGTTGATGGAGGATCAACAGACTGTCAAGGTGAGAAAGACAACAATGGTAAACTACTTCTTTGCTGTTCTCAAAAAAATTACATGACCAGAGCAATGACTCAGGAAGTCTTTCCTTAAACACAAGCTTGGTCCTGGGACACACTTTGTATGTTGCAAACCATAAAATGTGAATTTAGTCTCATTAATCTTTGCACAAGATCCTAACATTCTTGCATCTTGTAGTTAATGTAATTTGGCTGCTAATGGTATTCCTGTGTCAGGTGTCATCTCAGACGTAGCTTTTCTGAGACTTGGCTACCACTGCCTCTTTAGGAAAAGTGTCGGGATGATTTAATCACTCCTGATGCAGCAGAATTACTCAATTCCAGCAAAGGCTGATTAGAACAAAAGTTCAGATCAGCTAAAGTGGAGGAAGTGAAATATTTGGGTGCTCAAAAGCTGTCTAAATCAACTCACCGCATTCAAACTGTTCTTTTGCAGTATGTTTGCAAATGGCTATTCTAGAACCTGTGAAGTTGAACTCTGGAGTAATGATCTGTGAAAGAAAGGAGACTTTTGTTTTTATTAGACAGTTACTGAAAGTATATCACTTAAATTTAGTTAATCTTTATTGAATGCTTCAACAATTTAACACAAGACATACAAAACAATATAAATTAAATCCATGTTCACATTGGAACGAATTCCACCTTTACTTACACAACATCTGTGCTTCAAACTGTTCTGTAAAAGGAATATTCAAGTCTTCAAACACCACCATGTTCTTAGGGACGGGGGAAAGATTGAAAGCAAAATGTCTGTGCCGTACATCAAGCCAACAGCTTTAGCCCAATCATTATTCTCCTCTTGCCTTGGCTTTGTTGATCAAAACAGCAAAACTGTAACTATGTTTAGCATATAACTGAGGAAAGAGAACTGCAGAAATGTATAGTTCTTTAAGTCAGACACCCTCAGGCCAAGCCAGGCCCCTTGGGACTGAAAGAGAGCCCTCCACCATGATGGCAGTGATACATCTGGGCCTGTGAAGCCTTGGTTTTAGCCAGGAGATGCTGTCATGATCAAGTGATATCCCTGTGTTGGACTTCCAGACTTAGCAGATCAGAATAAATATGACAATACAAATCAGAAAGTGGGACTAAGACAACTCACAGATTCCCACCTGAAAAATGTGTGTTTTTAGGATCTTAACACTTCCATTTTCCTCTTTGTATCCTTCCAGCAAGGAACCACTGCCCAATACAACACATGGTGGCCAGCTTTGTAGTCACAGGTGCTCTTTGCTTTAGTGACCAATGAGCACACACTTCCACACATTACTTACTTAAGTTTCTACTGGAAAGTAGGAAGAGGATCCTGGAGTGGCTATATTGACACTCCCAAATTAAAAGAAGTTGGTGATTGCATAATGGGTGTATTCAAATACTACTTTAAAGATCTGTCAAGTGCTAGGGCAACAGCAGGACACATTACAGTCCTCATTTTACCATTTGGAATAGTTCCTTAACAGGCTAGATAGTGCTTGGTGCCAAGAGCAGGGAAACCTAACTCCGAGGGCATCAGGTTAAGTTACTGCCCACTGATACCCTTTAAAGTACATGAGGTACCCCTGATTTACAAAACAATGCATGCCGGCTTTTGAAATTATTGGTCTTACTTTACTACTTTTCCTCTCCAAATACAAACAAAAGACAAACAAAGAGAATCCTGCTTGGAAAATTAAGAAAACAATGGTAATATAATATATATTACTTCTCTAAGTCAAAAGTTAACAATCAAATCTGACCTTTTCAACAGGAGAAATCCACAGTATAAATGTATTACACTTTGGAACAATTTGGGGAAGTAGGTATGATATATACCTTCAAAATGAACAAACTTGGCATTAAATTTAAGATGAGATATTCCAGACTATAATGCTACAATTCATAGAATGGCTAATTTTGATTAGAATCCAAGGTGCAAACGCAACTATCATTACAACATGTTATTTCAAAGTTGCACGTAAGTCATACTAGGAGCAACAAATTAGTTAAGACTTCAAGAGGCAGAATTCTTTGTACAGTTTTCTCTCGACCGAGAAGTCTTCCATCAAGGCAGCCTCTGCCTGAAGATACAGATGGCACTGCCCAGACATAGACAGATCATCGAAGCTGCTTATCTAGAGGGTCATCAAGTTGTGTCCCTGTACATTTGTTCCAATATCCCTGGTTCTGTTGCATTGTTTCCAGGTGAACTAGCAACATAATACTGTGGATCTGAACTGTAAACGTGAGAATACGTTTGGTGGGTAAAGCATTGTTCCATCCCCAAAGGCATTTGTAAACTTAGGGACAGACTGCTTCTCTCCAGCATTCACAGTTATATTTTACTGAGATTTGTTTTAAGCAGCCAACTCTGTGTGCTACAAAGAAGGCTCCTTTGCACTTTCGCCAGTGAGCAAAGATCAGGTAAACAGTGAAGGGTGTTGCTCTAAGTGGGGGGAGAAAATTGTTTTAATTTTTCCCGCTGTGCCACACAAAAGGTGCAATATTATTGCATTTAAAATGTAACAAACCGTTCACCTTATTGTTTACCCCATCACTACAACCATACAAAGCTGCTACTTCAGCTGATAGAAACATCTGAGGCTGCTTCTGTATTTCTGGTTTTCATAAAATTGATGCTGCAGTCTAACATACTGGGAGACGACCCTCTGCCCAATTTCTTTATGCATTGGACTTAGGAATACTAACAATGCAAATTAAGTGCCAGTGTGCATAGAAATAGCTTTATAGAAAGGATTTAGTTTCAGAACGTTCTCTGGAACATTCGGCAACTTGTGAAAAATAAGGCAAACTATTCTCTGCAAGGAGAATATTTTCACCTTGAAATGGCACAAAAGATACCAAAGTAGACATTTAAGTGAATACTGTACTGTATTACTGTGGCAATATTAAATATTGCTAGAAACTATACAATGTTCTTGGATGAAAATACTATTAAGGTGCAGAATGAGGAAGTTTTATGTGCCTCTAATTTTAGTTCAGCAGATTTTTGGAAAGGTTTCTTGAAGTTCAAAGCAAAATCCTGTATTTTTAGGCCTACCAATATTAATCCATGTTCAGCACAATGCACAGAATCAAACAGGAATGCATTTGTGGTCTCTTACATGCCTCTTGCCAATTCGCAGCTCTGGAAACAATTCTGTGTTTGTGAGGTTGGATTAGTTTAGCTATCAGGAAGAGGCACTGGAAAAAGGTTGCAGTTGGGCTACGTTGAGTCATCTGACCTCCACCAGAAAATTCAGTGTTAACTGGTTGAAACAAGGACAGACAGGCTATTCTGGGTCACTGAAACTTACTGCACTCCATAAAGTTAATGACCAAGACTCTATAATTGACTTGACTACAACTTTTAATGTCAAGTTTAAAATTATAAATTAGAAATGGATAACCCGTATGTGCAGTATGATTCAAAAAGTCCAGTTGTGTGGACAGTTTTGTACAGGTACATAGTAATGCATACAATGGAAGTGAATTCAAAGAATGAGCAACATGTGCTGAACTGTCCAATCTTGCATTCCAGATTTAAAATAACAATACTTTTTTTGAAAGGCTGTACCCTGAACTCATTTTAATCAACATTCTAAAAACAAACCCCATTTTTAAGCTATTGGGACTCCCAACTTTAAATTGAGTAGATGGTTCAAAAGATCAAGAACAAATCTGAGTAATTTCTATGAAAGCTAGATTTCACAGGCAAATAGGGGGTTGCCAGGACCTCCAAGTGCCAAGTGTTTTGCTTGCTTTCATACTTTAAGCCTTTGGTCTATTCCACAAAAGTTCCTTTGATTAACCTGCAACACTAAGAGCCTCAGAAGTTTCTCAAGCAGCCAATTAAATTTCAACTTCTGCCAGTGTCAGATACCTTTGAAGACTACAGTGAAGGGGAGGGAAAGAACCTCCTTTCCCAAAACAGCTGTTCAGTGCATCACCATATGCTTCAACCAAACTCCATTAAGACCCCACCCTTCCTTTATTCAATGTGACATTATTTGCTTGTCTCCCAATTTAACAATACTACTACCCTAACGTTAAAGTTTAAAAAGCATGCACAGATTTAAATAAGTGTTTAATACTGCACTGAAAGAGTCGTGGCACTAAATCTCAATCAACCTCATTTCAGAAGATAATGTATTTCTTACCGGTTTATTGAAATGTAAACACTCAGGACATCTGGATGACAGAACAGTATTAATTCATTTATCTTAAGTCAGTGAAGCCTGTTCTAGTATCATTCACCTTGCCCCTTTTATTAATACAGCATGTATTTTTCATACTGAAGGCTTTGGAACTCAGTCCACCGGGTAAATGTTCCCCAACCCAGTTACTTGCTAAAATAAACCTTTAGAGGCAATTACTGAACGACTATGACATTTGTCAGTATTAGTTTTTGTCCAAGAAACAGTAACCGTGTTTGCACATCACATTTAAGCATTACATAGTTAAGCAGTGAATGTACCCTGCTAGAGCCCTACCTGCCTGCATTCTTTCTTTCCATAAGCAATCTGAGCAAGGCAGTTCCACTGCTAGCTTGTTAAACTTTCCTCACGTTTAAACATCCAAATGCAGGACACAAGCTACTCTTGGATTGCTATTATTAGTTTTATCCAGACTGGAAGTAGTATTGTCTTGCATTTGAACTGTGTGTCTACCCATTCAAAATGGTTAATAAGTCACGAGCAGAATCCACACCAAAGCCAAAGGGCCATCCATAGGGCGCAAACCAGAGATAGTCAATACTCAGCCATTTATGGTTACCCATGATGTGCAAACAGACCCAAAAGCTACTCAGGTAGTATCTGGATCTGAAGTTATTCCTGTAGTAAAGAACAATTTAAGATCCTCCAAACAAGGAAGCTACAAGATTTGCTGGAGCAGCAATTTAACCTCACCACATTCATGCAGAACTTCATTACAGCTTAACAACTTTGCCTGAATATTTAAGAAATGGCAATGTGTTGTTGTTCTTTGAGCCCTGTAGCCAGGACAGCATGAACAAGGCCAGAGGAGATGCTCTGGGTGACAGCAACCCTTTCTGTCCAATGCTTCTTGAAGAAAGTTAGTTGCAGGTATTTCATACCGATGTAAATTAAACTGGATATTTTTTAGCCAATTAATCTTTTCAATATGGTTGGCTTTGAAAAGGGCCAGCAATATTCATTTGGAACTGTTCCATTGACATTGCATTCGAAAAAGGAGAACATGGGAAACCAGATCCTGGCCCTTCTGCTTTGCTGATAGGCTCTTGTGTTCGCCAGTGTATGATAATACAGAAAGAGTCTTGTGGTGATGTAGAAGGCGATGAAGACATCAATGGAGTAATGTTCGTGAGCAGCCAAAATGAAGAAGATCCCAAACAGATTCAGCACCCAAGACAATGTATGCAAAAAGTTCCAGCTTCTTGGGGTATCTAAAAGGAACACAGCAGTCAACCACCCATGACTTGGAACTTTCAATTGTGTTCTAGACATGTTCTGGACAGACAGTGAACTAGAAGCAAGCAGGAAGCTTCAGTAACTGCTATGGAACAGAACAGTTCCCATCAAAAATATTAGAAAACTACTGGAACTTGTTCTCTTAGCAGGAATAATAGCAAGGGGAAGAGCAACATAGACCTCACTGGTTTGAAAATAATAATAATAATAATAATAATAATAATAATAATATACTGCCCAACTCTCAAGGACTCTGGCCTTGTAATAACCTGCCTTGTCAAGATAGCTGAACTGATCTCCCTCCGCTATATTTATCTTCCATTCTCATTCTTTTCTTTCGCCCATTAGACTGTAAGCCTGAGGACAGGACATCTGCTTGCCTATAGTTTATGATTTAATTTCCAGAACACCAACAGTAGTTAGCTCTGCACAGGCATAGCTACTTTTCATGATGCTTGTATTACATTTCTTGTAAGTAAGAGGCTAGTTTAACACAGAATTAGTATGCAGATCATGAATGCTGTTGTCAGTGAAATGTTTTAAAATTATAAATAAATAAATCCTTTTTGCTTGTACTTCTAAAACACAAATGACATACATTATTGGAACATGCAGCATTCAATAGGTCTTTTCTAAGTATGCTTACCCAATATGGGGGTCAGCCACTAATGCTAATGACCTCTACTAGATTCTGGTTTCTCCAGCTGAAACCTGGTTTTTCCCCCCCACTGACTGAAATCTTCATTTCACAACTAGGCAGCCTAGGTACAAAGTGCCAAACTACAACTCCCAGCAGCTCCATCCAACATGACCTCTGGGGGAAAGGATGGTGGGAGTTGAAGTTTAGCAACACCTGAAGTGCCACTGCTTTATCTGCTGAGTAAGAAATGCTGCAGAAAACCAGAAAGAGAAAGGAGGAACAGAAGTTGGGGCAAGCTAGACAATAATCTTGTTCTATTTTCAATTCTCTACTTACATTCAGTAACAAAAAAGTTCAGCATAGTCAGGACAACAGTATGGCCACTGAACATATAGTCTCCACAGGTATGCACTCCTGTTAACGTCATGCCAAATCCACTCCAAATAGCAAAGGCTCGCTGAAGTTTTGCCCACACATTGCCATATAACTAGAATTAGAATCATGCACAACATTTGAAAGGAACACATTGAGAACACACAAGACCTTAGATCAATGCGGCATTTCCCCCACAGTAAAGTAAACGCAGCTTGCATTTTACTTTCTTCCATAGGGGATGCACCAAGCATTTACCTCTTAATAATACTTTGCAGACTTCATTCCTGAATGAACACTATCATGCCTAACAATACCTTATATATTCAGCTCAGGTATTGGCGTAAGGTATGACAGTTAACCTAGATTTGCATACTTTCAATCACTCTTTAATTATACTTTGAAAAAATTAATAAAGCTTTAATTTAAAAAAAATCACTCTTCAATTTGCGTAAGAGCTTTATACATATTTAATAATGTTACTTCTATATCCCATTCTAAAGGGCTCAAAGTCCTCAAAAATATATTCCATCAGGTTTGGCATAACCAACCTGTAAATATTTCAATTAACATTCCCATGTTGTACAATAGTTTGCCAATACTCAATGCTTCCATATTGTGCCAGTAAACATAAGAGTTCATCAGTATGTCTTCCATATACTAGGACTGAATCTGTGTAGAGCACATGGTAATCCTAATTTGATATATCCAGTTAAAAAATCACTGTGCTGGTGAGGTCAAAGGTCTTTGCTCAAGATCTTGGAGACTCACTGACTTACCTTTCCAGAACACTGCAAATGTTGGCCTGGCACAGACAGTGAGGTCACAAACATTGTTACACAACGCAACAAGAACACAGTTCCCATCAGGCTGCATAGTCGTCGCAAAAGGATAGATCTAGAAACAAGAAGCCAGAGTGCTTTAACAGTTAGAAAGCTCATGGGATGACTATCTGCCATCCCTAACTTTACCAGCATCGCCATCCCATGTTGTTCTGGAGGGATCCCCTCCACACATGCTTTGTGGAGAGTGCAGGTGGTTGTGTGGGGTACCACGGGGCTGAAGAGTCTCTTCCAGAAACTTATTTAACTTAACTCATCTTAGGATCCAAGCCTTTGGTTTGGTGAGTGGGCACAATTTCTCTGCATTGAATGCTAGGGCTATGTGGCACATTGGAGTTGAAGGGAAAAAGATGCACTCACATAGCACCTGTCTGCAGTTCTTTAAAGCAGCCTCATTGTTTCTTGGGACCGTGCAGCTGTCCTCTGCTGCTGCAAGGTGATCCCACGAAAATAAATATTTGGTTTAAGGACTTTCATGTGATTACAAATATGAAAAAAAACCCTGCAATGCTGTTTAAGAAACTTCATCTATTCCTTGAGATGAAAGATAGGACAATCTATTAGACTGGGAACAAACCATTAGCTTGAGCATTTCCTCTTTTCTTTACATGCTTAGCTTAAAATTTTGCATTATGAAGCCACAAGCTACAAGTTACATGTAAATCAGGAAACAATGACTGTACAAACTAAGTTCATAATCAGGCTTGATCCCAGCATCTCCAAAGGGGACTATACAACAAACCTCTATCATAGGTCCAGACCTAGAAGAGTAACAGAGATTATCTTTGATCTCAGAGGAAGATATAGAACAAGGATATGGACATAGCAAGATGCAGTTGATTGCAATTAGACTTGGCTACCAAAAATTGTGGATCCCTATCTAGAAGCATTACACTAAATATAATATGAACTGCATGTGAAATTTATCCAATCAGCCAAGAAGTGGAAATGCAATCTCCCACCATGGTTAAGTTCTACCTTTAAGATGTCTACCATAGGGTTTAAACAAATTAGCAATACAAAACAACCCCACCCTAAATGATGTCTTGCTCTTCCAACATTTTGGATTGTCCACAACATCAGTTCCATTTGATTCTTCTTGACATAAACATCTCCTTCTGGCAGAAAAACTCATGATAACTTTACTAAGCCTTCAAGGTTAGTAAAGACATTTTGGAAGAGAATCCAGGGAATAGCAGTTACATACATGTGCATGTGCCATAGGCAACCATCTTTTTTCATACCAATATAAGTCACTATTAGATTGGCATACCATGCAACCAGTAATGCAACTCACACGCATCAATTTTGTGATAATGGCTAAAGCATCTGTGAATCCCCATTCATGTGGATGGTTTCTTTGTGGGAAACAAACGTTAGCATTCCCCGTTAATAGTAAATAAGTTCTCTTCCCTGTTTCTCTGGAACTACGATGGATAGCAGAAAAACACACACTGTCTTTAATTTGGACATAGCATACTATTTCAGAACTACCTGTGCTTGTGAAGGAGGAGAACCAGCAACCAGATGTAACAGAGAATCACTCCACATACTTCAGTCATGGCAAAAGCCCACGGTATTCTAGGGACACTTAGAAGAGAAGAGAAAAACAGCATTATGTGAACCATGTCAAAATCTTTGACTTCAGCCTAAATGGAAGATGTAAAACTGTTCAAAAACTATGTATATGCACAATTGTGTTGCATATTCATGTGAGATAGATTGGTGTAAAATTAAGGTTGATATTCAGAAATAGCATACCAAGGGCCACTTGTAGTTTGCAAACAATACCATATATCTGTATCAGAGTTTTGCTGAACTGGTCTAAAAAAAATTCCAGCAAGGAGCCACACAGGATTACTTTCTGTTTAAACTACTGCAACCCAAAATATGCAAAGTAGTGGAGTAATCTGTGTGGCAAACAATCAAAAGTTTATCTTCAATCAAAGCAATACTTTGATTCACTAATTGAAAAGGAAAGTGACACAGGATGCATGAGTGAAAACTGAATAATTGGGGAACTGCAGCCAGCTAGATTCCTTCTATTGTTCTATTGCAAATACTAGAAATATTAGTAGGGCGATACACTTTTATTGTATTGAACAAGGAGTAAAATTATTTTTTGGCAAGAATTTGGGCAGAAATTGGGGAGCACAATTGCTTAAGCTTGGTGGAGTTTGGAACTGACTTCGGGCATGAAGTAGGGATCCAGTCACAGCATCACCTTGTCTTCATGGACTATACATAGGTAACCGCCCCTAGCCCAAGATAGGGATGTCTTCCAAGTGATGTTAATGAGATCTGTCAGATGAGTTTGAAGAGAACAATAATAAGAACTCATGAATTAAATGAGTTCTATGAGTGATCAGGGGTAACAGCAGGCTTGCACCTCTGAAAGTAGCTAATGCCCCTTGTCTCTCCAGGAAAACAGAGCCCAAGGCAGCTGTCTGACTGTGTAATATATTAGCTGTTTGCTCCCCCTCCCCTTTAATCCAATTTAGAGGAATCCAAATACTTCCTGGATCTGTGCTGATCCCATAAATCTCTGTCTTTTGCACCATGGTACAAAGCCAAGCCAAACTAGGTGCCTAGAGGCCAAGATGTTTTTTACTGCAAGACCTTTAAGGCTGAACATCAGGAGACATTCCAATTCATTTTCAGGCACAAAATTATAGCCAGCCTAGGTCTGGGTGCAGAATCAAAGCTTGAGACAGGATGTTTGGGCATTTGGAAAAACACCAAGGTGGCTCATCACTCATCTCATCTAAGGTGAAGAACCACAGTCTTTGGACTAGAAAGGGGCAATTAAATTCACCAATGGCTTGAGCATCTTTACCTAGCACACCACTTTGGGCAGTGTTGGTATCTATAGACAGCACAGTACCGTCCTTCCACCAGGACGTGAGTCCCTTCCACTCTGCTATCTTGCAATCACATGAAGAAGTACCTCACTTGTATATGGTCACCTAAGGGAGAGCTTCATCTTGCTGAGATCTTGTGAAAAATCTCCAGATCCAGGAATTATTCTCTCTAAAACAAGTGCTGGTGATTCAGTCATCTGTGCTATGGTATTCAGTGATCCCTTTATTTACTCTGCTGATATGGAGAGTAAGTGTATGAAGTACAGAGCTGCATGTTATTTTAAAATAACTATGTTAGACATGGAATGAAGTTAAAAAAGATATGTTAAGATGGGAGAAACTACAATTGTCACTGCTGAGGAGAATTTCTGGAATAAAAATGAATGTTCTGCCTAGAATGATGTTTTTGTTTCAGACAATACCTGTTTTGACAACGGATGCACCATTTAAACAGTGGCAAAAGGATATACCTAAATTTGTGTGGAAGGGGAAAGAACCATGAGTTAAATATAAGGTGTTACAGGATGCAAAGGAAAGAGGATGACTGGGTTTACCTGATTTGAAATTGTATTTTGCAGCTAGCTGTTTGGTCTGGATGAAAGAGTGGGTGCTGCTGAGAAACAGAAGGCTTCTGGAGTTAGAAGGATATGACCTGAGATTAGGGTGGCATGGGTATCTGTGGTACGAGAGTCAAGGTTAATGTGGATTTTAAAAATCATTATGTTAGATGTGCCATACTGAGAATATGGAATAGATACAAATCCAGGCTGTGCTCTCAGCACAAGCAGCATTTTATAGACGAAAAAAAATAGGCAAACACAAATGGCTAACTTATTGTGAGAGGCTAGAATTTTGTCAAGGGGAATACAAAATAAAATCAAGAGAAGATGGACATAGTTGCCAATTGTTTTCTTATTTACAGTTATTAAAAAGACTTTAATTTGCCTATTAAAGCAGACAAAAGAGTTTATGGCTTTGAACATTGGAAGACTGAGTTTGAAATGGAATTATCTACAAATGATGAACATGTAATTGCTAAAATGTATAAACTTTTATTGAAATTTGAAACAGAAGAAGAAATGAAAGGATGTGTCCTAACAGTCAGGAATCACGCTGAGACGAGGAGTAGGTCTCTAGTGTTTATTACTGCTACATAAGACAGAAAATCCTAACAAACTGAAGAAGTGTGGGAAAAACCCAGACAGATAAACCCCAAAGTCAAGGCGGGTCTGATCTGTGTCTCTTTGAATGGCTGCTCAACTTCTCACTACTACGCATGCGTTTTCCCCCCTGGATAGAGGCCCCCTCCTGCTTGCCATCAGTACTCATGACAGGATGTATGATATAGTGGGCTAAATTTTTTGGTTATAACATACAGATGGAACAATGGGAAAATATGTGGTTGAAAGGAATGAAATTTGCATTACGTTACAATCTTAAAGAGAATTTTTATAAAATGATGCACTGTTGGTATATGTCACCAGAGAAATTGTCTAGAATGTATAAAGGCACTTCAAATTTATGTTGGAAATGTGAACAGGAAGGGACATATATCATGCTTGGTGGACATGTAAAAAAGCTAGAAAATTTTGGATTCAAATACATAACACTGATTCAGAGGATTTGAAAGATTAATATATAATTGAGACCACAGGTCTTTCTTTTGGGAATGATGGACAAATAGTTGGAAAAAAGTCATGGAACTTTGTTTTTGTATATGATAACTGCAGCGAGATTATTGTATGCATAAGGATGGAAAGATTCAGCAATACCTACAATGGAGGAATGGTTGGTGAAGATGGAACTCACTGAGATGACCAAACTGACTTCTTTTATTAGAGAAAAGACAGTATCTACATTTACTGCTGACTGGAAACCCTTTATGGACTTTTTGTGGAAAACAGAAAAAAATTCTTATGGTTTTATTTATTTATCAAATTTTTATCACCGCCCATCTCCCTCCTGAGGAGGGACTCTGGGTGGTTTACAATAAAAATAAAATTTAAATTCAATCCAACCTATAAATAATACATTACATATAGATATAAAGAGAAGATTAAAAATATGAAATGCAATAAAATCCAGATGCGAGTAAGGTTCTACTTCAGTCCGTGAATATACAGTTGTAATCGAAATTATTCAACCCCCATTGCAAATCAGGTTGATTGTCAAAATGTACAGACTTTCAGCTGTTTCCAGTGAACAAATCAAACAAAAGCAATTGAAATAGCTCAACACAACGAATGCTTCAAGTGGTGTCCCCAAAGTCAACTGAAAATGCAACTTAGAATGACTTCTCAAGTCGCAAAATTATTCAACCCCCTGAACAGAATCCATCACAACAGCACACATACAGTATGCAAAACAGGTGTTGTCTCAAGCACACCTAATCAAGGGCTTCATTAGTTGTACCAGGTGTTCTTGAGCTGGAACACATGAAATACCTGAACTGGCTAGGGGTTTGCTGAGTGTCACGTTTGACTGCATGTTAGAAATACAGTATGGCTAAGTCAAAAGAATGGTTCAAAAAGGTAAGAGAAGAGATCATCAGCCTTCACAAACAAGGAACAAGATACAAAAAAATAGCGAAGGCACTGAATGTTCCTAGAGACACCACTGGAAGCATAGTTCACAAGTTCAAAGTTAAAGGAACAGTGGTTACACTACCTGGACGGGGCAGAAAAAGGAAGCTGTCAATGGCTGCAACCAGATTTCTGAGATGGCAGGTAAAGAGAAAACTTTGAGTGACTGCAAAAGACCTGTAGCAAGATTTGGTGGCAACAGGCACTGAGGTTTCAGTGAGCACAGTAAGGCGCATACTAAACACAGAAGGTTTCCATGCCAGAACTCCAAGACGTACACCACTACTGACCCAAAAGCACAAGAAAAGTCAGCTCCAATATGCTCAAAATCATATAAATAAGCCACAGAAGTTTTGGGATTCTGTTCTGTGGAGTGATGAAACAAAACTGGAACATTTCGGCCTGATGGATCAGCAGTATGTCTGGAGGAAGAAGAATGAAGCATACACTGAAAAGAACACTCTGCCTACAGTTAAGCATGGTGGTGGCTCGGTGATGCTCTGGGGCTGCTTTGCATCCTCTGACACTGGAAACCTGCAGCATGTGGATGGCAAGATGGATTCATTGAAGTATCAGGAAATCCTAAGAGAAAATGTCATGCTATCTGTAAGGAAGCTGAAGCTTGGGAGCCATTGGACCTTCCAACAGGACAATGATCCCAAGCATACCTCAAATTCCACTAAGGCTTGGATGCAGAAGAAGTCCTGGAAGATTCTAAGTGCCATCACAGTCACCTGACTTGAACCCCATAGAAAATCTCTGGTGGGGTTTGAAGAAGGCAGTTGCAGCACGCAAACCCAAGAATATTACTGAATTGGAGGCCATTGCTCATGAGGAATGGGCTAAGATTCCTCAGGAACGCTGCCAGAAGCTGGTGTCTGGCTATGCATCTCGTTTGCAGCAGGTCATCACAGCAAAAGGGTGCTCTACTAAGTACTGAAGATGCTTGCCATGAAGGGGTTGAATACTTTTGAGACTGGAGAAGTCATTGTAAGTTGCATTTTCCGCTGAATTTGGGGACACCACTTGAAGCGTTCGTTGTGTTGTGTCATTTCAATTGCTTTTGTTTGATTTGTTCATTGCAAACAGCTGAAAGTCTGTACTTTTTGACAATCAACCTGATTTGCAATGGGGGTAAAATAATTTTGATTACAACTGTATAAGGGGCCACTCTAGGATACCAGCCATCCCCAAGAATGACTATTCCCCTCCCCACCCCAGGCATGGGGAATTTATGGTTTTGACGATTAGACAGAATAGACTATAGAAAGAAGAGAGTTATGTTGTAATTTTCTTTTACTTTTTTCCTTTCTTGCACTTTTAGCTTTCTCTTTGATTTCTTTTTCTTTTTTCTTTCCTACTTTATATTAGTTAGTATTAGTTTTTATCTTCCTTTTTAAAACTTTTAATAAAATTAGATATATATACTGAAAAAAAAAGAACCATCACCCATTTTACAAAACAATCGTTAGTAGGCAGCCATAATCATTCTGAAATATTCATAACCATTTCTTATATATGTTTCTTTGAAAGGAAAGAATAGGGCATTTAGTCTACTACTAGAAAAGTTGTCTCTTCACAAGAATGAACATCTCAAAGAGTAGGGAACCAAGTAAATATTGGCTTAAACCAAGATAACTGTCTGCTCTCATCTATTCAAGCATTGTAATGACCACAGGTCTTTTTCTGGTCAAGAGAAACATTCAGCCTTGTCTTCGAAGTGTTTTGCAATCATTCTCTGTAACCCATATTTAGGGGGGGTGTACCTTGACATCACCAGATGACTAGTTATTCAGCAATCGTATGTCTTTCTGTTACTAAAGGTCATAAGGCTGGGGCAATCAGAGAGACATCTACTGTCATTTCTCACTTTGTTTGCTGGTTAGTCTCACAGGTTCCCAAAGCCTGAATGCCACAAATTTATCCCAGAATAACATCTGGCATTCAACAATTCATCTTTCTGTTATTCTTAAATGTAAAGCAATGATTAAAATCATGCCTAAATTCAATGACCTGGGTCATAGATAACATTCAGGCACAATACAGCTTCTTTGTTGTTTTAGCTCAGCCTGATAAGTCACTCAGTTATGGCTTCTGCAGAATGAACCCAGTGTCAAATGACATTGAATGAAAACAGAGAATGGTAGGGAAAATAATCTGGCCAGCTTGAGGACCGCAAACTGCTGCCACAAGATTCTCCTACTCATTTGCAGCAGGAACACACCAAGAACTAGCTTTTGTTTATGGAGCTATAGAACAGTGTGTTCTCACATAAAATCAAACTGGAAAATTGTATTTTAAAAAATGTAAGCACTAAAGTGCAACTTACCCACAATCACAGTGGCGAGTAGGTTAGACAGGAATCATCCAAACATACAGTCATTCTTTTTTGTGGCTATTCATTCAAATAAAAATAAACTGAACTCTGTTGATTTGTTTTGTGGCAAAATAAATTCGACAAATTTGTGATTCTTTAGACTCCCAGGGATGCATTAAATATTAAGATGCAGCATTAATTTTACTGAGGGTGTTACAATTCCGGTACCATTGGCTGATCAATAATTGTGTCATTATTGTATAGTCTTTAGGATTAATCAACAGATCTGTATGAATTATGAATTCTGGAGTGAATTCTCACCCATTTAAAATGCTCCACTGGGCTTGGAAATTCTGCTGTGCTGCAAAATGGTGTCACTGGGCCAGCCACACCAAAGAGCCCTTGTGATGTAAAATCAGGGTTAGGAGGTAGATCTGTGAATAACTGGCCTGCCTCAATTTGGACCATTATGTCCAAGAATGGTCTGACCACAAATGCTTTTCTGACCAGAGAGCAGGTCAGAAAGACACCAAACCCAACAGGTCCCTCCTCCCATCCAACCATGGTATTGGGTATCAGCAACAAAAGTTAGTTTGGTTTGGGACTGGAATTTAATTGAAGGCTCAGAACTGGAAAAAATATGATTTAGATTCATCTGCTGTGCCCCAGGCAAATTAAAATCCACTTTGAATTTCCCCATTCCATCCCAGAATCCAAACTTCACACAAATCCAGTTCACATCACTAGAATATACTACGTGGACAGGATCCAGCAGTCAGATTTCACAGTTGTCACTTAACCTCACTGAGAAAACTACACAGTAATCAATATGTTATACAGGTTACTATAGAAATCACACAGGCAATTTCACATATTATGATGTGGCCAGGATATTGTCTAGGTCACTGTTTCTCAGCCTTGACAACTTTAAGATGTGTGGACTGCTATTCCCAGAATTTACCTACCAGCCTGATGCTGTACTCTCAAGAGCACAGCTGGATTTGCAAAATAAATACATAAAAATAAATAACAGAATGAAGTTGATGATTCCCAGACGGGCTTCTCAGTTGCAAGACTCGGCATTCAAGGTAACACAAGTAACACTCCCTATAATGTTTACACTTATAGAAAAGTTTGTGCGCACAGTCAGCTTCCTGGAAAAGGGGCCAAATTCAGTTCTACTCAACAGTGCCTGTTTAACAGTTAGAAGTGCTCTTACCTGTCCAGGAATATGTCTGGTAGTGGTGGATAAGTCTGCATATCAGGTACTCGCTCATGCACGATGACCATGACAAAGGATGTAAAGCCAAACACAATGAATACATATATGCAGCTCAAAGCCGTCTTCCAGTATTCCGGGTTCAGCCTTCTTGCAGAATGCTTGCTTTTCCCATTTGTGTACTGATACTGCTCAGCACTCAGATCAGACACAGGTTCACAGTCATCACAGTCCCGCTGCACTTCACCGTTGCAAAACCATTCTCTCCCTTGAACACAGCCAATCACGGGCGACAGGGAACCTATGGGGCTGTCACTGCAGTAGCCAAGCTCTTCCAAAATGTCAACATGATGCTTCTGCAATTTACGTATTGACAACATAAGCCGCTTGATATCACCTAAAATCTTGATTTCCAAGGGAGGAGACCTCAAGTCATATTCAGTCAGCGTCAATAGTGTAATCCCATCCAATCGGTGTTTATCACACAGAACGTCCACATACTCACAAAAGCCTTCTTCCTTCAGCCATTTGGCCACATGTCTAGTAGACCAACGCTGAATGCAAAGTGAGCTGTTGCTTTCCATTTTCTCTTCCTGCTAAAAAAATCAGTAAGTTGAAAAATATTATAACAAGAACACCCACTAGTAAATTAATTTTTGTGGACATATTTTAAATATACTTAATAGATTCTAAAATCTCGCTTTTCTATAAAATCACAAATCTGCTCATCCTTGGTAAAATTCCTAAAACAGTTTCCATCTAAAGAAGCCAATCTATGCCTAGATAAACATTTTCAAATGTAGTTTGGGACTGTCCTCAGCACAAAATTGTCAAGATAATAAGGGACTGCACATTCTAGGCACTGCCCATGTAACACCACTAGATTTCTGAATCAGCTGCATGGGTACTAACATTCCCCATCACACTGAAACAAAGCAGGCAAGCACTAAGGACAGATTCGAATGCCTCAACCAATTTGTAGCCAAAAGAATCATAAACAAGAAAATAGAGGCATACCAAGGAATTATTCTCCTTCAGGCTTTTTCATAAATAAGTAAGTTTTCTAAAGCATTAACTCAGCAACTGCCCTTGATTCCCAGAAAATTCAGTTAGAATTTCTCCAAAAGAATGGCAACAAAACAGATACTGCCAGAAAAATAGGAAAAAGGTATCTGAACAATATGTAATGTATAATAAGGGTGGCAACACTGCTACTTAAGCATTCACAAAAACATCAAAGGTCATTAGTGGCCCTCTTGTACTTGGAGAAAGTCCACAGTAGGTATCAAAGGATGGAGAAGTGGAAGGATCAAAGGCAAAAGGGAGGGAGGAGAATGTTCTGTGAATTTTCCAGAGTATTTTTTAAAACTGTTTGTTTTTAATGTCTATTCCTCTTTTCTACATGAACACCTACTCCAAGTAAATTATTAAGTGCCCAAAAGGACAAACAAAACTTCCTAATTGTCTGTAGGAAAGGTGCAGGGCTTTTTAATGGCATTAATATCCCCACAACAAGGACCTGCAATAAGGTTCCATTTCTGGGTTCTGTAGAGGCTGCCAATAGGCCAGGGAGCAGCTTCCTTGCAATGCTAGCTTACTGTGATCAAGCAAGTCCACTGATCTATGCTGTTCAATCACCCCCCAATTTTTCTGCAGCTAACCCCAGGTCACATCCTAACAAAACCTCCCTTAATGACTGCCAGATTCCCTGCCCACCTGATCTTATTAATGTTAATTTAATTAAAACATGATAAAGGGGAGGCCACTGTGCTATAAAGAAAATCACCAGCCTCATATTCCCAACCACGATTCAGCCTAAAAGGCACACTCTTAAAGACTAGCCTCCCCTACTCTGCTTGGAAGCATTCCCACAAGTTTCCAAGAAGACCAAGATGAGTTGCTCCAGAGCATCCATGAAGCAATCTCAGAGGTTTACTAAAGGGCTGTTTTGTAATTTGCTGTCATGGTCGGTGGGGCTATTTTATAGGAATGTCCAAGACATGCGTCCTCCACATTCTCAATATGTCCACCAGCTCAAAAAGATTTTGCAACTCCACATCTTGTCTAATCTGGGAGCCCTGTCACCCTGAGGTTTAATGTTACTTATTAACTGGAATTCCTAGCTTCTTCTTCTCCTCACAAGCTTGAGTCACAAGCAAGAGCAAATCCTAGTTTATGACTCCACCATTAATCAGAGATACTGGTTGATGTGAAATGTTCAACTAATCTTGATTTATCTACTTGCACTCTCCAAGTCAGAGGGCTTAAACAGTATGGAGTAGTGTGGTGCAGTGCTTCAGAAGCAATTCTAGAAAGGTGCTTAAGAGAGTAGGGAACCATGAGAGTAGCACTTGTCTGCACCGTATTTTTTTAGTGAGACCACTTAATGTTGGGTTGCCTTAAAGAGTTGCAAGTGTGTGCTACGTTCATTCCCCTGTTGGAACCGAATCCAAGCATTGCACAGTTCTAGTCTGCAGTAAGGCTGGTCTATCATAAAACAGCACGTGGAAGAAGCCTTTAGACCAGTGTTTCTCAACCTTGACAACTTTCAGATGTGTGGACTTCAACTTCATGCTGGCTGGGGAATTCTGGGATTGAAGTCCACACATGTGAAAGTTGCCACGGTTGAGAAACACTTCTTTAGACAAACTGCACCAGGAGTGTCCTTTCATTCAAACTTGTCCCCTAAGTAGAGGAGGACAAGTAGGCTTTATGGCCTGCTATTTCAAGACATAAATTTTCCTCTATGACCTGGGACAGTCTGCCCTTGAAATAAAATATAACACTGAAACCAAGGGGAAAGACAAAAAAAATTTTAAATACTCACAAGTGCAAAATGCTTACCACTTTTAGAAGAATGACTGGATTCTACTTTCTTTGTAATATGAATTCTGCATATATTCAGAATCAACGTAACATTTCCAAGAATTTATTTAGTCTTGATTTGCAGTAAAATAAACCCTTCTCAACATGACAGCACTGAAAACAAGCTTAGTCAGCATCTGGTACCTGCCATCTTTGACAAGAAGGCCGACAATTAAAATTGTACAAAGCTCACAACAGTCAACAGACATCCCAGGAAAGGTTCTAAATTTGTTTTCATCACAGCAACATATAGCCAAAATGTTGAATCACACAACTGACACAAACTGGTTTCTTATTAAAATTGGGTGTAGGTTTTCTTTTGAAGCTCTTCTAGTTAGGTTTTTTTTTTTCTTATGGTGATAGCAAGACCAGGAACACAAGTCTTCCTCAGTGGGCAACCCTAGCTGATTTTTTTTTACAAAATCAGCATACCAGTTCAACCCACAAGGATGTTTCCTTCCCAGAAACTCCTTAGAATTCATGCCATTCTTGGGATCCTGTTTAACAACCACCATGTAGATCAAGTTCTACAACCAGAAATCTAGAAGATAGCAAAGAGCAAAGAGCAGATGAGTCATTAATTTGTGTATGTGGTAGTATGTATAAAAGACAGAACAAGAAAAGGGAATGGCGTAGGAGCAATATGAGAAGTTTATAAAGGATATAAATATAGCAAAGTGGTACTATTATGTTGTACTTCCATGTTAAGTCATAATATGGTTGGTCTGACTTTAATTTAGCATGATGCAAGCCAGTTTCTTATTTAGGATGGATTTGCACATCATGTTCAGCAACATTAAACATACAAACCACATTATAAATATTGTCCATTGTGTAGTTATCATAAATGTAAAAATACTCTCAGGTCACTCTTGACTCCTACTATGAAGTTTCCTTGGCAGCTTTATGGAAATAGCTTACCACTGCTTTCTTCCAATCAAGCCTCTACATTTATATAATAATATGGTTCAGACAATTTGTATAGGGTGTCATGTACAAAGTTGCCCAAGACCTGGCAGCCTTGAGAATGGGTTAAGAATACAGCTGGAAGTTATGGAATTGCAGTGGTAGAGAGATCCAATCAAAACCAGGAAGATCAACTGGCTTGCAATAGCATTTCTTGCAATAAGGAGATCCAGCAGGAAATAAGGCTTCAAAAACTGAAGCCACATCTGATACTGATATTACATTAGAAGTAAGAAATCTTGTGTGGAATGATTTGGGTAGAAATCTGAATTCAGATAGGATGGAGGTGAAGTTGTGGGAAGGCTGAATAAGAGGCTCTCAAACTTCCAAATGTGCCCCTGGAGGCTGAAACTACTCCTGAAAGCTCAGGCAAAGTCATAGACAATTGTCCTAGTTCATTCCTACCTTTGGATCAGCTTAAGGTATTTTACAGCTACTCATAATTAGGAAACGAACCCCAAGCATGATCCACTTGGGATGTCCTTCTCTGTAACCAACACTCAGTAAGTCAAGGAAGTATCACCAAGGAATAGAGTTTTCCCCGAGGACCACAAAATAACTTTTCCCTCCCCCTGCAAAAACCACTGAAGACTTTTGGAAAGAAATACAAGAGCCGCTTCAGAAATGTTGGTGTCAAAGTCAGTGCTGCAAAAAAGCTGGATCTTCTAGTTCTTTCAAAGGAGTTGTTTTCAAGCAAGACATTAAAAAGTAGATATACTATATTCATATTTTAGAAGTTCTCTCTGTCAGCTGGGTACTTCTGCTAAGGTGTTTTTGTCTTTATGTCTTTCAAGGAAGAGAAAAAAATACGGACCCACCTACAGTGAGGGATCCAAATACTCTCAGAGAGGTATGCATCTCTCTCTCTCTCTCTCTCTCTCTATCATATTTCTTCCCCACCCATCTCATATTACAACAATAACATGTGTATATTTATCTGTGGATATGTTTGTGTGTGCACATACATATATCCACACAGCAATAAATATATCCACACATGCGCACATTCTTATCTAAAAAAAATCTTCACTATTCCAATGCTGATAAAGGGGAAAATTGATAGTAAAGGTATTTTCTAAATATTCTGATATCCCTGAACCTGCAAACAGGATAGCGCTCAACTCTTTATGATGGTTTGAAGCATCTCTTAGACCAATTCTGAAATTGCCTTCACATCTCCAACCTTCATAAAAGATACCCTTATATCAAGACAGTGTATACTTTTTATACAGCTCACCAGTCAGTTTAAAATTAGTAATGCAATCATGAAAGGGATTTTCCCTACCCAGATGTTACATACATAGAAGTTTCTGCATTGTTTAGTGTCCATGTAAGAATAGGAAAGCAAATTCAGTTATTTCTTGGGATGGAAGTCATATCATGTAATCCTACAGATAAACACATGCAATGGCTGCACATGGACCATAGGATTAGTCTTGTAATCATCATCTAGATTTAAGCTACTAAGGAATGCTTTGTCCAATATAGGAACAGAAGTTAGTAGTATCTGCAACCCAAACATTAAAGCAATGTGATTTTAATAAAGTCAACATCCCAAAGCATCTCCCCCTTCTAGGAAGGAAAAAGGGCTTGAACATTACCTCGCTGTCAGCAGCACCTTGTGATTCTACTGCGCGATGCCATACGGCAATCAGCTTCAACTGAATTAATACAACAGCCAAAACAAACGAACTAGTTCAAGGCTAGTGAAGCAATACACATAACATAAAAGACAACCCTCCAAAGGCTGTTTACCAGCTGCAGGCAGCAGAGAGGAGATCGACAGCCTGTAGGGCTGTAACACAACCTCAAAAGCTTAGCTGTGCAACCTTCCTTGATTTCAAACAGCATGGAAAAAAAGAATCTGGGACACTTCACCCACAGAGCTTCTAACCCATGGTAAGCAAGCTGCCCCTTTCCTCCCACATCTGTAACAGTCTGGCAAGAAATCTGCAACTCAGCAAACTCGAGGAACAAGCAACAAATAACAGTGAACCCAATCGGACAACTGATAGACCATTTCTCTAAAATACGTCTTGACTATTCAAGTAATCCCAGATTACAGCATGGTGTTTTCCAAAATGATTATCACTACTAAATATTTACTGAGGAATATTAGGTACAAAATATCAAAGTGATATCAGATGAACAGTATTCATTAAGCCACGTTAGAAGGCAGGAACCATCCGACAATTTGTGTGATACTGGCCAAAACCTCAAATCAAATTTTGCTGCAGCGAGATGTGAAGGCCAAGAAAATTAAACAAACAAAAATCCAGAGGAAGTTGAGAAATAAAGGCTGTTATCTTTCCCCCAAGTGTCAAAAGGCCTTTTACACAAGATTGTTTTTTGGTTGTACTTAAAGCAATATTGTCTTAGGCAATTATTCTGCTACAAAACATTTAGATCCAAATTCCAACCCTGCAATTTAACAAAACCTAGCATTGCTACTGCATTTGTCTAGATTATTAGAGAAGCAACATTCCTGACATGATGAGAAAATAATGTATAAGTTGCAGAAGACAGAATAATTTCCTTTTTGATCCCACCAAAAGTTTCAGTTCCTCAGTGCAAAGCAAACTCTTTCTTGACGCTTGAGTCAGGTTCTTCTAACAGTTATTTAAGTAAAATCAATGTTTCAAAAGAGCCAAGTTGGTCTAGTGGTTAAGGCATCAGGCTAGAAATGGGAGACCCTGAGTTCTAGTCCCGCCTCAGGCAAGAAAGCCAGCTGGGTGACCTTGGGCCAGTCACTCCCTCTCAGCCCTAGGAAGGAGGCAAGGGCAAACCCCTTCTGAAATCTTGCCAAGAAAACTGCAGGGACTTGTCCAGGCAGTTGCCAAGGATTGGACATGACTGAACGGCCAAAAAAAAAAAAAAAAATTCAAAACCCATCCCTACAATCAAGGAGCAAACTACTGCGTGAAAAAATAGTGAAATTTCCTAAGCTTACACAAAGCCACAAGTCCTCCACTTGTTTAAAAAAAAAAAAAAGAGCCTGCAATCCAAAACAGGTTTTAAAATTAAAAGAACACATAACTTTCAGATTTTAGTTCTGGGTGGAGGAATAGGCAGCCAAGCCACCCTAGCTGTTCACTTAGAGATCAGGAAAGATTAAATGAATTGAAAGCAGCGAATGTTCTTTAATGTTATCAAGTTTGTAGCCTTCTGTTGCTATTCAGAAGGCCCACCAAGTTCAAGCAGATTCATTCCTTTGGTCATCTGCAACCTGTGTAGAACAATATGCTTATCACTAAGCACAGGAACTGGGTGCCCAAATGTACTGCTCTCCCTTATGTACGGAACACTCTATCCCATAAGCTTTCTTTTCTTAAACATGTGAATTGTCCAATTGTTATTTATATTTAAGCCAGAAAAATGAAGACTTCTTTCATTACAATGTCCATCCTTTCCGTATGCCTATTTTCCCATGGAGCTCCACCTGTTTACATTTGATAATGCAGCATTACTAATGCATATATATACACTTCTGAGATTCATGAACAGCTAAATTACATGCCTGTAAAGTAGAAATGAAGAGTTATATTTACCAAAAAAAAGGGCTTGTATGCATTTATCAAAGAGCAGGTGTATGTATGTATGTACTGAAGAGTAGGTGGCAGGTGTGGCCAGAGGAGCCTTCACCCAACTTTGTGTTGTGCACCAATTACGCCCCTTCCTGGATTGGGAGGCCCTCCAGCCAGTCACTCACGCCCTAGTCATCCCCCACAGAGACTATTGCAATGTGCTCTACATGGGGCTACCCTTGAAGAGTATCCGGAAGCTACAGCTGGTTCAGAATGCAGCCACATGAGCAGTTTTGGGGGCCCCAAGGATGGCGCATATAACAACTTTGCTGCGCGAGCTGCATTGGGTGCCAGTTTGTTTCCTGGTCCAACTCAAGGTGTTCGTTATCACCTTTAATGCCCTACATGGCATGGGGCCAGGTTACTTGAGGGACCGCCTCACCCCCGTTACATTGACCTGTCCCGCCTGGTCAGGCAGGGAGGGTATGTTACGGACCCCGTCCATGAGAGACTGTCGACTGGTGGGGTCCAGGAATGGGGCCTTCTCTGCCGTGGCCCCCGCCCTTTGGAACACTCTTCCCACAGAGGTGAGGCAGGCCCTCCTCTCCCAGCCTTCAGAAAGGTAGTTAAGACCTGGCTGTGCCACCTCATTTGGGGCGAGGGGGACAGTCGATCATGGGGGAGGTTGGCGCCTTGATGAGGCCCTGAGGAATTTAACTGAGACTGTTGTTCCTCCATCTTGGATTTTATATTTTATATTTTTATGATGGATCTCTTTTTATGATATTTTAATCTCTTATTATTTTAATTTGATTGTAAACTGCCCAGAGTCGCTTTGGCAAGATGGGTGGTGAAGAAATGTGAGGAATGAATGAATGAATGAATGAATAAAAATACATTTAATCTCCCCCCCCCCCACAGCATTTCAGTTCCAAGGAAGCTGACATGGCTGTTTAGAGGAAGAAACAAGATGGAAAATTCCAAGACAGTTATTCTGTCTCACGCTGTACATTAGTCAAAGTTTGTCCAAACGCATTTACTACCAGAATGCTCCATCCTGGTAACATTACTTTAGCTTCCCTGCTGCACATATTCACTGATTGGGAAGTGGCTCTCGCCAAGAACTTCATCTGCCAGTTATTAAATTTATACCCCACCTTTCTACTTGTACAAACGTTCAGGGCAGCTTATGGCAATTCTAAAAAGAACAAAAATACAGGACATAACAGTAAAATGAAAAGTCAAAAGTCAAAATTAAAGTATCCTTTCAGTCATGGTATGGAAGGAAACTGGGATCATCCCTCTTTCCGAAGGAGGAGAAAATTATGCTCAGTGATGCCGTCTATGGAGAAATGGGAGGAAACTGCCAAGGCAGGTGCAAGAATAGATTCATTCGATCCCCTGATGATCTTTAAAAGGTTGGAAAGCTGTTTCCTGACAAACTTTGCACCGCACCCGAGAGACCTGCCTAACATCCCACAGCACAATCAGAGCAGAGGGCCGTCGCTGCACAGTCGGACAACCCAAGGTCCCCAGACGTTGTCCACTTCCTACCCACTCTGGCCAGGGACGGACCAACGCATCTGGAGGGCGTTTGGTCTGCAGAGCCCAGGGCCAGTCAGATCCCCCCTCCCCACCTGTGAAAGAGCCAAGCAGACCTGAAATGACGGAGGTCTTCCCAGAGTCTGCTCTCCGGGGGGGCCGGGGGCGCCTCCGCCCGGCCAACTGGGAGCGGAACTTCAGCCCCACCTCAGGGCGGAAAAGCCACCCGGGGGAAGAAGGACGCCCAGATCCCACGGCTCCCCCGGGCTGGCACCCTCGTCCCCTCCCAGCCCAGATCCCACGGCTCCCCCGGGCTGGCACCCTCGCCCCCTCCCCGGCCAGCAGCCCCGAGGGCTCCCCCAAGCCAGGTCAGCGGAGCCAACCCACGGCAGGGCAGCCTCTTTCCCGGGGACCAAGCGCCGCAGGACGCCCGCCCGGCTGCTCACCGAGGACCCTCCAGGTAGAGCGCCTCCTAACAGGGAGGCTCCTCGCCGTCCCGTCCCGCCCGCGCCAGCCCTGCCCGGCCCAGCCCTGCCCTGCTCACCCCGCTACGTCTTGGCGCTCGGAACCCGAGCCAAGGGGCTCGCTTTCCCGCGGCGGCGCACCCGCCCCATCCCACGGAGAGCGGCGGCGACGGGTCGCCCTGGCCGACCAGGCGCGCGGGGAGGCGGGCCAAGCCGCCCGCCCCGCCCCTCTGGCGTAGCGGAAGGGGCGGAGTCCAGCGCCGCGGCTTCCGCTAGGTTCCGGCCCCTCGGCGAGGGGGCCCAGCTGAGGAGCCAGGGCCTCGCCTGCCGCTTGGCCCCGGGCCCGAAGCGCCTGGCCCCGCAATGATGGATCGGTTCTTCTTGCAATCTGCAATATTTAATTTTTAAACCAAATAGCAATCAAGATGATACAGTATTTGCAAACAAAACTACTAAATTCCTTTTCATTTCAATGAATTAAGTTAAGACTATATAGTAAACACTAGATAAACAAAACAGTGAAAACTAAAACAATGAGAAAAGACAAGAAAAAAGGAATATTTCAACATAGTTCATATAATATACAATTTTTAAATGATGAATTAAACCTAGATCATAGAGAATTAGTTGCCTCTCTGTTGGTACCAAGCCATCTCAAAAGCTAAGACCTGAAAATGTTCATTGAACCAAATTTTAAAAACACATCTTTCTATGAATACAAAAACATATTTTTTCTTGGCAATGGGGCAAGATACATCTAAAGCTCTTCATAAATTGACAAGTTCCAAATCTTGGGAATATAACATCCCATTTACATCTCTAAACCTTAACTTCCTTCCAAGAACCTGGTCCGCAAGAG
Organism: Candoia aspera; assembly: GCF_035149785.1. Taxonomy (NCBI): domain Eukaryota; kingdom Metazoa; phylum Chordata; class Lepidosauria; order Squamata; family Candoiidae; genus Candoia; species Candoia aspera. The sequence continues at coordinate 90,309,261 of NC_086158.1, read as the reverse complement.
TATTGATCTCTAATCAACAAAGAACTACAAATGGACATGCCAAAAGCTTATGGACTAATTCTGTATTCCTTCAAATTTATTACAACTCCAGTGTTAATAAGATGACTGTCAGCTTTGTAAAACATCCACTGTGAAAATCCAATACATTGGAAAATACGTTTTGTTGAACTAGCTGAATTTTTAAATTCTGTATTCCCAAGTATTATAGAAATTCACTTTTTTAAAGTCGCTGAGGGTTTTGTATATAAAAATGAAAATGTTTGTTTAGCTTCTATGAAAATCTCAAATGCAGATTCCAGCATTTCAGAGGCTGCTAGTGTCAGGGGCAAACAAGGAACATACCATCTTAACTGAATATATTGCTATTCAGCTTTTGTGGTCAACTTTCCTCCTTTTGTTGTTTTTCAAAAAATTTTAAAGTTTCATTGCATATTAACTGATGACAGCAATCATCTCCTTTTCAGCCCACAGTTTAAAAAAAAACTCCAATTTTAAATAAGTATTCCATAGCATCAATTTCTCATGAAATCAAAAATCAAATGTTGATTTCTTTTCCAATAAGGGCCAAATACAGCATCTGTACAGCTTTTAACAACACAGACAGTTTCCAGGAAGTAAGTTGACAAAATAGTATCCATATCATTTCTGCACCTTCCTCTCCCCGCCCAGCAGCCCTGAGTGCTCCACTGAGCCAGGTCAGCAGAGCCAACCCACGGCAGGGCAGCCTCTTTCCCGGGGACCAAGCGCCACACCCAGCCTCAAGGACCCCCATCCAGCTGCTCACCGAGGACCCTCCAGGTAGAGCGCCTTTGAGCAGGGAGGCTCCTCGCCATCCTGTCCCGTCCCGCCCCCACCATCCTGGCCCTGCCCTGCCCTGCCCTACTCACCCCGCTACGTGTTAGCTATTATATTACTTTAATATGTAGCTTTACTTCCAAAGAGGTGTGAGGTAGTCGCTACATATAATTTACAACAATTAACAGAGTTCATTGTATATGTGGCAACATCTGTATAGCTTTTAACAATATTGACAGTTTCCAGGAAGTAGGTTGGCAAAATAGTATCCATATCATTTCTGCACCACATGAAAACTTGCTGCTGTACCCTGAGAATGTGCCTATGTTGCTCTGGGGATATAAGAAGCTCATCTCTGCATGCTAATATGTTAAACCCAGCACAAAAGTGACACATTAACAGTCATGGCAGTGTGCCTTTGGATAGATTTCTAGAATACAAGTTACAATTACTGGACTTCTAATACCCATACCCAGGTGCCTCAAATAGCAGAATTTATTTGAACAAAAATTTAAACAATGTTCTTTTACAGTATTGATCTAGGTACCCTACTAGCCGTACTCTGCTCTGTGCTTTAAATAGTGTAATAAAGCCTCTCATTGCATTATAAAGAACTGCCATCCGTGAATGGCACTGACTGCTTTTCGCTGGTAATTCTCTGGGTTCAATTTGCAGTGATTGTTTTTCTTAAGAATTGAATATGCAGGGCTGTTGAATCTGTCTTTCAAACTTATTAGTAAGTTTCCATAAATCATTTGACCTCAAAATAGTACCCATTTTGGCACTCCATACTTTTTCTAGCAGAAATTTTGCCCTTCTCATTTTGAAAAGTTAAGCATTACAGATGTGACTTGGCATTTATCTAAAATGAATTCAGCACCTCCAAATTATTTAGGAAAAACCAATGGTGACTTTTACTAAAAATACCTGAGCTTGTTATGGTAAGTTTTTCTTTTTCAAAACATCACTAAGTAGTAATTAGTCTTCATTCTCAACTATAGCATAACATGCAATTGTAAACCCTTTAACATTTACTTAGCTTGTCAGCATGTTAGGAAGTTCTAACCTTTGTTACAGCCTGATTTGTGATAATAATGTTTGACTTGTGCTCAAGTAGCAATTCATGCTCAGTTTTGATTAGCTGTGCTGGGTGGCTGAAAGGATCTCTCTCCATGTCATCTCAGAACCATGAGGTGAATTGCCTGGAGTGGCTGTGACTTCTGTTATTAATCTGTGTGAGGCAGCAGACACAGAAGGAAGAACCTGGCATTGGGAGAACAGAACTGGGGTGAGTGGGTGGCAAGTTGTCTGCCCACCAGTAACATGTCAGCTTCCATGCTACCCTCAGGAGGTATGGAGGATGCAACCTGGTAACTGGCCTCTGGTGAGTCCAACTCAAATTCTAGTGACTTCATGAACATGTACATAATTTTCTTGGCCACAAGATGGAAGTGATCCTCTGCTGCTTTCTTACAGAATACTCTTTAACTTCCTAGTCTAACCTAATTCAGGATTTCCTTGTCATTTCCTAACCAAGATTAACACTTTTTTGGGGGGAGGGGGGAGATTAACCAAGGATGGTTAGAAGCAATAATGGAGTATCATACAGAAACAGGAAAAGAGAAGGGCCATCTCACATATCCAGTAAAAGAAAGAGTATGGAAAGAGTAATGACAAATGTTAAGGGCTATTTCTGTGAATTGATTGGTTGGTTGGTTTATTATATGCCATCAAGTCAGTGTTGACTCCTAGTGACCACATACAATGGTACTTAAAAGTTTGTGGACCCTTTTATATTTTAAATATTTCTGCATAAATATGACCTAAACATGATTTGTTCTCCACACAAGTTCTTAAACTAAATATAGAGAATCCAGTTAAACAAATGAGTCAAAAACATACTTGTTCATTTGTTGAAGGAAGAACCATGTTAAAGGAGGAAGAGGGTGTGGATTTATTCTCCATAGTGCCTGGGGTTAGGGCAAGAACCAGTGGGTGGAAGCATTACAGAGAGAGATTCAAACTTAAAATGAGGAATTTCCTGACTGGAATCCAGTGGAACACCTGTCTCCTAAAGTTGTGGGTGCTCCATCACTAGAGATGTTCAAACAAAGGTTGGCAGCCATTTGTCTGGGATGGTATGAGGATTCCTACCCTGGGCAGGGAGTTGGTCTCCAAGGCCTCCAAGGTCCTTCTAGGAGTCTATGATTCCATGATTCTAAGACCCACCTATGCTGTCTACAACCACTGCAAGGCCTGGTCAGCAGAAGAAAGGGTCTCCTAATGTCTAGCATCCTTGGGGATGATTACACACCTTTTTGGGTCCCATCCAGATGTCCTTCCCACCTCTGGTAGCCGTAGGCCAAGTAGGGCAAGGCAATTGCTCTCAAACAGCAAGATGCCTGGACTGAAGTCTGCCTCCAGGTCTGAAGCTGCCTCCAGGGAGCAGGTGGCACACTTGAGATTTCTTCAATCTGTCCCTTTAGCATGTTCAATGTAAAAGCAAGAGTTGTTTTGCTGAGCAAGGATCTGCATGACACAAGATGACTCTTTTGTTCTGTATATCAGTGCACTTGATATTTACCCTGCAAATGTTAACAACTAGGGCATTTGCCTTCCAGGATGGGGAGAAATCATTCTCTTCTCTTGTCCTTAGTCTTCTCATTCTGCCAGGCAGAAACTGCATTTTTAATCTTTTTTTGTCAATCAGAAAGAAATGAGAAAATGGTAAATCTACAGTACTGGTGAGATTTTAAATACCAGGATGGAGGAAGACAGTCCGCATTCCTGCATTCCTGTAAGGTTAGGCTTCAACAGAGACCATGTATATTTAGACAAGGTTTATTCTAAAACAGTTTGAAAGTAACCCCTTAATAAAGGAGGTAATTGACTTGAAAGGTTTGTGGCAAGAACACAGCAATCTCTCTTCTCACATGCCCTTCAATTAGCACACCCAGAAGGTTGAGTTCAAGGATAACTAGGGGTAGATTGACAGCAACTATCCAGCAACTATCCAGACGACCACAAGATGGCAGCAAAAAAAGAGTTTTCTATTTATCTTTGCTGCCATCTGTTGGCCATCCCAATGTTTACAGCTCAGGGGGCTAGTTCTGAGTCCCCACTGTTTCCTCTGGCCAAAACATTCAAAGCTATTTCTGAGTTTTGGTGAAATCTAGAACACCTGAATCGTTTCAGGTTTTATTCTGCCAAAGGCAGCCAACTGAAACCCGTTCAACAGAATTTTCAGGATGGATAGCTTGGCTCTGAACTCAAGACACATTTTCTGATCATGCATAGCAACTTTAAGATGTGTGAGCAGAATTCCCCAGGGGAATTCTGGGAGTTGAAGTCCACACATCTCAAAGTTGCTGAGACTGTGAAACAGTGCTCTAGAACAGAACTTTACTGTTTGTAAAGATATCGTTAATATAGTTGTCACACCATGGGGATTCCTTTCCACAAAAGGATGTTTTGGTTGCATGTTATAGCCTCTCCGTGGCAGTCTTGATCAAATAAAGTAGCTTTCTCCAACCTCTGAACGTTCCAAGGCTGCAAGGGTTGCAACTCTTCTGGAGGGCACCAAGTTGGAGATGGCTGAATGGGAAGGCAATGCAGGCCACAGACACACTTTTTCTGCCGGAAAGAATGTGGCTCTCTGCTGTAATTATTCTTCCAGCTGTTAGACTTCGTGCTTCAGCCATGGCTGTCACTGAACGGCAGTTTTCCTTCAGTGCTATTCAACTGCAGACCTTTGGTTCAACGGGACACATGCTTTGCTGATGTCCAGCTCCTGGCATCACTCCACGTTCAAAATAACAAGTGACCTGCTCTGGAGCACAGTAAACAAGCGAGCCTGGGTTGTGTTCTCTGGTTTCAGATTGGCAAGCTGCTACTTTAAATGATCATGGCCGAAGGGTGCGTTTCACTCTCCAATGGTCCTAAGGATCTTGGACCCCCCATGGAAGAAACCCCCAGTGTTCAAGATTTAGAGCAGCTCCTGAATACTGGGAGGGCTTCCTGTAACCACGTTGATGAAGTATGGCCTAATCTTTTCTTAGGAGACCAGTAAGTATTTTTGTAGGAGAGCACCTCAGCATATCTAAACAGCCCTTAAGGGCTTTCCCATATAATTACTGCAACTGAATAAATTGCGTCCAAGGATTACTTAATGTGGTGATGTGATTAACTGCAGTAATAGCTATGCATAGTTATATCCCCATCTGAAAAACTATGACTGGGGGCAGTACTGGAGCCTAATGTTTTATGGAATCATGTTTTGAGCAGATAAGTTAGATCAGTAATTGCTGAAGGACACTAACCATTTATCTTCTTTCATTATGTATGATAAAGTCTCCTTTGAGTTAGGCTTGATATCTTGTCACTTCATGGACAGATCCATCTGGTTTTCTCAGCATTGGCATGCAAGTGCCTTGCCACTTTCTTCTTCCTTTTGAGATCCTTTTTCCAAGTTCTCTGTCTAACCTATAGCCCTGGAATATCCCGATGGTCTCCCACCTAACTAATAACCAGATCTTAACCTAGTTAGTCTGCAAAATCATCCAGAGTCGCAGTATTCAATATGGAACCTTAGGCAAAATATTTGACTCTTGAATACTTGGCCTTTAAAACAAAACAAATTCTAGTCCTTGCAAATGCAGAGAGATATATTGAGAGGCCATACTGGTATTGCTTGCAAATACTAATATTTTTAATAGATGTGGTTTCATTATTTTTTTTCATTACTTTTTCAAAGATATGTGTCTTTCCTTGTGACATCAATGTGTTGTTTCAGTATCCTAGCCATTACTGTGGAATAAACTCATATCTAGACTTCTTAATTAATGTTGAATGTTTACCCTTGCTCCAACCTACAAAAATGTATGGGTAAATAGATCCAGTAAACTGCTTTGGGCTGTTGGTAATAGAAATACATACATGGAAGGGAGAAGAAAGGATGTGAGAGTCATATCTTTCAGGATTCTGAAGGTATCAGAAGAAGTAGACAACCGGTACCAAGAAGTTTGCATTTCTCCCTAATACTTCCTGACCCTGGGTATCCTTTCTGATGGAGTGGACAGCTTTAAAGAGGCTCTAGACCTCAATCCTCTTTCTGGTTTTTCCTACTGGATGCGTTATCCTCCATCCATAAAGATGGACATCTGGGCAGCAATGAAGCATTGGGTGGTGAGAGTATTTGGCCTCTTTCTGGGATTCAGCTTAGGAATTGTTTCTTGGCTCAGGTCTGAATTTGAGAAAAAAATCCATGCTCCTGAGGTCAGGTTTGGTACCATTGGCTGACTCTCACAACCTGTTGCCCCCCTCTCCTTCTTCATCACTGTTGAGGCACTGATGTGATGATGACATCCCAGCTTTTTATAACAAAAGGCACTTCCACAGCATTACTGGTTTGTCTCCCCAGTCTCTTGAGTTTGAAGGTGATCAACAATTGACTTCTACAGGCTTTGAAATATTGAGAACACAGAGCACAAATTGCTGGCCGGACTCAAGGTGCTGCATGTCCTGGAGTAACTGAAGTCTCTTTACCCCTGTTCCATGAAGATAGGAAATAACATAAATTGCTGGAAGTTACCACCAGCATCCCACCCATGTTAGTACTTCATGTTTTGTTCATTTGTCTGGTCTTGTGAAAAAGAAAGAAATCCCAGCAGCTGCTATGAGAGGAACTGCAAAGCCATCAAGTCATCTTTCTCTTGATAGGACCTGAAGTCCAGGAAGTAGGGTTAGCAAGAGTTCCTGCAAATATGAAAATGGGCCACACGTGCTCCATGGAGCCTCAGCATTAAAAGAAAAAGAGTAGCTTTGCTGTGGATTTAAATACTTCACAGCTGACCTAGAAATAAATACATTCAGCTTTCAATACAGGTGGGATCACAGAACTCCAGAACTGCCAACAATAAAATAATGCAAACATTGTAAACATTTAAACTTACTAGTAGGGACTTGACTGACTGACTGACCTTACAGAAAATTCAGTCCTTGAAGAAATGGTGGTGGAGAGAATATTTTCATTCCAGCCTAACTTTCTTGCTGATACCTAGAGCATTCAGACACATAAACTTCCATTTCAGGCTAATCCAATTGCTCATCAATGTGAGCAAATGGCTTCAAGCCGGTCCGGTGGTCTTTTAAATTCCTGGCCAATGGGCTTGGGCACCTAGTAGGTGTGGTCAGCTGGTCCCTAACCATCCATGGACCATCATCTGCTTTTCTGCAAACATCTCTTGGATCCTTCAGAGTTCTGACCCCAAAAACCTGATAATTAGGATCTGCAGTACTGTAAAATACTGTCTACTGTCTATTTGCATTCTTATTCAAGTTTTCTCAACTTTTCAATTATTAAATAAAATATGATACTTAATTAGTTTCACTGTATATTAATTTATGGTATCAGGGGAGTCCTCAGGATTGGGTCAAAAAGTCAAGATGGTGGCATGACTGTGCAATCAAAGTTCTGGCTATTTTCTTTGTGCAGTATGACACTCACAAAAGGCAAAGCCTCAATTGCACCATCATTCTGCCATCTTGATTTTTTGACCAAAATATGTGGACACCCTTGTATGGTATGAAACTGCCCTTTACTCCCTGTGAGATATTTTCCATATGAAATGTGAATTGATCTAAATTCTAGGGAAAAAAGACCTAAATACTTTTTTCCTGACTGTATCTATCTCTTTGCCTTTTCTTCAGCATTACAGCGCATAGCAGATTTGACTTATGGAAAATGGGGATTAGCTACATCTTAAATGCAGCCCACAACACCCTATATTGCCCAGAGTCTCATGATTTTTATGGTGCAACGATCGAATACTGTGGTGTACCAGCTCATGACCTTCCCAGTTTTGATATAAGCCCATATTTTTACTCTTCTGCGGAATTTATACACAAGGCTTTGACTATGCCAGGAGGTATGCAGATCATGGTGGCTGGTATTAAGCTGTGACTTGGTAATTTGTTCAAGATTCTTTTTTTTAAAAAATCTGAAGATCTGAAGTTAAGAATGTAAGATCATCGTCTTGAGTTTCTATGAATCTTCCCTGCAACCTGTTTCCTCCTTGATAATACTTTCAAGCCCAGCTGCCACGTTGCCTTGCATCATGGCTTTATGATGGCCTTGCCATCCAGCACCCCCAAGAGCACAGGGGGCCTGGGACGCAGCCAGATTTTCCCTCAGTGAGGGGAGTCCCACCACTTCTGCAAAACTCCCCATCCAGGCAAATTGCAGCCATCTTGGATAGGCCCAGGAAATGCAATCCTGACTGGCTGGTGGCAAGCAGTTGCATCAGTCAAATGGATGGGTGGTTGTGTGAATTAGCAAGTCCTCTGTGGCAGCCATTTTGTGATGGCACCCATAACACGCCCTCAACATTACCAAGCTTCCTTTGGCCAAAAGCATGTGTCTTCCTTTGAGCTTTTTTAAACTGCTGTATATAAAGATTATTTTCAAAATGCCAATCTGTTGTTTTCATTTCCAGGCAAAATCTTTGTCCACTGCGCCTTTGGGATAAGCAGGTCCTCATCTTTGGTGCTGGCATACCTTATGATTTACCATCATTTATCTTTGATTGAAGCAATACAGACAGTAAAAGAGCATCGGTGGATCTTCCCCAACAGAGGCTTCCTGAAACAATTAAGAAGTTTGGACATTCAGCTAAGAAAAAACTGAAGAAAGAAGAGAAAATATATGTACATTTTTAAAGGAAGAACCCTAACTTGCAGAAGTTCTGTCAATTGGTACAATATATGCAAAAGTTACTCCTTTAGCTTAGTTGCAGATGTTGCTTCCTGTTTGGTAGTTTGCAGCATTTGTAGAGCGTTCTGCTGTTGTTTATTTGTTTGTTCACAGAGAACCGATGTGGACTAAGGGAAGGCTTAATAAAAAAAAAAAAAGGAAAAAGCCTTGTGCAGGAAAAAGAAAACATTTTTTCAAAGAAGGAGGGAGGGAAAGAAGGAAGGAGGGAGATGGTCATTTGTCTTCTGTGGCATTTGATATGCTGTCATGTGCCCTACTTCCAAGGGGCTCAAAGCCACACTAATGTTCTTACTTCAAACCAAAGGACAACAAGCAGTTTAAAATCACCAGGCATCATTTCATGTAAAAGCAGTGATTTAAAATTCAAGTGTCCTTGATCCAAATCTGACTGGACATATGTGAATAGGATGGCCATTTAGAATATATGTTGTCCAGGCAAAATCAAACCGATTTGCTTGAGATGAGTAACAGGAATCCTTGTTGGAACGGTGCTTTACCTGACTGGTGTGAGCTGTTGCTGAAGTCATGGCAGTAAAAGTGGTTTCTGATCTACATGAGGAAGTGCTGACACAAATCCTTTTTCTTCAGGAAGAATACGGTTTCACAAGCAAGGCACTATATGTAGCATTTATGTTGCAATGCAGATTGAAGAGACGGTGTAATGATTGCCTATCCTAACAGAACCAGACTCACAAGCAGGAACTTAATGAAATCTGATTTATTAAAGAATAGTGTGCAAATACAGAGAAAGCTGAGAATGAGCAAAAGCGCGCCAAATACAAACTAAAAACCCTCGGTGCAAACGTAATCCCTCCCCTCGCCCACCCGTTTCAAATGCCCCACCCCAGGTGCTGGTAACGAGTTCTGCTGATCTCCTGGGAAGAAAACCTTGAACACAGTAGATAACCCAAACACATTCCATTCCCCTGAAGACAGATAACAAACCCAGCAGAAGGAGTCCTCACAGCCCCTCCCAACCAGAACACGCATCAGCAACTTGACATGCGAAACGTTACGATGTACAATGCACATTGAAACGGTGAACATGACAGACTGCTGGTTTTTTCACTGGTTTTTGTTAAGCCCAGTAGTTCATGGGGAACAAAGTAGTCATTGATGGCCTATCAGGGTAGTTTTTAATCAAACCAACGTAATTAATAAATTGTGGAAGAGGTCCAAAGTGATGCCACCATGAATATGAACCTGGCAAGAGAAAGAAACTTAATTTCTGGAAGTTGTTGTAGAAAGTGACTGTGAGGCTTACCAGCAGCTCTTCTTTGTAGTGACTCATGGTGCGTAGACCTTTAATGTAGGAGAGCAGTATGGATTATTTATTCCTCATATTGCTTCATCTTCACCCGAGAAGCTTGGTGGGGGGGGACATTTGTTTTTCATCTTGTCAAAACATGCCTTCCTCAACTTTGGACGACTCTGGCCTCTGAGCTCTTATTGTTGGAGACCAACCTAACTTAACAGTTATCTTTTATCCCATAATACATGTTAATTTATTTAAATTTTTATTTAAAATATTTTTAGACTGCTTCCAGGCAGACTACAAAAAATAAAATAATAAGGGAAGGAGTGACTGCCAATTCGGCTGAAAGCTGTCTTAGCTCTGGGCCATAAAAATAAAAATATAGTACCTCATGGTGGTAAAATGTTTTTTTACCTTGTGGTGGAAGGATCTGGGTTCTCACAATAAGTTTTGTGTGCCTTCCAAGATTACAGCTCCCTATAAGGGGAAAATAGTGAGCAACAAACAGGGATTTCAAATACAGAAATTAGGATTTATTTAACAGAGTGGAGGAGTGAAGAGAAAAAGGGACATACAGGATGGAATAAGTAGTGAGAAAACATAACAATTACAAGTAGAAGATAAGGCTTTTTGGTTCCCTGCAAAAAAAGTTGTGTTTGAATCATGGCAATGGCACATAAAATGCCTTATCTGGAAAACACCCTCAAACCACATCATGTATCCATTATTGCTTATTAAACTACACTTACCTCTCCCTCCCAGGAGATGGTTCTAAGTCCAAGAAAAAAACTAAATCACAAGAGGGAAAATAATGCAGTCTTTCTTGTTTATATGTTGTATTATTTGCTACTGCATCTCCCATGTCTGTCTCTGCGTGTGTGCAGGGAGATGAGTCATTTTAAGATGTGCACCTGCTTCCCACTCTCAGATGTCAAAAAGTAACTGGAACACTGCAAGATTCTGCAGTGATAGGGTATCAACAGACTGTTCAACAATCACTTGATAGCCAACTTACCCACTTCTGAGGACAACCACCTCCTTTTGCAAATGAACACCATCAGATCTGACGTACCCTGCGTGAAAGAACTGGAATGTCGTATTGACAGCTGCAGGATGAAATTAAATGCACTAGATGAAGTGTGGCCCAATATTTATATAGGTAACATGTAAGTATTATCTGGAAGTAAAGTATTGATTAAATGGGGTAAACAGTATTTACAGAGCAAACTATTTTGCAATGCAAAAGTGTTAAGTGCCTGAAGAAAACCTGTTGTTGAAGGATAGATGCATACACCTTAAAATACCACTGTCTAGCTCTCTTTCAGCAAATTGGGAATTTGGAGTTAGCTTTCAAAATAAGAAGCAGAAAATGAAAAATCTCTGTATTATATTACTAGTACACATATACAGGGCAAGAAAAGGCAATCAGCACAGACAATAATGTTTTATGCGTCCATCAGCTGCAACAGCCTCCAAATATGTCAAGGGAATCCATTGAGCCTGTATCTGTACATTGCATGCACGGTATATTGTACAGATTTGTAGAGAATTACAGAGAGACATCAAAGAGTGGAATTGAAACAAATGCAGTAAATGTTAGTGCCCTAGGAAAAAACGAACGAAAAGGAAATCATAAATACCGTGAGCATGTTGAAAAATGGTAAGGCTGCAAGTGTAGATGGTGTAACTGAAGAACTGTTAATTCTGGATGTGGCTGTGCAACTTGTTTAACTATGTGTAAAGACTGTGTCCACCCCTGATGATTGGAATACCACTATTATGCCCCTATAGAAAGGGAAAGGTAATAACTGTGAATGCAAAGCCTTGGGTGTGGGGGGTAGTTTCTTACGTGTTCTGGGAAGTTTTTTGGTAGAATTCTGAGTGAAAGGTACCTGAGGTAACAATGAGTAAAGTTGGCAAGTGCACTTCAGCACTTTGGGGCAAGGGATTTGCAAATTTTACCAGGTCATTGAGACCTAGATGAACATGAGTACGAACGTTTGTTTTGATTTTTTTTTTGATGTAGAGATAGCATGTGATAAAGTGAATAGGCTTGAATTATGGAATGTTTTATGCAAATACAGAGTTGCAGGTTGATTGCTGAATGCAACGACTGATACATGATAGAAGCCTGAGAATAAACTGAAATCTTTGTGAATGGTTCAGCAGTGATTAAGAATGATTTGTAATGTCCCCCTTTGTGAATTTTAGATTGTATGATACAACAAGGAATATTTACTGTATCAAACACCAAGATGGTTATGTCTGACAGAGAAAATTGAACAGATTTTTATATATAAATTGGAAAAATAAATTGGAGCAAGTAGGTAAAAATATGAACCCTGTAATATATTCACTAAAGATGGGGAAATGGATGGAGGCATTTAAAGGTGTGCAAAATGCAGTGCAAAGGTTGTAGATAGGATGTGGTCTGTCGGAAGGGACGAATGTTTGTCAAAAGAAGGGAAAATGGATCTGTATAAAGGCAAGCTTTTGCCCAAGTTGATATATGAAGTGAAAATTGGATATGTCAGGAAAAATATATTGAATACAGGGGAAATGGGAGACAGATTGGCATCCACACTACATTCCGCTCTCCCATTGCCCTCCCAATTTCCATACCTGTTTCTGGGCAGGGTCGTGGCACACCACAAGGAGGAGCTGAGGCAACGTGGCATCACCCACATACTGAACGCAGCACATAATGCTTGGGGGAGCAAAGGAAACCAGACCTTCTATGGCTCAGAAATCTCTTACCTTGGCATAGCAGCAGAGGACTCCATAGATTTTGACCTCCGTGTCTATTCCCATCAGGCCTCAGAATACATCCACAAAGCACTAAAAGCCCCAGAAGGTGAGTGCCAGTCCTTGCCGAAACACCCAGGACTGAAGTCACCGGTTCATGTAGAAATCTTAGGCCGCATCCAGAATTTGAAGCAATAATAGCTCTACTGTACAACATTCTCCTTGTAATTCCCGAAACCTATTGCCCACGTGAAGCTCCATCTCAGCACTCAAATCCTTGACTATCAGGCTGAGATTCTGTATCAGGAAAGGATGAACCAAAAAAATGGCTCCACAGGGGGTGTTATTAGCCATGTCAGCTGGAAATGTTGGTAACTCACTGCAGTCCAACACAACAGGGAAAGGCTATCTTAAAATAAAACCGAAATAACTCTTTTTGATATTGTCCTCTTCTCTCTTCCCTTTCTCTCCCCCCTTATAGGAGAGATCCTAGTTCATTGCGTTCTAGGCCAAAGCAGATCAGCAGCTTTAGTTCTGGCTTGTATGATGATTTATCAGAACTTGTCTCTGGCTGATGCTGTTGAAAAGGTTCTGCGGCATCGAGCGGCTTCTCCAAATCGAGGATTCCTAAAACAGCTTCAAGATCTGGACCTGGAACTGCGGCACAAGAAAACCCAGTGTCAACTTTTGTGATGTGAAGAAAGGGAGAAAACTAAATGGTCTTTTGATAAGATATTTTTTAAAGGTTCTTGCACTTATCAACACCTCCACTTTTGCTTGAGCAGAATTTGGAAAGCTTCTATTTCCACACACAGGAGAGCCCAAGGAGAGCTCCAGAGATCCACCGAACACTCTCCTCTGACCCACCCTACTATCCGGACAGCAGCTACACCGGTACCTGTGGGGAGGGCCCAGGCAGGACAGGAGGAGGAATAACACCTTCTCAACTGTCTTTCCCTACAAGTGAGATTCAGAAATTTAGAGTCTCTGTACTAGTTAGTAATTAAACAGAGCCTCATTCTCCTGAAATGTAGGTTTCTAGGTCCCTTTGTAAACTAGAATGCATGAGGTTGGGAATTAAGCATTTCTGGATTTCTTTTAGGGAAGCTGCATCTATAGCTTGTAAGATTAAGAAGAGAAAGAAGTATTTGATCCTGCTTTTGGATTCGTTGGATGTAACGCTTCATTTGTACTCTTCAACAGTTTTGTAAGACCTCACAGAGAGAGAGAGAGAGAAAAAGAGAGGATGAAACCAACGTGTTTGTCTTATCACTACTCAAGTCTTCTTTCTTTGGCACATACACAACAATATATTATTGTCTGGAAAGGCTCATTTTTCACTTTTCCTTCCCGGATAGCTCCACGTTGTCATTCAGAAGACATGCACGGACACCACTGGAAAGCTAATAGGCTAAAAGCCAACCATGCCCATTTGACAGGAGTAAGAAAATATGTCGTGCCAGTAGCAACACCCCGAGGGTTACCACTTGAATGCAACTCGACTGACGAGGTGGGCTGTGGCTCACAAAAGCATATGTCTTTTAAGGACATTTGCTAGTCGGAAAAGGTGCTACCAGACTCCCGATTTTTAGCAACAGCAAGAAACGGTTGTGCCTGCTTCGACCTGTAAACATTTGGCATCTCAGTTGGGAGGGGAGGGGTCCGGCTGAGCAGGAATAGTGTCCAGCAGCTGTGCTCCTTTTCCTTTACTCCCTCCCTGCAGGCGCAACTGCTTTGCCATCACCATGAACTGGAATCATGTGGATCCATAATACTGCGACAGCATGCTCCTGTTTTCACCTGACAACCCAAACCATTCTGGACCATTTGAAGGATACTTACCAGCAATTGGTGAGCTCAAAGCCCAAAGTGTGCAGAGCCCCACCACCATTCCAAACACACACACACACACACAAGGCCTTATTGCAGTATGAAGGGTGGCAGAACCAGGAAGGAAGAGCTGGCTGTTCCCAATCCAGGAACAACCTGCCTTGGGAAGGGGTCCCCGTGCTTTAGAGTGTCTAATACATTAATTACAGGAAGTCCTCACTTACCCACTGCTCGTTCAGCAACCATTCAAAGCTACAGTGGCTCTGAAAAAGGAGATTTACCACCAGTCCTCAAAGTTGCAGCCATTGCAGCGTCCCGTAGTCACGTGATCGTCATTTCTGCCAGCTTCCAACCAGCAAATTCAATGGGGAAGCCAGCAGGAAGTCGCATGCCACACTTAGTGACCGTGGGTGATTCGCTTAACGACCACAGCCGGCACTTACATCGTAAGTCAGCACAGTCACGTGACGTTTCACTTTCTAACTGCATTGTTTAGCGATGGAGTTGCCAGTCCCAATTGCAGTTGGTAAGTGAGGACTACCTGCACGGACTTTAGTTCTATTCCAGAACTCATCAGGGGAAAAAAAGGTCATCTCTCTAATCATCTCCCTGTAGATAACGTGTTTCCCCACTGACAAAGGGCTTGGGCCTTGAGGGAGAAGATGGGTCCGTAGCCAGAACCCAGTAGGCCAGATAGTCAACCCCCACAGGGCTGAAATTCACTATATACCTCTTTCAGTGTATGTTAGTCAGAGTGTGCTCTTGAACGCTTCCAGCACAAGTTAGTTGAGTGTAGTGATGGAGATGCTGGATTTTTTTAAAAAAATCATATGGCATAGCAGTTCGGTGTTCATGCTGCTTTTTCTTGCTGGGAAATCCTTGTGAGGTCCAGCAGCCGGATGTGTGGACTATTTAGCCATGATGTTGCCTTGGGTGCACCACAAGGAGGCTACTACTGCACCTACACTGCACCGAGTTGGGCTGAGAGAGAGGGACTGGCCCAAGGGCACCCAGCCGGCTTTTATGCCTAAAGCGGGACTAGAACTCACAGACTCCTGGTTTCTAGCCCGGCACCTGAACCACTAGACCAAACTGGCTCTCGGTGCTGGATTAGAAGCCAGGAAACTGTGAGTTCCAGTCCTCCCTTAGACATGGATGTCACTTGGGTGACTTTGGGCCACTGTCTATCTCAGTTCAACCCACCTAAGATGTTGTTTGTGGGGAAAATAGGAGATGGGCACATTAAGTCTGCTTGAGTAGTACAAGAGGAGGAGGAGGATTGTGCAAAACAAAATGCTATAATGATATAATCCATGCATGGCAAAAAGACCCAGTAGGAATACTGCTTTGCCATTAAAAAACCCATATAGTGTTTCTGAAGCAATCCAATCCAATTTGGGGTCCAACAGAATCCATTGCCATATCCCACACCACCCATTTCTTTTTTCTCTACTAAGCACCAGTTTGAAATGCAGACAGTCCTTTGCTGACTGCTCCTCCTCTTCCACGTCAAACCTTTTTGGCAGGAATGCACAACTTCCACGTGTCAGGCTGTATTAAAGTCACAGGAGCAGAAGTCATGAAAAACTTAAAAACTAAAGCCAACTTAAGTGTGCCAAGGACAGAGAATGGGGGACAAAAGTCTCTGATAACCCAAGGTGTCCTAGGACACGATTGCTGACAATATTTGCTGGGAACTCATTTCCCACTACTGTATAGCAGTAACTCCTAACCAGGCACATTAAATTCCAGCTACATCATGAAAACCTTCCAAGTGCCAGGCCCTCCAATGTCTTTCACAGTGCTGGTGCTGCCCACTTACTCATATGCTCTGTGCTTGGGACACAGAGGCCTTATGTTGTGATGGCAGCTCCTGTAAGCAGAGTTTGAGAAGGGATGAGGTCATCCTAAATTTGCCTTTAGTCTGGGGCAAGGTCATGGGATGAGGCTTGTGGTAGCTCCCCACCTGAGAGCATGGATGTTCTAAAATGTTGCAGTGGCCCAGGAGGCTTCCCAGGTCATTCTAAAACTGCTCACCTCAGAGAAGCAGGGTGAGAACTTGTTAGAGGTAAAAGGTAAGTTATAAAATATAGTGTATGCTGATTAAAAACACTGGCATATGCAAGGAAGGGGGGACTCAAGTCCTTCTGTTCTTCCAAAGTTTAACTGTGGTCTGCTTCTGCTCCGTCTCTCTTTTTCCACGCTATTCCAGAGTTGGGAGGGTGGTGATAGACATTTAAAGATGTTGGGAGTCCTGGCAAATCCAGCATGCCTCATTAGCATGTGAATTAGCATGTAAATTGAGTTGTCCCACAATGCAACTCTGAGGAACTGTTTGTTGCCACTCCCACTTCCTCTCTCTCTCTTCCCCTTCTTCCACCAATCAAGATGGATGCTGCTCTCTTCATCAGGGCCATGTGCTTGGGCCTTGATGAAGAATTCAGCCCCTTTCTTCCACGTAGCTCTTGGCAGCTGTAGGGCTGAGAGTTTAGGGCAAACTATGTATTTAGAAAGAAAAGAAGAACAAAGGACTTCATCTTTGCCACCAAGATGGATGTAACAGAAGCAACAGTAAAGTCAGTAAAAAATTCTTTTACTTATCTTAACCTAATCTATCTAAGTGTGTGATTCTTTATGCTTGGGAGGGCTGAGTGTGTAAGATCAATAACCTGTGTTTCTCTGGCATACTCATTGAAGCTATCTAAGATAATTTTCTTTTTCTGTGTCAGCTTCTCAGCTGTGTTATAAGTTCTACTCCATTTCAGTGGTTCTAGCAGGCCACTAAATTGGCTTCAAAAGAGAAGGAAACTGTCCTGACAACCAGGAACCACGCTGAGACGAGGAATAAGCCTCTAGTGTTTTATTACTGCTACAGTAGACAGAAAATCCTACCAAACTGAAGAAGCGTGAGAAAACCCATAAAGATAAACCCAAAACTCAAGGCAGGTCCACTCTGAGTTTCTTCAAAGGAAAGTTCAAAGTCTCTAAACTACGCATGCGTTTTCCCCCCTGGATAGGGGCCCCCTCCTGCTCACCATCAGTGCTCATGACAGAAACCCTCCACTCTGGATTTTAACAAAAGGGGAAAGCTTCCCCATTATCTGAACACTTATTTTAACAGGTAGAGAATTGCAGCCATCAATCAGAAAGCACCTTAGCTGATCTGTTGTAAGAACTGTAATCTATACATTGACTAATTCATTGATTTTCTGCTGATCTGTGTAAATTGGGGGCACTCTTTCCTTTGATTAAAACTAATTACACCAAAATGACTGTGCTTAAAATAAAATGGCAAACAGTAAACAAATCAGGTCTTATGTAATGGTTGCCTATTCTAAAACACCATCAGACTCATGAGCAGGAATTCAAAGATATCTGATTTATTAAAGAATAGTGTGCAGGATCACAAAGAAAGCTGAGAATGATGAAAGCGCGCCAAATACAAACTAAAAACCCTCAGTACAAACGAGATCCCTCCCCCCGTAGAATCTTCCCAGGCTCACAATCCCAGGTGCTCCTAATGGCTTCTGATGGTCCGCGGGAAAAGTCCTTGAGCAGAGCACATAACCCAAACACATTCCATTGTAATGAATACAGATACAGAGCTTGGTACAAGGTTTCACAGCAGCTCCCTTCCAAACAGAAACGCGCGTCAGCGCCATGGCATGTGAAACGTTACGATGTATACTCTACGTTGAAACAGTGAACATGACATCTTACCATTTTGAAGAACCTATTACTAGGTTTGTCTCTTGCCAATGTAGGTTGGGCCACGTGGTTTGCGTAGTTTTTCTGCTGCTGTGTTCTCTGTCCGCCACACCCATGTGGCACCAGCTCTGCAATGACGTCAAAAGCAAACATATTTTCCATGTGGTTCATAGTCTGAGTCAATTGAAACCCGGAGAATTTGGGTGGGGATGACTCGGAATGCAGCATTTGACACAGATTCCCTTCCTACAAAGAAGGGAAACGAAAGTCCTAGAAAAAAGCAGGGCAAAAGCCACAGGGATGGGAGGAACTTGGATAATGTTTGTCAGGGCGTCCCCACATCCAAACACATGCAGGATGTGTCAGGGCCTGAACGAACAGCAAGAAATAGAAGTATCCAAGGAGAAATAAAATGTGGAGATTTCAAGAGGGTGTTTTGATGTGGTATTTGCTATTTGGATTGACACTCCAGGGGTGCGACAAGTAAACCTATTCCATCTCTTCATTCAGTCTATCGGCTTGGATAGCTTGGAAATCAATGAAAGGGTAATTATCGTAGACCTATCATCCATAGGCTGCAAATTCCAAATCATTGCTAGATGCTAATGTTTTGCCACCATCTAGCAATCCTCTGGGTTTTTCCAGCTTGGATCCGGTCATATTTAAATGATGTTCTAATTAAACCTGTGAGTCCTGGTGGGATCCGGAGCAAACAAAATTAAAAGCCTCTGTGGCACAGGTTGAACGTCTTATCTGGCCAGTCTCATGTTCTGTAACATGAATGTTTGAAGGTCTTCCAATCATATTTACATACGGAAACCACGCCAGAGGCATTAAAGCCAGAGACTTAACTGAAGTCAGCCATTTTGATTATTATTTTCTCTGCTTCTGTGTGCAGTTCCAGAGCAACACCTAGTGTTCAAAGTGGGGAGCCTACAAGTGCTTGTTTTTCACCTGTCCTGTAGGCAGTGGAAAACTTCAACTTCTGTCATGTTGCAGCCCAACTCAAGTAATCCATTGAGAGCAGATCCAGGCTGCTTATGCTCTAGAACAGTTTGAATAATAGCTGCCTGAAAACTGCTTTCTGAAGTTTGCCTAACGGCAGGGGACAAGGCGAGCAGGAAGTGGGAAGCTGTCCCACCAACCAGCAAAGGTTGGAACCGCCTTACCAGCAGACCTCTCGCTTCTGGCTGCGAGGTGGAGAAACCTGACTCTCCAGCAGAGCCAGTTACACAAAGGAAGCTATGATTTCCAGTGAAGTCTTTCCCGAGCGTGGTTGCGTTCATTGGCAAAGCCATATGGGATGGGGCTCAGCAGATTGTCAGGTCAGGGACACATGAGGGGCAGCTTGGCTCCTTCAGCCATGACTGAAAGTGTGACGGGTAGGGGTCTGCTTTAGATCTCACCCCAGCCAGGAATTCGTTAGGCAGCCTTTGATGACCCCTCAGCTGCAGATCCCAAATGTCATGAAAATGGATTTGTAAGCTCAGTTCTCGGACATCCTTTCTGTAATAGGGAATGTGATTGCAATATTTTGTCATTAAGTATATTGTAAGGCTATGGAGAATTTAAAGAATAATCTTCAACAGTTACAGTGGGGACAGAGCAATGGGAGGAAGATCTACGCCAGCAAGCATTATGCAAACATTGCACAGTGGCTGGATTAGCAGCCCTCCGACCAGTTCACTGCGTCCCGACAGCTTCTGGTGCAGCATAGTGGGAATTCCTCACCCCCTGAGCGTCTTGCCATGGCTGCTGGAGACGCCCGCTTGCCAGTCGCTCCACCCATTGCTGCTCTTACTGAGCTGAGACATGGCGGCTGATAGAGCCAGCTTTCCTTACTGCAGTCTTGAGGAGTTCACCTCCCAACACTCCACCAGCGGCTTTTCTCCACAAAGAAGAAAAGATTGAGGGTCTGTTGTGGGCAGGAAGCCATTTGCCTCTTCCCATTTTATTCACACGAAGGAGGGATGACCATGAAAGCAACTCTGATGCCCAGAGACAGGGAGGCTTTCAATCACCCATAGCTGAAATGAAGAGGCTCATTATGCAGGCTGCTCTGCCTATTAGAATTGTCGGGATGTTCCTGGCCCCTCAGCGTTGCAGTCTGTTGCTCTCCGGAAAACTGGCAGCCAATCGGAAGTCTGCTTCACAGCTCCTAGGTGAAGAGAGACATCTCATCCAACAATGCCCAGCTGAGATCAAAGCACATCTTAGCAGCTCCATATGCAATTTATATGCAAATTAAAATATGCAAATTAAAAAACAAAACACCGCTGGAGCAAGAAGAAACTGCAACTTGTAGAGGGGGTGGTTTGTACACACCCATCAGCTGAACGGTGGAGGCTTCAATCAAGATGTCACGTATCTTTAGGAAAACACTGTTCCTCATTCAGAGGCTTAACCACCTTAATCCCCTTGTCTCTTCTCAGGAGGAAACCTCTAGAGCAGGGTTTTTCAGACTTCATAACTTTAAGATGGGTGAACTCCAACTCCCTGAATTCCCCAGACAGCATGCTGGGTGTTGAAGTCCACCCACCTTTAAGTTGCCAAGTTTGCAAAACACTGCTCTAAAGGATATCCCAGCAGGATATCGGTAATCAACATTCCCTATATTTTTAATAGACTCTGTATTTTTAATAGTAACAAAACATAAATAATTGGATTTAGCTGGATTTAAATTTTATGCAGCCCCAGGGTAGAATACCAACAGGACCCTTTTAAAAGTTCAAGGAAAAATTATTGCAAAGTTAGCCTCTCCCACTCAACCTATACATCTAGAATCCTGTCTCAGCTGCCAGACTCTTCCCAGGCTATATTTTTAGGAATCTTGAGCTACTTGTGCAGTTATTTGGAAAGTGTTTTTCTCAACTTTCCGCTCCAATTACAGAGTGCAGGGGCCAGGAACAAGACCGAACGCCAACCACTAGTCAAAAGTATCAGAAACTTAATCCACAAACTCACCCTGTAAGAACAGTGTTGATCCAACACAAACGGAGGGTCGGGTATCAGTGACTGGGAAAAGAAAGGATTAGCAACAGGCTTTATTGCTCATGGCTGAAACAGAGAAGAGCCTGCAAGGATTTTGCAGAAGATAAAAAATGAAATAACGAACTGGAACCAGGTACCAGCCTTTCTTTTTGTAATAACTGTAACTTGAAGAATGAGCTTGTCTTCTTATGTAGCCTCCTCTGATCTTTATTCTACTAAAATAAGCTCTCACGGCTAGAGAGGAATCTTTGCAGCTGACTAGGAACCTCATGTACAGCGTGACAGGGAGCTTACAAGTTCCAGTGTTTTCTTCCCAGGGAATGAAAAGCAGTTTTCAAAGCTTTTGTGAGTCTGGTGGGGGGAAATTTCCCCAACCACTGAAGGAACTTGTGCAGGGAGAAATTCTCAGAGTCAAATCCAGAGCCCCCCAAACTTCAGTGTTATTTTAAACTGTTTCCTTCTTAAGGGTCAGGAGATGCAAGGACATCTAATTTGTGATGTGATTTGGCCGCGAGTGTGTTCTAATATTAGATTGGGATAAAAATGCGCATGTGTCCTCTTCTGCCAGGAAGACACAGATTTATTTAAAGCAGGGATAGAGTAAGTGGCCTCAGGCAAAACTAGCTATTTGCCACTGTGAAGATAAATGTCAAACAGACTGAAGTCATTCAGCCATATATTCCCATCTTCACTGTGAAGATGTCTGATATTAACTGGCTTTTCCAATTTTCTATAAAAGTAAGAAGGGGAGAGAAGATATTACTGAGTTCCAAGTGGTCAGTGCAATGCTTGTTAACCTAAAAAATGTCTTGGGAAACAGTTTCTATCTGCACCAGCCCAACCATATTGCTCCTTACTATCCAAGGCCAAGGAGGCAATCAGTACCCTTGAACATTGCCTGGAGTAAATAATGAGCTGGATGAGGGCAAAGACACTGAAATTAAACTCAGATATTGTTGGTCAAGAAGAAACCAGATTTGGGGACTGAAAGAGCAGGCTTACAGCTTGGACATGCTCCTTCAACCTCACCTGGATTCACTGGATTACCAGGTACAGGCAGTGGGGACAAACATTTCCACACAATTGCACCTGGCACACCAGCTGCATCTCTTCCTGAGCTGGTTGCATCTGACAATGGTCATCCATGCCTTGGTTACATCCTGTCTTGATTATTGCAATGTGTTCTACAGGGAGCTACATCTCGCATATCAGGGGTAAGCAATATTATGCAGTATGCAGAAAAGGAGCAAGAAATAGTAAGCCAAAGAACTTAAAAACATGAGATTAGAGAAAAGGAGAACTAACAAAAACTAGTCTATACCAGCACAACTCACACTCCATACCTTTTTCTCTTTACAAACACTCCGTGCTTCCACCACATCCATAAATAGCTTCCCACACTGGTTTTTTTTGTGTTCTGTAAGCTTCTCATCTCTCTGTTCTTGAGGATCTCATCACTTCAGTCCAACCACTATGGTCTTGGTCTTCCTCTTCCTCTTGAACTCTTTCTTCATGTATTTGTTTTATGATTTGGTCCTCATTCACTCTCTCTCAAATCTTGATGTCCTTCTGTACTGTTCACTGACTTTGTATTCAATCCCCAACCATTCAGCAACCATTCCTTCTCAACTGCCACACAGGGTTCCATGCTGATCCGGAAGAAGGAGCCTCTTTTTCTCAATGACCAACAAAGAAGCCACAGAGGAAAAGGATACAGCAATCTAGAAAACTAGTTACATGCAGAATATCGTAATAAATGGAAAACCTGATTCTTTTTTTTCCAGAAGGGCCAGTGGGGATTCATCATGTGAACAGAAGCATAGAGCAGCCATGATCAATATAAGCACCTCTTCCTCCCAGAATCATAGTCCAGAAAGGAATAACCATTATGAGACCCCAGCACTCTCTGAACTGCAGAGACTGATATGGACCAGAGGAGGATCTGACAACCATGTGGACCAAGTGTGGCCAAACCTCTACCTTGGAGATGCGTAAGGAAATGGCAGGAGTCCTTTTGGTTGCTTAGAAGTGTTAGCTACTCACTTTTTCAAAAATGTCCTCAAGGTGCCTTCACCTCCAGAGATTCCACAGGGAATAAGGAAACAGGCCCATTAGCACTTTTGCCCGTCCAACAAGGGTGGTTACAAGACATGATCAAAAAAGTCAAGAAGGTGGCAGTGACAACACAATCAAGACTCTGTCTGTTTTTTACGTGCATCGCATCTTGACTTTTCTTGACCATAACCTTCGACATCCTCTGAAGATTTCTGCCATGCTTGCAAAAGACTCTGCTGCTTGATTTATCTCTAAGTGTCCATCTATGATTTATCTGCCCTCCTGAGAGGGAGAGGGAGGGAGGCCCATTGGTACCACTAAGACTCTTGGGAAAGGAGGAGACCTATTGCTGGAGGGCTGGGAATGTCCCAAGGTGGGGAGCCCAATGCAGTGTAATACAATGGAATGGAATGGAGTGGTTAGCTGCCCACTCAATTTCACAATATTTATTTATTTTGCAACATTTATAAACCACCCCAATCTGACCAACTGGGTTCATAAACAGACCAAGGAAATCTCCCACCCTCCCCCAGCCCATGAAGTTTGTGCTTTCTGTTGGAATTATCAGGGGTCAACTCAGCATTGTCTCATAAGCATAAGGGGGTCTTTCTAGTAAACGCATCTCTATTGTGCTTGTGGGAAGTCGCAAGGGTCACCTGATTTCCACTTCCTCCTCCTTCTTGGGTTTGGGGATTAACTATCTCCATTACCTTTTGGCACACCTGCAAGCAGGAGGTGCTGCAGAATGCAGCTCTCGTCCCTTTCATCTCGCTTGCACACAGACATTTCTATTTCCATAAAATGTCTACAAAGAACCAGTGATGGTTTGCAGACTAACACATTTTAATAAATGCATAAGCTTTTGTGAGCTCATGAAACTAGACTCCTAGATGCCACAGCAGACTCCTGAATTCCGCATACCTGGCTAATTGTTTTCATAATCCATACTGAAGGATCATTAACCATCAGAGCAATCTTGACTTTGTAAAAACCATTCCAATCAAAATGCTCGCAATGATGTCTAGAAGAGTGTTTTCCAACCATGGCAACTTTAAGATGTGTGTGGACCAACTCCCACAATTCTGGGAATTGAAGTCCACATATCTTAAAGTTGCTAAGGTTGGAAAACACTCTTCTAGACATCATTGCTGGCATGTAAACCAATGCTAGGCCCAAGTGGAGTGAGGAAACGGTGTCAATCAACCCATATTTCATGATAAAAGCTGAGCATTTTTCACTTTGATCAAGAGATTTGCACAGGGCTTTCAGACATCATAGCTTATGAACAAGTTAGGATAATTCCTGGAGGTCCATTCAGAGGAAGGAAAGCAAATTCTGCTTGCTTGTTTTTTGCTCCAATAACTAACCAGGGAGGACGGACCAAGTGGGGCAAGGAGGATCTATTATTACCTGACTGAGTGGGTTGCAGGTAGCTGAAATTCAGTGGACAGGAGCCCCTGTGGGTTTCAGCCTGAAGTGTGAATTGGAGCAGGAAAGAGAAAGGATTATGGCAATGAGTAGGGAGATGAAGCATAGGAGATCATTCCTCTCACTTTCCTGAGACTCTCTCCAAAGACTGTTTCAGTAAGTTCTTTTCAATATGGCGCATTAGCAGAAGTCTTGATTGTCTTTTGACAGATGGGCAGCTAGAAGTAAAACAGTTCTTCAGAACACTGGCATTACTCATGTCCTCAATGCAGCAGATGGGCCCTACAACATCAGTACTGGAGCTCGCTATTACCGAGACCTGCCGATTCAATACTACGGAGTACCAGCTTTCGATGACAACTCGTTTGATATAAGCATCTTCTTTCACGAGGCTGCTGATTTCATACACAAGGCCTTAAAAACTGCAGGAGGTAAGAGAAGGTAAAAAATGAGGAATGGCCTCAGAAAAGGGGTTATGCTTTCACTGGCTGGCTATGGAGGCTGAAAGCTATTACTTACTCTGATTCAGAAAAGCCTTTCAGGGCAGAGTGAATCTTCTTGCCCATATCTAGCGAAGGGCATAGCGTGAAAGGAGCTTTGTTTAATTGGTCTTTCATGCTCAGAGCCAGGATTTTCTATACCAAGTAAATAAGAAAAAGAGGGAAGTTTGGAAGCTTGTGGGCTTTACAAAGTAAAAGCAAGATGACCTCAAGTTGAGTTCAGCTCCTGCTAACTTCATGTAGACAACCATGCAGCATTCTTGGCAGAATTGGTGCACTATTGCCTTCTTCCAAGATGGTTTTCCAAGTCTTGCCAAGAGCCCAGTCTCTTCAACAGTGCTTGGAATAATAATAAATTATTATTATTTATAGCCACCCCACTCCGAAAGACTCTGAGCTGCTGCCTGGAATAGCATCTCAGCATCCCAGAACAGGACACATTATAGAAATAGGTTCTTCCAGAAATGTATTGTGAACCAGTGGTGTCCACAAATGGGGCAGGTGGCAGGAGATTGTATATAATATTCTGCACAGACTTTGTTGCCCTGAATTTGTTTGATGCTTCAACCAACTTTGTTCCTGGACTTGCTCCTGCAAAGGAATTCAGCCTTCACATTTTTCTTTTGATTTCTTGACCTGCCTAAATGTGTGACTGATGCTGCTATGCCCAAGGGGCCTGGTTTGGATGTGATCTATTAATCCTGGGGTTTAGCTTTTTCCCTGATCACCTTTTGCATATAGGATGCCAAGAGATTCTTAAGAATCCCCTTGGCAGATGAAACAGTCATGACTTTTTTAAGAAGGGTGATGGATTTTCTCCCTCTCATTTGCCACCATTAAAAATGCAGCCAGTATGTTTAGAGTTAGGCAGAAAATAAAGATATGGATTATGAAACATGCTGTTCTTTGCACCTGTGTGATTCTTACTATTTCCTATTAAAAGTTTATTTATAGCCTTGCCTGCCTCAAATAAGATATGTTTTGTTGCAATTTATGGTGTGGGGCTTTATTTGTCTTGGCTTAGTGCTGTTACTGCTGAACCTCATCCAATCACTTATCTAGGGCTATCCAATCTATGGTTGTCAAAATCCAGACACTATGAGAAAGTAGCAGAAAACTTTACTCTCTGTAACCACCTAGATTTCTGTAACTCCAATCTGGCAGCCTTCCACATATGGTCTGCAGGAAGATATAATCTTAAACTATATATTACGGAGCGATTGGTGTGCTACACTAGCACAGCTTGTTTACTACCATGAACCAAAGCTCAGCTTCCAATAATGATGTAACGTGAATTTCATGTAAACGCAGGCCAAGATTATCTGCCACACAAAACAGTTTAGAGAGATTGAAAAGGGTTTGGTGAAGAAAATCAAGATGATGGCCATGATGATGCAACTGAAGCTCTGCCTGGTTTTTATGTGTGTTGCAACACACAAAAATCAGACAAAGCTTCAATTGCACCATCACAATCACCACCTTGACTTCTTTGACCATGCCTTGTAGACCACAAGGTGGACCATTAACGCTACATGATCCATATGCATTCAAAGTCCCTCTTATTATGTCTTTGCAGGCAAGGTGTTTGTCCACTGTGCTATGGGGTTAAGCCGTTCGGCCACTCTAGTGGTGGCTTACTTGATGATCCATGAAAATCTGACACTTGTGGAAGCCTTGAAATCAGTGGATTCTCACAGAGGCATCTGTCCAAACACAGGATTCCTCAGCCAGCTCCGAGCCTTGGATATCAAATTAAACAATGGGGGGAAAAAGATATAATGCTGTGGGGAAAGGGGACTGAATAAAACTGCAGATACAGGAATTCTACAGTAATAATGCTTTCATTTGGAATAATTCAGTCGGCAAACCTTCATTTAATCTAATAAACCTCAAGGAGCACAGTGAAAAAATGGGACTAAAATTAAATATATGGAAGACCAAACTCATGACAACAGGTAGAACAACCAGCCTTAGAACTGGCAAGGAAGATACTGAAGTGCTGGAGAGCTTCTGCCTTTCAGGATCGACCATCAGTAGTAAAGGAATAAGCAGACAAGAAATATACCACAGACTAACACTTGGTAGAGCAGCCATGAAGGCCTTAGAGAAGACATTCAACTGCCATGAGGTGTCTATACCTACAAAGATCAGAATAGTGCAAGCCATGGTATTCACTGTGATACTCCATGGAAAGGGAAGTTGGACTTTTTAAAAAGCAGGATAGAAT
Organism: Candoia aspera; assembly: GCF_035149785.1. Classification (NCBI taxonomy): domain Eukaryota; kingdom Metazoa; phylum Chordata; class Lepidosauria; order Squamata; family Candoiidae; genus Candoia; species Candoia aspera. The sequence continues at coordinate 90,281,956 of NC_086158.1, read as the reverse complement.
GATTATTGACAGTTTTGAACTTTAGTGTTGGAGAACAGTCCTGAGAATACCATGGACACCCAAGAAAACAAACAAAAAAGATCATTGAACAAATCAATCCATAGTTCTCACTGGAGGCACAAATGACCAGGCTCAAATTACCCTACTTTGGGCCCATTATGTAAAGACCTAGTTGTCTGGAAAAAGCTCTGATGCTGGGAAAGGAAAAGAGAAGAAGAGGACAACCAACAGAAAGGTAGGTGGACTCAGTTACAGTGGCAATGAGTGCACCGTTGGAAGACCTGAAGGACCAGGACAGGGACAGATTGGCATGAAGAAAATCTATGTGTGGTTGCTAAGAGCTGAAGCTAACTTGATGGCACATAATCAAATCATTTGATATGAATCAAGTTCAAAACTAGATTGTATTATTGGTTTTCACCCAGTGAGATATGATCCGCATCAGGAACTCTGCCTCCCCTGGCAGAGATCCCAATGATTCCATCATCATTTCTGCCTTTTGGAGAGAGAGAAAAGAAGACAAGGAAGAAGAGTGGGAGAACATTAGGGGAAGGCAAAAGGGAGTTGGAACTAGTAAACAAATAAGTACAGTGGTTTCCATGTCTCCAAACTCCAAGAGTTATTTATTTATTACATATAGCCCATATATTTTCTAAATAAATACCTCCATGGAAAGTTTTCCTACCAAATGCCTCATTAGATTAATGGGAGCAGAACTTCCATCGCTTTCATTCATTGCAATGGAGATCATCTCAGAAGAAATTCTCGGTGGAATATACAGTATGCAGTGGTGTCCACGGAAGAACAGGAGGTTTGGAAAGTCAAGATGGCAGCCACCACCCCATGACTGAAGGCCCACACATTATTTATATGTGTTGCCTCTGTGACACATGTGAAAAAGGGGAGGCACTTTGATCATGCAGTTATGGCCACCATCGTGATCTTTTTGATCTCTCCTCAAAAACACCCTGGAATGTATGGTTCAGTTACATCCTTGTCACTTATTATTAATTAAAAGGTGTCTTTCCTGTGTCGAGTGTGGTACAGAAAAAAAAAAAGCAGATTCTGTCCAGTAAACCTGTTCATATGTTACTTGTTTTACAATGCTGCTTTAAACGGTTGTTTCTACTCTGAACCAAAAATAAATACTATACAATAAAGATTTTGCTTTGCACATTAATTTTTAAACAATTTAATCTTTTAAAATCTAATTTAATTTTTAGTATTTTATCAAATTACAATTTACACTTTCTTTAAAAGGATTACTAGTTAACAGCCTAAATAGCAAAATAACAAGGTAACTGTATTATTATTGTATAAAAATCTATCTAGTTTAAAAAAAAACCTAAACTGTTGTATATTTTTTAAAAAGTTATATGGCAGAAGAAAAGAACCCTATACTAAACTATTTAGGGAACAAAAACAACAATAGAAAGGGGGGAAAAGTAGGCAATTAAAAAAAATCTTAATCCATAACTGCAGCTGAGAATTGGTGCAAATTTCATTATCACTACAAATAAGATGGATTTAAAAGTGCACAAACATAGGTCCTCACCTTATGTATTATTCTGAGAAAACGTATTTGGTTTATCAACTGTTAATGAAGTTGTTAAACCACCCCTCCATTGAGGAAAAAAATTTGGTTGGTGAGCAGGATGAGAAAACAAGGGAGGCGTCATGATTTCTTTCACCAGCAGGTGGCAGTATAAATCCAGTTTACTAGCTACATCTTTTGCTTGAGATTGGAGACAAGACAAGAAAAAATGGGATGTTTTCAAAGATGTGTATAAAAACTGGGAAATCAATTACCGTGGGATTTTTTTTTCTGAACAGTACTAGATATATCCTGAAATTTGCCTGCAGTTAAGTGGAATGCAATGCATTGAAATCTACTGCTCTTCCCAAGTTCCATCCAACACATTGACCATGCAGGTTTCAGCATCAAATAATCTCTTTTCCTTTCTTCTCCTCTTTCCTTTACCCCATGAGAGCTACTTTTAAAAAAGTGAAGCAGGATCAGGCCTGGTTAATGCTTTGATGAGAAATCCCAGAAACTCCCAAGGCCATTACAGACCCAATGTGGGAAACTGAAAAACATCTCAGAAAAAGGCAGGGATAACTATTTCTCAACTGTGGTCAAGAAAACTCCATGGAGGAGTCACCAGGAGTCCTGCTCGATGGAGACTTTACTTTTATCTCTGCACCTACAACCCCAGCTGTTTTCTGTAATCCCTTACCTAATAAATAGATCCGAACTTCTCAAAGTATCCCTGTAATTTGGTGCATATTTGATTTTATTCTACTAAATATATGTTAACGTTCTTACGGACCAACCTAGACCTTGTGAAGGAGCCCATTATAAGAAGATCCTCTGGACCTCTAGGGGTCCTCATCAGGAGCACCCACGAAGGTGTGGGTCAAAAGAGTCAAAGTGGTGGCTGTGGCCATGTAATCAAAGCCCCACCTCTTTTTTATGGGTATCGTGCCAAAAAAGGCACTTGGATCACAGGGCTGCAGTCTCCACCTTGACTTTTTTGATGCGGACACCCCTGGTCCCCATATTAGTCTCAATTTGAGACACCAATCAGCCATCTGCATTTGACGTTTTCCACAATCCATTTGTAAGATCACATGCTTATGCTCAAATGTGGCAGACAAAGGAATCCAAACTATCTGAGCAAGACAAAACCGCCTTCTCTTTGAAACACTCTCGTCTTTGTTCAGAAGGAAGCACATGACAGCAGTGAAGACAGCCTCCTTGTTTGCTTTCCTTCTGCACGACAACAAGCAGTTCCTGGAACGGCCTCCCTACACCCTCACGTGGGAACGTGAGACCCAAAGACACTTTGGAAGGTCATTCATTGCTGAGGTATTTCAGATGATGGGCTCCTTTCCAATCCGGGCCCAGCTGCCTCTCACCCTGAAATGTTTGGAAGTCCGCTATCAGAGGGGAACACAGATCATGGTTTATAATTAACGCAATTAAAAATAGCAATTGAATAAACCAAATGCAGCAAACAGGCTGGGGAAGCTGTTGTGTAACCAGCAACCCAGAAGGAAACGCCAGAAGAATGTCATGATCTAAAACTGTCCCAGGCAGCCGGAGAAGCTGGACCCCCAAAAGGCAAGTACTTTTGAGCTTGTTGACAAACTGATATTTACTGAATTTGGTGCATGCATGGGGTAGCGCAGTGTCTTTTCCTGAGCAGCTGAACGACAACTGCAATTGCATGCTGTGTTTTCTGCTTCTTTGGGACACGCCAAAAGAGCTGGCTCAGTTCCTGCCAGTTCCTACTCAGCAACCTGTCCTTGGTCCGTAGGGGTGATGTAGGTCTTTCTCTGAGTAGGTGGGGAGAAATCCAGGCAGGCTGTCTGAAGGGTGCTGTCTAAGTGCAGAGGAAGGTCAAGAACAGCTTAAGGATATGTATTTATGTTAGGGATATCCTTATGCAGTTCCAGGACTGGAGTGATAGTTCTGCATCTCCAAATCCATCCAAGCAGAAAGTTGAATACCTTTCGTATTCTAAGCCAGTCTGATGCCTCTGGCAGTCCAAGCAGAAACGTCCCCATCATTAGTGTCGTAGGATCACAACCTTTACCAGGAACAGGAGAGGAGTATCACGTTAAGGTCCTTCCACAGGAGGTCTTTGCACCTGGCCAGAATCAATTCCTGACCTCTGTTATCTCATGACATTGCCTGTGTTCGACAGCTGGGCCAATTTATTTTGGGCTCAGTGATAATGTATCTCAGCAGTATATTAGCATTTACTTTGAAAAGCAGTGGAACATGCAGTAAGTCCATTACACCATTTGCTGGTATTCCTGCCTTGCCCCATTTCCTGGCTCCTTGGGGACAGCCACCTTGGCAGGTCTTTTAAGGAGAAAGGTGGCATGAAGGGTTTTTATCTCTTCCTCATAAGAACTGCTTGGATTTTATGTACAGCCAAATAAATGTACAGAATATGAAATCAGTCTATGGATGGGAGAGTTGTATATGCAAGCAGTTTATTTCCCTTTTGCATGGAGTACAGAATGAAGGGATTTTTGTTACTCTAGGACCTGTGGCAGCTCACAGTGGGGCAATGGTTAAATGAGGTTCTTTGTTCCTTCTTGTCAGAATTCAAGATTATCAGATTTGAAGGTGATTATGGGTCATCTTCAAGATGCTTTGAAGGTTAGGGGGATGGAAGCTGTGATTGTGGGGAAGTACCCTCTATCTTTGTCTTAAGCAGAAAGCCTTGGGCTGGCCAGCAGTTTTAAGCACCATTTTAGTATGTAAGCATGACTAACAAATTAAAGCAAAATTTATTCATATTGTGGAATCTCCATTTCAAGGTGTGAGGGTGTTATACTGCAAGTTTTGACCATTTTTAAGAACAAAGAAGGAATTGGAGGTTCCAGGACTGGGAATGGTTGTCTGAACTGCCTGCACGCCTGAGAAGGCAGGCAGAGAAGCTATGACTGCAATTGCTTGAATAGCTCAGATCCTAGAAAGGGGAGGAAAAGCCTAAGGAAGGAAGGACAAGTAATGGAGGTTGGTTGGACCAGGAAGCAGGATCTGGGATGTGGGAAGGCTTCTGGCTATGGCTCCTGTCCCCATGGCTGGTCCAGATATCAGAAGGCACAATAATGCCCAAGAGTTGAACTTTGGCTGCCTGATTCATGGGGGTCCCCACTGAATTACATAAGGTGTTTCAAGACAGCACTTTGTAATTTAGGGGCAGTTCCTTGAATTCCAGAAGACCATGGAATCCACCACTCTGAACTGCAGGACTTCCAATGCACCAGCTGGTGTGGACAGTCATCATCTGGTGGACCCATCCAGGTCCTCCAAGGTAACCTGGCAGGTTCTCTTGGGAGGAAAGAAAGAGGTAGAGGAGTACAGCACACATAGCTTTGATGCTCTGCCAAAATCTTTCCCTTTTGCCAGACTTTACAGCCTCCCCCTCTTCTGTCCCTTTGCTGCTCAGCAAAACATTCTTCCCCTCCTCCATCTCTGCCAGTTCCCTTTACTCTTCCTTTGAAGCTGTCCTGTCCTTCTTCTGGAGTGACTGTTCCCTTCTCCTCACCATTTCCAGAGTACTGTCATCTTCTGGACACAGAAGCACCAGGGCTGGGGCTGAATACTGGGGTGGGGAGGGTGGGGGTGGGATTGTTTCTTCTGGCAACAACAACAAGTCTTCCTAGAATGCTTCTGCCTCTTTTCCTTTTAGGGGCAAAAGTTACCTCCCATGCCATGCATTGTGAGCAATGCTAGATTGACCTAAGGAACAAGACAACATCACATGAACAGAGGCCAGAACGATACAGCAATGTTTTATTAAAAAAAAAAAACTGCAAGAGTTACGAATTTATGTCAAAACAATTTTTCCCCCTGCTATAGAACTTAGGAAACTGTTTATGCAGTACCAGAACCAAGTCAGTGAACTTCACCCAAGAATTCCAGGAGACTACCGCTACATTTTTACAAGCTTCATTTTAGCAGTCCAAGTATCTCACATTCCATCTCTCAATCACACAAACCACATATACAGCTCAAGAAACTCTACTTGTCATTGGCCAACTAACTGAAGGGGTGGGTAGAGTCCAGGAGAGCTCTCTGAGATGATATTCAATGGAGTAGAAGATGGGGCTTCTCCTTTCTCCAGCTTTTTTTAATATATGATGTTGGACTCTCTCAGCATTGTAGTTTGAGTTGTAACTGATTGATGATTCTTCATCAGTATTCATCATCCAACTTTGTGGGCATCATTAGGATGTTCTTGTTTGTGCTCGGGGAATACAACAAAGTTGTTGAAATGATGGATTCAAGAATTCTCTGTCCCTTCACTGCCTGGTACATTTTGGAATTTCTTTGAACTTATTGTATATACCATCCATTGTGACTTCCAGTGACAACTTCCACCTTTTAATGGCTGGCTATTAGCATATTCTATAACACAGGCTGTTTTTTCACAACATGCTTAACACCACCAGATCACCTTATTGGTAGTTCTGGCAGCACACCATCCCATAACTGGCTAAAATACATCACTTCTCCAGAGCTAGGGCTGTGCACGGTCTGAAAATGACTCAGGAGAAATGCTTCAGGACTCCCATAAGCACAGCCCATCTCTGTTATTCAGCAAAGCAACTAGGGCTTTTTAGAGCTTCACTATAAGTGTAACGATTGCCTAAACCCAAATACTCAGTCTCACAAGCTCGGGCTTAAAGATAACTGATTTATTAAAGGAATAGTATGCAAATACAGAGAAAGCTGAGAATGAGCAAAAGCGCGCCAAATACAAACTTAAAAGCCTTGCTTGTAAGCAGGTCCCGCCCCGTCGCCCGTCAGGACGCTCCCCCTCCCAGGTGCTGAAAGCCGTTAGACGCGCCTGGGAAAGTAACCTTGAACAGGAGCGCAAACCCAAACATGCATTCCAAGCCCTCAAAACAATGGAGGGCGAAAGAATGGAAAAACCCCGGGTGAAGGAACACGGAACAGAGAATGACATGTGAAACGTTACAATGTTAACCAGACATTAGAATGAGAACATGACATATTGCCCCCCCAAAAAAAACTAGGGAGCCGGTTTGTTAGGATAGGCAGAGTGAAATTGGGCTACGAGACGAGGAGAATGCACGTCTGGAGCAGCAACCCATTCAGGATGAGGGAAATGTTTCCAGCGGACGAGGTATTGTAAAGCGGAGCGCTGGCGTCTGGAGTCGAGGATAGATGCCACCTCGAAGTGTTGCTGGTTGTCAATCATGAGGGGAGGTGGAGGAATGGGTTGTGGATGCCAACGGTCTGACGACAGGCAGGGTTTGAGTAAGCTACAATGGAAAACAGGATGTAAACGTTTAAGGTTGTGAGGCAAATCAAGTTTAAACGTAACAGGGTTCAGCTGAGCAACAATTGGAAAAGGACCGACAAATTTAGGACCAAGTTTTTTAGAGGGTTGTGGGGACTTGATAAACTTAGTTGATAAGTAGACTTTATCCCCGACCGCAAAGGATGGTTCTGGGGAACGCTTTGCATCGGCATGGCGTTTATAGGTAGCTTGGGCATGGCGGAGAGCGAGTAGAATATTAGACCATGAGTCTTTGAGAGAGTCCGCCCAGTCAGCGAGGGTGGCTGGTAGCGGTTGAGGATGAGGAAGTTCAGGAATCGGAACAAATTCACGTCCAAAAACTGTTTTAAAGGGAACTTGACCAGTGGTTTGATGAATGGCATTGTTGTAAGCGACCTCAGCAAATGGGAGTAAATCGACCCAGTTGTCTTGTTGGTAGTTAACAAAAGCCCTGAGGTATTGTTCCAATGTAGAATTAACCGCCTCTGTAGATCCGTCCGTTTCCGGATGCCAGGCGGTAGAAAGCGACTGTTTCGTACCCAAAAGTTTCAAAAATGCCCGCCAAAATTGTGACGTAAATTGTGTGCCCCTGTCAGTCACCAAACGGGCGGGGATACCGTGGAGGCGGTACACGTGGATGAGGAAGAGGCGTGCCAGCTGTTGTGCGGTGGGGATAGAAGCGCATGGGATAAAGTGGGCTTGTTTGGAGAAAAAGTCTTTAACAACCCAAATGACAGTTTTGCGTTGACTAGGGGGTAGATCAACGATAAAGTCCATGGAGATATCCTGCCAAGGGACAGATGGAGTGGCAACGGGTTGAAGGAGACCTTGGGGCTTGCCTGGTTTGCGCTTTATCACCGCACATACAGGGCACGCAGTGACATATTCCTTCAAGTCTTTGAGTAAAGTTGGCCACCAGAATTGGCGGCGAACGAGGTGCAAAGTTTTTACGTAGCCAAAATGTCCAGCTAGCTTGTCATCGTGGCAGCGCTGGAGGATGGTTTTTCGCATTGCTTCGGGTACATAGAGACGATCGTTGCGCCAGGCAAGATCATCGGTGAAAGTTAAAATGTGTTTATTGGTTTGCAACCAAGTATCTGTTTTAAGGTGGGAGAGCAACTGTTGTTGCAAATCGGAGGGAATTGACAAGGGCGGCGGGCGGCTGGAAGGCAGAGCGGCTGGAGGCGGAGTTGATTGCACTCGGGTCTGGCTGCGAGTCACTGCTGCCAAACTTAATTGTTTGTCGGTCCAGACGGTGCTTTGGACCGTTGGCCCTGGGCCAGCATCTTGGGGTCTGCGCGAGAGTGCATCAGCTAAAAAGTTTTTCTTGCCTGGTATAAATTTAAGAGTGAAGTCAAAGCGGCTGAAAAACTCAGCCCAGCGCAGCTGTTTGGGACTGAGTTTCCGACTGGTGCTTAAAGCTTCCAGGTTTTTATGGTCAGTCCAGACTTCAAAAGGGTTTGAAGTGCCTTCCAATAGGTGTCGCCATGTCTCTAAAGCTGTTTTTACAGCAAAAGCCTCTTTTTCCCAAACATGCCATCTTCTCTCTGTTTCCGTGAATTTGCGAGAGAGGTAGGCACAGGGTTTTAAAGCGCCAGATTGGTCAGATTGTAAGAGAATTGCTCCTATGGAAAAATCAGAAGCATCGACTTGTACAACGAAGGGTTTAGAGGGGTTTGGATGCTGTAAAATTGGTTCTGTGGTAAAGATTTGTTTGAGCGCTTCGAACGCTTGCTGACAGGCTGGAGTCCATTTAAGGAGCGCGCCTGGGTTCTTTGAACGTCGCGTATCCCCCTGTCCTTTGGTTTTTAACAGTTCAGTAAGGGGGAGGGCGGTTTCTGCAAAATTTTGGGCGAATGCCCGATAGAAATTAGAGAATCCAAGGAAACTCTGTAATTGTCTCCTGGTACGGGGAGGTTCCCATGCCACGATGGCTTCTACTTTTGCAGGGTCCATTTCGATGCCCTGAGCTGAAATCCGGTACCCTAGGTAATCAATTTGCGACTGGTGAAAAGCACATTTTGACAGTTTTGCGTACAACTCTGCTTTTTTCAATTTAGCCAGTACCTGACGCACCAAGTGGATATGTTCTGACATGGTTTCAGTATAAATCAATACATCATCCAAATATACCAGTACCCCCTTAAATAGGTGGTCATGCAAGACCTCATTGATCAGTTGCATAAAAACCCCAGGTGCCCCGGATAAACCGAATGGTAAGACTTTATATTGGAAAGCCCCAAGAGGACAGTTGAACGCTGTTTTCCACTCATCCCCTTCCCTTATGCGAATGCGAAAGTAGGCTTCTCTCAAATCCAGTTTTGAAAAAATTTTGCCTCTGGCCAGATGTGATAACATATCTTTGATCAGGGGCAAAGGATATTTATTTAATATTGAGACCGCATTGAGGCCGCGGAAATCGGTACAAAGCCTTAATGACCCATCCTTTTTTGGCCTGAATAGGACAGGAGCTCCTACCGGGGAATTTGCCGGCTCAATGAAACCCCTAGCCAAATTTTTGTCAATGAACTCCCTTAGCGTGGTAAGCTCTTTGGGAGACATGGGGTATATTTTTGGGTGAGGCAATTTTACATTTGGTAAAAACTCAATGGCACAGTCCGTTTTTCGGTGGGGTGGCAAGCGATCCGCTTCCTTTTCCCCAAATACTTCAGCAAAATCTTGGTATTGATTGGGTAGTCCCTCAAGAGGTTGAAGCGTTTGCACAGTGGTATACGCTACCCCTCCACCCTCCATGTCCTCCAGTAGGTCCTTTTCGGGTACTTTGTAAAATCCATCTGCAAACGTCACAGTTCTATGCAGCCAGTTGATAAAAGGGTTTTGTTGCACAAACCAAGGCATCCCCAAGATTACCAGAGGACCCCCCACTGGAGCTACCACAAATGGCAGCTTTTCCTGATGGGAGCCCATCTGCAAGGTGACCAGTCCCGTGGAAAGATTGACTGCTTTCCCTCCCGCCATAGTTCCATCCAATTGGGTGAAAATCATGGGTCTTGGCAAAGGGAACGTGGGCAGTTCCAGAGCCGCTACGACATCAGGGTGCATTAGGGAACGGGAGCAACCCGAGTCTAGCATGGCCCACACTTCCACCGTTTTGGTTTTTGAGCTCAGTTTAACTTTAACAGTCAGTGTGGGGAAGTTTCCACTCACCGAATCATGGTTACGCCCGGTTTCTTCCACCTGCCCTAGGGCGCCCTTCAGGGCAAGTGGTAGGCTTTTCCCGCCGGCTGCTCGAATTGCAACTCTTCCTCCTCTTCTCCGAAGGGAAGGTCTGGGGGGTCCAGTTCCGCGAGGGCTGCCTTCAGTTTTCGCGGTGGAGCAGGAGCAGGCGTCTTTACCGTGGGTTTCGTCTGTCGTTCCTCTGGACGGCGTCTTGGGCACGACGTGGCTCGATGTCCTTCTTTCCCACATCTGAGGCACTGACCCTTGGAGAACCGTTGCTCCCTCTCTTCTTCCCAGGTTTTTGGTTTGGGGTGGCTGGCAAGTCCAGATGGGCGCGGTCCTCTAGCGAGACGTGTTTGTCTAAGCTCTTTGGTATGGGCATAGGTTCGTAGGGCATTTTCTGCGCTTCCCGCCAACTGAATCCACCCATATAGCGTTTTAGGATCATCTCTGCCCAGAGCCCATCGAAGGATTTCGGGTTCAAGCCCCTGCTTGAACAATTCGATGATTGTTGGCTCAGACCAGTCTTCCACTTTTCCTGCCAAAGCTTTAAACTCCAACGCATATTTGGCAACTGAGAGGGACCCTTGGTAGAGTTTCCGCAGGTCATTTTTGGCCGTTTCTTGAGCTAGGGGGTCTTCGAAATGCTCTTTAAGTGCCCACAAAAAGTCATCGAAGTCCTCTAACTCAGTTGCCTCAGCTTGGCATAGTTGCACATACCAATCCGCTGCCTTTCCTCTCAGCTTGTTGGCAATGAAATTGACCTTGCCATGTTCAGACCGAAAGTTTCGACCCCAATCTTCTATATAGTGCTTGGCATTAGTAATAAAGAAGGAGAGCGTTGTGGGATCCCCATCGAACTTCACTCCAAATGGTGGGAAGGTTCTTGCCGGCTCAGCTGGCTGTGGCGGTGCCGCGAATGTCAGCGTGCGCCGAGCCCCCATGGGTGGTCGATCCCTAGGAGGTCTTGCCTCTCGCTCCCCCCCTTGACGGGCTGATCGAGTTTTGCTTCTCCCCCGGGTCGACATGGTACTATGCCTGGGGTACTGTGACGGCTCTTCCTCCCAATCCTCCGGGGTGGGCTCTGCCTCTGTGGGTAGATCCTCTTTGGGTAGATCCTTGAGGATCGTCACTATTAAATCCATTTTATCTTCTAATGCCCTCATACGGGCCGGAGTGACCGGCTCCTCCGAGGGTTGGTTGGTTACCACCACCCTCGGTGACAAGGGGACTTCGTGCTCCCAGGTCAATTGTGGAGACCCCCTCCCCTGTGCTCTTTCCATAACAGTTCTATGTTCACTCCTGAGACTCTCCTGCATGGATATCAGCAGCTCGTCCAATTGGATATCTCGCAACTCCTGACGGGCTGCTCTTTGCGCTCTCGAAGTTAGCACTGGCCGGCTTTTGGCCGCCTCCCGCTCTTCTTCGCTTCCCTCACTTGCGCGAAGTTGAGGTTCTGTCATCGCTAGCGTTCCCTCTTATCCAATGATTGGATGGGGCTAGCGGAAACTGGATAAAATCATTCTCAGCTTTATGTAACGATTGCCTAAACCCAAATACTCAGTCTCACAAGCTCGGGCTTAAAGATAACTGATTTATTAAAGGAATAGTATGCAAATACAGAGAAAGCTGAGAATGAGCAAAAGCGCGCCAAATACAAACTTAAAAGCCTTGCTTGTAAGCAGGTCCCGCCCCGTCGCCCGTCAGGACGCTCCCCCTCCCAGGTGCTGAAAGCCGTTAGACGCGCCTGGGAAAGTAACCTTGAACAGGAGCGCAAACCCAAACATGCATTCCAAGCCCTCAAAACAATGGAGGGCGAAAGAATGGAAAAACCCCGGGTGAAGGAACACGGAACAGAGAATGACATGTGAAACGTTACAATGTTAACCAGACATTAGAATGAGAACATGACAATAAGCCTGAATAAAGATGCTGCTGCTTTAAAAGTCATATTGAATCAACACATTAAAGCAGCTGCATATTTTTTCAGGCCCATACTCAGGTGGCCTAGAGAGGTCCAAATCAGTTTTTAAGCAAGCACAATCCTATCCAGCACCTGTTCAGTCCCTGAAGCAAAAACTCCAGACAAAGCTCCATGATATCATTAGCCCCACCCACAGTACCAGGCAGGACATACTAGGTATAGCTTGGTCTCTGCAGCCTAACAGTGTTTGGGAGGAATCCTTTGTGTTGCCAGGCCCTGGCAGTGAATTCTGCAGTGAAGCAGCTTGACTGTCTTTTAGCCACCCCATTTTTCCAGCTCTTTCTCTTGGAGTAGACAGACTGAGTTTAGGGTTTCCCACAACACAAGTGGATTTAGTTCAATCCAGTTCATGACTGAGTCCGTTTACTGGAGGGTTAGTTGACTAGCTCAGCTGACCCCTTTTGTTGTTTCTCCACCCATTATCTGCGGTCAATCCAGCTGAATGTGCTGTGGGAACAGGGCTGTATACCTACAGGAGGTGTGGATCTGGAGGTGTAGTAATGTACTAAGGTTCAAAAATGTAAGCACTGCACTAATTTAATCCTAATGATATAGTGCCTAATGTTTTTGTAGCCTACTTACATTCCAAGCATTTGCTTGCTATTCCCCCCAAATTATGTCAATATCAGATTAGTACTCTTATTTCGTTATTCCCTAATCCTCACCCTTATCTCGGGAAGCTGAGGCTGAAAACGGACTGTTTGCCTTAAGCCACCAGGAAATTCATGGCTGAAATGAGAGGTAGTAGCTACAGCGTTATACTGGGTTACACTGTGGAGTCCTGAATATTCAGAGACTACACACGGATGAACTGTCACATACACTAAGCATGAAAAGTAGAGCTAAGTCCCAGATCCTCCATCCTAACCTCTCCTTTCAGTCTGTAGTTTTCTTTTTCTACTACAAGCATCTCCACCACTTCGCTTCGGCTTTTTTTGCCCCGATTGCATTGATGAAGGAAGCAGGATATTGTAAGTTGGGGTGCAAAGCTCGGGACAAGCAGGATGAGAGTTTTCTGTCCCTTTTGTGCCATCTAGTGGTTGTCAGGATTTTTCCAGTACAGATCCCTTGATCCTATTGTGCTGCCCCTGGCCTCTAGGTCAGGGTTGATTCACAGTGCTTGCTGGCTGAGGAATTCTGGGAGGTGAAGTCCACACATCTTCAAACTGTGCAATGGTACGTGGGAATAACCTTGGGAGACAGGAGAGGAGCTGCAGCCAGGGAAATGGTCAGAGGCAGTTTAGCCCACAGCAGGAATGTGGGCATGGCAAACATCACATAAGGGACCCTCCCTTGGTCTGTAAAGGCAATGGGGGAGAAGTGTACTTTCAGATGTGCAAGATTCTGTTATTGTGATTTACAATAAAGTAGAGCTAGTTCTTCTGGGTGTGTTTCTTGTCTGGACTTCTTGCAAGTCCAGAAAGGGGAGGAAAAGCCTCCCCTTTCTGGACTTGCAAGGCTTACAAGCTGTCCACTTGCCACTGGACTTGCAAGGCTTACCAGCTGCTAAGGTTGAGAAACACTGCTGTAGATAATTTTATTTATTTATTTTTTTATTTATCATTTTTTTATCACCGCCCATCTCCCACACATTATTATGTATATCAGTTCTTATGATCTTGGCTAGGGCTATCAGATCCAGGGTGCAAGTCTCCAGTTGGCCACTAGTGGGCACAGACAGATATAGAAAATTCTTAGGTTTTGGTGCCATCAAGTGGTCATCTGGAATGTTTCCAGACAGTGGAGTCCTTGGTGCTCTCTGAGATGATGCTGACTAGGCAGCATCTTCAGTGCGAAGAGGGAGGGGGCCTTGCTCTTGGTTTATATACCGTGGCTTGCCCTGCTTGTGTTGGTGGGGGTGTTGTTCTCTCCTTGGGAGTTCCTTGATTGGGCTGTTGTTTGCTGCTTGGTTGATTGACTGAGTTAATAGTTCCTTGATTAGGGTGTATTATGCTGTTTGGTTGTTCCTCTGGGGTTAATCCTAGTGTTGACAAAAGTGTCATCCACGTACCAGATCCATACTTTGGGTTGTATGTATGGGAGTGCTATCCTTTCCAGACACTGCATTACAATCTCTGCTATAAGTCCTGAAATAGGTGATCCCATGGGTGTTCCTTTGATCTGTTGGTATATTTGTCCATCAAACCGAAAGTAGGTCATAAGGCAGAGGTTGATGAGGTCCATTATCCTGGTATTTCTATTTTGGTGTATTTGGCTAGGTCAGCTGTGTTGCACAAAACTGCGGCCATGGATTCTTTCCCTAGTGCCGGGTCTATGGATGTGAAGAGCGCTGTAATGTCACCATGAATGACACCATGTTCTCATCTTCTTCTATTTTTAGGTTTTTGATTTTCTGGAGGCACTGTAGTGGGGAGTTGATAGAATGTGAGGTATCTGAGTTTCTTTGTAAGCTCTTTAGCTATGTTATATGTAGGAGTCCCTGGTAATGATACAATGGGCCGAAGTGGTATGCCCAGCTTCTGTAACTTGGGGCGTCCGTAGAAGCATGGGAGGACAGGTCCACTGCTTTTCATCTGCCTCTGTTTTTCTTGTGTAATTTGACCTTTCTTGGTGAGGTTGTTGAGAATTCTTTTTACTTGGTTGTCCAGTTTCTTTGGTCATAATACAAAAGGAACAACTGGGAGAAACTCATGAAACCATCAACAACATCTTTAATGAAATAAAATTCACAAGGGAGGAAGAAAACAACAACTCAATACCATTCCTGGACATCCTCATCAGTAGAGGAAATGATGGCAAGCTAGAAACACAAGTCTACCGGAAAGCTACCCACACCAACCAAGTGCTCCATTACCAAAGTAACAATCCAACCTCCCACAAGAAAAGCTGTGTTAAGAATATTATTCAGACGAGCGCTTACACACTGCAGCAACCCAGAACACCAGAAAAAAGAAAAAGATCTGTACAGCATCTTCCAACAAAATGGATACCCACTCAACTTCATCAAAAAGTGCCTCACCACCCAACCCACTACAACCCAACCAGCAGAAGCTATGAAAAGGATAACACTACCATACATCAGAAACATCTCAGAAACCACCAACAGACCGTTACAACCACACGGCATCACCGTAGCACATAAACCAACTAAAACTCTTCAAAACATATTAAGCAACCCAAAAGACCCAATAGCCCAAGAAGAAAAAACAGGAGTTATTTACAACATACAATGCAAAGACTGTAACAGCCACTATGTAGGACAGACAGGCAGAAGACTAGCAGAGCGCATCCACGAACACCAACTAGCAGTCAGAAGACATGATGAGAACTCCTTAATCTCACAACACATGGACAGACTCAACCATAGTTTCAACTGGGAAACGGTGAGCATCCTAAACCAAGCCAAATCCAAAAATGCCAGAGAATTCCTGGAAGCCTGGCACTCAGACAAAGCAGCCATCAACAGACACACAGAGGTAAACAACATTTACATACCAGTCAAAAGAGACAATAGAAAAGCCAAAAGACCAGTACACTCCCTCGCCAGCAATCAACACCCAGATAGGCAAAAACCAACACTAGGATTAACACCAGATGAACAACCAAACAGCACAATACACCCTAATCAAGGAACCATTAATCAGGCAATCAACCAAGCAGCAAACAACAGCCCAATCAAAGAACTCCCAGGGAGAAAACAACACCCCTACCAACACAAGCAGGGCAAGCCACGGTACATAAACTGAGAGCAAGGCCCACGTCCTCTTCGCACTGAAGATGTGATCTAGTCTGGCAATGAAGCATCTTCAAGAAAACAACAAGGCTCAGAGAGCACCAAGGACTCCACAGTTCAACCCTGAGCTACAAATATTCGCTTCGATTGATTTGCAGACAGGTTGAGTAGGAAAGCATTTGTGATAAATGTGCCAACCTGTTTTTGCAGAGCTCTTTTTCCCTTGGTAACAAGCATTTGCTGAACCTGTGTTTTTTCGCAAAACACTGCACTCCGTTTTAGTTATTACATCAAATCTCTTCAAATCTATATCTCATAGGATTTGAAATATAAAGGATTGGAGCAATTATTCAGAGGAAGCAAAGGCAACCAATGAAGAGGAAATCCGATGGCAGTTTGTTCTTTTCTTTCCTCCCTTGAATCTACAGAGACAGCGGGCCTGCGGTTCCACAGATTGAAAATACAGGGTTGCTTAAATGCAATGATGAGAACCAAAACAAGATTAATCATAACTCTTTTTATGACTCTCTTTTTGTTAGAGTCCTATCCCACAGTCAGAACTGTGCCCTGTTCTCATAAGCATTGTGGAACCAGTGTGTCCTGCTTAGGTCACTTTGACTTTCCCCAGTCTGAGGCTCCCCAGATATATTACAACTTGAAGCCTAGGATTAGAGCAGTATTCAAAAACCCTTTTGTCTTCAGGCTGTATCATATATGGTGGGCACCAGGTTGGGGAAACCTGCTGTGTTTACACCTATGATCTTCTTCTGTAGTATGTCAGCTTCTATTCATCCTATTTCTGCCAGTCTGCTATCTCATAAACTCCAGTTTCTTACAGCTTTCCACCATCTGCCTTCCCATATTCATTAGAAAGCTGTGGCGGCTCTACCTAAAACACCCTATAGCCCCATTTCCACACTCACGTCTCAGGTTCATTTATGACCGTGCGAAGAAGCAGGATGGGATTTCATCTCTTTTGCGCCATCATTTATTTTGCATTGCCAGGCTGTACTAGCTGAGCCTTGGCCCCTCTCTGGTGGGGTGACCTTTGTACTAATTTGATTTATGATTTTTCGTTCATTATGCTGCACTTTACCTCCTTGTCTGCTGCAAGGCTGTATGTTGATGATTTATGGAAGACATCTGGGATCCTCTGGGGTAGCCTGTAGATTGTGTCACCGCTATCTGAGAAGCTTCCACTGATCCCTGCTCCACGCAGCAAAGCAGTGGAGTGCCAAATTCTGATCAGCTTCAGTTCTCAAACCATAATTGAACAGGTGTCCCTAACAGTTCTTGAGCTGAAGGTCTCCCATACCACAGGAATGAAATCAGAAACAGCTGAGATGTTTTACCCTTGTCTCCTGCCAAGAGAGGGTCTCCAGATTCTGTTGCAAGTGAAAGGGAGGCAAGGTGGTTCCCGTTCCCACCTGCCCAAGTGAAGCCATTAGTGGTCAGCTAGGACCACTGAATGGAGCAGAGCTTAACACAGTGGAGAAGCTGTGCACAGAAAAAGAATATTATCTTAAACGAGCACATCAGAGAAATACAGGTTATTGATCTCACACACTCAGCCTTCCCAAGCATAAAGAATCACACGCTTAGACAAAGTAGGTTTAAGATAAGTAAAAGGAGTCTTACTGACTTTATTATTAGTTCAGTTACATCCATCTTCGGTGAAAAACAAAGATTCTTTGTTTCTTCTGTTTCTTAAACTTAATGAACTCTTACCCCTATAGCTGCTAAGAGCTGCAGGGAAGAAAGGGGCAAGCACATGGCTTTAGGCCCAAGATGGAGAAAGAAGCAAAGCATGCTTCTACCCAGATGGTGAAGGAGGAGGAAGAGAGAGAGAGGAAGTGGGAGTGGCAACAAACAGCTTCCTCTCACATAGAGTCTGCATCCTAGAGCAACTCATAAATATGCTAACATGAGGCATGCTGATTTGTTAACATCTCTAACACTAAGGGTCTTAGAAGGGAAAGGAACAGAGCAAGAGAATGGAAACTTGTTCTGAAGGCAGGGTGTATGGTACCTCATTGCCCAAAACGATTGCTCCAGTTTCCATGGGCTGACCAGAATGCCATTCAGGGCTTAGTGGAGGAAAAAAACATATGTCTTAAAAACACGCACCGCCTTTGCTTCTGTTTATCTGAAAAACATTCGTGTACTGATAAGCCACATACAAATTAATCCCCAGAACCACAGCTCAGTTCAAGGGTCATCCTTAGATCTGTTCTGGACTAAAGCATAAAACAAGGTTATCAATATATGCCAGAAATGGAAGATGGTGTCTATAATAAGAATGGATGGTTTGTACCCTCTTACCCTCTTTTTAAAAGTCAGTTTGGCTATAGTTGCTAGTAACTGGAGGCACCTGTCTTAACACTCATAAAAGATAGAACAGGCTTAACATATTTTTAAAAAATCAAAGGCTACTCCAGAACACAAGGGATACCCCAGAATCCTGGCAGCACGCACTTCAGCTCTCAGCGATCTTCCAATGTCATATGTAGCCCCCAGCCATCAAAAGACTGAGCAACACTCACCTATTTTATGCTAAGTGAAGCCACTTCAGAGACTTGTAACAAAAATCAATCTGGTTGACCTATTTGACATGCATCTTCAACATCCCTAGAGGAAATATGATTGCTATCAAACCTCACTGGATATTTGATGGGATGGGTTATGGCAGGACTGAAAGATTTGTCTTTCAGTGCTAGAGATTTTTCCCAGGTTGGTAATTAACATTCTGATTTCTCCAACATTCCTGTTAAGATTGGCCCCAGCGTTTCCTATAAATGTTGCATAAAAATGATTAAAAGAGCAAACTGCACTTCAAGTCACACCGACAGTTCCTTCTTCACTAAAAATAAAATAGGAATATGTTTATGAAATTGATCAAAGCTAGTCAAAATCCCTTCCTAAAGCATCTGTTTGAATTTCCCATGGCTCTCCTTGATCCTGTCTTCAGCCAAGTGTGGCTTTCATAGAATGTTAAACTGATATTGCTTAGTACATGTTTAGATTATCCACAGCCTGTTTCATTTTATATAAGTAATAAGTAATAAAAACAATTTTAATCGGACCAAAAGGAAAACTGCCCCATTCTTAACATTCAAGCCCAAATAAGGTTTATAGAGCTTCCAAGGGGGTAATCAGAGTTAGAGTTTCAAGAGTTTTTAGTTTCATGGCAAGCAAAGCAAACAGCAAAGAAAAACAGTCCAAAAAAAGGAGGTGAAATTTATTATATATTTTCAATGTTGGTTTAACATAGTGCATCAACAAAACATTGAAAATAAAACAAGAACTACACATGGAGTAGGCACTAAAAAAAATGCCTAGTTTGGGAATATATTTAGTTTCATTTGTAATCTTAAAGAAAGAGATGACATTTTAAGTATCCATATTTAATTATTTGGTCAAGAAATACATTTGTATAGAGTCAATCTGCTAAAATGGAGATCAAATATGAATCAACCATCCTTAACCAAAAGATTACTCAAGATTCTTTGATATTCAATTAATTAATTAATCCAAACAAATATATTTCCAGCATTTTGCTATAGTAAATCTAAAACTAACAACACAAAAAAAGTGGAATTAATTTCTGATGATGCACCATTTTATCAAATGCCAGAGGTAATTGTATAATTTTTATAATTTCCTGAAAAAATTCAACTGGAGTTTGTGATATGTACTAATTTAATTACATCTCTTCAACACATTCTAGAAAAGCTTTGATTAATATAAAACTCCTTTAAAAGGTCATACTTCCATCTATGAATTATGTTATTAATCTAGTCTTAATATCTTTCCAAAATAGATTTCAAGGGAAGTTTATACCGTTAAGTCTCTGCTGTCAGACTTCACTCAGTTGGCTAGGTAAGAAATTGCAAGAACAGACTTTCAAGGACACCAAAGCTTTGAAGCAGAGTTATTGTTGGAATGTTGATGAAGCCATTACAAAAGAATTCTGTGTCTGCTGTATACCAAATGCAAGCCATATTTATAGTGAAATCAAGATTCAACTTTTTGTACCCCCTTCTCCTACCTGCATCATGTAATGAGTTAGAAACTATTCTCTTTCGGAGCAAGGGGGGATGATTTCCACCTGTCTATTGTTTTGGTAGTAGAGTGACCTGGCTCAGAAGCTAAGGAGAGTCTGATCAGGTTCGTACAGGTGGGAAGCTACCAGGAATCCTCAGAGCTATAGGCCAGCCCAGTGTTTCTCAATCCTGGCAACTTTAAGATGTGTGGACTGCAACTCCCAGAATCCCCCAGCCAGCCAAGTGAGCCAAGTCATCTCAAGGGAGACTTTTTAAAACTAAAAATTATGAGTAATAATCATGTTCCCCCATGATTTGAAATATCCGAAAGCTTTTTTCACAGAGTCCCAAGAAGAATAGGTTACAGTCATCTTACAAGGAAGTTCCTAAGGCAAAGAAACTGGGAAATTTTCAGAAAAGCCCAAAGGACATGTCAGCCAGGGTGGGAGCTGCGCAAGCCACATGCAAGGAAGACTCTAAAGACATGCTGAGACAGCAAACCAGCTCTGCTCTGAGTCCCATGCAGAACTCCATGGTCAGATGTATCACCTACCCATGGCACCCCTTCTTTTTTTGTAGCAACTTTATTAACAATTATAGTTATAACAATAAAAACTAATACAAATTTAAAAAACTAAATGAATAAGAAGAAAAAGTAAAAGGTGCATTAAAAAAGGAAAAAATAGAAATAGAAATAGAAAAGAAAGAAAAAATAAGAATACAGTAAAGAAAAAGAAAAAAAACATACCCATTAAGGGTTACCAGAGATAACAACTTATCTATTTTAGCCTTGATCAAATAAACCAACTTTAAATTCCTTCCTTTTACTTCTAACAATCTTCATCTTTAGTCCCTTCAAATAATGTCTTAGAACTTGATTTCTTTTCATTTTTTCTTTGTCTCTTCTCATAAAATTCTTCAAAACCTTAACAAGCCCCTTTTTAAAATCCAGTATAGGAAAATTATCCAGGTTACTCTCTTGGTTTGTTGTTTGTATACCCCTTTCAATTATTAAGACATCAGCCAGTTTCTTTTGTACGTCCAGTGTAACGTCTTTTTCCATGTCATTCTTGTAGCCTGTCATTTGTAAATCCACTTTCAACTCAGTCTTGATCTTGTCAGGTAAAACTTGTTCCTCTTCCATAACATCTTTTAGACAAAGTCTATCTATAGAAGTAGACAATATTAAAATTAACTTCTGCGTCCATTGTTCAAAAATATCCTTCAATATGTCCAATGTTAGAATATTTTGCTTCGCTCTGTAATTGTAAGTCAAGTCTGAGTGTTCTTCTCTTTTAATTGTAATCTTAGTTCCTTCTGGTTTCCTCTAGTGTCCAATTTTTTAAGTCTTATCTTACTATGTTTTTTTTAAATCAAAACAAAAGCATTTTCCCACAGGAAAGATTCTTCATAATTAATTCCAAAATTTTATTTCAAATTTAGTCCATTTCTAAAATCAAAGTTTTAATCATGATTTTGCTGTTTATTCAAAAAAAAATTCTTTTAAGTCTCTAAACTTGTTGTTAAAACTTCTTTCTAAGAATTGAAGGAAACTCACCCGGCGCTGTAAACCTGTCAATCCAAAGGTTCCTAATAGCTGAAAAGCAGTTAAGCAATTTCCGAAAGTGATTAGAAAAGGAAGTATGCTTTTGAAGGCACCAACTGTGGTTTGAGTAAGTTGGCTATTCCCTCACCTCCCAGACCTCTAAACCCACCAGAGACCACTGTTCTTGCAGTCTTCTCATGAGGAGCAGCTGCCTGGAGCTCTTGTGGGTGATCTCAAGTCCTCTCCTTGTCTGGAGAGGAATTATTGAAGAACTGGTCTACTTTTCAGCTCTTCATTCTGCCATGGTCATCAGCTCTGCAACTGTCTCCAGTGGCTCACAGTAATAAAAAAGCCTAAGAACTCTAGGAGGTATTATGCAAAGTAATTCTATAATATATGAATAGAACAGAACAGAACAGAACAGAACAGAATAGAATGCCATCTACTCAAACAACTCTCAGAGGTGTTATGCTGGTATAAATTTGACAATCAATCATCAATCAATCAACCAATCACAGGAAACTCTGTTTAGAAATCCATGACAACTCCAGAAAATCTCTAGATCTCTTTCCAGTGAATATAATCACACTTACAAATAAGCAGTTGCAGTTTTCCCCAGTTACAAACATTTCATATAAATAGGTCTTGGGATCATAGAATTGGAAGAGACCCTTCAGGGCCATGGAGTCCCATCCCTGTTCAGTGCAGCAATCCATTTGAGCATGGTAGCCCTCTCTTGAACCCAGGCAGTGAAGACTTCTACTGCCTCTCTGCATCACTGGTTCCACACTGGTACTGCTCTTCCTGTTTGGAAGCTTTGTCTAACGTTCAGTCAGAATCTGCCTTCCTGTCACTTAAATCCATTCTTTCATATCCTGTATTCTGGAATGAGAGAAGACAGGTCTGGACCCTCTTTTGTGAGAATTTCTTCCAGGTGTTTGAAGAGCATTATCACATCCTTCCTCAGTCTTCTCAAGGCTGAACGCTTCCAGCTCCTTTGAGGTCTCTCCAGAGGGATCAGTGTCTAGTCCCTGCTTGGTGCCATCTTCTGAAGCTTTTCTAGCTTTCCTCAATTCTTCTTAGAAAGGGGCCCCCAGAACACGACTGGAACAGGACATGGTGTAATTTGTAGATATGTCCAGATGTGAAAGTCAGTGAGCTTTCATGAAAGCAGGAATCTTTCCTGAACAATCATTAGTGAAAAGTTAAAATGTATAACAGAAAGAGAGGTTGATTTATGGAAATACATGGCAGGAAGAGAGAAAGCCTACATCCTATTCAGAGAAAGTCAGAGAATAAGAGGTCCCTGGGAATGAAGGCAGAAGGAAGACCCTGAGGATAGCAATCTCATAGATAAGGGCCAATCCACATAGCTGCTTTGTTTTTTTCCTGCTCCAGAGCCAGGAGAAAATCATGCCAGCATAAATTGCACTGCTCCCACAAAGTGCCCTTAATGTACATCCAGAACAGGGCCATGCTGTTCTCCATTCACACAGCTGCACTGAAGCACAGTCAGGACAGTGATTGGTGGTCTCCCCCAGCTCAATTCCAGTCCCATCCCATGCCACTAACCAGGGGAAAGGCTTTGACCAACTTTGTACAGAACATGTGATGGGGTGTGGCTTTTGTACACTTCAGGTGTTCCATTCAAGCTTTTTGTCTCATTTCACACCAGAGGATCATTGACCTTTCAGCCTATGCAAGACTGCTCTTCAGGTCACAATGAAAAATGTACCACATAAAGTGCCGTGTGCAGCAGTCCTATGAAATATCCATAGATGCTGCCATCTAGAGGTTACACAGATTATTGCTGGTTGGAGTAATCAGATCAGAATTCCGATGTATTGTAATACAAATAACCTCTCAATCACAACATCTATGGAAATATTGAATATAAGATTGATATACCTAGGTCAAACATCCCTCCCCCCCAGGAGTGTCTGCATTGCCCATAAAAATGGGTGGAGCTTCAATCACACTGTCATGGCCACCATCTTGCTTTTTTTGACCACACCCTTTCCTCCCCCAGCACAAAAGCTGATTTGAAATACTTGTTAAGTTTATTCTTATTTAGCTACAGCAATTCAGTCCTCAGCCATGGGACTGAAATCACCAAATAGTTTCTAAAAAGTCCTAATAAGGATATTGATCTCTCAATTTTCTGGCAAAGATCAATATCAATATTCCCATGGCAATATTCTCACAGAAACTTCAGTGAGAAAGGCTACAAAGAAACAAAGCACTTGCCCACTATTTTTTAAAAATTATTATTATTTTTCACTTTTTATGGCCGGTCCAACTCAAGAGGCTCCTGGTAGGTTACAACAAGCTAACATTATAAATGCAACAATACAATTAATCAAAATAATAAAACCAGTAATAATAAATCAGCAACCGTAACTCAATGTGCCCAAGATGGAGGCCAATGAAACATAGCTATAGTTGAAAAACTTCCTAAGAACCATGAGAGAAGGTGCTTCACTGACCTCTGGGGTTAAGAAGCACCAAAATGTGGGGGCTGCTATAGAGAAAGTGTCAATAGGTCCATGTCCCACTCATTCCAAAGAGAGGAGAAACTCTTAAAAGGCCTTCCTGGGATGGTTTCACTAGAAGGGGAGGTTCAGTTCTGGCAAGGGGGGCACTGATAGGAGAGAGAGTTTGCCTTGTGGGTTCTTTGGTGTCTTCATGGGACACCAAATCCTTTTTGGGTTGCCAATAGAAATAGGAATCTCTTGGGAGACCCACATTTATTCTTCCATGAGATCAATATTCCATACCCAACCTTCTCAAAGAAGGAGAAGTAGGGTGTCCACTCTCTCTCTCTTGCAGGCATAGTCAAAATGACCACAGAGACACAGTGCCCAATGCCTGGACAGAGGGGAGTAGCTTTAAGTGCAGGCAGAATACAAGACAAAGAAGCAAGGCTGGATTAAGGCCAACTGATGCCCCTTGGCCCTCCCATTGCTTAACTGGTAAGACTCAATAAGTGCTGAAGGCGACATGAGAGATTAAAAATTCAGTTTTTTCCCAGGCCGTTCCCCAGACCAGGGCCCACAACTATATTAAATATAAACTTAAAAAAAATATATTCAACACTAAATAGCAGTAAGCAATATAAGCAAATTATTTACTTCTAACTAGGGCAACAGAAAAAAATGTGAATTTTCAACACTTTTTAATGCATTTTTTAATACAATTTTTATACCATAAGGGAAAAAGCAAATACAAAAAATTACTGAAAACTATTTTTAATCTCCCTCCCAAAGCTTATAAAACAAAGTAAGTTAAGGGCATGATAGCTAGGGAAAAGAACTTTGGGGTGCCACCCCTCCCTTGGTGCCCTAAGCAGTGGTTAGTTTGCTTAATGGTTAATCCAGGGCTGCAAAGAGGGGATGCAGAGTGAGTCCAAACACTTGAGATCCCAAATCCAGCTGACTCTCTGCAGGGAACTGCAGTTAGGAAGCACCTCTAAGACTTTCCCCTGAACTGTCTCTAATCAAAGTTTGGCTGAACATTCAGCAATAACTTTGACCGACTTTTGCACCTCAATGGATTGAAACCTAAATGAAATTCACCCAACAATTCTGCTGCAGCTGGCATGCCCAGGTCCCATCTTGCAGCCACAGCTGTGCCAAATGTTTCACTTCCCTCTAAGAAAAGGCAGAGGGGGAGAGGATGGGGGTGCAATTGCCAGCCTCCCGTCCCTGCCTTCCTTTTCCTTTTTTTTCCTCCTTTTTTTATTAATTAGTAATTGTTCAAGATATAATTAAGACACCTAACGCAGAATAGAAGACCAACAGAATACAAGTCTAAAACAGAAACAGGAAAGGCTAAACTGGTGCAGGAATAAGCAAAAAAGCATATCTGACCAGTGGCTTCTGACCTTTTCCAGCAGAGGTATAAAAGTACTTAAAAGTTAATCCCTTACTATTAATTAAACATCTAGTAACCTTGTATCTCTAAAATCAAACCATTCAATCATCAAAACCTAAAATCAAGACTTCATTCTTTTGTGTTACAAGCAAATAATCCAAGAGCTGCTTCCAGATGGAAACAAATCCAGTTACAGTATTTTCTCTTATCAGTGCTGTCAGCTTAGCCATTAGCGTGAATTCCATCAACTTAATCATCCAGTCTTCCATTGAGGGAATTTGTGCATCCTTCCATCTTTGAGCATATGAGAGTCTTGTGGTTGTTATCATATATAAGAACAGAGTTCCATGTTGCTTTTTAAGCTGTCGGTCCATCAAACCCAAGAGAAACAGCTCCAGTTTCAACTGTAAGTCCACTTTGAGAATCTTTTGAATAGTGCTACATATTTGATTCCAGATTTTCTTAGCTTTTCCACAAGTCCACCATAAATGATAAAAGATTCCTTCCCCTGTGAGCATTTCCAACAGACATTTGATGCCCCATTATACATTTTAGACAGCTGATCAGCACACAGTCAAGAAATGTTGATGGGTAAGACTGGTTTTGTAATTGAAAAAAACGTCAGATATTTGGGGGTGACATTAACAACCACGAATAACATGTTGTTTCAGAACAATTATGTTAAATTGTGGGGTAAAGTTAAGAAAGACTTGGTAAGGTGGGAAAAAGTACAACTGTCAATGATGGGTTGGATATCGGTGATTAAGATGAATGTTTTGCCCAGAATGTTGTTTTTGTTTCAGATAATACCGATTTTGACAACAGATCTACCATTTAAACAATGGCAGAAAGATATCTCTAAGTTCATTTGGCAAGGGAAGAAACCAAGAATCAAATATAAACTGTTACAAGATGCCAAAGAACAAGGAGGTCTAGGTTTGCCTGATTTGAAATTGTATTTTGCTGCCTGTTGTTTGCTATGGATGAAGGATTGGGTGACCTTGAAGGACACAAAATTATTGGAATTAGGAGGACAGGATCTCTAACTTGGATGGCATGCCTCCTTGTGGAATGACAAAGTTAAAGCCAATAAAGACTTTAAAAATCATCTTGTTAGGTGTGCCATACTGAGGGTTTGGAATAAATATAAACCAATATTGTCCCCTAATGTACCTATATGGTAGTCACCTCAAGAAGCTTTTTTCAGAAGAGTGATGATAGGTAAACCACACTGGTTGAGATATGAAGATTTCCTGAACTTTGAAGAAGGGATACCTAAATTTAAAACAAGAGAACAGCTAGAATTGGAAGGTTATACTTGTCACTGGTTTAATTATGCACAATTGTCAGAACAGTTCAATCTGGATAAGAAAGTACATAATTTTGTTCATGAAAAAACACAGCTTGAAATGGAACTTCGTACAAACGATGAGCATCTTATTAAGAAAATGTATAGAATGTTGTTGCAATTGAACTTAGAAGATGAATATGTTAAAGACTGTATGACTAAATGGGCTAAGAATTTTGGGTACAATATTATGATTGAACAATGGGAGAATATGTGGAACAAAGGTCTGAAATTTCCGTTCCTGCATTTCTTAGCCTGCCAAGAGCAAACATAGGCCCCAGGACTTGGTCTTCCTCTGGATGAGCACCAAAGCAACCACTTCCTGCACAATTCCTAAGCAGGGTTCAGGATTTGCAGATGTTGATAGCATCATTACCCTGGAAGACCTGAACTCTACTCCTGGCATTTGAAAGCTCTGGAGATGACTTTTACATCAAGCTTTGTGGCTCTTGATCATGTAAGAATGCTTGTTATTAAGGGACTGTCAATCTAGCAAGCGTTGACAATAATCACAAGGTAGGCAAGGGCTACAGTAAAGCTCTTCTCATTCATTCACTCAGACAAATGCACACACTCACACACATTGATGTTGCTATGGTAGCGCATAACAATTATAACTACAGAAGGAAAAATGTACACAACAACAACAACATTCTATTGGTTTCAGCAACACCAACACCATGGAAAATCTGGCTGCCTTGCTGGTGGATTGGTGATGGTTTGGAATGAGGACAACTGCCCAAACACCACATAGCATGAATTGTACAATGTCCATCATGTGGGAATAGCCAGCTTTTAGGGCATTATCTTCTTACTTCCAGAAAGTAAGTATAGCACAAGAGATTGTCAAACACAAGCAAAGCTTGTATAAAAGTCATCTCCATTTTTAGATGAAAACATGTATTAGAAGTGCTGGATTGGGCAACAACATTATCTCCATTATAGTTAATTTGGAAGCAATGTTGTGGCTGGTATTACTTTCTTGAGGGTTCAAATATTAAAGCCAGACTGTAACTTTTGTGTCCTCTACTCTTACATGTGCAAGTTACAAACTGTCTTTGAGAACTGAAGCCCTTGAAAAAGAACAGCATAGCCAAAGTTTGTAGGCTAATTTAATATTTATTTACCACTGCCTCCCACTTCCCACCCACCCCTGTCAGGGGAGGGGGATCAGAACAGTAAAGTTGGCAGCTGGGACCGCATGATTGAAATGCTATGCGTGTAAAAAAGAGGCAGAGTTTTAGTTGTGAAGTCATGGCCACCATCTTATTTTTTTGACACTCCCCCCCCCCCCCCGTCTGAATTAGCCCATGACATCTAGGAATCCTGGGAGATGATTCCATTGAGGAGCAGCCAAGACATCCAGGTCCTGAGACAAAAGTCAAAACAATAATCCTGCCATCTCATCCAAGAAGTTAACCAGATTTGAAGGTGAACTGGGTAATCCATGGACAACATTAGGGGATCCTCCCTATAGATGTGAGGGCAGCTGGTTATCATTTTGGCAGAGGGCTGGCCATACAGCACACCTTGCTGTCATCTGCTGATGAAGTGGCTGCCTCAGCGTGTCTAAAGGACTGTCCTTTATGAAGAGCAACTGGGCAGGGCTTCATGGACAACATTTAGCCCTCTCACCAGGTTCCCAGGAATCTTTGGAAGTCAGGACAGTGAAGCTCTTATAAACTAATAGATAACCCTAAATCAGGAATATTTCACAGTATAGACGCTACACCCATGAGTGTGAAATGAAAGAAAATACAATTAATCCTGGCTGCATCAACTCACTTTGTAATGAAAGTGGAAGGGGAATGCTAGCTGTCATTCAAGGGCTGCTTTCCTAAATAGAAAGGTTTTGGGAGTCCACTTCTGAAAAAATTAGTTTATTAAAAGTTGGGTGCTTAAATACCTCTGTGTCTCTGTGCCTCAAGAAAGCACCTTCTCAAAACTTTTCACCTTTTCTATTTCAAAAAGGTATTTGCTTTTTAACACGCTCCTGTTCATTCTCCCCTTCAGTGACCATCTTCTATTCTTTGTATTGTAGGTGTTCTAGAGAAAAATATAATGTTGTGAATAAGTAGAACCTCACTGATGGGAACTTGCCTCATCTCACCTCACAAAACCTGGGTTCTGTCTCCTCTTTCCCTGTGCAGATTCAGCTGCCATTTCATTTAAAACAAATGTCATTAATGCAATGGGAAACGTTGCCTTGACCGTTTTGCATCTCCCCTTCATGGAAACTGCTTGGCTTTCTTTTGTTTTGTTTTGGAAATCACTAGGCAAATTATTTTCTAGTCAAATATGTGCTAAAAGGTGGTTGGGGAGGTGTTAGCTGAACGCTCTTCTTTGCATGTTCTGACTGTCAACTGAAATTAGTGTTCTCTCCTAGTCTTAGTAATTTGAAGTCAGCAGCAGTGACGATGATCATGGATCAATTGCTTTGAGGAAAAGCAGTGCAGTAACAGTGGTGGGGTAGAACTACCTTCTAGTTTCCAAGTTGGATACTTTTTGTTGAAAGTAAAATGTATCTGTTTTGACCAAATTGGCAACCGCTGAAGGTTGCCTAGAATTGGATCAAGAAGTAGAACTTCGTAGAAGGCACTCCTAGCCTCTACTCCCACTTGTATGCTTCATGAAGAATATGACCTGTCCAAATAGGCATTCATCCTACCTAGATCAAGTTCTGTTGGTCCATCTCAGGGCAATTCCTGGACTACAGCCACCAAGGGACTGATGGTGATTCCCTGCTTCTTGCCCTTCCCATCCATGCAGAAAAGACAGGCAGGCCTTACAGTCTGGCCCCCACTGGGGGGGTGGGGTGTCTCCCAGTGCCTGGCGTTTCCTTTTAGGGAATTGCATTACCTGGATGCCTTCACATCCCCTTCCCCTTTTCTCTTTGACATTAAGGCTTTTTCGTTTTTCCCCTTATGGCATCATTGTTACTCTGATGCTACAATAATCAGGGCAGCAGGGAACAGATGGCCCTTTCCTTAATTACACTGTAGGTCCATGGAAGCTTCATTGCAAGGAAGAACTGATGCTCCAGCTTCATAGAAGCAAAGGGCCTATGTACCTAAAGATCCAGGAAGGGAAGGGAAACTTCATGGTGCTGTTGGCACAGGGTGGGAAAGACTGATCAGAATGCAGAAGAGTTGAACACAGCACTCATCTTCAAGAGGGAATGTGAAAACACCAGGCAATGGCCAGATAATTACAAATGGCAGCTGATCACCATAACATAACAGCCCAGGAGCCCAGAGGACATGGTTGCACTGGGCAGTGACCCACTGCTGGAGGGGTGGGGACAAGATGTGGCAGGCACTGTAACAATAAAATCTAGGACTTTCACTAGATCAGAAGGCAGCACTGCAATCATCCACTCAGAAGAGCTTAAGATCTTGAGGCAGAACTTCAAAACATGGAAAAGGGGTGGATCTGGAGTAGGTAGAGAGCAATGTCAGTGGTTCCTGCACTCAAGCAGCAGTGCAAAAGATGAGGCAAACAGGATGTATGTATCTGTCCCCAAAGACTATTGCTTATCATGTCTCCTATCTTATATGTCTAGCATTTACCCCCATTGCACCACATTGGTCTCCATAAAGCCAAGGAGGACCTGTTCTTTCCAGTGTCTTTCAGAATGTCTTGGTATTCAATAAACGCAGATGACTTGCGACGCCCCAGGATACAAAGAACATCAAGGAGCTCCTTCAGCAGCCAGCAGAGCTATCAAACACCAGAACTGGGAGTGCTGCAGCGCATGCTATGGACGCCAGTTCCATGCCGGGGCAATGTCAATGAAGTGTGGCCTAACCTTTACATTGGAGATTTGTAAGTGAATGGGTTTTTGTTGCTTATCCTGGAAAGTATTGCGATTCTCCTGTCAGAGAAGGGAAGGAAAGAGAAGATGGAAACCCAATGTGGCCATCCCAATCTTCTTATTTGAAATTAAGCTCCATTATCCTTGAGGGGGTTTACTTTTGAATACTAGTCTATTTTACTGTCTCTTTCAAATGTTATTGGATCTTACTGGCCAATAGTTAGAAAGGATGGACTAAGCTGAACAAGACCGGGAGGTGCAAGTTCCCCAGTTCTGGGAATTGAAGTCCACACAATTTAGAGTTGCTGAGGTTGAGAAACACTGCCCTAGACATGCTTCTGCCACCTTGTGTTTCTTCTCAGCACTGCTTGGGCTCCCCTCCCATGAATTCACTTGGGACTACCAGATTTGGGCTGCAAACATCCAAACCACCACTGATTATCAGCAAAAGAGATGCAGAAAACGCTTAACTCTTCCCTGCCCCGCTTGGGTTTTTGCAGCCCACAGGGATAAAAGGGAGTGGTTCCTTCAGCTGCACTTACTGCGTGTCTTGATTAGTGCTTTAATGTGTTGGTGCTCATAGTGTTATTATGACTTTATTGTACTCTGTTCATCTGAAAACCAGATTATAGCATTTAAGCAAAACATCAATAAATAAAGCAATACAAAAATCTCAGACTTTCTGGCACCATGCTGAGTGCTTCTTTAAAAGGTCGATGCCTGACACACAACCTGTTTAGCTGTTGAAAATGGGACAATGAAATCAGATGATATCTCTGATCACTGCACAGAACCATTGCTATTCCCCAATCCTGCTTCTCTTCTCCAAACTGTCCGGGTCTGATTGTTTTTATGGATGGATGGATGGATGGAAGGGAGGGAGGGGGGGAGGGAGGAAAGCACAACGGTTTTGTTAGATATATTTCTATATTATATGTGGAATAAGTGATTTTGTGTCTGCAAAAGGGTCTTTTGTTTGCATATAGAATTCCTTTACTTCATTGTTTTCTCTTGTAAAACAGCCTTAGTAGGTTTTAATTGCACTACATAGGGGTATCAGCAGGAGGGGTTCAAAAAAATCTAGAGGGGAACTGCAGCCATATGGACCAAGGCTCGCCTTTAACATGCTAGCATCTCAACCTTTTAAACGCCTCCCTTCCCTGCACACACCCCTATTTGAAACTGGCCAGATCTGCAAACATAATGAGTAGCAGGTTGTTCTGGGTGCTCATCGTGACCAACAACTACTTATTGTTCCAAAACAAAACTCTATTGTTTCCTTCTGCAGCCTAATCAGGAAGAAAGCAATAAATCCTGAACAGTAAATATATTAAAGCAGTGTTTCTCAAGCTTAGCAAGTTAAGATATGTGGATTTCAACTCCCAGAATTCCCCAGCCAGCATGCTGTCTGGGGATTTCTGGGAGTTGAAGCCCACATATCTTAAAGTTGCTAAGGTTGAGAAACACTGTATTAAAGCTTGCATGATCCAATAAGAAACATATTAGAGCTGGAAATGGCACTCCAGTGACAGATTCAAAGATCTGGTTTCACCCAGTTAGATCCTCTTACATGGGGTTCCAGCAACACACAGTCCCAGCAACAGGATCAAAAGTCCCAGTCCCTTTCTGCAAGAAGTACTCATTTTCCAATGAGTACTCATATCCAAGAGTCCTGGCAAGGCTTCATGACATCACCACCCCTTCCCCATTGGCCAGCCAAGCAGCAGGAAGATGATTTGCAGCCAATCAGTGTTTGGGAGGTTCATTCTATGTTGCCAAACCCTAGCAGTGACTTTTGTAATGGGGAGGCTTGCTTGTTTCTGCTACTCTTTCTCTCCAGCTCTTTTTCCTGGAGGACTAGATTGTCTGTCTGTCTGTCTGTCTGTCTGTCTTCCCCAGCAGAGTTAACTGGTGCAGTAAGCATGCCAGGATCCCTTTGGGGTTAAATCTGAACCCCTGTATTTAGTTAACTGAGTCAATTCATCCCTTTTCGTGTATTCATGATCGCTTAACTCCTCCCCAAGGTGAGGATGAGCGTATGCAGTATAACAGTAGAACTAACACAAGCACACTTTTTTTGCAGGTATATAGCCCGGGATATAGAGCAGCTGCGCCGAATGGGCATTACTCACATCGTGAATGCTGCTGCGGGAAGATTCCACATTGATACGGGAGCCAAGTTCTACCGAGACCTGGCAGTTGATTATTATGGGGTTGAAGCAGATGATGATCCAAAGTTTGATCTCAGCATCTACTTCTACCCGACTGCTAAATATATCAGGGCAGCGCTGAACTCACCCAGAGGTAAACAGAGTGGGCAGGGCAGCGTACTGTATCTTCTCTGGTAACCATTTTTCCATCCAACATCTAGCTAGACTTTGCCTTACCTTATCGTGTAAGTGGCTAGAGCAGTGTTTCTCAACCTTGGCAACTTTAAGATGTATGGACTTCAACTCCCTTGAGAAACACTGGGCTAGACATCACACATCGCACAAACTCATGTGCATCCATACAAATTCACAGAGACTATATATGCATTCTCCCTCATAACCCACCAGCCTTTCATCTGCTCAGCCCTCCATTCTTACATATCTATTTTCCTTGATGCGTGCATCCTCTCAGAAAATTCCCTTGACACATGCGTATATGCTCTTGTTACAAGCTGAAAGTTTTTCCAAACCTCAGTGGAATGCATAAAATGTGACGGAATTGCTGCTGGGGTGGCGGTCTTCAACCCATTCCTATTTCTGTGCTAAGGAATAAGATTTGGGGGGAAATCTTCCATTCAGTTCCATAGGTGGCTTTTTCTAAGCACAACAGAGGGGAGTGGGAGGATGAGGTTTGCAAGACAGGTCCCTCACAATGGGTATGTATATTACAGTTAGGTTTGGAAGACATTTTCTATTGACACCAATGGAAATTTTTTTCAGACCAATTGCTGTGGTGGAACAGGAGGGTGAGGACAGATGAGGATATTACGGATGCATGCAACCCATTGGCTGATTTCCCTTTAATTGGCTAGAGGCTGTAACCTGTGCCATGGGACCTGACCTAGCTGCAGTCAGACGTATTGAAAATTATGATATTGATGACTCCTAAGGAAATCTTCCGTGACAAACTACTTTTCCCTAATTCAAATGGGTCATGTGCCTTTTTTTTTTAAACAACAAAGCAAGTTCATGAACTTAATTTCAACTGAGTGCTCACATATGATCAAAGTTTTTCTGAAGAAACAGTGAATTGGTAAGAGATGAAAAATTGCAGGGAAGGGTCAGGAGAAATAATGGATATGCTGTAATATTGAAAAGAACCAAACAATCCTGCTTCATGCAGGTAATTTAGGCTCAACTAGGGGACTGGGTTGTCCCTGAGCTTGATCCTTAGTAGGAAAACCGAGAATGGGACCAAGCATTTTGGTCAAGGTCAAAGGGCTCCTCCTTTGTGTCGGAGCTGTTGGGTTAGTTTGGGAAAGTCTTCATCTGCCAAACTGAAGCATTCAAGCCAAAGTTAAGGCTTTCCATGTTAGATTTTAATACTGTATGTCTCTCACTGCCATTGAGGAATGCATAGATTTACAATCCCAAAATTCTGAGTGTAAATATTCAGTTTCAGAAGGACAAAAGGCACAATTCCATTTAATAATCAAAATACTAGATCCAGTAAATGGAAGCAACCTAATTATGGATAATCAAGCACAAAACTGACTCTAATTTGAAAACCATCCTACACTTTTCCAAACCAGACTTTGTTACTTGCTAAATGTCTTCCTTTGCTTCTTCTTATAGCTATATTTAGGGATGGGACTCAAGTTTCTTCTCCTGCTGCTGTTGATGTCACAGAGACTCCAGAGGAATTTATTCTCAGTTAATCCAACTAAGCAGGGATCTTCAAGGGGTGGAGGCTCAGGTGTCCTTGTTCCTCAACTTTGTGAAATAAAGTTTGCCTTGTGAGGAAAATGGGACAGAAATGAAAAACAAGTATCAAGGAATCATTCAGGTTTTGACTTTCCCCTGTCCAAGGATGACACTGAGCATACAACCTCAGTTCCTGGGATCACACATTTTACCCTGGGGAGCTACAATTTGGCAGACCAGAATCTCCTGCCTGCTTCCCTTACACTCCTGCATTGCCTTGCATCACTCCAAGTGAGTGTTGTGTGCTTGTTGGTTGTTTGCAATAAATATGCCTCCAGCTGCTGAAGATAAATCCAAGAAAAGGGATAAGAAAGACAACTCACAAACATTTCAAGTACATAAATTCTAAAACATGTATAGGTAGGCCTCACTTAACAACCATTCTTTTAGTGATGGTTCAGGCTTACAAGTGTGCTGGAAAAATCGACTTACGACCAATCCTCACACTTACGGTCATTACTGCATCCCCACGGTCACATAAGCACAATTTGGGCACTTGGCAACTGGTTCGTTTTTACAAATGTCACAGCATCCCATGGTCATGTGATCATTTTCGATCTTCCTGGTCAGCTTCTGGCAAGCAAAATTAATGGGGAACCCCATGATTCACCTAGCAACCACCTGGTTCACTTAATGCCCATGGTGATTTGCTTAATGACTGCTGCAAATAAGGTTGTAAAATTGGGTCAGATTTGCTTAATAACTGCTTCACTTAGCAACCAAAATTCTGGTCCCAGTTGTGGTTGTTAAGCAAGGACTACCTGTACATTTATCCCATCCTACATGTGGTTACATTTCAGGTTAGTGTCCCATCAAAATCTGTATTGCAACATCTAATAATAAATACTTATAACAAACATGAAATTTAATAGCTTTGGAATAGCTCTGCTGACTAATACTGTGCAGAAAGAACCCTGAGAAAATGTTGGATTTCTTCACCTCCGTCATCATTGGAGTTGTCTCACTTGCACTCAGTTGTAGGCACTGTAAGTTCTTCACCCCAGGTATTATAGCTCCGTCCATAGCCATTGCGATGCTCTTAGGTCTTCAGCATCTGAAGGAGCTCACTCAGTGGGACAATATGGTGCTGATTGCTTAGACTGCCTCGTTCCAAGCAGTAATCATAACCATGGCATTGACAGAACAGCCAACTCAGAAGACAGAAAACCATTTAGTTGATCCGTCTGTAAAAGGGGGCATCGTAAATCTCTTGCAGAGATTCAAGGCACCAGAAGCAGGCGCTCCACTGGAGCTTCGCTGGTGGGTGAGGCATCAAAGGGGCAATATGTCTTCAAACTGTGGATTCTGTTTAGATAGATGCAATGAGTACAACACACTACCAACTGTGCTTACCACATACACCAATACACTGTCAGTGCAGAAGAACAGGAAAGCGTTAAAAAGATGTGCATTTTTACAATTTATATCCCTGCAGTTGCAGCTTAAATTTCTGCCATGCTTGTTTGTTTGCTTTAATTTATTGCCTGGAAGCATGCATATTTGCACAAAAAGCAGCTCAAATATTAAAAATTAATTATCTGCTTATGCACAAGCTCGTATCATCATTTCTGCACATTCGGCATAGCTTTTAAAAACATAAATTTCTTGTCCATCAATCCTTTCTCTGCAGGAGAACTCTGAGCACAGCAATTAGTTTCCCCTAACTTTTCACTGAATAATTTAGTTTTTGCTGGCCTTGTTTACTATAGGGAAAGGAGCTCTTTTGCTTCTTTGTTTATTTCCTTCACTGTGGCTCCGGGCCCAGTCTTAGGCAGGCAGCTGGACCTCAAAGCCAATCCTGCCAGGAATAATAACAGTAACAATAATTTATTAAACTTGTATGCTGCCCAACTCTCAACAATTCTGGGTGGCTCACAACAGTCAAACAAGGAAATTACAATAAAATCAATAAAACATAAAGGTAAAAGATGGCAGGTGTGATGAAGTGAGGCTCTCAGTCTCCCTTGCCAAAGGCCTGGGTGAAGAGCCAGGTCTTCACAGCTCCTCTAAAAAACAGCAGTTATAGTATCTGAGGACTGAACCAGATTTTTCTCAATAATACAAAGAGATCATGATCATCCAAAGGATCTTTCATAAAAGCAGGCAAAGGTTAAAACCAACCAAGCAACCAACCAGAATATTGATCATAAATAACACAAAAGGATGGGTTGGATAGTACTTTCTGTGGCCATGAATGAATCTAATGGCATGCATTCCTGAATCCTGATCAGTAATACTGATCTTGCCCCAGGCTGATGATCTTGCCATGAAAACAGAACCATAACTGGCTCCCTCACCTACAGATTATGTTCACCTATTCCATCACAGAACTCCAGACCCAAAATGTGCCAAGTCACACGGCTTTAGCCCTATATAATGCGATACCCAGAGGCTTGCTTTATTATTATAACTATTGAAGAATACTCTGCTATGGAGTAGGTCTCTTGAGATAGTCACCTAATGGTGTTCATCTGTTCCACATCTGCAGAATAGAACCAGTTAAACAGTAAAGGACAACAGTGTAATGAACTACTATTTGAAGTCTTATTGCACTGGACCTTCCCTTGCATGGCAGGTTATAATGTTGGTCCACTGAACTCCACCCAAGCCACATTTACACATTCATTGCCCTTTGCCTACATTTATCTGTTAAAAGTTGGGTGGAAGATAATTATTCCAATGCATCTTATGCTAGGCATTGTTAAAGCTGAGGAGGTTTTTAGGTAATTTCTGCAATAGCAACTTATGCATCTTCCAGAGCTATCCGGCCAACATTGTGCCAAAAATAACAGTACAAGCTTTCCATTACTTCAAGAATTGCATGGTGCTGTTGTGAAGACATGATCAGTCATTCGTGGGGAAATGTCCACAGCCTGGGAACCCTGAATGAAAGACTCCTTGGGAGCACCACAGAAACTACCTTAACTATATAAAAGAAGGAAAAAACATGGAGATCAAATAAATTTAATATACAGAGAATCTATGCTGTACCAAAAGAAAAAAGAAAAGATGGAGTATGGATGAGAAGACATGTAGAAGGAAGAAGACACTGAAGAGAGTAAGAAACTGCTGAAGCTTTTTCATTCTGTCCTCTCCTGCGAATCAGATCTAGTTTACCCACATCAGCTGAATGCACATATTAGTAAGTCTTAAATCTTGAAGGGGTGACTAACATTAACTGGTGACAGAAATATTCCAACAACTTTCCAGATGTCATCATTATTTATTAGCATAGGACAGCTGACTTTGTCAGAGGTGAACATGTAAAAAAAAAGGAACAAAAAACAAGAGGAACAAAAAGTATGACTGTGATGCAAAGATTTCTGACGTTTTCCACATTTCTTGGTATACTGTGCTTACTGTATTACTTATACATATGAATATATCAATATATGATATGAATGTATCATAATATTACTTTTTTATTTGCAGGGAAGGTATTAGTTCACTGTGCCATGGGGATAAGCCGCTCAGCAACCCTTGTGCTTGCCTTCTTGATGATCTATGAAAACAAGACCCTC
The DNA here is from genome assembly GCF_035149785.1 of Candoia aspera. Taxonomy (NCBI): domain Eukaryota; kingdom Metazoa; phylum Chordata; class Lepidosauria; order Squamata; family Candoiidae; genus Candoia; species Candoia aspera. The sequence goes on along the minus strand of NC_086158.1, from coordinate 90,244,209 downwards.
GTGGAGGCCCTGAAGACGGTGCGAGAACACCGAGGAGTCTGTCCAAACACGGGTTTCCTCAGCCAACTTCGGGAGCTTGACATCCGGTTAATGAGTGAAAAAGGGGAAGCAACAGGGATCCCTTGAAACTTTAGACAGAAAATTCTTGTACTGTGACAAGTCTAAGAGGCAGGCCAGGACATCCCTCAGAAACAGCTAAATTCTGAATGTGCTAATAGATATGTTATGGGCAATGAAACAAAAACCACTTCTGCCATGTCAGCATCTCATTCAAGATTAAAGGTGTGCCAGAAACTTGGTATCCATTCTATGTTTGATAATGGAATCACAGAAACCTAGAGCTGGATGGAGTCATTTGAGTCACTGAATCTAACTTCCTGTTCTGTGAAGGAATCCAAACCCAGGTGGTGTCCAGCCTCTGCTTGAATCGATCAAGGAAGGATCCAATGATTCCCACCCTCACCCCCAGTGCTCTTCCCCATTTTATGTCCAAGGTAGTGTTGCAGAAGTCTTGGGTGGCTGCGATATTATGCCTTCTACCACTGGCTACACAGGAGCAAATAAAACAGTTTTATCTTGAGCTCTGTCCATTGAATGATTGGAGATCACATGTCCCCTATCTTGCTCTAGAACCAACATGACTGAACCCAGATTTCAAAGCTACGGCTGTTTGCTCCTTCCTGTTCCATCTCCCATTTCTGGCTGAGCTCGTTCTTTGCCATCTGGGTTTTGCGAGTTAAATAATGGCTTGCGCTCTGCTGTCCCCTAACTTGGCTCTTTGCTTGACTGATTTATTGCCTCACTTTTCTTCTGCAGACAAAACCTCCTGAGCCAAGCCAAAAGCATAAATAATTCAACACCAGCATTTAATACACCCTGGATCAAGCTTCCCTAACCTGCTCAGGTCCAGATGTGCTAGATTATCCCTAGCACAAAAGGAAGGGAGGCAGGAATTTTTCATCCTCTTAAGACTGCATACTCCCACTGCAGCACTAATACATACAAACAGGAAGACAGTCAGTGAAGGCAACATTTCTCCTCTGTTTAGCTCAGGTTTATGAAGTCACAAATTCTTTTTTAGTTTTGATCTCTAGATATCAACAACAAAAGCTACCCCTTCTTGCAAAGTGGTGGAAATGATCCAACTCATGCTACTTGGTTTTAAAATGTTAACTGTTCAGCCTCTAGTCACAGATTCCTAGCCTAGTTGGGCTTCCTTAATGATAGTGGAAAAAACTGTCCTAACTTTCATGCTGAGGGAAAGGCTGCCTGTAATCTGCACAACAGGAATTAATGTAATTCATTGTTGGATTTTGTGGCCCAATCTTTGTAGCAAAGCAAAGCATAAACAAAACCCGCCCCTCTCTGTGGATCTAATCACTGTGTATATCTTGAGCTGGACATCAGTGTAGATTAAACTACCTTACAGTTTAGTCTGGTCAATTTGTTCATTATATTTTCTTTAGCATATTCAGCTCAAGAAAGATTTGGAAATGTAGCTACCTTCTCTCTTCTATCCTTGTTCAAATGGACTGTCGAGTCGTGTTTGTTTATGCCCATCGTGTATACTAAAAGTCACAGGCCATGTTGATCATCAGAATAGATAAAGACCCAGTGGTTGGGTGAACCCTTTAGCCTGGAGATGTTTGGGGGGGGGGGGTCAGTGTCATGGCCAAACCAATGCCCAAGGACACAAGGGAGCCTAACATCATGTGGGCTTCTCCTGTCATCCAAATCTGAAAGAGTGGGTTAATCTGATATTAACTCTCGTTTCTCACCTCCAGACAAAGCTAGGGAAGCAACACAAAACAAAGTTACTCCAACTACACCATCCATGACAAGCAGTGCTCTTTTCACCCTCCCCAAGAGTGTCCAGAGGCTTGAAACAGAGGCAGAAAAATGATGAGGGAAGCTAAGCCTCTTCCCACCTCTCCCTAACTATCTCTAACCCCAATAAGGCCACTGTAGATTTCTAACATCTGCTCATTTCTGTTTTAAAAAGAGAAGTACAGTCTTCAAACCACTAAAAATGCTGTAAAACCTGGCAGCACCCCTCCACTCCGATGTTGTTGCTTTCCATTATTGAAAAACATCTATGGTGGAGCCAGGCCAGGTCAACTAAGACGTGGAAAGACTGGGACAGAATATGTGGAAGACATTTCCCATGGCATAGTCCAGTAGCACACTGTTGTCTGCCCCAAACACCTGTCCAGGCAATGTTGGCCCAGCATGGCCAAACCATGATGACCAATGGAGGGAGCAATACCTGATGCTGAAAAGAAGATACCAGGGGTGTCCATGGGTAGAGGGCCAAAAAAGTCAAGACAGCAGCTGTGACTGCATGATGGAAATCCTCCCCCTTTTTGCATGTGTAGGGCAAATTCCACCCCCAAATCTCCCACCTTAGTGACTATCTCAGATTCTTCGTTTTGATCACAGAACTTCACTACCTAGTGGCTCATGATACATCACACGAATTCATGTGGATCTTTCTCTTCCACCGTTCTTAAAAAGAAAATGGGATCAGCACTGACTTAGGGGCTGGAGCATGATAACTTCAGTTTTTCCCCTTCAGTATTGCTTTTCATCTCAGAGTTACATTCCCGAAGCAGTTCTTTTTCATCTGCAAGTAAAAGATACTTGCTGGGATTTCATTTGCTACTGTCAAGACTAAAACTATGAAACCCACCCCAGAACTTTGATTTGGATGAATTCCCATAGGGCTTCTTCCCACAATGACCATGAACTGGTTGTGGCCTTGGCCATTGATCATTGTATTACTGCCACACAGAAGTTGTCTCATTAAGGAAGCATTAAAATAAAAAGATTGCGTACATAATCAATAAAATTTAAAAGAAGATTGTCTACATCCAGGAAAATAAAATATACCCAACACACAGGGGCTCGACAACCAGCCTACCCCAAAGCCTGGGAGAACTGCCAGGTTTAGGAAGATCATCAGGATGGGAACCATACAGATCTTTGGCGGGAAGCTGTTCCAGGGGGCAGGCACTGAGATGGAGAAGGTATGACAAACAATCACAGCGAAAACAAGCCACAACTTAATTTGATATATGAAGCTTCCCATCTGTTCCTGCAGAGCTGCCATTTCAGTCTTTCAAAAGTTAGCGAACCCAACACAGCTGTAAGCAAAACTTATAAGACATCTGTGATCTTTCAAACTCTATTTCTCTCACAATTATTAAGCTAATAATTGGTGTGCAGACCTTGATCACAGCCAATACTGGAGGGCATCAATTAATATTCACACCACAACCAGCAATTGGATATAAAAAGGGAAATTTGTACTGCAAGACCTCAGAAATAACAGGGCTGCAGTGTTGCTCCTGCCTGGTTTGGCTACGGTTCAAAATTAACTTGGTACCCATTAAGAAACTTCATTTGTTGTGAGGAAAAAATTACCACAGAACAGCACATAAAGCATACTATGCATACAAACATTTCTCTTAAAATTTACACGCTCTGGATAAAGTCACAATGACTTTGGACCCCTCTAACACTGCACAGGCTGCCTGGAATTTACAATACCTCTTCTCTCTGAGAGACCTCTGGATCCATTTTGCAAACCGGGCTGATTTAAATAGGCTTCTCCGACTGCCAATGTGAGGCCTGGAGAAAGCCAGCTGTGTTAAATCACTCCGATAATCATCAGGTAATGAGTGCGTCACTGCAAATTGGCTGGCAATTTTATCTAGCACAGTGCTGCTCATTGCCTACTAATTGCAATGGCACAACCTCCCAGCTGTTAGAAAAGCCTGCTTGTGCATTACAGGCAGACCAAGAGTGTCGTACCCATATTGTAAAGCAATTTCTTGTGGATGGAAATGGCACACCTTGGGGAAGATGGGAAGTAAAGCTGGCTGAATGGGATGGGCATTATTCCCCTAACCTGTCCCTTGCCTCCTTCCGGTGACAGACCACTCCCACCTGATATCTGTTAAGCCCAACCAACACAACCTCCTGATGCAGGACAGCTCTGTACAAATTGCTCCTTGTGAGAACACTGTACCAATGAATCAGTTTGTGATCAGTGCTGCATGCATGTTGAGCTGAAACCAATACAGATCATTAAACATTTGCACCAAGAAGAGATCCTTTCAATCCTTGGAGATATCATCTGAGCAATGTTTACTTCTCTTTACGTATTTATCCAATTTCAAGTCCACTTGACTCCTTGACAACTCTGGGTGACAGAAAATAATATGTATAGCAAAAGTCTCAACCGACCAGGAGAACAGTCCACCAGTATAAACCAACTATAACTACAGTAACTATAACCATTTCCGCTTTACAGAATATCTTGCAATGTCATCAGATAATTGTTAAGGTGGGGCTGGTAAAGAGAAACAATGAGGTGCCTCCACGGGTGCCAGGGGGTGGGTGGAGACTAAAAAAGACAAATCTTAAGAAGGCCACTGCAACTTCATGACTGAAGCTGCATGTACTGTGCGACACATGTAAAACAGGGTCACAGCTGCCATCTTGGCTTTTTTTTACTTAAAAACCAGGCAAAGGTTTGATTGCACTGTTGCAGCCACCTCTTGGCATTTTTGACCATACCCTCTGGATAGTCCTCAGACAACCCTCTAAAGTTAGTAGAGCTGAAAGCGTGTGACTGGCCCAGCCCAAAGTCACTCAGTGAGCTTGCATAGCTGAGGGTGGGGGATTGATGGTGGTTTTCTCCAGTTCTAGTTCAAAACCTTCCTCCCTGCTCCACCCTGGCTCTCTGTCGATCAACAATGCCTCCATTAGCACTAACCTGGTCTCCTGCAAATCCAGCTTGAATCATGGTGATCTCATGGTTAGGGATATCCTACCAGGGCTGCAAAAGTCTAAGCAACCTCTTTCAGCAGCAAGGATTTAGGTATTTTTCTGCTGCCATCTTCTGATTACCAAGATTTGTGCAGCCCAGATATGGTGGCATCCATGTTTTTGTTTTTTAATCCCTGTCTGCTCTATAGTCTTGAGTTTCTGGTTATGTCATGAGTAAGGATGGCGAGCAGGGGGCTCCGATCCAGGCTGTAAAGCGCATGCGTAGCACTGAGGAATTAGGTGGCCATTCCAAGAGACACAGATCGGGCCCGCCTTAACCTTTGGGGTTTATATGTCTGGGTTTTTCCCACGCTTCTTCAGTTTGTTAGGATTTCTGTTATGTAGCAGTAAATAAACACTAGAGACTTGTTCCTTGTCTCAGCGTGGTTCCTGGCAGTTAGGACAGGTTGTCTCCCATCCAAGAACTAACTGGTGTTGATCCCCCTTCACTTTCAGAGATCAACCCAGGTCAGCTAATTTCTTCTAATAGCAGCATATAATAAAAATCAGATTCTGCCCTCAGTCAGGAGCTCATTAACTTCTTTGAAGCCTAAGTATTCAACCATACCTGTCTAACCACCCACAACACTACGGTCATGGCCAGCCTGCAAAACTCCACCAGTTGCATGTTTTGGTCAGTGCCATCACACACACCCAAACCTTTCTTCACCTATAGCAGCCCTGTATTTTTCTTTCACCTACTAGCATCCACCCTTTAAGACTGCAGAACATATCAGAGCTTGTCCAGTGCTGACGTGCATCTGCAGAAGAAGGGGGTCAAAAAAGTCAAAATGGTAGCTGCAATGGCATAATTGAGCCCTGACCCATTTTTATCTGCAACCATGTGGGGAAAGGGTGAAGCTTTGATTGTACAGTAGTGTCACATTTTTACTTTTTTGACCCCTTTCCCCCACAGACATCCCTTGCTCCAGTTGCTATTTTTCATTTCACATGTTCCAGAGACAGCTCTTTCTGTGGCATGTTTAGCAGCCCCCTCCTTAAGAGGAACTCAAGGACAGAATAATTTCACATTTAACAAGATCTCTTGTGACTTCCCAAGAGCAAAGTATATGCATGCTTCCTTTAGCATGGTGACAATTCATTTCCTGCATTCAAGAGAAGGGGCTAATAAAAGTCTTCTATGTTTTATGTCTTTAGGACCTAGAAAAATAGGAACTGGATTTCCTACATGGATGTTTCCAAACTGGTCTAGTTGGCCACCAACAGTGTAGCACTTGCCAAGGTGCCAAAAATCTCTTCTCACCTTTGTGCTGCTCAGCAGTGAATGTGCTCTTAATCTTCTAAAATACATCTCCTTTGAATCAAGATTGAGAGAGTTTCTAATTATTATCTCCTCCCGGATAAGGGATGAAGGAGGAAATCACAACATGTAATAATACATCTTGAACCTTCCCATGCATGGCACAAAATGAATTCACACCAACGTAGAGCTGTAGCTAAAAATAAGCTCTAACGTACCAGGTTCAGTCCTCACCTCCATCCTTAATTAACCAGGAAGAATAATTGGCTTATTCAATATCTCTAAGAGCATGGATCTACTCTACATACACCCAACTGGGTGTGACAGTTATTTCCCTAAAAGGCCTGCTGTAGCTGCAGAGAACTTGGAAGCTGGCCCATGATCCCTGGATGTTTCCTCCATTACCATTTCCAAGATTCCTATGTTACTTCGTGTTCACCTCTGTATCTCCTGCTCTTAAGGTACCCAGGTAAATGGAAATAATACTATCTATATACTACTAAAACTCTCATGTCTGTAACCTTTATTGGGCAAAATGGTGTGTCGTAGGGCAACAATTTTTGAACCAAGGTACCTCAAATGGGCTAACTTACAGAATGCATCCAAAATCTGGGACCCATGACTCCTGTGGAATAGAAATTTGGCAAATTTTATAAAACATTTTATGACATAATACAAAATGTCATAAAACATTTCCTGTGGTCTACTCTTGATGTACTGAGGGAGTACTGGAACAGCTAAACACAACTTAAAGGTGCTTCTTCAATGAGCCAGGAACGAGGCAATGGCAATGTCCTTTAAAATGGACATCGTTGTGTCACAGTTAGAAGGAAAGAAAGAGGAACCTTTTGATGGATTTCAGAAATGTCAGCTATAGAGTTTGGTTGCCATGCAGGCAGTGCATCAGCAGGTCAGGCTTCTAGCTCTCCTAATACTCATCGAGATTCCTGGATGATTTATATGGATTATGCATGGATTATTGAGATTCTGTAAGGGAAGTGCTCTGAATGCTCTGGAGTACTGCTTGAGTGCTCACTAATTATGGAGTGGCAGCCACCCAGCAGAAAAGCCTACTTGGTCATACAGTAATTACCTGAGGGTTGGTAGTTGTTTTTTTTTTACTCTGTGTGTGTGTCTGTGCCTTCAAGTCAGTGTTGACTCCAGGCAACTGCCTAGGCAAGTCCCTGCAGTTTTCTTGGCAAGGTTTTTGGAAGTGGTTTGCCCTTGCCTCCTTCTTCCTAGGGCTGGGAGAGAGGGACTGGCCCAAGGTCAACCAGCTGGCTCTGTGCCTAAGGTGGGACTAGGACTCACGGTCTCCCAGTTTCTCGACTGGTGACTTAACCACTACTCCAAACTGGATCCTACCTGAGATATGTGATATCCTACCTTTTATGTGATTTTAATGTTTATGTTTCGTGTGGGATTTTATTGTAAACTGCCCAGAGTCCCTCTTCTGGGGGAGATGGGCAGTGGCTAAATTTGAGTAATAAATTTGAGTAATAAATAAATAAATAAATATACTGGTGATCTTTTTTTGCTTGGTCAAATTCTGCCGCCTTCAGGTTAGGAGAACGTCATTCATCAACATCTTTCCCAAGGCCAGGGATAAGCAATGGAAAGCAGCAGAAAATTTGGGGATGGAAGACCCTAAACCTTAAGAAAGCTTTTAAAATATACCTTTCTCAGCCTACAGTGGTGTTTCAAATGTTTTAATCCTTTAAGTCTTTTTTTTGTTCTGTAAGTTTTAAATTATTACTAGATTTTTGGCATTTGTACACCACTTAGGAATGGGTAGTCTAAAAGTAAATTTTAAATCATTAAAGGAAATAATTAAGAATGGGCATGCTCGTAAAGTCATTTCAATTGCATTTTGGACCAAGCCAGTTTGGTCCATGAGCTTCTGACACACCCCTACCTTGTTTAGAAAGTGCAGATATATCCTCTAACATTGCCTGAATATTCAAAGCATCTGAAAACATAAGAAGAATTTCATCGTCTTTACTGCTATTGTCCATCTAACTTCAGTTACTGTATCTGTTCCTTTAAACAGCTGATGTGGAATGAGTTCCAGATTAACGCAGATGGTTGAAAAAGTTCTGTCTGGGTAGATAGGGCATCCTGTAACCTTCTTGATGAATTTTGGGGGGTTGTGCAACAATACTGTGTTGTGAATTAAGAAACTGGATCAATACAGGCTGCCATTTAATTTTCCCATTGTGCCTTGCAGTAACACCAGGGGATTAAATTAAAACTGAACCTGGTTCACACTGAGTTACCTGGAGTACTGGGCCCTGGAACTCCCCAGGAGTTTTGGATTTAACTTTCATTGTGCACTTGCATCTAAACTCAAATCTTTTTTAAAATGTTTTTTTTTCTTGAGATATAAGTTTAAAAAATGAAGTTTTAAAGTATTTGCAGTTGCATTGTTCTACCACATGCTACTGAAAAATCTGAAGAGAAGAATGCAAAAAATCTGGACTGATCTCACACTGGATGTTGGTCAAAAGGCCAGGAAGTGATGGCTGCAGCTAATTCTCAGGCTGGGTGTGTTGTGATGACCATCAATGTTGTTGTTCACCATCTGGGACACTGCATCTCAGCAAGGAAGGCTTGTCTAGATGCCAAGGCATTCATTCTGTCATTCTCTACGAAGCTGTCAAATCCTATAAATTTGTCTACACATGCTGTCAAAGTCAGACATATGGTTTACAAGCCTTCCAACTGAATTCAGAAGAGATTATAGTACAAACACTTCTTGCTTACAGTTTTACCATTTTAGGCCATCAAGCTGTGCAGTTTAGCAAAGTAGGAAAGTTTCATAACTCTGAATTAGTTATTTCTGGGTCCTGAAAGCTACTTGATTGTTTCTTTGTTGTAGAACGTAAGTGTATTTTCAGGAGTATCCTGCTCTCACTGCCTAGCAATCAACAGAATAAATGAAATCACCACCATTGTTTGTTTTTCTGCTTTTCTTTGCATGAAGAAACCCTGCTTCCCAGTCCTCAGCAGTGTCAGTGAAAACACCTCTTTTCACCACTTTAAAAGCGTCCCACTTAAACAACTATAACAATTTTTCCTATTTATGGAACAGAAAAAGCTTTAACTTTTTAATCGACCGAGATCCTAATATTTGATTGGCTTTCCTGTCTCATATCTTCTTTCAGTCAGTACCATATTCTAGGATAACGTCAAGTAATGTAATGTAACAGACAGATCCAGGGCCAGCTGTTGGGGGGAGATCAAAAAAGTCAATCAGCTCATTAAAAAGGGGGCAGGCTTTGGTTACGTGGTTGCAGCCACTATCTTGATTTTTGACCCCTCTGGGGACAGACCCCCACCCTCAAGAAATTCAAAAGGTCCCATTTCAACAGTGGGAAAGACTGAAAGTCAAAGGATTGGAAGAAGGGCTAAGGAGCAGAGGTATCTGCATGATATGATGGTGTGGTCATATCATGCGCTGCATGTAACAAAACAAGATCACTCTGTCATGGTCACCGTCTTATTTTTTTGACCATACCCTGTGGACCCAGGACAAAAGGGGAAGAGGAAAAAGTGGAGAAAACTGGGAACAATTGGGTAACCCCCCTGTTTTCATTTTTAATTATTTTTTCTATTTGTGTGTCCTATTCAAAAATTGTTCAGCTCTGTACAATCTCAGCTATTGGATCCAAATCCCAGGAACTGTAACAAGTAGTTGATACATGAGATATTTTCAGATTTAACCAATTGGCTTTACCTCATAGGATGGAATTTAAAGCTCCATCCAGTAATCTTTCCTTCTAGTCACAACCCCTTCAAATAATGAAAATTTCAAAAACAATTATGGTTTGAATTAGGAGCAAAAATTATTCATGGCTATGTTAGTCAGATGTGCCTTTTTCTAATTTTATCCAACATCTTTCTGGCTCAATTAGAAATAATTTCCACATTCAACTTTCCTGACATCTTGGTAATTCTTTCTTTTCAGATGTAGCCTTAATGTATGCATATCTGGAAAGTAATAAAAATACGACGCACAATATTATTTTAAGGCCTTTTTTTTCTCAAATGGGAAAATATATTTCTTTTATTTATTTCTACTGCCTGAAGCTAGGAATTATTTCCTCAAGCAACTGGCTGTGCCTTGCTAATTCTAACACATGTTCCATGGAACATCTGCTATTTCAGGATTCATTATGAACAACAAAATGTCTTTTCATTGCATCTTCTCCATCCTCAATTGTCAATTTCTTATCATTGTAATGTTATTGTTGTGGCCAACATTCTGGCCATCACTTAATCATTTTGTATCATATTTATTTTTAGATTTCTATTATCATTTCTTGGGCCACCTCACAACAAACGCAGAGCATCAGTAGCACACAAAAGTTTCACAGAAGCCAGCATATGAAAAAGAGAGACACCCTCCCACACACATACTTAATAGAGTAAGTATGTTTAAAAAACTATTTCTGTTTTTCAAAAAATAACAGCAAACCCCAGAACCATTATTTCACATCTTTATTTGCACATAGCCATCTCTGCACTCTACTAATATGTTAGAGCTCTGTGTCAGTTTTCAAACAATACTTTTAGTTGCTACCATCCTGGAAAATTTGCCCTCACATTATGTATCAAAATTCAGTCTTGCAAGATTCTCTTTTCTTTTATAAGAATTTTATTAAGTTTAAGCAAAGATAAAAGCTACAGAAAAACAAAAAACTACAAAGAAAAAAAAGAAAAAAACTAAAAAAGTATAGAAACACAGGAGAAAATTTTCAGAATTACAAAATGAGATTCTCTTATGGCAGCCTTGCAATAAAGTTAGAGCTAGGACTTCTGGGTGCGCTTCTTGTCTGGACTACCTCGCAAGGCTGACATCAATCTTGCAAGTCTGAAAGTACATCTCTCTCTCCCTTGCCTTTACAGTCCAAGAAACTAGGGAGGGGCCCTTCTGAGATGTCTGCCTTGCCCACATTCCTTCTGTGGACTCAGCTGCCTCTTTTCTCACTGCTGCCTAGTCTGCAGCTCTTCCACCTGTCTCCCAAGGTCATGCCCATGTACCACTGCAACCCTTAAACTCTTCCTGTCCTGTCTTAACCAGTTTAATTCCAAGTTGGCTTAGACAAACTTGTAAAGGCCAAAACACTTTTGCAGCAGTTTGCAAAGGATGCAGTCCACACTGCAGGTCACCACAGTCCACATTTGGCAATTCCATGCTACATCTTTCCATTCTAGGAAAAGAAATTGCTTGTCGGTTTCCTTTCTGTGGGCAGGTTTTACTCTCTCTCTCTCTCTCTCTGTCTCTTTCATGTACATCTACAAAGTTAAAGTATCAAAATGCACATAATGCTGGTACAACAACCAACTTTAAAATAAAAATTCCTTTCTTGTGTTTTCCCAGCTTTTCTTCAAGGAAGTGTGCCGCAGTGTGCAGCAACTGTTAGAGACCACTATTTGGAGGCAAAACTGGTTGAAGATTAATAAACTCACATTTAGACAACTAGACAGAGATACTCCTGAAAAAGGAAGTTGATGGATTCTGGATTATTACTACATTACATATTATTTATATTATATATTATTTTTATTACACGTTTTAAAATAAATAATTACTCTCATGCCTTGGTTTCACTTATTATTAGCTGCTCTGGAAACTTCTTAAGCATCAGAAAAGTAGGATAAACTGTTTTATCTGAATGAATCAGTTTTCTGAGTCTTTGGGGAGCAACTGATACTAAGAAAAGGCCAGTGATGGTGAATTTGTACACTGCTGTTATCCTCATCGTTCTGCTGCTGCTGCACAGGGATGTAGTGCATTTGCAACAGTCCCAAGACACAGTTTTTTTTTTTCCTTTTTTATCTCAGTAAAAACTTGGCTGCAGCATTTCAACCATTGGCAAATTTAGAATGTGTCAATTTGGATAGTGCCTAATAAAGCTAATCCTTTGACCACTGTGCTCCCTTTAAAAATAACTGGAAGTCCAAAGAAGGGAGAGCGAGCTCTTGTTGCAATAAATAGCATTCCTCGGTCTGAACAATGTATTCTAGGAGCCAAGATAAATTGGGGAACATTTGGTTTAATTCTAGAAAGACAAAGGGAGTTGGTCGGATTTTGACAGGAAGAGATAAACAAGAGCGTACATTTCGGTTTAATATTCAAGATACTCAAGAAGTTATTACCAACAAGCAGAAAAAGAAAATGTGTTTGTACAAATTGTCTGGATCTTAAAAGCCAAATATATACTAAATATGCTAAAACTCTGGAAATGGGAAACAGGAGTAGCCCAAGATCTTGGAAAAGTAGAAAAGGCTCCAATGTCTTCAAATATGGTGATGGTTACCCATTTAGGCAGTTTCAAAAGGAGACTCAATAAATTAATAGAAGATGGGCTGTCAATCACTACTAGGCACAATGGCTGTTAATAATCTCTGTCAACTAACATCCATCATCCATCATCCATCGTCTATCATCCATCATCCATCTTTCAATCTATCATCTATTGTTAAGCCAGATATCAGCATTCCCAGTTGAAGCTGAAAAGTCTCCCTGTACAGAACAGGAAGAAGAAGGAAGCTTCTCCAAGAGTGGGCTTCATTACCCTCTGGAAAGCCATCCTCAAGGGGCCCAACCTAGCTTCTGGTGGGAGGCTGTTCCCAAGTCTGGGGGCCACAATGGAAGAAACAGCATTTTCTGGATTCAGCCTTCCTCCTGTCACAAAACTGAGGGAATTAGGTGGAGTAGGCTAATGGCCATGCACAGAAACTTTTTTTTTCCTAGAATGGATCCAGGTGTACTAAATTTTCCAAATTGACTCAGAAGTCCAAATCAGGTTGATTCCACGTGGAATCAAGAATTCAAATTTGCTGGTTTGTGAGCTGCAAGAAGGCACCTGCCTCACCAGTTGGAACACAAAATGCAAACTGTCTAGTGCTGCTGATAGCACATCATAATTTTGAAAGTTTATACAAAAGGGGAAAAGATCTCTCAGACACCTCAGCACATTTTTAAAAAAACCACGTGCAATCCCAGCAGTCTCCCCCTCCTCCTTCCCCTTTGGATGGGAAGATGAATGCTAGCCCACTTTCACTTACTCTATCCTGTCATAGATTTCTTTGAGGTTGGGACTCCCAAATCTACCCCCAAATGACAGGATTTCTCTATATCTCTGAGTGAGATGGGCGGTGACTAAATTTGATATATAAATAAGTAAACAAACAAACAAACAAACAAAATATCCCTATTAACCAGAGTAAACTATGGGTACAGTTACATGAGAATGCACTGAAGGATAGTTGTTTTTTTAAAAAAATCCATTCAGTCGTGTCCAATTTTTGGAGACTGCCCAGCTAGAAGAATCTGGCCGATTCTTCTAGGCTACCTGGGTTCAGTTCAGCTTTGTAAGAATCATGTCTATTTTCTGTATTTAATACAGCTTGTAATGCACAATGCATTGGACATTCTCAGCTCATTGTTAGTTCCGTGCTGCTGTCAGTTTTCCTTGAGTAAGACCAGTAATGTAGGTTGCCTTGAAATATTACACGTATTACTGGTACTCTCTCCTTACTCCTAGTGAAGTATTATTATCATCATCCAGGTGTCTTAACGAACTAACAGATGACAGCTTCACTTGCCACACTCTTGTTTATAGTTAAGGATGCAAATGCATGTTTGCTACTACACTGTTCCTCCCACACGTCTTCTGCCATTCTCAAACACATGCTGCTAGATTGTTTTGAATTTACTTCCAGTTTCTGCTAAACAGAGAAACTCTGATAGATCTGCTTAGCCAGAAATAGATCAGGGTTAGCTGACCCAACTGCGGCTGTCTATTGCTGAGAACTGCACATTCAACGATCAAAGCTGAGTCCAGGAAAGCCCCAAATAATGAGCTTCTGTTTCAAGAGGGATGCTATCCCAACCAATACTGGCTGACTTTCATCTCTAAGGTCATTTCTACTGATTATGAACACTCCTGACCTGTGCTAATTCTTCTATTTGCTGACCTACATCCAGCCCATTAACATCTTTAGGAAACCATTTAGGCCTTCAGCAACTTCCATGGAAGGAGATGGACAGGAGTTGAATGTAACAGTTTGCGACAGTTTAACATGGACGTTAAATGTGGAAGCCACATGGATCACTTTCCGAAACAGAACCAAACTGTGTTCATTCTGAATCTTCTTTTTGGAGCACACCTTAAAAATGGTGTAGACTAAGTGAATTAACAATTCTATTTCAAGGAATTCTAAAAATGAATGGAAATAATCAAAACATGCCTCAGATTATGAGTAAATTTTAGAAGAATGCCTCTACCAACATATCACAGAAAGAGTTATCATTTGACAAGTACAATTATTTTCAGAAATCTGTTGCATTCATTATCATAATCTTACCTGCTTCTTCCCTAATATTCTTTTCCTCCCCATACAGGTTTGGAAAAATATTTCTTTCCATATTTAGTAAGAGTTTGCTGATTTTCTATTGATTACTATTCTTTGTGTGCAGTTTTCCAGCAGCTGTGGCTCTGTCTACAGATATGCCATCCAGCCCTTATATGCCTTAATCAGCATATAATAGAATACATTGTCAAATGCAAAATTAAGGTACAGATATATACTGCCATACACACAGAGAGACACATCTACTAAGAAAGTTAGCATGAGCTGAAGTTAGTATGGCAGGAGACTGTGAGTTCTAGTCCCGCCTGAGGCATGAAAGCCGGCTGGGTGACCTTGGGCCAGTCACTCTCTCTCAGCCCAGGAGCCAATCAGGCGTGGTATGAGAGTTCTAGTCCCGCCTTAGGCATGAAAGCCAGCTGGGTGATCTTGGGCCAGTCACTCCCTCTCAGCCCAGGAGCCAATCAGGCGTGGTATGAGAGTTCTAGTCCCGCCTGAGGCATGAAAGCCGGGTGGGTGACCTTGGGCCAGTCACTCCCTCTCAACCCAACCCACCTCACAGGGCGGTTGTTGTGGGAAAAATAGGAGGAAGAAGGAGCATTAGGTATGTTCGCTGCCTTGAGTTATTTATAAAAATAATAAAGGTGGGATAGAAAATAAATTAAACAAACCAACAAACCAATTTGCTGATTTCTAGTAATCACTGCCTTGTTTTCAATGTTCTTACAGATCAGTCTCAAGAATTATCCCAGGAGTAAGCCTCGTGCTCCCCACTTGATACCTCTCTCCAGTTTGATGAAAACCCATCAATCAGTAAAATGTACAGCTACAGTATGTTTTCACTTCATCATGATGACATCTAGCACATATTATCTTGCCGCTGAGAATATCATGGGGGATTCAGATGTCAAATGCTGGCTGAAATCAAGTTATATTATGTCTACAGCACTCCCATTATTTATTAACAAAGTAACCATATCAAAAATGAGGTAAGGTTAACCTACAGAATTTGTTTTTGACAAATCCACACTGACTTCTGGTAATAACCACATTGTTTTCAAGCCATTTAAAGCGTTAAGCATTAAACCATTTAAGATCTCTTTAGAATGTTTAAGTGGGATCAACATAGGCATTGCTCTCAAGATATCTATCTTGATGCTAAATTCTTTTTCACAAATGATGTTTCTGGTGTTTCCGAAAATGTTTGAATACAATTCTAGGCCCTGATCTCTGCTTTTAAGTATATTTGGTATCCTAGACTTGCATCTCACTCCACAGCACAAAACATGTTTAGTAATGTTTCTTGATATATTTACTATTTAAACAGGAAGTTAATTATGAGGAAAGGGTGGGAACAAAGGGAAAACAGTCTTCTACTGTAATGGTATGTGGGAATGACCTTGGGAGACAGGGCGGGGTGGGGAACGATCAGATAAGAGGGGGCATAGCCTGCAGCTGCATAACAGGAAGCGAAAGGAACATCCCTAACTTCTCAGGCCGTAAAAAGAGATGGTGGGAGATTTGCACTTTCAGACGTGCAAGATTCTGTTAATGTAGCCTTACAATAAAGTAGAATTAGCTCATCTGGCTGTGTTTCCTGTCTGATCTACCTGGGAAGGCTGACATCTACACACACAGACACACAAATCAGTAGGATTCCTGAAGTGAACAGGAATTTTAATTTAATTGCTCCTTCCAAGTCTGTATTGTTACTACTGCTGTACTATTCTAACTCATAACCTAGACAAGTTGGGAAAATGCATTGAGCTTCTGAGAATGGCACCCCCAGTTCAAAAGAGCAAGTAGAAGGGTTAGGGGAACTCTTTGACCAAAATCCTGGGACCAGCTTCCAGGCCAAATAACATTACTGTGCCAGATGGCTGTATCAGAAACCAGCCATGGTTGTTTAATTGTGTTTTATTGAATAATATACAGCTGACTGAGTTACTGCAATTTGCTGAGCCATGAACTGTAAACCACATTGACTAGTTTGACACAAAACCCTAAGCCAAAAGCAAATAATTTACTCAGTGGGTTATCTGATGTCTGGCATTGTAAGGCATCTTCTCATGTTCCCATTGGAATGAGTAGACCAAAAACGAAGAGAAAAGGGAAGTGAACGGAACCTAGTCCAGCGAGGAGCACCTTCCATATTACAGCTAATTTAGGCTCAAGTTGATTTCCCGAGGGTTGGGATTTGTTTGCCCCATAAAAGGGACAACTGGGCAGGCCTCTGACCTGAGGATTGGTTCTGCACCCAGATGCCCTTTTAAGCCCCCGGAGATCCTTCACGGTGTCTGTGTGGCAAAGCACAATCTGCTTCTGGAGCCTAATTGCCGACTGTCGAGGCCAACGGTTTCAGGTCACATCAGGGAATAGTTTTAGTAGCAGATGTAAAGATTCTTCCCTTTGAGTGATATCACACAAGGTCAGTCAGCAAATCCTGCTCTAAAAATAGATGCCAGTTTCAAAGTTGGTAAGATTCCCTTTGTCGTCCCTTCACACTCTGGAGATCTGCGCGATCTACAACTCCTGGATAAGCTTGCAGGTAAGCCAAGCCAAGCCACGCGAATGCGGGACTTGCTTTGCCAAAGCGACGGTCCTCTCCCTTTAAAATTCTAGGCTGGAAAAGTGGGCCAAGAGAGACCTCGGCGACCTATCAAAGCAACGGGGGGACTTTTTAAAACAATTGTAAGGCATGAGCCAGAGAGACATGAGGTAGTCATTTGCAGGAGATAAAATGAGGTCATCTACATTCCAAAATATGAGCTACATTTTCATCCTATCAGCTGCACCTTTTCATAGTTAAGATTCAGAGTATTGTTGGGAGGCTCTTAAACCTGTTTGGGGGGTGTCATCTTTAGCTATCTTCTTTCTCTACCTTAGTCCTCCATCACTGTTTTCTTTCTTTAACTACACTTCTTCCATAAACGGGTTGTGTGTGTCTGCCCCTCTGGAAATTGCAACGCCATTTGCCGAGCAATCCAAGCCAAGCTAATTTTCAAATTAGCTCCTTGGGCTGGCAGCAAAGAGCAAGTGTGACCCCACCCCTCCTTAAGAAATGTGTCTTGGAAAATATAACAGTGGGTAGAAAAAAACTGCAGACGGAAGGGATTCAGGAATTCTGTATGAAAAGAGGTAGGTCTGGGTCAGTTCTAAAACAGTTTTCTCTTTCCAGGACAAGTAACTTGCATAATACCTGAGACCATAAGAAATTCACATGTTTCTATTTGTAATGTCCTCCATTAAACCGGCAAGAATCAATCCAGGCAGATTTTTTAGTTATCTATTTCAACCACTGATTCTTCCTCCCCCACCCCCACCCCATTTCTAATTCTGTATAGATGCCCTGATTTGCATTTCATGAGAAATTTATAGAAGAGCCACCCCATTCCATGAAATAATTTGTACCAAGCTTTTCCATGCATTGCATAGTTTGATCAAAGGCATTTTTTTCAGTCCAAAGACAAGCCAAATACTTTTTGCAGTTCCTCACAAGTATTAGGTCAGAAGAAAGCCACGACGTTTCTTCCGAGAGGCCGTTAGGATCTACAAAATATCCTTTTAAAATCTCTCCAGCCTTTTGGAAGGATGGCAGCTTGACAATACATTTTGCTTTTAAACATGTGGGTTCCAGAGCTGACTTGATATGCGCAAGTTTTAAAAGCAAAGCAAACATTCTGGGCATCCCCCTCTCTCCATTTAAAGAATGAATAGACTCCCAAGCAGATTTTGGGAACATACAGAGAGTTCCCACCCTCCCCTTCCAAGGCATGGACAGCCTGAGTCACCAAGTTATTTAGGCTTCTTTCCTTTCTTTAATTACAGTCCCAGGTACAAAATTTAAAATATGGAAAAAAAACAAACCTGAAAGAATTAATAATGAAAAGAGAGTACCAGCTGACTTCTGCAGGCCACAACTCTTGCTAAAAACTGGACAACTTTTTCGTGGTTGCCCAAGTTAGGTTTCACAACAGGAAGACAACTAAAGTGTCTGACAATTGGGATTATGAGTGCCAAATGCCATGGGGGGGTACAATGGGCAGTTTAACAGTCCATGGCTCAACCCACAATCAGACACAATACTTTATTTGCCCCAGCCAGAAGTTCTCACTGTAATTTTCTTTAGCTAAACATGCCTTCTGGTTTGTGTTTCTAGCAGAGGAGAAGACTCACCTTGTCCTATAGCTTCCCTCCTCTGTCCTTTCTCTTTTTAATCATGGACTCGTGGACAGCACTGAGCAGCATCTGGAGGACGTTCTGGAACAGACCTTTCCAAAATTATCTGATCCAGAAGAAAATTTCTTGATGCCCTAAATCAGTGTTTCTCAACCTTGTCAACTTCAAGCTGTGTGGATTTCAACTCCTAGAATTCCCCAGGCAGCTTGCTGGCTGGGGAATTCTGGGAGTTGAAGTCCACACAGCTTAAAGTTGACAAGATAGAGAAACACTGACCTAAATCATTACTCTGGCCTTTGTAATGCTCACTGTTCTTCAGTCTGGAGAACCAAGAGACCTGTCCTGGGCCCCAGAGGAGGCTAATCTGGGCAGGGACAGTTATCTGAGGAGAAAATGGGTAAAATCCAATGTCACAGTATAAATCATTGCTTGGGAGTCATTTCATCTGTGCTCCCGAATGCCAAGCATGAAGCCAGATTCAGCAGCCTGCTAGAACCACTGAAATGGAGCGGAGCTTATAACACAGCTGAGAAGCTGGCACAGAAAAAGAAAATTATCTTAGATAGCTTCAATGAGCATGCCAGAGAAACACAGGTTATTGCTCTTACACACTCAGCCCTCCCAAGCATAAAGAATGACACGCTTAGACAGATTAGGTTAAGAAGTAAAAAGAAGCTTACTGACTTTATTCTTTGTTGCTTCTGCTACACCCATCTTGGTGGAAAAAGATGAAGTTCCTTTGTTCTTCTTTTCTTACTAATTACATAGTTTGCCCTAAACTCTCAGCCCTACAGCTGCCAAGAGCTGTGTGGAAGACAGGGGCAGAATCCCTCATCAAGGCCCGAGCACATGGCCCTGAGGAAGAGAGCAGCATCCATGCTGCCTCCCTTGGGTAGACAAGAGGGAAAGAGAGAGAAAGAGTAAGTGGGAGTGGCAAACAAACAGCTTCCTCAGAATTGCCTTGTGGGACAACTTAATTTACATGAGGCATGCTGGATTTGCCAAACCTCCAGCAAAGCAGACATTCAGATGATGTGCTGGGATGAAAAGGGATCATCTGCAGAGTTTTAGCCTTACCTGCAAGTTGGATCAGCTGTTAAAAGTTCAGGACTCCTGTCCAAAGCAAAGAAAAACACCACATATTGCACTTTCCTCCCCTTCCTGCAATCAAAGGAGACTGGAGAATGGGTAGTTAATCAGAGCTACATTTTCTGTGAGGTACATGGCTTGCTCTTGTGTCCTTCTTCCCTTTTATAGTAGGTAATCCAGATCAGAGACATGGTGGAAGTGGACAGTCCCTTTCCACCACCCCCATCCCCAAAATATTCCCTTCAGTGCAACAATTGGAGAGGTTCAGAAGAGTCAAGATGGTGGTCACAACTGGGTGATCAAAGCCTCACCCTTTTTTCCCATGCAAGGAGTGGAGCTTTGATCATGCCATCATGGCCACCATCTTGATTTTTCTAACCACCCACAGAGGCCTCTACTCCCATGGGTAAGAAGTTGCATCAATGCTAATTATACGTTCATTCCTGGTACAAAGAATAGTTTAGTGACGAGAGGGCCACCGAAGGGCTCCTCACCCATTAGCTGTGCCGGTGCTTATGGTACATCGAATAATAGCTGAAGTGTCTGTTGCAATTAAGATAATGATATATTGTAATTTGCCTATTAGAATGTGGGCATAAAACAACACACCATGCAAAAATGCTGTGGAGCTGCTATGGCTCTGTATTGGCAACCACAGAGCTACTAAATCACTTTAAGCATCAGCCTTCCTTGTCTCTTTCACCTACAGTATATGTTGGTATCAGCAGATCTGCACATCCATACATCATGGTTCTAAGCAATAATTAAAGGGGGGGCAGTCCTCCCATTTTTCTTTAAAGAAGGTATTACATCTTTTAAGCAAGGGAGGAAATGCTTGTGGAAATTCCAGCAGATTTCACTGCAAGATGGAGACAGAAATCAAACCATCAGAAGTCTGTGTTAGTATCTCACTTCTGGTGACAGCAATGAATGAAAGCTATTATCTTTGTCTTAGGGTACAGGGTAGAAAAAAGAAGAAAACCTTTAAGGAAAATTAAAAGTATATAAAAATGAAAAATTGAATGCATTTGTTAAATAAATAAATAAATAGCAAGTTGAAAGAACGAAACAGA
The DNA here is from genome assembly GCF_035149785.1 of Candoia aspera. Lineage (NCBI taxonomy): Eukaryota > Metazoa > Chordata > Lepidosauria > Squamata > Candoiidae > Candoia > Candoia aspera. The sequence goes on along the minus strand of NC_086158.1, from coordinate 90,223,395 downwards.
GAGCATAGCTTCAGAGCAGCTCACCCATCACCATCTTGAGGCCACCCCCCACCCTTAAGGAAATGGCCACACCTGGGTCTCCAGGGACAAGACTGCACCCCCAATTTTAGCTTTCGTTAGAAATATGCTGCCAGTTTTCACACCTTTTCTTACACTTAAGTTTAATTCTTGGAAGAAAGTCTGCCAACTATCGTAATTGGTCATAAGAACCTATTGACAAAACATCTACTTCCTTTCTGGGTTATTAGCCATTAATCTACTAGACCTGAGGAAGATCAGGTCAAAACTTGATTCTGCTTTCTGTTTCATGCCAATGGGCTTAATTGGCCGGTGGGCATCTTTCATTTGGGTCAAGCCCAAGCCTGTTTCTTAGATTTAATACTGAGAAGCCAGGGGATAAAAGAGCCTCACCTGTAAGCCAGCATCTCTGGGGAAGGCATTCCTCAAATGGGGTGAGCAGACAGTGAGAACCAACTGTGCAAGAACTAACTGTACAGATTACTCCAGATGATTCAAGGATGTAAGCAAGCCACTGAGGAATGAAATTTGATTTTAAAGGTTCTTTCAGAAAATTCCCTAATGGGCATTTCTGCAAAGTAACAATATAGCAAACAAAAGTGTTCTGAACCTTTAACTTCCCAAAGTTAGGAAAACTTATCCAAAGGTATATGTTTTGAAATGGGTTGATTCTTTATATATTGCATGCTTTCTTTGTCATGATTTGCCCTTCTGTGCATCATGTAGTGGCTAAGCTGCTGGGCTAGAAACTTAGGCCCAGGTGAAAGCCAGCTGGGTGACTTTGGGCCAGTCCCTCTCTCAGCCCACCCCACCCCACCCCACAGGACTCTTTTCATGGGGAAGATAGGAGGTGAGAGCATTAGGTATGTATGCCGCCTGGAGATTACCTAAAACAAAGGCAGGATATAAGAATCTTGCAAAAAATAAAATAAAATCATCAATCAATCTTTATTCAGTCATAGATCAGCAAATAAAACAAAATCACAATTAATTAGGATAAAAAGAGAAACACATAAAATTCTAAAATATCTAAAAAAAAATTAGAGGAGATGCTACAACTTATTGTGCAAACTATGGTTTGGGAACATCTCTTTTGGCAATATCCTTTGCAAGGAAGAGGAATTAATTTTCAACCTCTGCTTTTCTTTAATATTTTACAGTCCTTTATTCTTCAGCAGATGTCTCTTGTTAGTTTCCTGTTTTTAATATATTTAAATTCAAACATTGGTTTTGATTTTCAATGGTCTCCTAGCCTGTAGTATAATTTATGACTCTGTGGTTTAACTATACCGGGTTGGTTTTTTTTATTTACATTGGAATCCTGTTTAACTGATCATCTCTAATGGTTTGAAATGAATAGGTTCCCTGAAGGAATCTGATCCTCTGGACTCCCTCTCGCAGCTTTTAAGCTAATCTTTCTATTTTGAAGAACCCTCTTGTCTGAAAGGAAATAGGGCTTCACTGAACTTTCTGAAACTTTTCCATCCACTTACAACTTGGATCAAAATTTGTTCAAGTCATTGTCCTCCAGTTTAGAAGTAAGAATATATTACAGTGTCCTAAAACTCAATAATTCATTCCAATGAGACACTTAATCTTTTTGCCATAATGTTAATTTATGTTGAATCATCCTGTTGAGAATAGCTGTAGTAATCCATCCATTCATTTTCTTTTAGCTCTTTAATTTTAGGAACTGTTCAGTGATTTGAGGAGAATGTATTTTCCCCACATTAGAGTTCAGTTTTGGCTCAGTATAATGATTCTATGACTACATTTGCTTTTTTAAAAAACATTATTGCACTCCATGCTCTTTGGCATATGTAGCAATGATACTTCAGTACAACCTACTCTGCCATTTCAATAGATTTTGTATCTGGAGATAAATATCTTTTGTCATTCATACAAAAACTTAGCAGAGATATATTATTATCTATAAATTACTCCCATGTACAATCCTTATATCCTTTTTGAAAAGTTTTCAAAGCGTGTCATTTCTGTTCTCTTACTGCTGTGTTTTTCTTCTCTGCCATTTAATTCCTCTTGTTTTTATTAATGCCTTTCCTTCCCAAGCATTTACAGGAAGGAGCATCTTTCAAAAATCAACTTCATTTTACTTCTTGCATTTTCAACATTTTGTCTGAGGATAGGTGATTTGATTGCTGCTCAAGTATTTTCATTCTTTTTATGCATGACCCTGGACTCCTAGAGAAGAACAGAAGTATAAAAATCAAATAGTAATAATAACTGTAATAATTGTTATTTATTGTCTGGATTTATTCCTCCTTTCTGCCAAAGCATTTGAAACAATTAGTAATGGCATCTGAAACACTTTAAATCATCCTCCCGCCTTTATTAAGTCAGCTTGGACAGGATACTATAGTATAGTATAGTTGCCAAAGAAAAAGTCTAGTCAGCTTGCCAAATGCTGATATCCACGGCTTACAGAAACCTCGAGCTCCAGGTAAGGCTCTCACCTAGCGCAATAACAATACTATAACAATAGTATACTATTGTTAGCTATGGTATTGTGAACTCGGGGTGCCTGAGTTTTGAGGCAACAGTATATAACTTCTGTTAAGATCTCCGCTGTTTGTTTAAAATGTATTATTGTTATTTGAATTATTATTTCAATACAGCAGATTGCAGGTCCATATGTGGAGGGTCAAGAAAACCAAGATGGTGGCCATGACTGCATGATCCAAGCAGTGTCCTTTTTAAAAAAAAAATGTGGGGTTTCGTTCCTGCGGCGGCTGTCACCATTATGACTCTTTTTTTCCTCTCCCACCTGGATGGGTCTAACTGGCAAACAGAGCCTGTTTCTGGATTGCAAGAATTAGGGACCCAATCCACCAGCAGAGTTACCCTTTACAGTGCCCTCCTGAAATTAATAGAGGCCACTCAAGAATACAACCTTGCTACCCCTAGAAGCCTAGTCTATCTCAATGGCTTTCATCAAGATTCCGAGATCTGCTGTTGAATTTATGGCTTTTGAATCTGGGTGTAAAAAACACCTGGAAAGCATCGTAGCCCCTGACTTGGCCTGGGAAACCCTGTTCATTCCTGCCTAAGAGCTGGGGAGAGTCAGCCAAGCTTTTGGTCCAAAGACGTTTATTAGGCAAAATCTCCTCTTCTAGTTGACTACCAGACTCTGTCAAGTTTCTAAAAAGGTAACCGGCATGCTAACTCCATTACATTAACTGTTTTCATGTATCTCCTTGTACTGTACATTGCCGCAGAAATTCAGGGTCGCTTTGCCAGTTGAACTGTCTAACAATGGACATTCTATTAAGCAAACCCCAGGTTGAGTCCTTTGGCAGAACTAAGCGGGGAGGGTTAGTCCTAGCCAGAGATCTTATTGGGCAAGGAGAACAAGGGCACTCTTTCACAGCTTAGGGTCTGAAATAGAAGGAGCCCCTTCTTTCTTGGCATTAAAACCCATCCTTGCACAAAGATGGATCTTAAAAGGGATTTTAATGAAGACAGAAGGAGCTGCAATTTGTTCTCTTGAGCCCCAGAGAATTAATAATAATAATAATAATAATTTATTAAACTTGTAAGCCACCCAACTCTCAACAATCCTGGGCGGCTCACAACAAACAAATTAATTACAATCAAATCAATAAAACATAGAAGTTAAAGATAAAAGATGGCAAGCATGATGAAGCAAGGGATCTCACTGTCCCTCGCCAAAGCCCTGGGTGAAGAGCCAGGTCTTCATGGACCTTCTAAACAGCCACAGAGTGGAGCCATCCAGATCTCAGGAGGAACCTCTTTCCAGAAGGCAGGAACTACTACACAGAAGGCGCACTTCCAGGGTCCCAATAGATGACATTGTTTAATTAAAGGAACCCAAAGCTCACCGAACCTGCAGGATTGAATCAGCCACCAAGATTCTATAGGTGACAGACAACCCTCAAGTAACCAGGCCCTGTGCCATATAGGCCTTTATAATGAATGCCCGCCCTCAACCTTTGCCCCTATTGGAAGAATTTCTTCCCTGTGGTTCATAAGAAATATTTTGCAACACCCCCAAACAGGGGCATCCCCAGGATGGGCCAAGAAAGTTAATGTGGTGGCCACAACTGTGATCAAAACCCTGCCCCTTCTTTGTCTGTGTCACACATGTGTCACATGTTAAATGAAATCAAACCTTTATTATGGCTATAAGGCCAACAGCCAGATACAGACAAAAACAAATAAAAATGAATATACTGTATATTTACACACACACGTAGGAAAGAACTTAATACCATTTTTTCAAATGCAAGAAGAGATGGATGGTGCCAGTAGAGACCCAGAATTGGACAATCCAGGAGGAATTATCCAAATAAAGGTCAGAAAAGGAGAAGTGACAACTAGAAATCATGCTGTCAAGGAATTTCGTCAAGATATGATGGCCAAAAGTTGTCTGGGACTCCCTGTAAAGAGAACAAGAAATGAACACATGGCTGAAGGAGTCCTTGGAGACATCCCCATCAGTAGGTCTGCAAATTTTCTTGAACAGTGCCGAACAGGGTGTGAAAAGCTACAGGAGGAAGAAGAAATCAAAGCAAGCAGACTTCCCAATTTAATCGTATAATACGTGCAGTACAGAAGTTTTGACAATGGATCTTAGCAGGTTGCATGACTACAGTTTCTGAGTTACCTGTCCGGTGATACATGATGCCTCTCTCCCATATTCTGATCAAAGTAATTTAACAATCCTAAGCATGCAACACAAAAGTGTATCCTGTATACATTATAGGTAGTATTCAGTAACTGATCCTTCTAGCCCATGTTCTACACCTACTCCAGCTGTAATTGAGTCGTGTTCAGTGGAACTCTTGAAATGACTTCCCTCTGATTGAATCCCTGAGCATAGCCAGTTTGAGGGCCTAAAGGAAAGCTAAGCCAACTGAGAGAGAAGGGAATATTTCTTTGATCAGAATTGTCCTCCCTTAGAATGGGCAAACCTTTTCACAACTCAAAGGAAGCCCTTTTCACTGCATCCAATCATTAGCGTACAAACAGCTTCTTCCCAGCCTAAGTGGGCCTATTCTAAGGTAAGACAGGGATAGTGACCCACTCAGAAACTCTATGTGCCTGTACATTTCCCACCAGTCTCACCTTTTGCTTGTTGTTTATTACAGGCTCTGGTTTTCTACGTGCCAACCTTAGACTCTTCAGACCAGATGTCTTCCCCTGCTCTGAAATCTGGAAAAATAAGTGCTTACAAAGCAGTTAAAGTAGACCCTGAGAGTGACTATTGTACTCCTGGAGCATTTGATTTGGAAAGGCTCTTCTGGAAAGGTAGCCCCAAATACACGCATGTTAATGAAGTCTGGCCCAACCTCTACATAGGAGATGAGTAAGTGGTGCCAAAAGGCCTCATATGAGCAAAGAGATGTTCATGCTTGCCATCATTGTACCTTTGCGGCAGGGATGTTTGTGTCAGGGTTCAAAGAGTCCAGGCGGCAGCTGTGACTATGGGATCAAAGCCCTGATCATTTTTGTACATGCCACACATATAAAAAAGGGATGGGGCTTGGATTGCATGGTTGTGGCCACCATCTCGGATTTTTTGACATACACACACAAACAGACACCTGAGACCCCTTGGTTCTGAGTTTGGTAAGGTATATTAGATACACTTCTATGAACCATTAAGGCACAGATAGAAAAATTGTCCTCTTTGGTCCTGCATATTCACACACACACACACACACACACAAATCTATCATTCATCTCCATCATCTATCTATCTATCTATCTATCTGTCTGTCTGTCTGTCTGTCTGTCTATCTATATCTATCATCTCTCTCTCTCTTCTATCCATCCATCCATCCATCCATCCATCCATCCATCCATCCACCCATCAATCATCTTTATCATAATCAGCCCTTTGCAGCCTATCATTGCTTTTGGTGAGGAAAGCAGAGATGTGTCAACCATCCCCTGCCCCACATTCTGATCAATTTCACAAGCAGCTTTTTTCAGTCAGTCCCATCTTACTTCCTTGTTGTCAATTTCCATGCCTACTAGTCAGTTTTATACTAGAAGAATAAATGTGAACATGTGCTTGCATTTCAAGAATGAGACTTCTAGACCCCATGTAGATCCTCTCTACAGCTCTGATTCTTATTTGCAAGTTTGCTAATTCAATCAGTATGACATTGGCTACCGGGAAAGATTATGAACTGGAGTTCCCCATAAATGAAAATTTATAAATTAAATGTATATATTTATAAATAAATTCTTTTTTTCTCTCCTTTCTTTTCTGCCTTCCCTCAATTGACCTTCAACAAAATTTCATTAAACTTTCTTTCCTTTACCTTTTCTATTGATTCATCTAATATTGATAACAAAGCCCTGATTGTTTTATTGACTAGTGTAGATAGTAGCATGGATGCACTGAGTAATGTTCGACTATCCCCATTTGGGGTTTAGAGTTTTATTTTTAATTTCACCACTGTGTTATTTTTTATTTATCATTTTATTTTTCTCACTTTTTGAACTATATTTCAATATTGTTCAGATATACTAGGAACAGATATGGTATATATATCATTTTTCTTGCTCACTGTTCTTAATATTAATAATATATCGTGGCAGTCTTCTTTGCAACATGGAATGTTAAAGGGTTGGTGACAACAGTTGATTTTTTTTTTTTTGCTGGAAAGTCATATTATTCCTAAAAGCAAACAGCTTTCATCAACAGATGATAGATCTCTGGGTGCTTTTAAGAACAAGCTGGACAGCCAGATCCCAAGGATGGTTTAATTGGTTTTCCTGCACACTGCAGTGGGACTGCACTGCATAATCTGTGTGTTCCCTTCCAACTCAATAATTCTATGATTCTCTTATTACACCACAGTTACATCTATAAAATCAAGAAAGACTCCTGGCTGTGATGGTTTCCCAATAAAAATATATTGATTGGTTTTTTAGAGACAAATAGTTGAAGCTTTTTTAAAATAAATCTTGTGGTCTTAATGATGCAAATATCAGAACAGTTCATAAGCTATGCAAGGATTCTGCTATGTGTACTATATGTTATATAGTAGAACTACTATGTGTTCTACTATATTCTAGACCTATTTCTTGTTAAATATAGATGCTAACATTTAACAGGTACTCTAGCCAGTAGATTACAGAATTTTCTTCCAACTACCATATATCCAGTTCAGGCTGGTTTTCTACAGGGCCATCAAACTCTTGATATCAGATGTTTGACAGATGTTCTTGTTTTAATTAAAATCAACAGAACTCAGCAGCCTTTGATAGGGTTTCTTAGACATTTTGACTTTTTTAAAATTTTGGTTTGTTATGATTTATTAAACCCTTGAATTGCAGGTGATTAGTAATAATGTGCCCATTCCTTGATTAAATTTATGTCAAAGTATACACTGAGTAGCATATTCTTTTTCCCTGTCTTTTTAATTTGGGGTTAGGATCTCTTGCCTGAATAATTAATCTTGAAAATAATAATGGAATTACAGTAGAGAGGAGCAGAGGGTAAGATTTTACTCTATGGGGGTAATATATTCCATAGACATACCAGAAATCTCTAGTCTTAATCTCATTTCAATAATACATGAATTCAAAATCTGTCAGATTACTTTATAGTTTGGAGTAAATTATATTTAATGCCACAGGTCCCACTAATACCCTAGAAAAGGAGAACAATTGGGGCTTAACATTGTATCCCCTTTTTGACTGCAAATAAAAGATCTGTGCAGGTAGTTTAGAAGTGTTCTGAGCATTTAGAACAATATAAATGTGATTAAAAAGAAGTTTTCTAAGAGGCCTTCCACGTATATTCCACTCTCTAGTTTAAATGAATTTACAGAACACTCAAAGATCAAATGTATTGTTATGATCCAAGATCAGTAATACTAAAAGAATCTCAACAGGGAGGACAATATTAATAAAATAAAATTATTAAAATTAATACTAATAAGACAGTACAGTAAAATTAATAAAATAGGAGCAGGCTGGAAGGTTAATTGCATTTGCACTTTTTGCACAGTGTCACTGGACCCTGAATACTCAACGGGGAAAGCCAGTGAATTTAGTCAATGCATTTTATGTGCGGTATAAAGGACTTGATGCTGACTTTCATTTAACAAAGCTGAGCTACAGACTGTCAATGTGGAAATGTGTGTTAATATGCATGATCTTTAATTTTCAAGATTTAAAAAGGGGAAAAAAATGGTGGTTTCTACGAGGAAGAAAAAAATGTTGAGTGGGGTTCCAGAGAGCTCACTCTGGACTCTTTTCTTTTCATTGTTTGTAGTAATGACTTACAGGAGGAGTTGGGGAGAAATACTTCTTAAATCTGCAAATAATTCAAAGCTGCCTTGGAATAGATAACACCATAGAAGACAGAAAATTCAGAATAATCTTGATTGACTAGATAAATGGGCAAAGAATGGTATACCTTCTATGTAGAAAAGTTAGATAGAAATCAAATGAACATTTACAAAATAAAGCAATGTTCTTCATTTATGAAAAAGAAATCAAATGCAAAACCTTAAGATGGGGTATTCTTTCCAATTGTACATCAGAAGGGGTCTTGGAATTGTAAATATTTTCAAAGCAAATGGGTCAGCAAGCTGATGTAGCTGCAAACATGGCAAATGCAATTTTGGATTACATCAAGAGATCTATAGTCTTCATCTAAAGGGGATAGTTTCACTTCATACCCCTTGAAACGTCCAGTTCTACCTCAAGTTTTGTATTCTGGTATGTTTTAAGAAGGCTTCAGATAAACTGGATTCACACTTGATTTTCCAACTTAACAAAGAAACTGGTAGCGGCCATTAAGTTAGAGTCAAGATGATTATAGAACCGAGAAGCGTAAATAGATCTGCCATGTAATGTATTTAGCCTCCTAACAGGTATGTTCTTGTCCAGCCACTGCCCCCCATATATACATTCCTTTGGAATACCATATAACATTAAAGGCTCTGCCACTGTTCATTGTCACCCTGTGTTTCTTCTTTTTAAAAGTAGAAACATATTTGGCTTCCTCATACAAAATTCAAGTCAATTGCACGGGCTACCCATTCTAAAATAGAAGTAAGTATATTTAGGGCTATTAAGTGAGAAGACGTGAAATGAGAGTTGTCTATGATCATTAGCTGCTGATAATGTGATGTTGCAAGAATGAAAGGATAGCATTTCTCAGAGCCTTGTCAAAAGCCTTTTCTGCTTTGACCACAGAAAAACTGCACTTGACCGGTACAGCCTTGAGAAAGCTGGCTTCACCCACGTCCTCAATGCAGCCCATGGACGATGGAATGTGGATACGGGGCCCAACTACTACAATGACATGGCCATCGAGTACTATGGAGTGGAGGCAGATGACCTCCCCACCTTCAATCTGAGCCAGTTCTTCTACTCTGCTGCAGAGTTCATTGATAAAGCCCTCCAGAATGAGACCAGTAAGCCTACATTTGCTTGCAAGGGACTGATGTGCAAGTTCACCCTGCACTGATATTTTCTTACACTTCTGACTGGAGGAATCTGTAGGAAAAAAATGGTTTGCACCTGCTGTGCCGCCAGATTCTTGGAAAGCTACAGTCAAATAGCCCCTACCCAGCTGGGACTGTCCCTCTTAAAAATGAACAGTTCAGATATCAATCTATCCGGGTAAGGATATTCAGAGAAATATCTGGAATCTGTTTCAACATCCTGAGAACTAAAGAGCAAGGCTTTCTGTTAAACAAGTGGCAAAGCTCTCACACATATCTAAACCCCAGCACTCAGTTTTTGAAAACTGCCCACTGTAGACACTTTCTGGGTGAAGAAGCTGTAATCAGTACAGGCCATCTTGTGTTGGACTGTACCACTCATTTTCACCTATGTCCCACCTCCCAGGCCTGTAGTGAGACCAGGGGCTTCTGCACGGGGGTTCAGAAAAGTCAAGGTGACTCCAGGTGACTTTTAGGTGATGGCCAATAAATTCCCCACCCCTGTTCTGTTTGACTTCTATGGTTAGAAAATTAGGTTGTCTTTTACATCTCTTAAAGTCTTAACAGTACTGTACAAGACAAACAGGAGCATGTTCCTAGTTTATGACAACAGACCTTCAGGGCTGAGATTTGGAGGGCATTTTTCTCCATTCTGTCTATAGCAGTGTTTCTCAACCTTGGCATCTTTCAGATGTGTGGACTTCAACTCCCAGAATTGCCCAGCTAGGGGAATTCTGGGAGTTGAAGTCCACACATCTGAAAGTTGCCACAGTTGAGAAACACTGGTCTATAGGAACGTGTAATTTCTCTCTCTCTCTCCATAAGCATGAGCTACATCTAGACTACCATTTATGCCACTGAAAGGTGGCTTGTTTCAATGCCTGTTTGCCTATTCACTTCACTGAATTCAAGAGCACTTGTTCTTATGGATCTTAAAACCTGTGGAGCAGCATTATATTGGATTCCTTAAAAAAGAAAAGAAAATCACCATTGAGATCCTGTGAGATTCAACTTCCACATACCACCCGTTGAGAGCTGTATGTCTGTATACTGCCCAACAGCATGTTGGCACAAAGGCAAAGTCTCTGATGCCAGATCTGAGTGGTTTCTCCATCTCTCTTTGTCTCTCTCTGTTTTTTTAATGTTTGCAGACAAGATCCTGGTCCACTGTGCCATGGGGCGCAGCCGCTCAGCAGCCTTGGTCTTGGCCTACCTGATGATTTACAAGCACATGACAGTGGTTGATGCTATAGATCAGGTGCTCAAGCACAGATGCATCCTCCCCAACCGTGGGTTCCTGAAGCAGCTCAGAGAACTGGACATAAAGCTGGCCTTGGAAAGAAAAAATGGCACCAACAGGATTAACCCCAGCAGAGAGAAGGGGGCCAGCACGAAGATTTAACATTCCCTGTTTCTTGGAAAATAAGTAGCTACAAAATAATCAAGGAGTATGAAACGATTAGGTAAAGAGCGTCATTTGTTGCCAACCAAGGAATGATGGGGGGAGGGGTGGAACCAGCAACCCTTCAAATGTCTTAAGTTATTTTCAGCTTGACTGTATGTGGAGAACAGAAGGAACAATGGAAGGCGACCTTTTGATAGGGACCTTGCAGATGAGGAAGGGAGCTCTTTCCTTCTATAATGCAGTTCTTTCGAGGAATGAACCTGCAAGCAAATTTGGTGATGATACTGTATTTAACCATCTAACAAGTTGGTGAACAGTGTTCAAAAAGAAGAGCAACCTACTTGGGGAACAAAATAGCATCAAAAACAGATTGTCGTTGTCATCGTCATCCCAAATCACTCCACTGCAGGAAGAAGGCCTTTGGGCCACACTCTCTCAGTCCTTGACCAAGAAGTTAAAAAAAAAAAATCTATCTACTAACCACATTGGAGCAGCATAGTAGATTATAGTCCATAACCTTCCATGAAGAGATCTTCATTCTGCAGTGGATTGATTCAGGGTCATCATCATCATCATCATCATCACTGATTTAACCTGAATACACACACACACACACACACAGTTAACTATTTGCTTCTGGGGGATGACGACTTGTGCTTCACTGGTTTTTGTTTTTTTAAGAAAAAACAGGGAAGCACAAATCATCACCCCCAGAAGCAAATTAGCAGGACCAGCTTAGGTTGTCCCCACAGACTTTTTGTGGTTTTTGTTTTGGGGAGGGAAGTTGTATGCTGGCTGGACTTTTCATGGGGCAAGTATTTAAGTTGCCATAGATGGTGGCCAGGTGCCCCCATTTATTCCCACCAAAATTCTGGGCATAATTATTTATATCCCTACTTCTTACCTTGTCATCTATCTCCAAGTTGGATTATTTTTTAACTCTCCTTCCTTAATATCATTTGGAAGTATTTTGGATTTGCATATTTTAACATGAATATATTCAAATGGGCAGTGACTACAACCTCATTATCACAGAGCAGGCTAATCAAGAGCAGCCACTGTTTCTGGGGATATGGGAAGATTTCAAATTCTTCAATGCCACAGGCATGACTACTTTTCAACAGTGAACAAATCTTCCTTGTTCAGATTTAATTTTAGTTATTTACCTTCACTAGATCATCATGTCTTCCAGACATCACTTCTGGTCATCTAAAGCCACAGCAGATGAAGCTAGACATAAGGTTTTGTGATATTTGCATTCTGGCACTTTACCCCAAATGTTCATTTCTCATTGTCCAAAATAACGATATGCAGAGCATTGGAGTTAAATGTTGAGGTAGCTCTTAATGTAGGTCATTGGCCTTCAAAAATATTGATCTAAAAAAGAAACTAAAAGCACAGCTAAGAAATATTAGTCTATTAGTCTATCAGCCATTTTCCATAGATAATATGTATTACAATCACTGATCAGCAACCATTTACTACAAGTATATTGAATACAGATGTTGTGTGAAAATTCCTTAATTGATCTTTGTCAGATTGTCTTACTTGAATAGCTGTCCCCCCCTAAAACTATGCTATAGTCAACTTCAATAAGATTCCATACCTTCCACACATATAATCTTTATTGCAGTCAATGATCTATACACAGTAAGACATAAAAGCTTATATTATATAAAAGCATTTAACCATGCCTTCCTACAGAACTTTCAATTTAATGAAACATGGGACACATCTTTGTGCTGCATCCATGTATTCAATATCAAAAACATCAACAAAGATGTTATTCTGGTTATCAGATTACTCAGCAGTCTTATGTTTATGTTCACCTTTCTGTGACTGTAGATCCAGCTACCTAAAATACAAACTCTGTTCACTTATTTACATGTGAGGGTTGGGTGATGTGCTTCCGAAGTGGCTTAAGATCCATACTGAAACAGTAATCAATGTCCTTCATGAAATTGACAAGATTGAATTAGGCATGTTTAGCCCTGGAGACTGGCCAAGGGTCAGTCTTCAAGTATTTGAAGGGATGTCAGACAGATATCCCAGTTAGCAGGACATGGGAAAGCAGACCATGGTTAAATGTTAGGAAGAGTTCAGCAACCATGGAAACAATTATCATCGTAGATTATGGGCTTTCTATCAATTAGATGTAAAGTCTAAACAACTACTTGCTGAAAATGCACTGCAGAGAGATGGATTCTAATGGCTCCTTGAAATAGGGATGTGTATGATGCAAAAATGGGGGGGGGGAGGGAAATGAACCATAAACACACAGCCAAATTGGTAACAGTGCCACTGAATACAACTACCAGGAATTGAGCTCAACTCAAGGTGACACACTGAAATTCAAAGGCCACCAGCGTGAGAGTTGCCAGGGATACTTGTTAACATTGTTGAATCACAATGGCTTATTTCCAATATCTCCAATTGGTCTACAAGACGCCGTTAATATTTACTGAAAAACACGCAGAGATCAAAGTGAACCAATACACCCCTCAAAAATGTCATTATCCTGAACAGAAAACTGATTAGAACAAATCTCCATGTTTTGTGCCCATATTCAGAAACCTCCAAGATCACTGTGGCATGATTCTCCAGCAATTTTCACTGGAAAATTAAATGAAGCCGGCAGGCTTAACATGCTTATGTTAAAAAGTAGTATCGAAAATGAAAAAAGAGCCAAAAATATTGGCTTTGTCCCATTTGGCATCACCTCACTGCTGTTGGGCATAGGTAGAAATCAAAGGTAATTCTGATGCCCACTCTTCTTGTCAGCTATCGGTTTTTACTAAGAACACATGGAGGATTTTATGCTAGGGACCTCTTATAGAATTAAATTGCTCAAGTCTATCAAGGATGAAAAATGGTTGAGCTTAATTTTCAAGCCACGTCTTCCATGCAGAGCTTACTTTAATGGCCAACTGTTTTCAGTTTAGATAGAAGGGGAGCTTTTAAAACATGCTGCTGTTCTGTCAAACAGTAAACGCCTCTGAAATAATCACAGGTTAATGCAAATTGAAATATACGTGAAAACACCTACCGATTACTTTCCTTTGAGCAAGGTGAGAGTTTTTGCCCGTTTCTAAGCCTCACATTATTCTGTCCACCGTTTCTTACTGGGGCTGCACTGTCCCAGGCCCACCATCTGGAATGTTACGTTCCTGCATGCTGTCCTACCAACCCAAGGTAACAGCTACAACCCCATGGGCCAAACCTACTGCTTGGAAAGAGAGTAGCTGGGGCCCATTATTTCCCCCAATGCCTTTGCTCCATCAAGAAAGCAGATACCAAGGAGAGACATGTTCTTCAGTTTTTGAAGTCGCTACCTGCCTTTGCTTATCCCAAAGGCAACTACAAGAAGGGCCCTGCTACCAAGCAGTTTGTCCAAAGGAGAGTACCATTGACTGACCCACCAAACCTGGTTCTGGTTCTAATTATAATTTTTGAAGACAAGCACCACTGACTGCCCATTGTGCCAGGTTTTGTAAAGAAACTATTTTTTTTTAAAGAAAACTCAGGTGGTGTGATGATATCTGCAGTGGATAATAACTGATATATTTCATTTATTTATTTTGTTTAGAAAGCAACCCCATACTCTGAAGACCATAGCAGATAAAGCTTTTCTTTCATTCTTTCAATCAATTTATACCTGTTTTTTCCTAGGAGCTCAAGGTGATGTACATAGCAACAAGCCTGTAAAGTAGGTTGTTCTGAGTTAATGCTGATTCCAAGTCACCTTGTGAGCTTCTGGGACTGATGATGGACTTGGGTCTTCCTGGATAGCTGAATCAATAGGAAAGGACTGCATTTCTGGAAGAGGCTCAAATTATGAATCTGACAGATAGATAGATAATTAGACCGATGGACTGAACAAGCGTTGGTTTGCTTATATTCACATCCAGAGGCATACAAAAAAAAAAAAAGGATTTTATATATGCCCACTTTGAAAGCAAAGAATTTCTATGCATGTACTTACTTACAAAAAGAGGCTCTGGGTTTAGAGCCATGAGCAATGTCAAGCAATTAGCTCGTCATTACTTGATGGAGATATTTCAGTGTATCACTTGGAGCATCTTCCCCCAAACAAAGCAGGGAAGCAGTTAAAACAGGCGGGCAAGCCCTTCTCAGATCCACCCCCACGGAGTGCTCAGTGTTTGAGCCCTCAGATGCCTCCATGTCTCTCCTCTCTCTCATTAGAACTAACGCAAGAGACTGGAGCCTCACACAATGACACTTAAGAAAACTTTCATGACTTATCATTCTTTGAGCAGAAGAAAAACACCTGAAAAAGATGTGTAAGATGTATAAAGATACATGTGTAAAGATGTATTTCTAATCAAGTTAGAAAGTAGATGCTACACTGTCATTTCTCCACCAGAAAAGACCGATCTCAACAGTCTTTTGGGGAGGGGAGGGAATCCAGCCCAATCTTCTATTTTGATTTCTCCTCTTCAGCAATTTAAGCCTGAGATGTAAATGCTTTTAGCATCGCTTCATTTGGGCAAGAGCTGGTAAAGGAAAAACTAGGTTAACATTCCCTGAGCTGGCCTATCTAGAGTACATCTGTCTCTGACGTTCAGCAAAGTTTCTCATGCAACTTCCAAAAAGATGTTTGCTGAGGTTCATGGATTTTGAGCCATGTCCTGTGATCTAGAACAAATGGCAACAGATTTCATTATTCCCACGTGCATCAGTTATCTCAAGACACGAGGCTAAAATGGCTCATAATTTATTTTCATGTTAAAATGTACAGCTTGTTTTCGTTTTATTTAAATGACTGACTAAAAAGTTAACATAAATACAAGAAGTTTCACTGTGTCTATTTTTATACATGGATCAAGCCACTTTTGGCTCTTACTGTCACTCTGTACAAGTACAAAGGCTACCAAAAAGGAAAAAAAAAAGAAGCCATATAAACAGACACAAATACCATTTGCTTTTTTTACATGCGTTCTTTAAACTTCATTTGATCTATTCACACGCTACTGTTCTATTTACTTTTCTTAAAAAATAACTCCAATATTTTATAAAGATAGAAAAATCTACAGATGGAATGAAAATGTAAAGTTTAGAGGCATTTCCATAAAATAGCAACTTTACACCAAATTCACAATTTTTTAAAAAAAATCCTGCAAATTTATCTGCATATGAAAATGTTTCAAAAACTTGATTAAACACTTATGCTTCATTCAAACAATAAATGTTTGTATCTAAAAAAACCTGTGTAACAGTAAGCTGCCTTTTTTTCCTTCTTAACCGAAAATAATCTGTTATCTGAACAAAAAGGGAAATAATCTTTAATCAAAAATTTGTCATTCAAAGATACAATCCATCACGATAATCTTGTGTGTCAGCTCCAAGAAAAGTTAATCAGATTTGTGCAAGCACATTGTAACACACTGGGGAAGTTTGCAATGAATTGCACCCAAAAGTCTGAACAAATCCAAACTGGAATAGCTTTCAACGCATTTTCTTCTTTTTAAATCTAATTAGCAAAAATATATATATATATGTATGCATGTATGTATATATATATTTTAATACCTCTTAAAGAGGGACAACCTAATCAAGGCAAAAGACCCACCAATTAAGGAAATGGCTTACTGTTAAGCACAACACTTGTACAGTACTACGAAATGCACTGTCACTAACAAAGAGAGCGGCATGCGAAAGTGTCCACTCGAGGAACAAAGTAACCCATGAATGCAATGCGAAAAGGCATTTACATGGTGGAGGAAGAAGTGGGGGGGGGGAGCAGGCTCATTGAACAGGAGGAAAGCTGACAGCCAGCACAACATCAGATACACTCCAGAAGAACCAGGGTCAAATGGGAGCAGGCACATCCAAAATGGCAGTAAACCCTCGGCTGATTTTGCATGTTCGCAACACGTTGTCCCACACCACAGAAGTTCAGTTGTATAAAAAAACGGCCAACTGCAAACAAAGCAAAATTGCAAATGAAATAAGAATAAAGGAAACTATATAAGGCTTTCTGCTGCATACAGTTCATAATGGTGCCACAACAAGTATTTTTGCATTTACACCAATTGCTGGTTTTGAAATCACACGCTCTGAAACAGTGCATGTTTGTGCAGGTCAACCCCTTGCAGGCTCGCCTGGTCCGGCAGCTGCCTCCCGCTGCATCCGCAGCCTCAGCTCCTATCTCCGCATGTAGGAGCTGTTCAAAGACTGTTTAGGATTGATATAGCCATGGTGCGCTGGAGGAGAATACATCATGTTGCTGTGCGGGGTGGTCTGCACGGACTGCTGGGCATAGGCCTGGGTTCCCATCATTCCCATCTGCATCTGCATGGGGTACTGAGCGGTTTGATTCATGTAACCATGATTGGTGTGGTACCCGCCATTCATCATTGGCTGAGACATGCTATAACCGTTCATAGCATTCAATGTATTCATGTTCATATTCACCGAATTGACATTGTAAGCAGGAGTCGGCATTAAATTCACACTCATGTTCATGCCACGCTGCATGGTTAAGGTGCGTGCTGGCCCTTGCATGGCCACAGTCTGCGAGGTGCGCCCATAGAGCTGTGGTTGATGGGCGGCCGCAGCTGGAGGCAGAGACGATGACTTAGTTCTAATGGAAACGTGGCCCTTGCCAGGCATCTGAGTCTGTAGTCTTTGGGTATGGGACAGGCCAACATTAGATGTAGCCAAGTTACGCTGCAGAAGGGGAGGCGGCAAATTCATTGGGGGAGGAGTGAGGTTAGGGGGCGGAGTCATTGTAGCCTGGACTTGGCCTCCTCCTGGAACTGGGTGGGAAGGCTGAGAAAGCTGGACCAGTCCGGTGCTGCTGAGAGCAGTTGTCAGAGAGGCACTATTTGCATACGAAGTGACAGCAGCTGAATGACTGTAAGGCAACGAATGGTCCATCAAGGTATTGGTTAACTGCTGCAGTTTAGCCAGGCTGAAGGTGGCAGAGGGCTGTGGATAATGCCCTGCTGCAAACTCCCCTTGGCCCATTCTTTCATACAAGCCAACATTGGCACTGCCAGCCTCTGTGATTTCGCTTAACTGAAGAGGCGGGCTGAAGTTGGTCGCCATACTACACTGCGAGAGCTGTTGGTTGCTGCTCGGAGGCCTTTCAATCACACAGGCTTGGGGGGATTTCACGTTGCAAGGCGGGGGAGAGTTGATGCTCGTGCTCTGCATCATGCTGCAGCTCCCATTCATGTTCGACATCTGCTGGGTCACAGCACAACTACTCTGGGTCATGTTACTCGACGTGAGAGTGCTGTACGAACAGCTGTTTTGCGAGGCGTTGTTCCCACAGATGTTATTGCCCATGGTGGAGTCATAGCTGCTCGGGTTTTCATAGTTCTCTGTTGTGCTCTCAATACTGCCCAGATCACTAAATCCGCTATCAACAACCTGCTGGGAATGGTCAGAGACAGACGGAACATCCATCATGGGACTGGTTTCCATGTTCTGCAGGGATGACACTGAGACGGTACTCTGATCCGAGCTCATCTGGGCGTAACTGTTTTCTAGTGCAGGCACATTTGGACTGTTAGCAGAACGAACTGACTGGCTTGGATGAGACTGGACAGATGAAACAGGACTGCTGTGATCCGACTGCTGACAGTCATCTAACGAAGCTGCCTGTGGGCTTTGGCCGGTATTGGAGTAATTCTGCAGGCTCTGACATGCCTCTTGAGTCTCCGCACAATCCTGAAACACGTCTTCCTGCTCCACTGATTCCTGGGTTAAAGACTTAACCGCCTGGATCGTCTCAGAGTCTATTTCCAGAGTTTCTGAATTTGTGTCCTTGAATACACAGCTGAGTTCATTACTGCTGGCTTCATTTGAATTTTCTGTGTTTTCATCTCTTGAATCAGACACAGAGTCCAGAATAGCAGGAAGCTCTTTAAGGTCGCTGTTACACTTGGGCGAAAGATCGACTTTACAGTCCATTAAACCCATCTCATCTGGCCTGCCATTCTGTTCCTCAGTATCTAAAAAAGGTTCTTGATTCTCAAGTACTTCTTTAAAAGCTTCTCCTGAGGCTACCTCCTCAGTTTCCCTTTCTTCTGAATCTACGTGGCTTTCATCCTCATCATCAGCATCATGTTCCTCATTACAAGACTGTTTGTTCTCCTCATGTTCTTCTAAAAGCTCAGGCTCATCTTTCTCCAGTATTCTCTCCTCTTGTTGGTCCTTAACTTGACAACTATTCACACTTTCCATTTCTATGTTGCTTTCATCTACTTCATCTACATTTTCTGCCCGGGGAAGCTCTAGATACTCAGACACCAAATCTCTTCCTTCATCCTCATTTGAGAAAATGGCTTCTGAGTTTTTCACTTTTTCTGAAACAGAAGAAGCTTGGCATGGGTCACTTTCAGCCACCTCTTCTGTCTCCTCTCCCTTCCCCTGAGAGTCAGGCTCCATAGGAGTCTCAGGTGGAGTGTACAAATTAAGTTTAAACCCCGGTTTTCTCTCTTTAGCCTGCCTCCGCCTGGATGAACACTGCTTCACACTTTTAGGCCATCCCTGCTTACGCATCACTGGCTCAAGATTGTCTTTACTGCTTTCTTTCAGGACATCTACATCCTCTTCAGTGATAACTGTGAGGAATGAAAAAAGCCAAGTTAGTCAAATTCGAAGTTATTATAATTAGATTATTATATATATTCTTGTTCTAATGTATTCTTACATCAGGATTTCAACAGAAAAAGTTTAGTTAGTTAAACTAAACATACAAAGCATAGATGCCTGCAGGGTTTGGTAAAACAAATCAAGATGGAGGCCACTGTGGTGCAGTTGAAGCTCCATCTGCAGCTTCGACCAAACTGTCACTACTGCATCTTGACTTTTTTGACCCAGGGACACCCTGATGCAAAAGAACATTGTTTTCCATTACTTGGGCAGAAAAGCAGAATTGCATGGCAAATTTCTTGCATTTTAGCAAGCTGTAGGGACATGCATTGGGACAGCAGGTTTGGGGTGGTCCCTGCTCTGAGACACAGGTTTCAGGTGTTTTGATGTGAGCACAGAATGAAACAGGGTCCTTTTCTTAAGGGCAGAAGTGGGACAGGGAGAGCAGTAGGGAAAAACTCAAGGCTGAGCATGGAAAAGTGCTGGAAAGATTGAGAGAAGGCAGGCTGGGATTATAGGCCAGACATGGGATAGTACAGGCCTGGGAGCCGCCAAGAGGAAGAGGGGACAATCCACACCACTACTGCCGTTCTCTCCCTGTCCAGATTTTGTTTTATCTAAAACCCAGAATACCCAAAGCATTCCAGATTTCCATTCTGCTGAACCATGCCTGGACCAAAATGCATTGGCAGAACATGACTCTGTATGGAAAGTGGTGGGATAGAATCAAGTAAATAAGGCTGCGGAACCCAATGAATTATTCCTGGTTTATATTCACTGGCCAAAAACATATTCAAAAATTCAATATACATTTCAGATATTTCTTTTTAAAAAAACTCACATGTATTTTGCACTCTGACAAATATGATATAATATCTGTCCTGCTAAGAATGTGAAAAGTGACATTTTCATGAAGAAGTGTGTGTTGCTCCTAAATCATGCACCAAAGTAATAAACTAATAGGCAATATTATATTGAAAAGGAATTGTGAGTCTTAAAGAGTAAGCCTCAAGCACATTTGAACACAACAGATGAACCAATGTTTTATTACAGTCCAAGACCAGATCATAAAAATTAAACAACCAAATACAATTTGAGGATACAATACAATCTCATTAACTAATTAAGTCACCTACTTCTGTATGAACACATCTTTTACTAATACCAAAGGCAGTAGAATTAAACACTGTCTTATCCATTAGAGTACCTAAACTACTAAAAGGAGTGACATTTTTCAAATAGGGATCTAATTTCCAGATGGAAAAAATAATGGACACCGTTTGGCAATGTATGAATTTATTTTGCTGGGAGGACATCCTGGGAGGGCATCCCATCTCAGGGGGAGATGGGCAGTGGCAAAATTTGATAAATAAATAAATAAATTTGTTCCTTCTGTAGCCTAAGTGGAAGAAAAATGAGGAATCATTCTGGGGATGAAAATTGTTTGAAAAAAACACTCTTTCTGGCTATTTTTAAAGCTGGGGGAACTTCAAAACCTGACACAATTTCAGTTAATATCCCTTTCCAAGGATTTCCCTCTCACATCTGTAGGTGAAAAAATAGAGAACTTGGGTACCACCATTCCTACTAGCCATGATTTCAAGTTGTGTGTGTAGCTGTCCATAGTTTCTTCAAAAAAAATTCCAGGAGGGGTATATTTTACAATTTCTGAACTGCTCCTTTTTTTACATTTTTTCTTTAAACATGTGCTGCTTGTTTTATACAATTTGTTTTTGTTTATTTTACTTTGAGGTTTTGACTGGCCATGGACCATAATAAATAATAATTAACTGACTGCTACTTCTGAAAGCTAATTTCTATTTTGATCCTAATTGACGGGGCCTTAAAGGTACAGTGTGAACCTGCTTCGTAGAATATGTTTTGGGGTTTTGTATCATTCTGGGTTAGTATGTACAGTATTTCCTTCCTTTGGTCTTTGATTTTCTAAATGTACCTTGGAAGGATCCCCCATACAATTTGTCCTCTCTAATGAAAAAGTCTGTTAACTGTACCCAGGATCCAATGTGGCAGTGGCTGGCCCAAAATTTGCCCTGACCAATACTTGACACCATGGTTCTGATGGAAAACTTCATAAAGTCTATAAGAAAAAAAATGACAGTTCACTATTTTAGTTAGCTTCTAGGGAGCTTCTCTCACATGTGTCTTGAACTAAAAAGGAAACTGCAGCTGAAGATTTAAAGAGTAGAGCCAAAATATCTGTTATGCGTTCACATTTTTAAAAATATAATTACTGAATCTACATTCCTAGAATTTTTTCCTCAAGGTGAGAAATTACAACACCCAACACTGTAGGACTGGCTGTGTTTGTTTGGTTAATACCTTTGCACAAAAAGTAAAAATGTTCTGATAATGAGAGAGGCACACCTTCGGAAAGACAGTCTAACCTTCCCTAAAATTTGTTTCCCAAAATCCATGTTAAATATAGCTGAGCAGAAAACTCCCTTCTAATCATTCACACAGCTGTATCTGAGGCTGCAGAAGGAGATCTTAGAGGATGAGTGATTACTTCTCTAGGCTTGTTCCCAGCTCACGTGCAAAGAAGAAAAAGAATGTGTCTAAGTCCCAGCTACTTCGAGAGAGAGAACATCATCTTTGCTTGAATGGAGTGAAATTCTTTTTAACATTAGTGGAAGAGTATGTACAAACAGGTGGAGTTGCTGGACTTTCTGATTAAATCTAGTCTGGTTGGTAACAGCTGTCAGTCACTATGTTGTGATTCATTGGGTCTTCTGAGGAAGTATTTCAGAATGGCTCCTCTAAATCAGAAACAATCCCACCTCCATTGTCTTTCTGGCCCACCGTTACAAGCAGCCATGGCATGTCTTGCAATTCACTGACATGCTGCGCCACAATTATATAAACAACTTGCCTTTGGTTTTGCTAGGGAGCTTCTACTAAGTTGCACATGTCTTCCACCTTTTCTGCCAAATAATTAATCTAAGAAAGGTGCTGAAGAGTAAATAAAGGCCCCAAAAGAAGGAAGGAGGGAAGGAAAGGAGGAGCTTATTCATCCTCTCTACCAGAGAGCACAGCATTAAAAAAAGAAAAAAAATGAACATAAAACATGCCTTCCTGATTTTACTTGGATCAATACTACCGACAATGACCAGAGGAATAAGCTATGCTTTCCAGAATATTTCCCAAGGGTTTAACTTTCTGAACTGTATTATTAAGAATTCTCAATAAAGGAAATAAAATTTTAAAACTCTGCTATAAACTAATAAAAAAATAATCAAGTGGACTGATCTGACTAAAAAGCAGAAAAATAAAAAAAACCTCCAACATTCTAGTAAGACAGAAAGAAACTGCAAAAACTATTCAAAAATTGCAGTTCATTCATATTATAAAGAAAATGTTTAAAACATTGTTATTTTTACTACAAACCTCAACCTTTCAAGTCAATGAGTAACAGCAACTCATGAAAGGCAATTTAAGGCATTTGTTAGTCCAATTCCATCCATGAAGCCTCTGCAGAAAGTCCTACTAAGCTTAATGTGGTTTATACTCAGTTCCACCTGCAAAGCACTGCCTTCTACCTTCCTCTGGCACTCACCTCTGCATGGACTATCGTTCCGGTAACATCGATTGTCTTTCTCCTGCTCCTCTTCATCTTGTTCATTTTCTTCCTCTTCCCCAGACTGATGCTGGAACGCTGCTTGAAGACAAGCCTTCACTTGGTCATTTTCTCCATCTGTCTCACAAGCCGATTCCAGCTGTGTCATCGGCTGCTCTTCTTCTGAGTTATTAAAGGGTTCATTTAAAACTTCGGTGGTTTCAGAAATTGTCTCCGTTGTGACACTGCTATTAATCTTTCGGCGTTTACGACCCCTTTTCTTTTTCAATATGAAAGGTCTCTAAAAATAATGTTAAACATGTTAAAGTTGTTTTCTACTACAGATTAAGGTTACTATGGTGAAGAGGTTGAATTTAATTGTCCCCCTTTCATGTGTTAATGGTTGCATTGCCTAAGGGAGGAACTTGCCTGAACTTGTTTTAGTTTCAGTTTCCCTTCTGTGTAGGCTTGCAGAGAATATGCAGCTGAGAGAAATCTCTCCTCTCAGCAAACAGCCTTTAAATATGTTTGTTTTCTGTAAATAAAATTATTTTTATAGAAATGCCTGGTGTGTGACTTTTCTGATCTCTCCTGGGCCAAATGCTTTCTAGCACTCTGCCAACACCTTTCCCTACATGCATATTCTATATTTAACTTTTTTAAAATTTCAACTGTGTACAAATATATGTGAATGTATATATGTGTGAAAATGCCCCTTCCTTGGAAGAATACGCCATGTGTCAGTGAAGTGACTGTAGTCCGTGCAGCTTATGCTATTGTAAAGGTGTTTGTCTTTAAAATATTACAAGACTTTGCTGTACTAGAACTAAGGGAACCTTGTCTACTGCTGTCAACACAACACCATCAAGATTTCAACACAGCATTAAAAGCAAAATATTTGACTGTAGTTAGACTCCATTTTCTTGCAGAAGTGTTAATCTGGTCTAATTGACTAGCAATCAAAGGACAATTAAGAATTAAAAAGGAGAAAACATTTGGCAATACCAGAAATAGTAGAATTTAAAATATTGTATAAATTTATATTTTAACACATCAAGAAAATATTCAAAGGGAAAAAAAGGAAATAACTTCTTTGTAACATGGATAATCCTTTTAGTACAGGAGATCTTCTGGCTACTAAAATGCAATCCAGTAAAATAAGAAACAATATCAGCTCAGCTAGGAACAAACTGTTTGGAGACAGAACCATGATAATGTTTCAATTATTTCACAGGATGTCGGTGTCATGTTCATCGTTGCAATGTTCAATGTACATCGTAACGTTTCGCATGCCATGGTGCTGATGCGCGTTCTGGTTGGGAGGGAGCTGCTGGGAGACCTTGTACCAGGCTTTCTATCTCTCTTCATTGGGATGGAATGTGTTTGGGTTATCGTTTGTGTTCAAGGTCTTTACCCGTTGATTAGCAGAACTCGTTAGGAGCACCTGGGATGGGGAATTTGAAACAGTTGAACGAGGGGGGAGGGATTACATTCGCACCGAGGGTTTTTAGTTTATATTTGGTGCGCTTTTGCTCATTCTCAGCTTTCTTTGTACTTGCATACTATTCTTAAATAAACCAGATTTTATTCAAGCTCTTGCTTGTGAGTCTGAGAATACTTTAGGATAGGCAACCATTACATAAAGCTGAGAATCTTTTTTGTGATACCTGTTAACTCCTTCCAAGTGCAATTCTTGTGAGGAAAATAGTTAATGATGGCAGAGCTGAAACCAACGTCCGGGGTGCTGGAACCGCAAGCTGATCCAGTACCACAGAGCCCCCTTCCCCCTGACATTTCGTTCTACCCAAGGGACTCCAGCTCAAGCCCTGAGCTGGGGGGATCTAGCGATGAGGGAGAACCCAAGGCAGAGATGGCTGGTGCTTCCTGGAAGTACCGGTTCCCACTGACCCCAGAGGGGGAATCGACCAAAGTGGCACCAGAGAGACAGCCTGACGTCTGACGGAGGGAGGAATTGGTGACCCCTGAAAGGATAAGAAGGTTGGAGGCGAGGATGGATTCGGTGGAGGACCTGTTGAAAACCCTGTCTATCGCGATGGGTGACCAGGGAAGCCGAGATGAGAGTCCTCGCTCCGCGCAACCCTCTCCCCTTCCTCCCAACGGACCACCAATGATCCAGGGCAGGAGGCAACACCGCGACGGAGCTTTGCCCTGAAGAGGGTCCTCTGGGGTGACCTGGGGCCCTGCTGCTCAGCCCACAGTTGGTTCCCCTCCAACAGGGAAGGTGGTGAAAGACTTTGCTGTCAAATTCGATGGGGACCCCACCAAACTATCCTTTTTCCTAACCAACGCAAAGACCTACATGAAACAATTCGGGTCGTATTTCACGTCAGAGGAGGCTAAGATATCGGCCATGAACCCTAAGCTGAAAGGCAGAGCAGCGGACTGGTATGTCCAACTGACGGAGGTTGACGCTCCTGAACTCGGGTCGTTTGAAGACTTCATGTTCGTCTTGAAGCTGTTTTTTGAGGACCCCCTGGCCAAGGCCAGGGCTAAGGAAGCACTCAAGGAGTTTACCCAGGGACACAGGTCGGTGGCCAACTATGCCCTAGAATTCAAAGCTCTGGCGGGCAAGGTTCCCGACTGGTCCCAGTCAACACTCATCGAGCGATTTAAGGAAGGACTTAACCGAGACGTCCTCAGATGGGCGCTAGGCAGAGATGACCCAGAGTCGCTGTACGAGTGGATCTGTTTGGCCGGTAAGGCTGAGCATGCCCAGCGCACCTACATGCAGACCCGGCGAACCGAGAAACCAACAACCCTGATGCGGGGACCCTGGAGCAGAGCGACGGCTGCCTCACCGGGCTACTGAGCAGGAGACGAGGAGAAGGATCGCCGCTATGCGTGAGGACAGTGTCTCCGATGTGGAAAAGGAGACCATTGAGCCACAGATTGCCCGAAACTCAAGACCAGAGATTGAGCGACGAAAGTCCCGGCCAAGTCGCCCCCGGCATTGCACCGAATGACCATGGCCAAGGGGGCTGCCGACGTTGAAGAAGATATATATCTCTTCGCAGAGGTCAAGGATGCTGCAAAAGAACTGGTGGGAAACGCCAGCCACCTGCCCTGAACTGCGCCCTGGGGCAGGTGGAGGAGGATGGGCATGAGGACGCTATGGTGAGTGCTGATTGCTCCACTCTAGCAGTGAAAGTGAAGCTGGGCTCCCGCACTAGAACCACGGAAGTTTGGGCTCTGGTTGACTCTGGGTGTTCGAGGTGCCTCATCCACCCCGATCTAGTCGCTGCATTACACCTGCCTAGTTTTCCTCTCCAGCAGCCCTTGATCTTCACCCAGCTAGACGGGTCAACGGCGGCGGGGGGGGGGGGGGTCCAGCAACTCATTTCACTGGAAATGTAGCGATGCAAATGGGCAGCCACAAAGAGGCTTTAAAATTTATCATTGCGCCTGTGGGCGATCCCATGGTAATTCTGGGAATCCCCTGGTTAACTTGGCGAAGTCCATATATAAATTGGGAGCACCGGACCATTACATTTAGAGATGGGTTTTACTAAGCTCCGACAGTGGGGTGACCCTTAACTGTGGGGGGGGGGCAAGGGCTGCGATCGCCGCGCCCCAGCTTGCCGCAGTTGGAAGGGCTGCCGGACCGTTATCAAGACTTTGCAGACGTCTTTGGGGAAATGGAGGTGGACCAACTGCCACCCCATCGCAAAACTGACTGTGCAATTGAGTTGCTTCCCAACGTGCAACTGCCCAAATCAAAAATTTACCCAATGACTAAGAAAGAACTAGAGGCATTGCACGATTTCATTGACAAAAACCTGTCACAGGGTTCATTGAAACTGCTAATTCCCCAGTTGGAGCTCCTGTGCTCTTCTGGGAAAAGAAAGATGGTATGCTCAGACTTCGTACGGACTATCAGGGGTTAAATTCAGTCTCCCTATGTAACAAATATCCTCTGCCTCTAATGAAAGACATGTTAGTCCACCTATCAAAAGGGAAAATTTTCTCCAAGCTCGACCTTCGCGAAGCCTACTTTCGCATCCGCATACGAGCTGGAGACGAGTGGAAAATCGCTTTTAATTGCCCGTTAGGCTCCTTCCAATACAAAGTCCTCCCGTTCGGCTTAGCTGGTGCGCCTGGAGTGTTCATGCAATTGATTAATGAAGTTTTGCATGATCACTTATTTAAAGGGGTCTTGGTCTACTTGGACGATGTTCTTATTTACTCTGAAAATGAGAAGGAGCATGAACACCTTCTTAAGCAGGTGTTGGAAAAACTTAGGGCAGCCAAGCTGTATGCCAAGCTGTCAAAATGTGAATTCCACAAAACCCAACTGGACTACTTGGGCTATCGGGTCTCTGACAAGGGAATTGAAATGGACCCTGAAAAGATTAGGGTCATCTTAAATTGGGAACGCCCCCGTACCCGACAGCAACTGCAGAGTTTTCTGGGGTTCAGTGACTATTACCGCCAGTTCATCCAAGGGTTCGCTGAAATTGCCTTGGCCCTCACCGACCTGCTGCGCATGAAGAGGTTGGGGAAAACACGCAAGGTGAAAAATCCTGGGGCAGTGTTAAATTGGACACCAGAATGCCAGGCTGCATTCGAGAAATTAAAGACTTTCGTTACCGCAGAGCCTATTTTGAGGCACCCAGATCCTGAACTCCCCTTCGTAGTACAAGTAGACGCTTCTGACTTTTCTATTGGGGCCAGATTGTTGCAAAAAGACTCTGACAACATCCTGAAACCCTGCGCTTATCTATCCAGAAAATTTTCTGAGACTGAGCGCCGGTGGCATGTTTGGGAAAAAGAGGCTTTTGCTGTAAAAGTGCTTTAGAAACTTGGCGCTGCCTCCTTGAGGGTGCTACCTGCCCGTTCGAAGTTTGGACGGACCACAGGAATTTAGAGGCTCTCTACACCCCCTGGCGCCTTAGCTCAAAACAAATTCGATGGGCTCAATTTTTCAGTCGTTTTAACTTCCAATTGAAGTTCATACCTGGCAAGAGAAACTTTCTCACGGACGCTTTGTCCCACTTGCCTCAGGACTTTGACCAAAGCCCTCAAGTGGTTGGGACTGTTCTCACTGTGCCACAATTGGGCCTGGCTGCTGTCACCCGAAGCCAGACTCACGCTCCACCAGCTCAGGGCCCCGCCCCTTCCCCGAAGCGAAGGGCACCAGTTCCTTGTCAGTTACAAATGGACTTTCTCCAAGGAGTGAAATCTGACACTTGGTTGCTGGCTAATAGAGACAAAGTTTCCTTCAAACGTGATCTCGCATGGGTGGGCCACCGCCTTTATGTGCCTGAAACCTTGCGAGCTTTGGTATTACAACGCTCCCATGATGATAAATTGGCAGGCCATTTAGGTTTCGTGAGAACCCTGCATTTAGTCCGCCGCCAATTTTGGTGGCCCTCGCTGCGGCGGGATGTTAAAGACTATGTTGCCTCTTGTCCTGTCTGTGCCATGTCAAAGAGAAAAGGGGGTAAACCGCAAGGGCTTCTCCAGCCTGTGGCCAGCCCATCTCGTCCTTGGGCCGAGATCTCTATGGACTTTATCGTTGACCTACCACCCAGTCAAAAGCAAACTGTCATTGTAAAAGATTTTTTCTCAAAACAAGCCCATTTTATTCCATGCACTTCTGTGCCTTCTGCCCCGCAGCTGGCTCGCCTATTTTTATTCCACATTTACCGTTTACACGGCTGCCCCTCCTGTTTGGTGACTGACTGCGGCACACAATTTACCTCCCAATTTTGGCGGTCCTTTTTGAAATTAATTGGCAGTAAACAGGCGTTGTCCACGGCGTCGCATCCGGAGACGGACGGATCTACTGAGATTCTTAACTCAACCCTGGAGCAATTTCTTCGTGCCTATACAAACTACCATCAGGACAATTGGGTCGATTTGCTGCCCTTTGCTGAGGTGGCTTATAACAACGCTGTCCACCAGAGTACTGGACAGACCCCTTTCTGGGTTGTTTCCGGCCAAGACTTTGTTCCCATCCCTGAATTGCCGCAGCCCCTCTCTGCATCCTGCTCGGCTCACAACTGGGCTGCTCAGCTTGCTGATTCTTGGCCGGTGATTAAGCAGGCTCTGGGCGATGCTCAAGCTGCCTACAAACTCCATGCCGACAAACACCATTCTCTGCAACACACCTTCAAAATCGGGGATCAGGTTTATCTTTCTACTAAATTCATAAAATCCCCTCAACCTTCAAAGAAGCTTGCCCCTAAATTCATCGGCCCATTCCCTATTGTTGCTTTTATCAATCCTGTTACTGTCAAGCTGGACTTGCCCCACAATTTGAAACGCTTACACCCTGTTTTCCATTGCAGCTTACTCAAGCCGGTCGACCACTCTGCCCACTGGCACCCCCAACCTCCTTCACCTGCTCCAATCATGATTGATGGCCAGCAACACTTTGAAGTCAAAGAGGTTGTCGACTCCCGCAAACTTCACAACTCCCTCCAATACCTAATCCGTTGGAAGCACTTCCCCCACCCTGAGTGGGTGCCTGCTCGCCATGTCAATGCTCCTGATTTAGTCTGGCGCTTCCACTTAGCACACCCTTTGAAACCTGCTGCTTAACTGTTCTTTTTGTGTACAGATTTACTGGATTTTGCTGTGTAATTTTTTTGGGGGGCGGTATGTCATGTTCGTCATTGCAACGTTCAATGTACATCGTAACGTTTCGCATGCCATGGTGCTGATGCGCATTCCGGTTGGGAGGGAGCTGCTGGGAGACCTTGTACCAGGCTTTCTATCTCTCTTCATTGGGATGGAATGTGTTTGGGTTATTGTTTGTGTTCAAGGTCCTTTTTACCCGTTGATTAGCAGAACTCGTTAGGAGCACCTGGGATGGGGAATTTGAAACCGTTGAACAAGTGGGGAGGGATTACATTCGCACCGAGGGTTTTTAGTTTGTATTTGGTGCGCTTTTGCTCATTCTCAGCTTTCTTTGTATTTGCATACTATTCTTAAATAAACCAGATTTTATTCAAGCTCTTGCTTGTAAGTCTG
The DNA here is from genome assembly GCF_035149785.1 of Candoia aspera. NCBI lineage: Eukaryota > Metazoa > Chordata > Lepidosauria > Squamata > Candoiidae > Candoia > Candoia aspera. The sequence continues at coordinate 90,193,322 of NC_086158.1, read as the reverse complement.
AGAATACTTTAGGATAGGCAACCATTACAGTCGGGGGTTGTTGGGGATGCATATCAATGGGAAAAGCAGAGATCCCATTAGGAACTGTGAATAAGGAACTGGAGAATTATCGACTGTGTTAATGTCAAGTATAAACATGTGACAGATACACAATCTGATGTTTTAGCTGGCAATCAGAAGAGGCAATAATCTGGAAATGAAATAGGGGTGATGGTACATGCTAACTTTAATGCTAACATTAATGCTAACTTAGCATTAAGAAACAAAATGATATCACTAGTTCTTAATTTAATTCTTTTTTGTATCCCTGCATACTAAAAAGCTGCATAATTACTGAACCTATGTATTTTTTTTTGCAAAGGAAAGAGACAATAAAATATACAAGCATGCTCAGTTAACACCCACAATTACTAGCAGAGAATAATATTTTGATTGCAAAAGTCTACAAGAAATTAGTGGTCTTTCAAAGCATGCCTGCTTTTAAGATAAAGGAGGAAATCTAAATGCTCAAGCTCCCAAATGCAGCTAGCCAAGTGTTACAGATCAAGTGATTTGGAACCAATGTTTGGAACTGACCTTTCTCTTCATAGCAAGCAACTGGGGCTTTGCCAGCCTTGGAGGAGAATTCTGATGACGTCCATCCATCTCCTCCTCTTCTTCCTTTTCCTCCACCTCCTCCTCCTCCTCCTCTTCTTCTTCTTCCTCCTCCTCTTCCTCCTCTCCACTGCTTTCTTTTGGTAGGTCTGTGGACTTATCTCTCTCCATTACTACAGTTACACCTTCTTGAGGTCGCAAATACTTGCTTTTAGACTGCGCTTTTGCAGGCAACTGCCTACCGCTTCTTGTGGAGTACAGCTCTTGCTCTTCTTTCTCCCAGCAACTTGCTTGCTCCATCAGTCGCTCAGCCTGAGCAGCAAAAGAGTTAAAAATAATGGATCACAGAAATGACATTTAGCTATCACTCATTCATGCATTGCTGTGCATGAAAAGTAAGTTATAGGTTAGCTTTGATCAGGGCAGCAGCCCGTCAGAAGGTTCCTCTTAGCAGCTCTTTTCCCATAAGGAAACAAACCGAGGATTGCGTTTCATGGAAACTGTTGCATCATTCATAAGGCAACACTGATTTTGGTTCTTTTTAGCAGTGCATTATGCCCTTTGATATGCAATTTCAACCACCTCAGAATTGTAGAGCAACAGATATTAAAACGTTTTGAACTCTGCACCCAATCTCACTGGAGCCTATACTCCATAGCATAGGGAAGAGCATTTGGGAAGCAGTGAAAACACAAAGCAAAAATTATTCCCGCTTGTTCTGCCTTTCCACTGCACCACAAATCCTTAACAAATGATTTGGCACTCATCAGAAGAGGCCAATAGTGTAAACTCTTCTTTATAACTCGATCATGCACACACATACTTTGTTCTTAGCATAGATGTCAGAGCTTCATCCCACCTCATCTCCACCTTCATCTCAGTCTCTATCCTTCTCTTTCTCCCTGTACCTTTAAACTAAACACCTGGCAGGCATTTTGGTCATCTCTGGGCTTTACCTGCTTCTTCCACCTCCTCGCTGCTTCTTTCTTCTCAGACCTCAGTACTCTCTCTTTGATTCAAAACTCTGCAGATAAAGTCATGAATCTCTCAACTGTCTAGAAAATCTCACTAGGGTTCTCATTTGCCTCCTCTGTAGAGCTCTACATTGTTCTTTCTTTCTCATGACTCTGCCTGCTCACTTGGACTGATCCATGTGTCTTGGAGCGTCTTCTGCTCAGATGTCCTTCTTAAACTGTATGATGCTTCCCCCTGTTTTCCAACAAACTCCAGTGTGAAACATACTTAAATCTTCACCCCTATTTGAAATTAACCCTTAGAAGCAAGAACCTTGCCTCCTGATCCACAAGGAGAGTGGCCATAGAAATCTGTTAAATGAATGAATGATCCTTTCCACCCGTGTGTTTTCACTGCTTCTCTCTCACCAGTCAGATTTAGAGCATCACCCTTTTTGTTTATGTTACAATTGTGGCTGCACTATATATACTAATAGAACTATAGAAATAAACCAACCACCTGTGAACTGGCCAGGAGAACAGTCATGACAGCCCAACATAACTTGGTGTGTTCTGCCCAATATCTTCACTGATTTACTTTTACTTATGTTCGGGAGGTGGCTGCCACATTATGTGTTTGCTATTACCTCTTTTTCAGCTTCTCTCTCTTCCTCAGAAACCGCTGCATTCGGAACTAGAAGAGGAGTCCACCTCAAGCTTTCTGGGTCTACTTCATTGATGCGTGGATTGCTTTTCAGTTTCTCCATGTGACGGGAGATCAATTTCTCCCTTCTAATTACCATAAATCTATAAGGTAAACATATCTGAAGTTAGAAGAGAAAAATATACATAAGCAGATGGGAGGGTACCTATTTGCTGTAGGGATGGGTCTGGAATTAGAGTTCAGTTTTTCTTTAACACATTTATAGCCCTCCTTTGTGTAGGAGCCATTCTTGCCAAAGCATTTGTCCTATCCTGGTGATAGGACCACAGTTCATAGGTAAAGAGGCTGCCACACAGAAGGCGTAAGTCAAGTCCCCTGGCGCAAAGAATTAAGAGGTTTATCTTTCTGCTGCCATCTAGTGGTAATCCACATTTCTGCAATTTGGACAATGACTAGTTGTCATTGTTGAGGCAACTGCTGACCCTTCGCAAGGCCTTCATGAGGCTTCTGTGATGCTTCGTCAGCAGCAATAGAAGGAAAAACATGGCGAAGGTCAGCTGGGGGTGGGGGGTTGGCTGGGGTAGGTGCATTGCAAAGGCCTCACAGAGACATTGCGAATGCCTTGTGAGGCATCAAGGAGGTGTGTTATGAAGGGCCAGCACCTGCCCCAGCTGGGTGTGCCTCGTCAGCAGGTACAAGAAGACAGCAGAGGTCAGCTGGGGTGTGGCAAGAGTACATGGTGGTTGCAGAGTGGAGGGTGGCCAAAAGGGCAGAGATGGGGGGAACTCTGAGGACTGTTTGTAAGCACCACTTGTTCATCGCCATTGCACGTTTGAATGGTTGCTCAATGAGTGGGCGTTAAGCAAGGACCACTGTATATGAAATTAACTACTAGGCATTTACGCTTAACAAAAGAGAGCAAGGGAGAAAGCAAGTGCAGTTCAGAAGCTGTTACTGACTTTTCTTCTCGCCTGTCAATCATGCTGTGGTGCTGGAGGGTGGTAGCAATGTCATGGGGACACATCCCAGTGGCTCGGCTCATCCCCTTGATGCTGATCTGCTTCTCATGGTGGCAGTAAAGATATTCCAATATGACACTTTTCCAATAAGCCAAATATGAGACACGGCCAAGATCAGACAGTGGCTTTTCAGGTGATCCTGCCTGTCCCTCTCTTCGAGAAAGTAGGTAACCTAGCAGAAGGAACCGGTGAAAGAATCACAGTGTGCCACTCACAGAGAGTTTAAGATATGTAAACCATCCTCACCAACCAATATTACTCTCTCTTTTCAGTATATTTTGTTCTGATAATGAACTGGTAGGCAAATCAAATTAGTCAGAGGCAGAGTTCAAGCCAGTTTCATAGCTGACAATGAAACGAAACTTGAGCTAGGAGATGTGCTATTATAAACTCCTATCTTACTGAATATTGGACTTTTTTTTAACTCCAACCCTGCTGACGTTTAGGAAAGCATTAAAAACTTGGTTTTTCTAGCAGGCTCTGGGTTGGGGCAATCTCTGCATTGCTTGAGTAGCAGCTATTTGAATTTTTGTCTATCTCCCAGTGCACTGTTATTTTTATATCTGGTCCTATGTTGTTTTAGTTTATTGTGTTTAATGATGTTTTTAACCCATTGTATTGTGCTTTGAGTCATTTTCATTAGGCGACCCTATAAACAGAACAAATATTTTTAACAGAAACATCATTTTGTTAAGACAATTCAGAATTAAATATGGTCACAGTGTGACTATATTGCAAACATCATCTTTTGATACTCATGGATCTTGAAGCTCACATACAACCCTCAAAAGCAGTTTCATGGTCCCCCACTATGGCAAACCCATTTTATGCAACACAAGTAACTGATTTCAACCATTTCAGTTCAAAAGATATTTGTATCATGTTCTGTTTTTAAAAGCCATATTCATCAAAGTTTGGGGGGAAATCTAAACGCATAATGAAAGAAAGTTCGTGGCACAAGAAAAGCACCATGTCATGACCCCGTTGCAAGGCACAAAGAGCCTCACAACTTGGATCATGATCATTGAGAGAGAGAGGAAGGAGATAATTAAATCAGCGCTTAAACCAAGCACCCAAAGCACCCACACCCATGGAATCATATGCAGCTGAATAGAAGGACTTCAGATAAGCAGCGATAAGCCGCACCTGGTGCCCTGGAGGACACACCTGACCCAAGAGGACAAGGACAGCCACCGGGAAAACGCCCACACAGCCATCAAGAAACCCATCAAGGGGGATTGGGGACAATGAAGGGTGGAGGAGCACGGGACCCCGCAAGAGGGTATATACAGGGCACCTCACCACCGCACCCCCGTTCCCGTTTTTCTTTCTGTCAGAACCGTTTCAATAAACCGGAAATCCTTAATCCCTATTAAGTGAGTCCGTGTCTTATTCGGAGCGAGGCTGACCCTGACATAAAAACGGGAACCCTCAAAATTTTTTTTACCTAGCACCCATCCAACCAGCTTGTGAGGGACCCAGCTAGGTATGAAGAGCCACGGAGCACAGCAGCGCAACCACTCGGCACCTGGCGGAGAAGCTCCCCTCCCCTCGGGAGGAATGTGCCTGAGGTCCCGGCGGCGCAACGCCTAGGTAAGTATGGGATCCAGCTCAGAGGAAGAGGAGTGGGGGGGGGACACCCAGGCGCCCCGTGGCCAGCGGGCCGCGGCGCGCAAGATGGGGGGATCCCCTCTAGGTTCGCCCGAGACCCCGGCAGGACCAAAGGACGGACCGTCATCCACGACGGCCGGAGGCGAGAGCGAGCGGAGAGCCGAGCGCACCGGCGGGAGTCTGCGGACGGCAGCGAGGCTGGACGCGCTGGAGGAGGGGGTGCAAGCGATACGGCTGCTGCTCCAGCAGCTGACGGCGGTGCAGGAACCCCGCGGTGGCAGCATTGTGGAGGCGCACCCGGACGAGAGACGGCGGGACGACCTTGTGGGCGGCGGCGGCTATGGCGGGGCCCGGTCCAATGAGCCCACCCGACGACTGGAGGCGCACCCGGACAAGAGGCGGAGCGGTGACCCAGCGGGCGGCGGCGGCTACGGCAGAGTCCGGTCCAAGGAGCCCACCCGACGACTGGAGGCACACCCGGACGAGAGGCGGAGCGGCGACCCAACGGACAGCGGCGGCTACGGCAGAGCCCGGTTCCAAGAGGCCACCAGAGGGACAACATCCCACCCTCCCACCCTGTCGATGAGCAGACCTACTTGCGAGGAGACCCAGAGAGAGACACCGACACCACCAGACACCCGGAGCCGATTCGACCCGCACCAGCCCCCATGCAGCACGCTGCACGACCCAGATGTGACCTGGAGCCAGGCCAGAATGGCAGCCAAGGACTTTGGCATAAAGTTTGACGGGGACCCCTCGAAACTCTCCTTTTTCTTAACAAATGCGAGGTACTACCTCGAAGAATGGGGTCCCTGTTTCAGGACTGAACGGGGCAAAGTCAATGCCCTCGCCATAAAATTAAAAGGACAGGCCGCTGATTGGTATGTCCAATTGTGCCAATCAGGCACCCAGGCGCTGCAGGACAGCACAGAATTCCTTTGAGCGCTGGAACTGCACTTCAGGGACCCCCTGGAGCAAGAAAGAGCAAAAAGGACTCTGAAAATGCTACGGCAAGGACAGCGCTCCATGGCAGAGTATGCCATGGAATTCCAAGCCCTAGCCGGAAAAGTGGAAGTATGGTCTCAATCGACCCTGATTGAGAAATTCAAAGAAGGACTTAACTTGAACGTGCTCCGGTGGGCACTCTGCTGCAACAACCCCAACTCCCTGACCGAGTGGATCCGGCTGGCAGGGGATGCAGAGGACGCCCACGACATGTTCCGCCAAGCCCAGAGGGAAGCACAGCAGGCAGAGGCAGCGGGACCACCACGGACAGCTGCAAGGCCGGGGAAGGCGAGATCCCAACCGTGGAAGGAGGAACGGGACCGGCGCTTTGCAAAAGGGCAGTGCTTCACGTGCGGCAGGGACGATCATAAGGCGGCAACCTGCCCCAAACAGACACCCAGAGAGAGCACGCGGAGGGCACCAGCCGCACCAACCCCAGCACCAAGAAAGCGACCAGCAGCGAGGGGAGAGTATCGAGGCAGACATTTCCCCTACAGCTCAGAGGAGGAGGGAAGCAATCCCGACGAGCCGACGGGAAACGCCAGCCACCTGGCCTAAGGGGCGCCAAAGGACAGGTGGAGAAGAGCAACAGGCGCACCAACGGAGGGGTGAGTGAAGAGTGCCCCACCCTCTATGTCCGTGTCACCCTCACCCATGGGGAAAAGACTGAAAAGGTCTGGGCACTGATTGACTCTGGCTGCTCAAAAAACCTAATGCACCCAGACCTGGTAGCCGCGCTTAACCTCCGCTGCTATCCACTTCAGCACCATTTGGTGTTTACTCAGCTTGATGGAACAGCAGCGGGAGGGGGCCCGGTCACCCAATACACTGGCGAAACCGCACTACGGCTCAGCAGCCACGAGGAAAAATTGGCTTTCATCGTGGCACCGGTGGGGCAACCCCTACTGATACTAGGCATCCCATGGCTCGTGCAGCAAAACCCAGTCATCAACTGGAAAACCAGAGAGATCAAGTTTGCTGATGGGCGCTACCAAGCACCCACAGGGGACAGGGTCCCCCGGGCAGCAATGGGAACGGCAACGACGACCTCGGAGCACAGAGCAGCGGCGTTGCCGGACGGCCTGCCACCAAACTATACGGACTTTGCAGACGTCTTCTGCGAGAAGGAAGTGGACAGACTCCCCCCTCACAGAAAAACAGACTGCTCCATCGAACTGGTCCCGGGGGTACCTCTACCCAAACCCAAAATATACGCCATGACCCCGAGGGAGCTGGCAGCGTTAAGGGACTTTATAGATAAGAACTTGGCGAGGGGTTTTATCGAGCCTGCAAACTCCCCAGTAGGAGCGCCAGTCCTCTTTCGCGAAAAGAAGGACGGGTCACTGCGACTCTGCACATATTACCGGGGCCTGAACGCAGCATCTGTATCCAATAAAAGCCCCCTGCCCCTAATAAAGGACATATTGTCCCACCTGGCAAAGGGCAAGGTATTCTCTAAACTTGACCTAAGGGAAGCCTATTACCGCATAAGGATACGGGAGGGGGATGAGTGGAAAACGGCCTTCAACTGCCCATTGGGGTTGTTTCAATACAAGGTGCTACCTTTTGGACTGGCAGGGGCACCGGGTGTATTTATGCAATTAATCAACGAGGTCCTGCGTGACCACCTTTTTAAGGGGGTGCTGGTTTACCTCGATGATGTGCTAATATACACTGAAACAGAGCGTGAGCATGAACAGCTGTTAAGGGAAGTGCTCAAGAAACTTCGCAAGGCAGAGCTGTTTGCCAAGCTCTCCAAGTGCGAGTTTCACAAACAACAAATTGACTATTTAGGGTACAGGATTTCGGAAAAAGGGATTGAAATGGACCCGAGCAAGGTCCAAGCAATACTGGCGTGGGAGCGCCCACGCACGAGGAGGCAACTTCAAAGTTTCCTCGGATTCACGAATTTTTACAGGGGGTTCATCCCGGGGCTGGCAGAGATTGTACTACCCCTGACCAACCTCCTAAAGACCAAGGGTTTGGGGGACACGCGCAAATCGAGAAACCCGGGGGCGCTGCTAAACTGGACAGCTGACTGTCAAACGGCGTTCGAGAGACTAAAAAACCTGTTTACAGCTGAGCCAGTACTACAACATCCCAACCCCACCAAGCCCTTCATGGTGCAGGTAGACGCCTCTGACTTCTCCATCGGAGCTCTCCTGCTACAAAGGGACGCTGACAACCAGCTGAAACCCTGCGCGTACCTTTCCCGCAAATTCTCCGAAACGGAGCGGAGATGGCATGTATGGGAAAAGGAGGCGTTTGCAGTGAAAGCAGCTCTGGAAACGTGGAGGCACCTGCTGGAAGGGGCAGCCTGCCCCTTCGAGGTCTGGACAGACCACAAGAACTTGGAGGCTCTCAGCACGCCTAAATGCCTCAGCCCGAAGCAGGTGCGCTGGGCACAGTTCTTCAGCCGGTTCAATTTCACACTGAAATTTATACCGGGCAGGAAGAACTTCCTGGCGGATGCCCTCTCCCGACAGCCACAGGACGACACGCAAGCCTCAGACATCGTGGGGACGGTATGGACCAACAAACAACTGGGCTGCCCAGCTGTCACGCGCAGCCATACGAGGAGTCAACGCACGCCAGCACGAATGCAAGAAAACGAACGGAGCCGCCGTTCAATTTCACCCAACTGGCAACAAAGACTCGCACAAGCACTACAAACAGATACATGGTTACAAAACAACCGACACCTTGTATCTATCAAGCACAGCCTAGCCTGGAAAGAGAAAGTCTTGTACGTACCAGAGTCATTGCGGGGGGAAGTTTTAAACCGCTCACACAATGACAAGACTGCAGGGCATTTTGGGTTCGTAAAAACCCTACATCTAACGAGACGGCAATTTTGGTGGCCAACCCTGAGAAAAGACATTAAAGACTACGTAGCCACCTGCCCCACATGTGCCACCTCCAAACGGAAGGGGGGGGAAACCTCAAGGGCTGCTGCAGCCAGTAGCCAGCCCCTCTCACCCCTGGGAAGAAATTTCCATGGATTTTATTGTAGACCTCCCACCCAGCCAAAGGAAAACAGTCATCTGGGTGGTAAAAGACTACTTTTCAAAACAGGCACACTTTATTCCTTGCACAACCATCCCCACCACACAACAGCTGGCATGCCTGTTCCTGACACACATATACAGGATCCACGGCGCCCCCTATAGGTTGGTGACCGATAGGGGCACACAGTTCACGTCAAAATTTTGGAGGGAATTTTTAAAACTCATTGGCACCAAACAGGCACTGTCCACTGCGTGGCACCCACACACAGACGAATCTACAGAGATCCTAAACTCAACCCTGGAACAATTCCTGAGGACATTCATAAATTACCAACAGGACAACTGGGTGGACCTGCTACCCTTTGCAGAGGTAGCCTACAACAATGCAGTGCACCAGAGCACTGGCCACACCCCATTTAAGGTGGTCTACGGAAGGGACTTTGTACCGATACCAGAACTACCTCAACCAGATGCCCCACCCTGCTCACCAGATGACTGGGCGGCACAACTGGCGACAACCTGGCCAATCATCCAAACGGCCCTCGCAGACGCACAAGCCATGTACAAGAAATTTGCGGACAATCACAGGGCGGAGGCACCGAACTACAAAGTGGGAGATAGGGTCTACCTCTCCACTAAGTTCATAAAAACCTCACAACCCTCGAAGAAACTGGCACCGAAATTCATTGGACCCTTCAAAATAACAGAAGTTATCAATCCGGTGACATTCAAACTGGAACTGCCACACAATCTACGACGGATCCATCCGGTATTCCACTGTGCCTTGCTGAAACCAACAAGCCCATCCAAATGGCACACAGAAGACCCACCGCCCCCACCCATCATGATAAACAACAGCATTTTGAGGTACAGGAGATACTGGACTCAAGAAGGCAAAGGGGTACTCTACAATACCTCGTTAAATGGAAGCATTTCCCACACCCAGAGTGGGTCCAAGCACAACACGTCTTAGCAAAACAACTGACTAGAGGTTTCCACGAGGCATACCCAGAGAAACCAGCACCCTAAAGACATCTTCGGGGGGCAGCATGTCATGACCCCGTTGCAAGGCACAAAGAGCCTCACAACGTGGATCATGATCATTAAGAGAGAGAGGAAGGAGATAATTAAATCAGCGCTTAAACCAAGCACCCAAAGCACCCACACCCATGGAATCATATGCAGCTGAATAGAAGGACTTCAGATAAGCAGCGATAAGCCGCACCTGGTGCCCTGGAGGACACACCTGACCCAAGAGGACAAGGACAGCCACCGGGAAAATGCCCACACAGCCATCAAGAAACCCATCAAGGGGGATTGGGGACAATGAAGGGTGGAGGAGCACGGGACCCCGCAAGAGGGTATATACAGGGCACCTCACCACCGCACCCCCGTTCCCGTTTTTCTTTCTGTCAGAACCGTTTCAATAAACCGGAAATCCTTAATCCCTATTAAGTGAGTCCGTGTCTTATTCGGAGCGAGGCTGACCCTGACACACCGTTTCACATTCTTTTATATTTTCTAATTACCTAAGAATAATTCCACTTGCGTATCACTACAATTTCAAAACTGATTAGAGAAACACACATCTCACATAGCAGGAGAACCTCTATTGTTTCTACTTCCTTTTTGGGGAGAGGCAAATGTTAAAGATCTTCAGAACAGCAACTTGGAGAATTTAGTTGAATAGGTTTATTACTCCCCACTGGTTCCACGGTCTCACAAGACCTTATTTTCTTAATTTTCCAACAAATCAGTTCTACTTCTCAGAAAATGTTAAACGTTCAGGACAAAATTACACGTGATTTCCGAAGGCTCCTATATGCCCGAATCCCTAAGGCAGTTTTTCCCAACCTCAGCCACTTCAAGACATGTGGACTTCAACTCCCAGAATTCCCCAGCCAGCCACAGGGAATTCTGGGAGTTGAAGTCTACATGTCTTCAAGTTGCCGTGGTTGAGAAACACTGTGTTAAGGAGACACACACACAGAGGAAACATTAGTTGAATACATTTATTAGGTTTACATTCCTCCAACTTTGCCTGTGAAGTAGGTTGGGCTGAGAGAATATGACTAGCACAATATAACTCAATAAACTTCTGTGATTGAGGGTTGTCTCTGGAAAGCTAGCTTAACGCAAATACCAGCTTGCAAAATAGTTATTAAAAATTGCAGTCCATGAAAGTTCATCATGATGTACATATAAAGATGATCTTGCCTGCTACTGTCAAAAATGGTCACATGTCTTCTTGAAAGAGAGCTGCTTCTGTTTTTATGGCAAATGCTGGGGAAGGTACAGTAAAAGGCAAAGTTCTGTAGTCTATCAATCCATCCACCTCCCTCTATGAATCTTTGGCATCTTAGAGACTGGTTGCTGCTCTTAAGATTCATGACACACATCATCTTTCACACGTTTGCCTGTAAAGTCAACTAGGTTACTTTCTCCAAGTGCACATGCTGAAATGAAATGCGACTGCAAGTGGTCTAACGCCATCAGGAAAGCTGACAGTAGCAGGTCTTTTTGATAACACAGTTCAGAAAGACACCCATTATGCCTGTAACTAATTTTCAGCAACAGACTTGTTGGCACATATCAATCAATCAATCAAAACTAGACCTTTTAACCTGTTTTTCCCTATGTGCAAATGCTTGTTTTTAAAAACGCTGTCTTTGTGTGGTTCCAATTCCACCAGTATGTCAGCCTGTACATGGTTGTGTAATCCTCTGTATTCTTTGAAAATGTCCGTCTAGCTCCTTTTGTCTTCTTCCCTTTGACTCTTCCCCATATCTGCGAACGTTCACTAACGAAACCAGTTTGCATATCTTGATTAAACAGATTCTCATTCCAGCTGATCACACTTGCAGGATTGTAAAGTGTACCATAAGGAGCTAGAAACTGAGTTACTAGGGCAACATATGCAGACCACTACAAAGATGGCCATGCTGCTTTTCTTTGCCTCATTATACAGCCTAATGATATGCAAGGATATCCCACTGTGTTTGGCTTCTGTGTCACTGAAGTTGGAAGTTCACAAAATGAAAATCAGAAGCCAAAATCCCATGTTTCTGAGGTGCACACTGCAATACTCTTGGCAATACAAGCATTTTTGTCGAGAAAGGAGTAAAACGAACGTTTAAAAAGCTGATTATCACTTCCAACAGAGCTTGCTCAGACTTTCTTGTCTTCTATCCGGGACAACAAAGATCATGAGCCTTGTGAGTTCTCATATTCCATTCTTATCCCATCATCCCTAGTAGAAAGAAATTACAAAACTAAGTGGTCTTACAGGACCTCCGAGATATTAAATGACTGTGTTGGCCTGTGGCAAAGCAATGAAAGCCCAGCCCTTGTTCTTCATTCAGGCCCAACAAGATGTGAACAGATTACAATACAAATACAACACAAACTTTGGCTCATAAATACAGTTCTCCAGTTCAGTTGTTCCTGTGGGTTTAGATGCCATCTAAGCCATCTATTCAGTTATCAGCTGCAACCTATAATTTTTGAATAAGCTCCTGCCGAGACGAACCACAGTTCTATTATACCTTTTTACTTTACATGTATTACAATGGCTTTTTCAGTATTGAAAACACTGATCTTGTCAAAAATCTTTTAGCAGTCAAGTTACACAATGTTTCTAATAAACGTTGATGATTTAAATAAATTTAAAATATGCAATTCACTTGCTTGTCTTTTATTTGATAGTATGATCATTTATATTAATTATTTAAATTCTGAAACTTAGGGGTAACTATTATTTACCTATTGTCTTCTGTAGACAATTTACAATTTACAAACACAACATGTAATACAAGAATTTAAGGAACTTTTGCAAGAAAACAGCATCGGGGATGAAACTATTGCAATAGCTGGTACTTCCTATAATGATGTTAGCATAAAGTTATGATCATATATTATTTATTACCGACAAGTTGCACAGAGGAGAACAGGATTTTATGTGAAACCTATGCAATAATGCAGTCATGTATAGCCATATTCTTAAATGAGAACAATACTGAAATTATTTATTTGAAGCTTTCTAAATAAAACTGCACACATCAGGAGCAGGGAACGTAACGCTCCAGATGCTGCTGAATGACAACTGGCAGGTTTTGCTTCTCAGTAATACAAGGGCAACATCTAAACTAAACTGTTGACCAAATGTCAAAATCTACTAATTTTTAAAATTTTAAATTCCATGCACATTTCCAAATTCTCTCCTTGGCAGGCAGGCAGGGACTCTCAACTAGTAATCTGTTATAGGGAAGAATAGGACTCAGTTCAAGCTGCGCCTGAGAAGAGTGTCAGCCCAGATTTGTAGCACAGTGTGAATGAACTTAAGAATGAAGAGTTCTGGGAGATCAGGCCAAAGACCTACTAATTCAATATTCCATATCACACAGTGCCAACCAGATGCATCCAGGAAGCTCACAAGTAAGGTATGAGAGTTATAGTCCTCTTTGCTCTTGTCATCTGGCAATTCATATTTAGGGTATTCTGCTTTGATTCTGGGTATGGCAATGGTTGCCAAGATTAGCTCTTCCATGAATTTGCCTAATTCCTTTTTAAAGACTTTAAAAAGTGATGGTCAGCCTATCTGAAGAAAAAAAAAATGCATATGTATTGTGCAAAGAACTGTCAGGCTCTGCCTGCCACCCAGTAAAACACAGACGCTAGTGTAGGCTTTAGGTTCTGGTTTTATTAGAGTATAGAATGCATGCCTTAGGAAAAGCTGAGAGTGAGTGGAGCGCGCCGGAACAGGATTTAAATAGCCCGCGCCGGTCAGCGCTCCATCCCTCCTTCTCCAGGTGTACCCCGAGCCCCGTTGCCGGTAGGTGAGGGGTCGAGCAGCCCCTCCTGTGCCTCGGGTGTCTCCTTAATTGTTTTTCTCCGGCCGGTGATGGGTCATTGCCGGGCGATCCAGTTTGTAAGCTTTCTGATAGCTTGGGCGTGCCTCGTGGTCGGATGTTGTCAATTACTTCTCTTGCAACATTGTATTTCTTCCTTCCGTGCCTCCGGCTAGGATCGATACTTTGTTGCCAGCACCTGTTGCTTGCTTTTGTTAGTTGGTTGCCTTATCCCTTAATCCGCCCGGTGCTCATTTCTTTGTATTGTTATGTAAGCCATTGTGATGTTACAAGCATCGCAACGGTGATCATGACATGCTGCTCCTCTTCAGAAAGGTTAAGCCGCAGGTTTGGAGGGGTAGGTGGTGTGGTAGGTGCGGATCAGGTCGGGAGCCTGGACGTCACGGGCAGCGACCCACTCAGGATGTGGAAAGTGTTTCCACTTCATGAGGTATTGGAGGGAGCCCCGCTGCGTCCGGGAGTCAAGCACCTCTTTTACCTCAAAGTGTTGCTGTCCGTCTATCATCACTGTTGGGGGGGGGGGCGCGCGTGGGTGCCACCGGGAGGGGTCACTTGCCAGCTTGAGTAAGCTGCAGTGAAATACTGGGTGCAGTCTTTTAAGATTATGGGGCAGGTCCAAGCGCACCGTGACTGGGTTCACTATTTGTGTTACCCGGAACGGTCCAATAAACTTGGGGCCCAGCTTTTTTGACGGTTGTGGCGATTTTATGAATCTGGTGGATAAATAGACCGTGTCTCCCACCTGAAATGTTGGTTGCTGGCACCGGTGTTTGTCCGCTTGGGATTTGTACGCTGTTTGTGCCTCTTTAAGCGCGTCCTTGATGACCGGCCAGGAAGCTGCGATTTTCTCACCCGTCACAAGCGGCCACTGTTGGGGACGGAGGCTGAGGTAGTTCAGGGATGGGGACGAATTCCCGGCCCGACACCACCCCGAATGGGGTTTTTCCGGTGCTCTGGTGTATTGCGTTGTTGTATGCGACCTCTGCGAACGGGAGGAGGTCTACCCAGTCGTCTTGGTGATAGTTTATATAGGAGCGGAGGAATTGTTCCAGTGTGGCATTAAGGATCTCTGTGGATCCGTCTGTCTGGGGATGCCAGGAGGTTGACAGGGCTTGCTGGGTACCTATCAGTTTCAAAAAAGCCCGCCAAAACCTCAAGGTAAATTGTGTGCCCCTATCGGTCACCAAGCGGGAGGGGCATCCATGTAGGCGGTACACGTGAACTAGGAACAGTTTCGCCAGCTGTTGGGCTGACGGGATTGAGGCGCAGGGGATATGCGCTTGTTTTGAAAAGTAGTCTTTTACCACCCAAATGACCGTTTTCTTTTGGCTGGGCAGTAAGTCGACTATGAAGTCCATTGAGATTTCATCCCAAGGGCAGGAGGGTTCAGCCACGGGTTGCAGCAGCCCCTGGGGTTTGCCAGCCGGTCACTTGGCCATAGCGCACACTGGGCAGGACGCCACATACGTCTTGACGTCTTTCCTCAGCGAGGGCCACCAAAATTGCCTCCGAGTCAGGTGTAGGGTCTTCAAGGACCTGAAATGACCAGCCTGTTTGCTGTCATGCGATCTGTTGAGGATCGCCTGCAGTTGTGAGTTGGGTACATATAGCCTTCCTTCCGCCCATGCGAGATCCTGGTCCATGGTGACCTTGCTGGGGTTGGCGAGGAGCCAGGGGTCAGTTTTTGATGCCGTTATGAAGTCTGCCCGTAGCCCACCCGGTATTTGAGGTTGTCTGCATCTGGGGGCGGGTGGCGTTGTAGTTGTTTGTGAGGGGGGGCCAGGCTGTCCTCAAGCGCGAGCCCGGGTGACTGCCACCATACCCAGCTGGGAGTCGGAAAGTATCATCCCTACAATGTCGGAGATAGGCTCTGCATCCTGGGGTAGTCGGGAGAGTTCATCTGCCAGGAAGTTCTTTTTGCCTGGTATGAACTTCAGTTGGAAGTTGAACCAGCTGAAGAACTGTGCCCAGCGTATTTGTTTGGGGCTGAGGCGTCGGGGCGTACGGAGCGCCTCGAGGTTGCGGTGGTCTGTCCAGACCTCAAACGGGCAAGTCGTCCCTTCCAAAAGGTGACGCCAAGCCTCCAGTGCTGCTTTAACCACAAACGCCTCCTTCTCCCATACGTGCCACTGCCTCTCAGTCTCCGAGAATTTCCTTGAGAGGTAGGCGCGTAGCTTAAGGATTCCTGCGGAGTCCTTTTGCAGTAGGATGGCACCTATTGAAAAGTCAGAGGTGTCCACCTGCACCACAAAAGGTCGTTCGGGGTCCGGGTGAGCTAGGATTGGCTCCGTTGTGAACAGTGCTTTCAGCCTGTCAAACACAGTTTGACAGGCGGGAGTCCAATTAAGTACGGCCCCCGGGTTTTTAACCTTGTGCGTCTCCCCGACGCCCTTGGTCTTAAGTAGATCGGTTAATGGTAGGGCTATTTCCGCGAACCCCCTCGCGAAGGACCTATAGAAATTCGCGAACCCAAGGAAGCTTTGAAGCTGGCACCTGGTGCGTGGGCGTTCCCAGCTCAAAACTGCCTGGACCTTTGTGGGGTCCATTTCTACACCTTTGTCAGAGATTCTGTACTCTAGGTAGTCCAAGTGCGATTTGTGGAATTCGCACTTGGACAGCTTAGCGTAGAGTTTGGCTTTTTGTAGTTTAGTGAGGACTTGCCTCACCAACCTTTCGTGTTCCCTCTGCGTCCTTGTGTAGATGAGGACATCATCCAGGTACACCAGCACGCCCTTGAATAGGTGTTCATGCAGCACTTTGTTTATGAGTTGCATGAAGACCCCTGGAGCCCCCGCAAGGCCGAATGGCAGTACCTTATATTGGAAGGAGCCCAAGGGACAGTTGAATGCCGTTTTCCACTCATCCCCTTCCCTGATGAGGATTCTGTAATATGCTTCGCGGAGGTCGAGTTTGGAAAACACTCTACCCTTTGACAGGTATGCTAGCATGTCCTTTACGAGGGGTAGTGGGTATTTACTGGATAGGGAAGCGGAATTTAATCCGCGGTAATCAGTGCATAGTCTTAGGGTGCCGTCCTTCTTTTCTCAAAATAGGACGGGTGCTCCAACCGGCGAGTTCGCTGGTTCTATGAAGCCCCTGGAAAGGTTTTTATCCAAGAATTCCCGCAGCACCACTAATTCTCTCTGGGTCATGGGGTAGATCTTGGGTTTGGGTAATGGGACGTCTGGGAGCAGCTCAATTGTGCAGTCCGTCTTGCGGTGGGGGGGTAATTGGTCCGCCTTCTCTTCTCCGAAGACATCTGCAAAGTCTGCATATTGCTCTGGCAGTCCTTCTGGGGTGGGGGTGGGGGTCGTTGTTGTGGACGGCTTCTGCCCTCCCCACTGTCGGAGTAGATGGTTTGTCCGGTATCGGTGCCTGGTAGACCCCGTCTTTGAACTTGATGGAGCATGTCCTCCAGTCGATGTGTGGGTTATTGCGTGTTAGCCATGGGATCCCCAACGCTATTATGGGTTTCCCTATCTGGGTCACCACAAAGTTTATTGATTCCTTGTGGGTGCCCATTGTCAGGGTGACCATTTCGGTCCTCTGGGTGGCCGGTCTCCCCCCCGCTGTAGAACCGTCTAGTTGGTGGAACGCCAGCGGTTTAGGGAGGGGGGCACAGGGCAGTTTGCGTGCGGTGACAATGTTCGGGTGGATCATATTTCTGGAGCACCCAGAATCCACCATAGCTTCGGCCGCAATGACTCTGGGGCCGTAAGCGAGTTTGATTGTCCCTGCCAGGATGGAGCAGTCGTCACTCACCCTGGGGTTGTTGCGCCCCTTCTTCACCACCTGCCCAGCGGCGCTGCTTAGAGCAGGTGGGGAGCGTTTCCCGCCGGCTGTTCTTGGGCGTCGATCGCGTCCCCTGCGAGGTAGGTGTCCGCGTCCTCGTCTGGGGTTGCTAACGCTCCTGTCAGCCGTCTGGGGGGGGGGGGGTTGGATGGTTTGTGCGGCGTCTTCGGTGTGGGTCTGGGTGGGCGATCCGTTGCTCTGTTCGTGAAGCAATCTGCCGCTCGGTGGCCTGTTTTCCCGCACTTGGTGCACTGTCCACGGGCAAGCCTCCGTTGTTGGTCTGCATGCCCGGTTGGCCCCATCTGTGGGACTGGTCCTCTTGTGCTGGGCAGGATTTTGTCTTCTGCAGTTGCGAGCAGGAACGTGTGCTGCGCGTGCTCTGCTTTGCCAGCTAGACAAATCCACCCGTGAAGGGAGGCTGGGTCGTCCCTGTAGAGTGCCCATTGGAGCACCTCCCGGTTGAGGGCACGCTTGATGAGGGTGGCCTCCGACCATTCTGTGATTTTGCCTGCGAGGACCTTGAATTCGAGGGCGTAGTCGGCCACCGTTCTCTTGCCCTGCCACAGTGCTAGGAGTGTGCGCTTTGCCCTTTCCTTCGCCAGGGGGTCCTCAAAGTAATGTTTCAGTTCGGCGAGGAAGTCATGGAAGTTGGTCAAAGCTGGGGCTCTGGACTCGTACATCTGCATGTACCAGTCCGCAGCCCTATCCTGGAGTCTGGTGGCCACCACCGAGATTTTGGCAGCTTCTGTGTTGAAGTAATGGCCGTATTGGGCCATGTAGTCCCTCGTGTTAGTTAAAAAGGACAGTTTCGTGGGGTTCCCATCAAATTGCACGGTGAAGTCTTTTGCGAACCTCCCGTGTTGCGGGTCCCCAACCCGTGGGTGTTGAAGGATGGCTCCCACTGGCCTGGGGGCGCGAATCTCTGCGGTAGAGTCTTGAGCTTGGCCCCTCCCGCTCGGGGTTGTAGACAGGGTGGGTATGTTGCCCCAGTCCCCTCTTACCCCCTGTGTTGCCTCAGTCTTGGAGCGCTCACTGACGATTGTTGCCAGGGACTGGAGCATGTGTTCCAGGTCTCGTACCTTGGCTTTCAGGGTCGTGTCCTCATCTGCCGCTGGTGGGGACAGGAGCAGGTGCTCAAGGTATCGTACTCTGGCTTCTAGAGCCGTGACCCTGTCTGGCGTGCCCTGGTCGTCTGATGTCGGTGCTGCCAGATGCTGTCCGGTATGTAGTCTTGCGCCTTCCTGCTCGGGCGTTTCGGGGTAGCGGAGCCTCCAGCTGGGGTAGGGTGTTCCCATCCGGGATCCTGCTCCGTCGGCCCAAGCGAGGAGTTGTTGGTCCCTGACCTCATCTTCCGTCGAGGTTCTCCCGTCTGGGTTGGGGCTCCAGGTCTGGAACTGGGGAGCGGTGTGGGCAGGGAGGGTGTCTGCGTCTCCTGTGGGGTGCGCCACCTCCAGCTGCCGTCGGGTCACCTCTGCCTCTTGCGGGCCATCCTTCACGCCTCTGGTGCGAAGTGCTGGCTCCATCGCTGTCCCCGATTCCGTTTCTCGCCAGTTGGTCTCTCCCGCGGAAAAAAATTTCGGCCGGTGGAGCTTGGCAATTTTTGGTTTGGTGACTCTCAGCTTTATGTCAGGCTCTGCCTGCCACCCAGTAAAACACAGACGCTAGTGTAGGCTTTAGGTTCTGGTTTTATTAGAGTATAGAATGCATGCCTTAGGAAAAACTGAGAGTGAGTGGAGCGCGCCAGAACAGGATTTAAATAGCCCGTGCCGGTCAGCGCTCCACCCCTCCTTCTCCGGGTGTACCCTGAGCCCCGTTGCCGGTAGGTGAGGGGTCGAGCAGCCCCTCCTGTGCCTCGGGTGTCTCCTTAATTGTTTTTCTCCGGCCGGTGATGGGTCATTGCTGGGCGATCCGGTTCATAAGCTTTCTGACAGCTTGGGCGTGCCTCGTGGTCGGGTGTTGTCAATTACTTCTCTTGCAACATTGTATCTCTTCCTTCCGTGCCTCCTGCTAGGATCGATACTTTGTTGCCAGCACCTGTTGCTTGCTTTTGTTAGTTGGTTGCCTTATCCCTTAATCCGCCCGGTGCTCATTTCTTTGTATTGTTATGTGAGCCATTGTGATGTTACAAGCATCGCAACGGTGATCATGACAAGAACTGTTTCCTTTTATCATCAGAATCCCTGCACATTTATGGAATGTGTAGTGGGATTGTGATTAGAATCCCACTAACCAGTCCATAAGGATGTAATGGTCTATGGCATCACAAGTTACAGAAAGATCTTGTAGAACCAGTAAGATCTCAGCCTCTCATCCCGTTATCCAGGATAGGTCATATATTGCAGTGATCAAAGCAGCTTCATATCCCAGCCAAATGCTCAACTGAAATAGGTTCAAATAATCAGCACCATTTGTGTGCACTTGGAATTGCAACAATACTAATTTTGCAAACATCTTTGCTAAGAAGAGTATATTCAAGGATGAACGATAATTTCTGAAATATACTGGCTCAAAGAAAGGTATCACCACGAGGGACTGTATTGTTACCTCCTTTAAGTAAGAGGGCACAACATCTTCCCACAAAGAAACATTAATCATCTCTCTTAGCTACAGCATCCTCAGTACTCCAGATTCATGGACCAAGTCACTACATTTCCTGTGCCAAAAGAATATAGCACAGCACAGAAGCTTTGATCTTTCTTTTAAGTATTTTTCTGCCAAAGCTCTCACAGCAAGTTTCAGCTGAATGAAAATGACAATTCAGTGTGTGGGTGTTGAAAAAAGGAAAGGCAAATTCTATCCAAGGAATCATTAGGAAGAGGATTGAAGGTAAAACTGCCAATATGACAACATTCTTAAATAAACTATGTGCAATTTAGTTGGACTTCTGTGTACAATTCTAATCACTGCATCTCAGAAAGAATGGGAAAGAAGTACAGAAACAAGCAACAGAGAAAAATAAATCTATTGTTTCCAGAGCACAACAATTTTGCATATTATAATTGATGTCTGTGTTCTGTTTCACTTCTGCTTTAGTGTGACATTTTAAAAAAATCTCATAAAAGTTCACAAGTACATATAAATTCAAATGTGCATTTCTGAACCCATTTTCTCACAACACACCCATTTAAAAACATATTTTAGCTATACAATTTCAAACATATATAACCTAAAAAATGAATTGTATGTTTGAACTACACCATAAAGCTTCAGGTGTAATTCTAAGTTACATTCTAAGTTGTTACATTTGTCAAGAACATGTCATTCATATCAGAATTCAAAGGCTGGATTTTCAGTTATCCCTACTCCTATCCCTTACACAACAGCTGATCAAGCAGTCAGCTACTATGTAAGTTTAACTGGTCAAGATTCCTCGTAAAATACTCTAGCTAGCCAAAGATTAATGTAATCCAAGTCTAAAACATCATTATCTAGATATCATGAGAGACTTCAACTCCATCAGTGAAGCAAAGTAACATTTAAATCAAAAGAATAGAAGCCAGCACAGATCTGTTAAAATCAGTGACTAAGTAGGCCAAGGTCCAGTGACTAAGTAGGCCAAGGTCCCACGACCAGATGCACTTGCAGGTAGCTGAACAACTATACCCAGGGCACAGTTCTTAATGTTTCTATGTCAGCATGGAGGAAGCTAGGTAGAATCTCAGGGTTGTCTCCTGGTTCCAGTGCTTTTCATCACTGGTCAGACCATTCCAGGAATACTATGTCCAGTTCTGATTGCCACAATACAAGAAGGGTGCTGAAAGAATACCGAGTGAGAAGATGGTGAGGGACTTGAGGGCCAAATTCTATGCAGAACAGTTAAAGGAACTAGGTGTGTTTAGGCTTAAGAAGAGAAGACTAAAGGACAGTATGATAGCAGTCTTCAAGTATGTAATGGGTGGTCACAGGGAAAAGGTTAGGATTTGTTCTTCGTAACTCCTAAAGGCAAGGCAAGAACTAATAGGTGGAAAGAGTGACTTCTGGAGGAAGACATGGCGGACTGAAGACAGCTTTGCAAAAAGCGGAGCCGACGACTGCAGCAGAGAATGAAGAGCTGGAGAGTAGACCAGCTCTTCGAAACCTCTCCAGAAAAGGAGGGGATGAGAGATCACCCACATGCGCTCTGAACAGATGCTCCTCGTGAGGAAACTGCAAGACAGCAGTCCCCGGTGGGTTTTGAGCACTGGGAGACCATGGGAATGGCCATCTTGCTTGCAACCACTGTCGGCGCCTTTGAATGGACATTAAGTTTGCAAACTTCCTTTTCTAATCATGTTCGGAAATTGCTTGTTAACTACTTTTAAGCTATTAGACACCTTCAGATCAAAAAGTCTGAAAACTCCAGGTGAGTTTTCCTTCAATCCTTAATGAAAGAAAATTTTAATCATACGTTTAAGAATTTTAAAAAAATTGAAATAGACAGCAAAAAGACTTTGATCCTAGAAAGTTATAAATGGATTAAGGGTCCAGCTAAACTTGGAATAAGATTTTGGAATTAATTCTAAAGAATCCATCCTGTGAGAAATACATTTGTTTGGACTTTTGCAAAACAAAATAAAGATAAGCAATTTTAAAATTGGATACTAGAGGGAACTAAAGATTTTAATTAAAGGAAAAAAATACACAAGCCTGATTAACAGCTAATTAAGTGGGACATATAAAATGGCACAAAAGATTTTAACATTGAAAATATTGAAGGATACTTTTAAAAAATGGAATCGAAAGTAACACTGTCAATAGCAATGTTTGCTTCTATGGATAGACTGTGTCCAAAAGATGTTATGGAAGAAATGACAGATGAGGAACAAGTTTTATTTGACAAGACTGAGATGGCATTGAAAATGAATCTACAAATGACAGGTTAGAGGAATGATCTGGAAAAGGATATCTCACTGGACATACAAAAGAAACCAGTTGATGATCAAAAGGGAAGTACAAATGATAAACCAAGAGAGTGACCTAGATAATTCTTTTATATTGGATTTATAAAAGAGGCTTGTTAAAGCTTTGAGAAGGGACAAAGAAGGAATGAAAAGAAATCAAATTCTATGACATTATTTGAATAAAGATTAAGACTGTTAGAAGTAAAAGGAAGAAATATAAAGTTGGTTTATTTTATCAAGGTTAAAATAAGTTATGTTGTTGCTTCTGGTAAACTTTAATGGACTTTCTGCTGACACAGGACTGAAAAGATGATGCTTTATGGATTTGTCCATAGTTAAGAGATGGGATACGGTGGCACTGCGGGTTAAACCGCTGAGCTGTCGATCGGAAGGTCAGCGGGTCGAAACCGCGCGGCGGGGTGAGCTCCCGTTGCTAGTCCCAGCTCCTGCTCACCTAGCAGTTCGAAAGCATGCAAATGTGAGATCAATAGGTACCGCTTCGGCGGGAAGGTAACAGCGTTCCGTGTTGTCATGCTGGCCACATGACCCGGAAGTGTCTACGGACAACGCCGGCTCTAACGGCTTAGAAACGGAGATGAGCACTGCCCCCTAGAGTCGGACACGACTGGACTTTACGTCAAGGGAAACCTTTACCTTTACCTAAGAGATGGGATCTTCAGCAAAGGATCGTTACCTTGTCGTGGTCCTGGAGCTTGAGCACCTCAATGATGCCATGAGCTAAACTGTGAAGGGCCACCCAAGACGGGAAGGTCATGACAGAGAGGTCAGACTAAATGCGATCCCTGGGGAAGGTAATGGCAACCCACCCCAGTATTCTTGCCGTGAAAACTAAATGGATCAGTACAACCAGAGATATGTTGGTATACCATCGGAAGATGAGACCCCCAGGTCGGAAGATGGTCAAAATGCTACTGGGGAGGAACAGAGGATGAGTTCAACTAGCCCCAGACGTGATGACGCAGCTAGCTCAAAGCCGAAAGGACGGCTAGTGGCCGACGGTGCTGGTGAACGGCGAATCCGATGTTCTAAGGATCAACACACCATTGGAACCTGGAATGTAAGATCTATGAGCCAGGGCAAATTGAATGTGGTTATTGGTGAGATGTCAAGATTAAAGATAGACATTCTGGGCGTCAGTGAACTGAAATGGACTGGAATGGGCCACTTCACATCAAATGACCACCAGATCTACTACTGTGGACAAGAGGACCACAGAAGAAATGGAGTAGCCTTCATAATTAATAGTAAAGTGGCTAAAGCAGTGCTTGGATACAACCCCAAAAATGACAGAATGATCTCAATTCGAATTCAGGGCAAGCCATCTAACATCACAGTGATCCAAATATACGCCCCAACCACAAATGCTGAAGAAGCTGAAGTAGAGCAGTTCTATGAGGATCTGCAGCACCTACTGGACAACACACCTAAAAGAGATGTTATTTTCATCACAGGAGACTGGAATGCTAAGGTGGGCAGTCAAATGACACCTCGAATTACAGGTAAGTATGGCCTGGGAGAACAAAACAAAGCAGGACATAGGCTGATAGAATTTTGCCAAGACAATTCACTCTGCATAACAAACACTCTCTTCCAACAACCTAAGAGACGGCTTTATACATGGAGTTCACCAGATGGACAACACCGAAATCAGATTGATTACATCCTTTGCAGCCAAAGGTGGCGGACATCTATACAGTCGGTAAAAACAAGACCTGGAGCTGACTGTAGTTCAGATCACGAACTTCTTCTTGCACAATTTAGGGTCAGACTAAAGAGATTAGGGAAGACCCATAGATCAGCTAGATATGAGCTCACTAATATTTCTAAGGAATATGCAGTGGAGGTGAAGAATAGATTTAAGGGACTGGACTTAGTAGATAGGGTCCCGGAAGAACTCTGGACAGAAGTTGGCAGCATTGTTCAGGAGGCGGCAACAAAATACATCCCAAAGAAAGAGAAAACCAAGAAGGCAAAATGGCTGTCTGCTGAGACACTAGAAGTAGCCCAGGAAAGAAGGAAAGCAAAAGGCAACAGTGATAGGGGGAGATATGCCCAATTAAATGCAAAATTCCAGAGGTTAGCCAGAAGAGATAAGGAATTATTTTTAAACAAGCAATGCGCGGAAGTGGAAGAAGACAATAGAATAGGAAGGACAAGAGACCTCTTCCAGAAAATTAGAAACATTGGAGGTAAATTCCAGGCCAAAATGGGTATGATCAAAAACAAAGATGGCAAGGACCTAACAGAAGAAGAAGAGATCAAGAAAAGGTGGCAAGAATATACAGAAGACCTGTATAGGAAGGATAACAATATCGGGGATAGCTTTGACGGTGTGGTCAGTGAGCTAGAGCCAGACATCCTGAAGAGTGAGGTTGAGTGGGCCTTAAGAAGCATTGCTAATAACAAGGCAGCAGGAGGCGACGGCATCCCAGCTGAACTGTTCAAAATCTTGCAAGATGATGCTGTCAAGGTAATGCATGCTATATGCCAGCAAATTTGGAAAACACAAGAATGGCCATCAGACTGGAAAAAATCAACTTATATCCCCATACCAAAAAAGGGAAACACTAAAGAATGTTCAAACTATCGAACAGTGGCACTCATTTCACATGCCAGTAAGGTAATGCTCAAGATTCTGCAAGGTAGACTTCAGCAGTTCATGGAGCGAGAATTGCCAGATGTACAAGCTGGGTTTAGAAAAGGCAGAGGAACTAGAGACCAAATTGCCAATATCCGCTGGATAATGGAAAAAGCCAGGGAGTTTCAGAAAAACATCTATTTCTGTTTTATTGACTATTCTAAAGCCTTTGACTGTGTGGACCATAACCAATTGTGGGAAGTTCTTAGTGGTATGGGGATATCAAGTCATCTTGTATGCCTCCTGAAGAATCTGTATAACGACCAAGTAGCAACAGTAAGAACAGACCACGGAACAACGGACTGGTTTAAGATTGGGAAAGGAGTACGGCAGGGCTGTATACTCTCACCCTACCTATTCAACTTGTATGCAGAACACATCATGCGACAAGCTGGGCTTGAGGAATCCAAGGCTGGAGTTAAAATCTCTGGAAGAAACATTAATAATCTCAGATATGCAGATGATACCACTTTGATGGCTGAAAGTGAAGAGGAACTGAGGAGCCTTATGATGAAGGTGAAAGAAGAAAGTGCAAAAGCTGGTTTGCAGCTAAACCTCAAAAAAACCAAGATTATGGCAACCAGCTTGATTGATAACTGGCAAATAGAGGGAGAAAATGTAGAAGCAGTGAAAGACTTTGTATTCCTAGGTGCAAAGATTACTGCAGACGCTGACTGCAGTCAGGAAATCAGAAGACGCTTAATCCTTGGGAGAAGAGCAATGACAAATCTCGATAAAATAGTTAAGAGCAGAGACATCACACTGACAACAAAGGCTCGCATAGTTAAAGCAATGGTGTTCCCTGTAGTAACATATGGCTGCGAGAGCTGGACCATAAGGAAGGCTGAGCGAAGGAAGATCGATGCTTTGGAACTGTGGTGTTGGAGGAAAATTCTGAGAGTGCCTTGGACTGCAAGAAGATCAAACCAGTCCATCCTCCAGGAAATAAAGCCAGACTGCTCACTTGAGGGAATGATATTCAAGGCAAAACTGAAATACTTTGGCCACATAATGAGAAGACAGGACACCCTGGAGAAGATGCTGATGCTAGGGAGAGTGGAAGGCAAAAGGAAGAGGGGCCGACTAAGGGCAAGGTGGATGGATGATATTCTAGAGGTGACGGACCCGTCCCTGGGGGAGCTGGGGGTGTTGACGACCGACAGGAAGCTCTGGCGTGGGCTGGTCCATGAAGTCACGAAGAGTCGGAAGCGACTAAACGAATAAACAACAAAGAGATGGGATATGGAATGAAGAGATCATTGGTTGTAGACTAAGAGGGGATGAAGAGTTAAGAAAATTGTTTATTGTGATGAAGATTGGAAGTCACTTCTTTATATCTCTTTTCTTTCTCTTCACTATATTCTTACTTTTTTCTTTTTTTTCTATTTTCTATGTTTTTTTCCTTCTCCTTTGTACATTTCATTTTTCTTATTCTTCTTTTAATTTGTATTAGATGTTACTATTGTAATTAAAATCCTTAAATACACACACACACACACACACACACACAAAGAACCAGTAGGTGAAAGCTTTACAGAGGGAGATCCAAACTTGTCCTATTAAGAGCCATTATGTAGTGGAACAACCTACCTCCTGAAGTCATGGGTGCTCCATCACTGGAGATGTTTACACAAAAGTTGGACAATTATTTATCCCGGATGGTATAAGGATTCTTGCCCTGGGCAGAGGGGTTGGACTAGAAGACCTTCAAAGTCCATTCCCACCCTATGATTCCATGAAGTTATGAAATCAAAATACAGTTGAACTGCCTTTTCATAAAAGCATTCCTGAGATCCTGCAGCAAAGCAGCTGTTGCTTCATCCTGAATTTGGTGAAGCAACAGGAGGTTCAGCAGAATTAGATGCAGTATTAGGCATTCTCCCAATTTATATTTTGCATTTCAAAGAACACCTTTTCCATCAGAAGAGAAATGTCAGCCACCATTTTTCTTCAGTTCCTGAATACTCTCTGACGATGTTCCCTGCTGTGTTCCAATTCAGAAGGAGGAGGCAGACTTTCAAAAAGATTTTTTAAAAGTTTTTTAGCAGCACTCAAGTTCCTTCTGCAATTTTTAAAATGTCAACCATGAATATTCTGAAAGAAAGTGATTTGTGATTTGATTTTATCAGCCTACCTCTTTTTAATGACCATCACTAATTCAAAACAAAAACTTCCTACTTATATCCATCCTCTTCCCAATTTCAACTTTGACAACACAGATAACAGAGAAGAAAATCTTAGGTACCACAAATGTCAAGTTTTCTTTCTTTTTAATGGGGTTACATTTTAATTAGGCATTTGAAAAAAAATAAGAAAACAAGATAGATGAAAAAAGAGGAGAAAAAATACAGAAAGATAAAACATGAAGTGAAGAAGGAATTTACAAACATCAGAGAATTAGGCTAGAGTTTTCAATATTTATTACTTGGTTTTAAATAACTAAATACAATTTTGAAAACTTTAAATCATTGTTAAAATCTAAGTAATATATCAGTATCAAAAGCAGTACAGGTAGTCCTCACTTAACAACCACAAATGGGTCTGGCAACTCTGTCGCTAAGCAATGTGGTCGATAAACAAGACATCACATGACCACAACTTGCGGTTTTACTCCCTGCGTCTCCATTGACTCTGCTTGTCAGAAGCTGGCTGTGAAGCACGCAAATGGCAATCACTTCACTGCAGGACTCTGCAACAGTTGTAAATGTCAGGAACAGTCACAAAGTTACTTTTTCAACACCTTCGTAACTTCAAACAGGTGCTAAACAGGGCAGTCATTAAGCGAGGACTACCTGTAGTCAGCACAGTATAGTTATACAATAAGATTAAAATATTGTAAAATTAATTTACAATAAATTCTATCCCAGCTACTGAAGAACTATTTTATTTTAAAAATCCTTTAGAGCTAGAATATTAAGCCTTTATGTTAAGAGAAACCCAAATTTCAGATATGGTACAAACCTATATAGAAAACTATAATCCGGAATAATTTCCAAGTTGAATTAAACTCTGTATCAGATTTTCTTTTGAGATATGAGGTTATTCTGGATATTGAGGCCTCCTCCTGCAATCAGCCATTCTTCCACAGAGGCACCTGCACCTGCTTCCCAGTAGGAAGCGCACAGTATCTATGCCGCAATTACAATGTACAATGCCAGCTCAATACTTTGTACATTTAATTTTAAAAATAGCAGGTTGAAAAGGATATTCAGCGTTTAGATTTTGTTCCATTCTGGTATAAATCATCTCCCAACGTTACTGAACTTCACAACATTGCCACCAAATGTGAAAAAATGATCCAACCTAGCTGTTACATTTAGAACTATTTTTAGAGAATGAGCTGTCCATTTTAGCAAGCAGAACAGGAAGAAAGTACCAGCAATAAAATATCTTCTACCAGTTTTATCTAAGCATAATAATCAGAGTAAATTTAATGTTTTCTTCCATTGCAGTCCCACTGTTGCATGTAAATAAATAATTTATCGAGATTCTGCACCCATTTAATCATATAGTCTTTTAACTTACTTGGTTTCTCAGATTTATTTTACCAGCAATTTATAATTAAGGCCAGGAAATGCTCTGAATTTTATATGATAAAATTCAGTCAAATCTCTAAATGTTCCCCTTGTTTTTGTGCTTCTTTTAGTACTTATTTAAAGATATTGAAACTGGTCCAGCGGCTCTGGCCATTCTGAAGAAACGGTCTCAAAAGATTTTACTGTTGTGTTATTGATAATCAAATCATGCGGTCTATACCACTTTTTTCCCCCTCCACTGAGCAAATTTCTTTGTGCTTCCCTTTTCATTAAAGTAAATGATTTAGAAAAGAGGGGATGTGTCCAAACCAAAAGTGTTATGTTTCTTAACTTACTAAAAGTTCAGAGGATTGCAGGTGATTGTATTTTCTCCCTTATTTGTCTTCCGATATTAAGCTATCTACTACGCTATATCAATTAAGTGTTTTTCCCTCAGTAAAGTTAGAATTTACTGGAAATCAAACCTAACTCTTCCAAAGTATTATATATTACACCTAAATGTCTTGACAAATCCTGCACAAAGCACATTTTACGGAATAGAATATCAGATCTGAGATAATACAGACATACAGTATTATGTGGTCACTAAACTAGTTATTTATATCTTTTGAGATACTGAGTCTCCCTGAACTGGTCACCCAAGAAATATCAGAAACACAACTATTTCTGAGACTTGTAGTCCAGCATATCCAAAAGATATCAGATTGGGTGATGCAGACCTAAGCATGTAAAGTCTAGGAAGCCACTGTCTCTCTTATTAGATAGAGTGGAAACTAACTTCCTTTTTAAAAATTTTAATTTTTTCATTAAAGACTTCAAATACAATAGTAAAACCATATACAAATTAAACTCAGAAAAAGAAAGAGAGATAGAAAGAATAAAAAGTACAAAGAAAGAAATAGAAAGGAAAGAAATAGAATAAAGGAAAAGAAGTATGTAAAGAAATGACTTCCAGTCTTCAATACAACAAGTAAAAACAAATTTGATAACTCATCACCCCCTATAAAGTTACAAACAAATATTTCTTTTTCCCATAACCCATCCCTTCTATACACAAATCATAAATGATCAACTTTTCAGTCCTGGTGTGAGCAAAAATTCCATAAAGGGTTACCAGAGCTTTATAAAAAGATGTCTTGTTTTAAATATGATCAAACAAACCAACTTTATATTCCTTTCTTTTATTTCTAATGATGTTGATCTTTAATTCATTCAGATGGTTTTCTTTTTCCCATTGCAAAGACTTCTTTGAGGCTTTAACAGAACTCTTTTGTAAATCCAGTGAAAAGTCATTATCCAGGTCATTGTCTTGGTTTGTCTTTTGTATCCCCCTTTGATTTTCAACCAACTTCTTTTGTCTATCCAGTAAAAAGTCCTACTGATTAATTAATTAATTAGAAACTAATTAATTTTCTAAAAGATTTCAGAATGGATTTTTCCTAAGTTTTGAGTACAGAGAAGTGCAGCCTTCTTGTTCTTGCTAAACCTGACAGCATTCATACATTTTGTCTTTTAGAGATCAAGATTTTGTAAAAATCACAAAAAATCAAAAGGGTAGAAGAAAAAGAAAATTCCTCTTGGACTGCAAGCGTTTTCTTCTCCTGAAGTCTAGCTGGAGCTTAAGAACAATTTGAAAAAAGAAATACTAAAAAGTTACAGATTGAGAAGGCTACCTTGAGGTATAAAAAACTGTCAGTCCCATTAGGTAGACCAGACCAGGAAATCAACTCCCCAGGAAGGCTAGAACTACTTTTACTGAGATTGGCTGTAATAACAGAATTGCCTGATTGTACTGTACCTCCTCCTCCTGTCCTAACAGCCAGGAACCACACTGAGACAAGGAGTAGGTCTCTAGTGTTTATTACTGCTACATAAAACAGAATCCTAACAAACTGAAGAAGCATGGGAAAAACCCAGACAGATAAACCCCAAAAGTTAAGGCGGGTCTGATCTGTGTCTCTTTGAATGGCTGCTTAACTCCTCAGTACTATGCATGCGTTTTCCCCCCTGGATAGAGGCCCCTTCCTGCTCACCATCAGTACTCATGACACCTCCTCCTTATACTCCAGTGAAAAAAACTATCTGTATCTGAACCACTTCCAAACATTATCTGGACATTCTGGACTTAAAAATTCCTTTAGACCCATATCTCCATCAAGGTCATCTTCCTTGCTCTCTACAAAAACAAAATGCAACTAGTCTGCAATGGGAAAGACTGCCATTCTTTAGCATACAAGGTTTAGATTTTTGGTAAAATGAATTGTAAAAAAATAAAAATCACCAAATTTTGTCTGGGACATTATTAGCAAAGGAGGCCGTGTATCTGGTTGCATAGCCGGCTGGGTGACCTTGGGTCAGTCGCTCTCTCTCAGCCCAACCCACCTCACAGGGTGGTTGTTGCGGGGAAAATAGGAAGAGGAAGGAGTATTAGGTATGTTCCCCGCCTTGAGTTATTTATAAAAATAATACAGGCAGGATAGAAAATAAATGAAATAAAATAAATAGCCATCATGCTGCCCACGGAAGTTATTTGTAGGCTTTTGTGAAAAAGTACATTTCTAAGACTAGCATCTAACAAGTCAGGTGAAACAAGAGTTCAGCTCTGAAATGGTTCCTGCTGCCAATATGAAGATTTGCTCAGGAACAACCAATATCTCCTGGTGTCCTACGGCTACTCCTTAAGCCAAGGAACATGATGGCAAGAAGAGGAAAAAAAGCAGTACCAAACGTGTTCCAAGACTCAGGATAAAATGGGCAGGGGAGGAGGGGCCAAAACTGTGGAGTTTTGTTTTACATCATGATGTCTGGGGGTGGGGGACGGGATGGGACTGTACCTACCTTGGAAGACCTTGCCTTTCAAGATAAAGGAGGATGCCGCTTCCTGGAACTCAGCTCCCCTCCCCACCAAAGGCTTCTTCCTGGAGTCTGGAGCATCACTGCCATCTCCTCACTTCCTGAAGTTTCATTTCTGACCTGCCTTACTCACACTACAGTCGTCCACATCCCTCCCATACCACCTGAGAATATGGTGCATTAACAGACACTTCCCTTATCCTTTCCTAGTGATAATGGAACATTTAGTTTGTTTATCGGTTACGTTTTGTTTTCCTGCGGTGTACCTTTTGATAAAAACTATACAGAAGTAGTGGAAGAAATATTTTGAGCTGTTCAAAATATGCCAGGTGCGTATGTGCAAGATTTTAAAAAAAATCAGGATATACTGATTTATACAGCATGCTACAGGAAGTACCTTCTCTTTCAAACAGGAGACAATTATGTTTTTGAAAGGAACAAAAGCCTAAAACATTATGCTCCATTTTAAGTACCGTTCAACCAAAATACACTTTGTACTAAAAGAAATCTAGGAAGAATGGTCTAAATTACCTCTTTACTTTAATGAAAAATAACAGCTTCTCTTTGTATTAATGAACAACGCACAAAGAATGCAATTTAGACAATTTGTTCAACCCAACAGCCCTGGGAGCTAACGTTCCTGCAAGGAGAGACAGTTTGTTTCCTCAGGTACATCACAGGTTCCAGAGGCTTCTTCTAATGGACCTTTTCTGCCCGTATGCAGATAGACACAGAAAACCCACTGTCTATCAACAAAACACCAAAAAGCACAGTGGCTCTCACCAATTCTCCACTGCAATACTCCCTTCCCAAATTCATGCATGTAAATGCAGCCCTTCACTTACTGAAATCGATGAGGAACCTTCCAAATCCTTGCCTTTGGTACTGGGGCATGATCATGATGCAGGAGACGTTATACTTCTGCTGGCAGAGCTTCTCCTGCAGGAAAGAGAAACAGGGGAGACAGCTGAAAATATTGTGAAGAGGCTGCTGTTGCCCCACTGCCTTCGTCTTTGTAAATTATCCGAGAAGGGTTAAGAGGCAACAGGTCAAGACTGAGATTAAACTACTCCACAGAAAGCAGAACGATGCAAAGCTCAGTAGATCAAATCTGGAAAGATTTGGTATTTTATGAATTAAGAACTGAAAAATCCAAAAGGAACTGTGTGATCAAATTCGAAGGGGGAGAGAAGATAACAGACATTTGTTCACCCTTCCCCATTTTTCCCCTCAGGAATACGTAAAGGAGATAACCCCCAAACATTCATTCATGTATCAGGGTGGATCGGAAGTAACACATATTAAAAGCACTACTTTTCATTTTTATTTCATCAACCACCACTGACCAGCACAACTGTTTATCTACAGAAAAGTTATATCTGGAGTGCAATGTTTGCCCAGTCACATACTCCCCTCCTGAATCTTAAGCGCGTCGCTTCTGCTTGGGTTTTGGTTTTCAGAATGTGGCACGTTCAGAAAAAAAAACACCACCTCCAAAAACAGCAGAAGGGGAAGTTCCAGGGGCTGCTTGAGACAAAGGACAACGCAGGAAGCCGATCTCAAACTAAGATCACTGGGACACTTTCTATAATCAGTCAGGGGTCCATTTGTGTTGAGAAAGGTCTTTCAGAGAGGCTTATCTAGATGAGGGAACTTTCTATGGCACTAAGAGCTCCACTGTTCTTAACATGTGAATGAATCAAGAGGAGAATGTGAGTGAAGCCAGAGCAAAGAAAGACTGGTTCAAGGGAATATCTTATTATTAAACACATAATAACTAAAGCCATGCCGTTGCCATCTGGATTCTTCCAGAACCACAAAGGGGAGGGAGCTTTTCTGTCACTGTGGTTGGTGGGTGGATTAGCTTCCCTTTTATGAACAAGGTGATAGTGGGAAAACCAGAAAAGCAGATTGGAGCTTGTGAGATGACAGGCCCCTCCACTGCAATGGGGTGGGGTGGGGGGACAACTCTCAGGCTGCAGGTGGTCCCAGCAGCCTATTTGCAGCTCCTGAGATTGAGTGGCAGAACAAATGACTGTTGGAGTCATGACTCCCAGAGGTAAAGGTAAAGATTCCCATTTAGTCATGTCTAATGACACACTAGGGGGTGGTGCTCATCTCTGTTTCTATGGCCGAAGAGCCAGCATTGTCTAAGGACACTTCCGTGTCATGTGGCCAGCATGACCAACACGGAAACGCTGTTACCTTCCTGCCGAAGTGGTACTTATTTACCTACTCGCATTTTTGTTGTTGTTTATTTGTTCAGTCACTTCCAACTCTTCGTGACTTCATGGACCAGCCCACGCCAGAGCTTCCTGTCGGTCATTGCCACCCCCAGCTCCCCGAAGGATGAGTCCGTCACCTCCAGAATACCATCCATCCACCTTGCCCTTGGTCGGCCCCTCCTCCTTTTGCCCTCCACTCTCCCCAGCATCAGCATCTTCTCCAGGGTGTCCTGTCTTCTCATTATGTGGCCAAAGTATTTCAGTTTTGCCTTTAATATCATTCCCTCAAGTGAGCAGTCTGGCTTGATTTCCTGGAGGATGGACTGGTTGGATCTTCTTGCAATCCAAGGCACTCTCAGAATTTTCCTCCAACACCACAGTTCCAAAGCATCGACCTTCCTTCTCTCAGCCTTCCTTATGGTCCAGCTCTCGCAGCCATATGTTACTACGGGGAACACCATTGCTTTAACTATGCGGACCTTTGTTGTCAGTGTGATGTCTCTGCTCTTAACTATTTTATTGAGATTTGTCATTGCTCTTCTCCCAAGAATTAAATGTCTTCTCATTTCCTGGCTGCAGTCAGCATCTGCAGTAATCTTTGCGCCTAGAAATACAAAGTCTTTCACTGCATCTACAGACTTTGTACTCTATTACTCTTTGTACTCTTTCTACTAGCATTTGCATGCTTTTGAATTGCTAGGCTGGCAAGAGCTGGGGCGAGTGCAGGAGCTCACTCCGTCACGCGGTGCTCGGGTCTCGAACTGCCAAACTTGCAACCTTCCAGTTGACAAGCCTGGCGTCTTAACCACTGAGCCACCACGCCCCATTTTACATTTTACCATTTGACTCTCAGAGACAAGGACAAAAACAATGGGGGGAATGGGAATCCAAAGCCCTTGAGAAGTGAACTGTTCCCGTTTCCTCCCTTCATCAAGATGATGAAAGAGGGCAAAACAATCTTCATCTCTCCCTGCTTTGATGACGTCTACAACCTACCAACCAGCCACTCAAGGAAAAGGAGTTGTAGCCCTCAATCCAGAAAGTTGCCCATCCCCAATCTAGGATAATTTAATACCTTTCCTTACTCAAAAGGAATCAATATAATGAATTCCCAACTCTGCATGATATGAGTCTGTACTTATGCAGGCCTGGTACTCTCATGGCCACAATATTATTGGTTCACTTTTCAACTGCTATCTATTCCCATCTATGATTTTAGCATCCATGAATTCACTTTCTAAAGGAAATCTGCACACCGCTTATAATACACCATAACTGCTTCCACACATATACCAAGACCATGTCCACTTCAAAGGCATCAGAAGAAGCACTCCAACACCAGACTGGGCAGGGACACCTTATCCTCTTAGGAACTTTGTTCACATTGTTCACTAAACAGGCTGTATGGTTCCTTATTCTGCCAAGGGGACAGTTTGCCTAACAAAATATGTTTTTGGCATTATCCCTAGTGAACATCTGACTCAAATGGGAGTTCAATATTTAAGCAAAATTCCTAGCATTTGCATGTTTTTATACCATATTTTTATACCATGCAAGTGCTCCAAGACACCAATATTTTTATATTCAAAATAAAAAAGTGAACAAACAATGAATGAGAAAATCCAGACAGTGTCAACAAGGTTTTGATTTGCCTTCTAATTGGCCCACCTAATAAATAAATAGACCTGAGAGTCAACCACCACTGACCAAGCAGGGAGGGCTTCTCACCTCTTTTTCATCCTGTGATGAATCATTCAATATAGCAGCAGAAATACAGCATCAAATATAGAGTGGTGCATGGGAGAATTAAGTAAGTAATACCAGCTATGTGACTTGCTCTCACAGGGGCATCCACAGGGTAGTCAAAATAATCAAGATGGAGGCAGAACTGCCATCTTTTGAACACCCCCCACCCCCCCAGTATCTGCCTAGTGTGGCATAATTGATAGCTCATCTGTGTGCTCCAACTTCATCTACAGGAAATAGCCATTAGTACACATTATTTCTACAAAGTAAGGAATAGTTAACTTTGGGTAAATGGCTTGTTGATGCTCATTGCATGGCATTGTTTTAATTGAACAATTACAATAGTAAGCCAGAAATTGGCTCTTGGGGAGGTAGACCAAGAGAGTAAGATTGCCCCAAGGGAAAGCATGAAGGGTATTGACTCCTACATGCGTACAGACAATCTTGGTGAATGCTTGAATGAAACAAATCCCAGGGCTGTGGACTAGAATGGGAAATCAAAAAACTACTCCAGAACAATGTCGCAGCAAACTCCTTCTGTGCTGTTATGGAGAAAAATTCATGGATCAGTCAATGGAGTCACTTGGAGTGCAGCCGAGTTCAATTCAGAGGGACCTTTAATTTTTATACTATACTTTAGATCACTTTTGATTTTTTTCCCAATATCTTGTCAGGAAAGGGAGATTTGTTTCTTTATTGTTTATTATCCATTTTATTAGTTGCCCTAGATGCATAAACTTTCAGAGCCACATATAAAATGCAAATAAAATACATACAATATCAATAAAGCAATAAAATAAAATGGCACGAGAGACTAAAATTTTAACAGGAATGAAAACGGTAAAAATAAATAAATAAATAAATAACGTCCAGAGGTTCTGTCTGGTGTACTCCAAAGCAGACAAAAAGGCAAGTTAGAAAACTGGTTGAATAAACTGGGGGTTGCAAACAGATAGTAAGCAAACTATATTTCATTGAGATTTGCTCAGGTTTTTTTAAATCAGATGTTAAGAATTTATTTATTCTAGTGAACAGACGGTCCTCCTGTCAGACTTCTAACAATTGGGAGAAGAAGCTGAAATCAGCCAAGCTAAAGAAGAGGGAGGGAATCCGGAAAGTAGAGCACTCGTCTAGTCAATAGACAGGTCAAAGACAACACTGAGTGACCTTCTGGTTTGTGCCTTCTTTTGCTTTATGCTGTTTCATTCATTTATGGAGCAAAACACAAAACTGCTGAACTCAAGTCCATGCCAGATCTAAAAGTAATGGAGGGAAAGCTGGGTAACCCCAAAGGGATTCTGCCTGGGGAATGCATGTACCACTGCTTTATGCAACAGTGTCAGTTTGGGTGATCCCACCTGGGACTCAAAAAGTTGCGTGAAATTGAACATGTGATGACTTTTGCAAGGAAGAGAGGTGGCCAACACTCTGTTCCTCACAGGCAAATCACTGAATGGAGGACAGGGAAAGGGAAACCTTACTCAGAAGTAAACTTCCTACCATTGTAACAAAAAGCATGTTTTGGAATTGCAGCTGCTGTCATCCTATGAAGGTCAGTCAGAAGGAAGTTATATTGATGGTTAGGCTAAATTCCCAACCCCATACTTCAGGGCAGGGTTCTTTTTTGGCTGGTGAACAGAGCTATGTTGTGGTTGCAACAAAGACTGTTGCTTCCCTGTTCACAAAATGGCTGCCAGGATGGAGGTGCCCCTTTCCAGAAGGCTTCTCTGCCCCAGCTGCCATCCTGATTAGCTTTATCTCCATCACCACCACCCCATCACAGATCAAATGGACACACTCCTAAAGAAAGCATTGGGCTGCAGATTTCTAATATTTCTTTTTCAAGAAAATCTTCAGAGTCTAACTGGGGGCCCAGAGGCATTTGTGTAAATAAAAATTATTAGAGAAGTATGCCAGCTTCTAGCTTGCAACTGAAACCCTATTAAAAAAAACATGCCAGGTGGTGCTTTGAGAGTACCAAGACAATAACTGAAGGCACATTGGTACTATTGGCATTACCTACCCACAGTACATATTTTTTTCATTCAAGTGTAATTTCTTTCAGTGCAAATTGGGACAGAATCACAGCCTCCTCCTGCGATTAACACCTTTCATCACAAATTGTGGGCGGGGTTTTCACAAACAGCTCTAACACCTCCCATTTTGCTACAGTTCAGGAACAAGAAGCCTTCTGCATAACTTAGAAACTGGGTCTTTAATTTGAGCCCTTATTATTATTCTTTCAATTTATCTTGATTAGCAAATATAGTATGGCTGACTCAAGTATTTTTGTTCAGAAGGATAAACTGATGTGTGCATATTGAATTGAATTCATGGTTATCATTAGTTAACTATCCCATACATCGTATTGAAAGCAGATTCAAAAACATCAGGGA
The DNA here is from genome assembly GCF_035149785.1 of Candoia aspera. Classification (NCBI taxonomy): domain Eukaryota; kingdom Metazoa; phylum Chordata; class Lepidosauria; order Squamata; family Candoiidae; genus Candoia; species Candoia aspera. The sequence goes on along the minus strand of NC_086158.1, from coordinate 90,155,513 downwards.
GACCGCCAACACCGTAATGATACATTTCCATTTCAAAATGAAGAGACTTCAATTATAAGAAACCTACCAGGTTAAGACCAGGTACAAAGCTAAATGAGGTTGATTCAAGTTCCACAAAGCCAGAAAATGGCACCTAAGGCCAGTGTCTTAATAGATGTGTCCTACGATGAGGAATAATTATGCACAATGTCATCATCTGTGCTTACTTACAACTTACCCTTCATATAGCCACATTTTCCCTCTCCTTTTAGGGGCAAATCCAGATGGAAGGTTGGAGTGCCTGGGACGAGCAGAGAAGCCCTATGAGGTCCTGAATCCTGTTGAGCTGTTGCTTAAATCAGTAGCTGGCAAGATGGGTTAAACTGCAGAGACACAGGACTCGTCCAATGCAGACTTGTACTGCCGCTTTTGACTGGGCTACAATATGTAGCCCTACCTCTCAGCACCACCGTGAAGGTGCCAACAATGAAAAATGCCCGAGCAAGATTGGAAATCATCCATTTCTTTCAGAAAATTTTAAGAGGCACCAAGCCAAAGTGCATCATAGAAACATGGGTGGGGGGATCATACTGATTTTGAGCAAGAATGGGTGGCTTAATTATTTATATTTCTGTACACCAACACCTGTCCCTCTCTTGAAGTCCCCTCTTTATATTAGGGACTTAATAGAAAATATCACATTAAAATATTATGTTCAACCACCTTGGCCCACATGTCTTTTCTGCTATGGCACTAGGAGGATACCATTTTAGGCAAAGTATTATCCCTTATCATCTTTGTAACATTCAGCCTATTTTATTCCCACCAAGCATCTCAGAGTGCAAAGCAACTGTTGATGTCTTTCAGCCTAACTCCTGGCAGAAATCTCAATATGGTTATGAAGGAGTATTTTTCTTATTCCTTATTTTTGTACTTCCCAATTCAGAAATCCTGAAACTCACATAAATCAGCCTTACTATACTGCCACATAAACATGTATATCTTTGTACTATTCTGTAAAACACCCTGGGATATTTTCAGGTTGAGCAAGGGAGTGCAAAACACTTCATTAAATTAAAAAAATAAATAACCTTTGACAGGGGCGTCCATGCGAGAGGGCGTAAAAATAATCAAGAAGGCACCAGTATCTGTGCAATCAAAGTCCCAGCCCTTTTCTACATACTTCAATCACACAGTCATGGCTGACATCTTGACTTTTTTGCCCCTCCCTCTGCAGAGACCCCTGACCAGTCAGCAAACAGATGAAGAAGAGTGCCAAAAGAGAACTCCCTCCCTCTGTTTAACCCATCCTGCTAACTATAAATCTAAGCAACAAACAGCTATGGGTCAACTCACAGCAGGACTCCTTTAGCAATAGAGTAAGGCTCAGACACTTCGTAAGGCAATGCCGGACCAAGATAATCTGGGGCAACTTTGCTGGTCCCACACACTGCATCCTCTTCACCTGAGCCTGAAAGAAAGAAGAACATGTGTGGGAGCCTGGAAAGGAAGGTGTAAATAGGCAGAATGTGGCAAAAATATCATTTCTGTAAAGTAGCCTTAAGTCTGGTCTTAGATTCAAGGATTACAAAACCCAATTACTTTATTTTTAAATTATTTTATTGCATTTCTGCTAGGTACTAATGAGGAAAGTATAGATTAAATATACTGTATGCAAGTGACATAAATTATATTAAATATACAACTCAATAAAGTAAGGAAGAACTGAATGACTGAAGATGCTCTGAGCAACCCTTATACTGTCAAATTTAGCTCCAAACATGGGGAATTTAAAGGATCTGCGCCTTGTATTTTTGACCCAAACACAACCTGTGTTCAGAATGCTTTATAAACTGATAATGGCATCATTATTTTCAAACAGAAAAATGTGTTCATTCCCATTTGAAATGCTGTCTCCCAGAACACAAACATTAAAGGACTGCATAAAAGCAAGATACTCTGATAATGGTAAGATCAAACTTTTACCTTAGAGAAGTATCCAACTAAGTGGCACCCTTTTTCATCATTCTTTGTGAGAACATAGAAAAGGAATGGCTCAACATCGTAATATAAGGTTTTGTGGTCAAGAAAGAGCTTTGCTAGCAAGCAAAGGTTTTGGCAATAAATCTTGCTGATATTCCCATCAACCTATGGAGGAGAGAATTTTCCACATCAGTATCTTAGTATAGCAGCAGTTCACTGCAGGTGATGTTTACAAGGAACAGTCAACTATCTGTGCCATTTTTTTCCTGTGAAATGTACACAAGGTAATCCAGATTTGCTATTTTTGTTCATTTTCTCTAATCAGACAGACACTAAATTTGTGAGCACATTATTTAAGCTATGTTAAGCTTTAATAAGCTTAATAGCCTTGAGGGGTTATGCAAAAAGAAGAACTTAACATTATTCTCAGTTTCTGTACTATCACAGCTGCAAATAAGAATCTAATTTGGCATGTTTCAGAGTGGTTTTCAGATAGAATTAAAGAAGCTAAAATTACACAAAGAAATGTTTCCAAGTTCAGTATAATGACAGTTTCACACTCGCTCAGCACAGATTAGAAAAAAAAAAATTTGGTGCCTTCCAGTCAGTTTTGATTCCTGGAGACTGCCTGGACTGGTCCCTGCGGTTTTCTTGGCAGGATTTCGGAAGTGATTTGCCCTTGCCTCCTTCCTAGGGCTGATAGAGGGACTGGCCCAAGGTCATCCAGCTGGCTTTGTGCCTAAGGCAGGACTGGAACTCATGGTCTCCTGGTTTCTAGCCTGATGCCTTAACCACTACACCAAACGGGTTCTCTGATTGACATTTACTTGTAAAGAAGAATGTAAAGAAATTCTTCTTTAATTTTTGTATGAATTTTTGCTCTCTCATATATAAATGAATAGCTTATGTTTTGGTCACTGACCAGTAAGCCATACAGTTTTACAAATAAAATTATATATTCCAGGTAAGAATGCAAGAAAGTCTTTCTATAAAATGAACACAAGTGAAAGTATTATTAGTAAGACAATAGGAACACTCATAAAGGAAAACAGAAGCTAAAATATATATATAGGGCATCATGAACCAAAAAACTGGTCAACTGACTTGATAAAATACTGTACCTATAAAATACCTTAAATACTCAGGCTCAAAAAAATATTTTAAGATACTGCTATTTTAATATACTACTACAATTTTAAAATTGAAGCATTAGAATACTTGTATAAATATATTTTCCGGTACCTTCATGGTATTTTCCCCATCCATTTTTTAATTCTTCTACGTTACTTATCAGAACAAATATATATATATATATATATATATATATATATATATATATATATATATATATATATATATATATAATACAGTTAACTATCTATACAACTGTATTCTGCCTTTCTGGCTTAAAAACACACAAAGCTGCTATGAATTAAAGTCAATACAACAACACAACGTCAAAAGCTACAGTAGCAAACCAAAAACCTTAACAGCTGCAGTTTACATAAATCCTCAGCAAGTATCATGCAAATACTTAAACCTTTTGGGATACTGCAGCTCAGGGCAGCAGGAGGAGGAAGTGAGGTACAAATTCATTGGAAACGACCTCTCTGGGTTCATTTGTCTTGCTTAAAATGTGGAGGGAGATTAATGTGGGAAGTACCAAACTGCAGCATCTAAAACCTTTCAGGCTAGAGACAAGCAACCAGTATTTCTAAGGAATCATGCAGATCTTCTGGCTAATTTCACTTGCCTCTTGACCTAAACTCAAAAGCCCTTTATAAACCATCAATTCAAAACTCTGGACATACAAAATACATAGCCGTACTCTGAAGTACTGATGAATTACTACAAGTAGGTCAGTCTTAAATATGATCAGCTGGTGAAAGAACCTAAGCTGACGGGCCACTTTCCAAGGACAGCCACCAGATGCAGATCGATGCAGCTAACCCAAATCTTTAGGAATAGTGCAAGTCTATCCAGAAAAGCATTGGTCCCTACAGTATATCTAGTTCAAATAGACCCCCAGAGAACTACAGCAGGTTCGTTTTTTCCTGCTTTATTCTAGTCTATTTGCTAGTTCCTCCCTAGAAAGACTGAGCCAGAGTTGGACAGGAAGAGCATATTGATGGCATGGTACCCCAAATCTCCGGTGCTCCCTCTCCTCTGGGGCTCCCATCCAACATAAAATAGAGGTGTTGGATAAGCCAAAGGACATGGGATTGAATGATCACTGACCACTCTTCCTTCCCACTTTCTAAAACTTAACACATTCTGTTCTACATTCACAATAGCATTCTATGCCAACACAGTAAAGTAAATGGGGATCTGGGATATGTAAGACTATGGATCGTTGTTTCCCACTGTGCAATGTAAGTTAATTACGATCATTCAGAGAACAGCAATGTTTCTTTTATGCAGAGAACTTGATGTGAAGTTCCTATTGCAAAATACAGAGCTTTTGCAGAGCTCTAAATAGGTATTAACTATAAATTTCAAATGCAGTCTTCCAGTTTTCCAGCTTAATTACTTCAGGAATGAAGAATATAAGATTAGGCTTTATCTTCACTTTTTTGAGATATAATTTTCCATTTGCCTTACTTAAACTGTCAAAGCAACATATGTGATTTTCATATCTGAGATCTAAGAAATCCTGGAAAATACTTATGTTTTGCATATTGTTTAGCAAGCAGATTAGGATGATAAACAAGCTGAACTTGAGCTTATTTAGTGAATTATAGAAATTCCAAGTAAACAACAGCAATTCCCAAGCTAAAATACAGTTATAATGAAAAGTCTCTTCTTTGACTGTCAAGGAGTAATTCAAGAGGAAGTATATATTAGCATGCACATTTAAAATTTCATATCCTCCAGATGCTTTGGAGAACTCTCATAAGCCTTAGCAAGCAAGTCAGGCCAGTACAGAAACCATCCAACCCCAAGTCTTTTCAGTGTCTAGTCAAGTGTGCCTTGAATGCTGTAAACTGTAGGAAATTCTCTCACTGGACTTCTTATAGCATAGCTAGCTCTGAACTACCAATGCACAAGAGGGCTATCATCAGGACTGCATGCTGGCAATAGATCTGGCCGATAGTAAGCAAGGGCACCTGATTCCTGTTCATCCAGCAGGTTCCCAGAGAAAAGAGAGGTTATTCTTACCAAAGTTCTGAGCTAACAGACCTTTACAGAGGATTTCAGAAATTAGGCTGAAGATCCTATGAAGGTACAAAAATATGTCTGTATCTAACCTGTGGAGAAGCCTTCCTCAACCTGGGCCCATTTGTTATTATGATTCAGGAGCTCAGACCCATGACCTTGCAGGCTTCCAGCTCACGTGGGAATCTTTGCATACAGGTGAAGGCTCCCTGCTGAAGAGCATCCTGCTTTCTCTTCAGTAACATCTCCAATTTGACTTGGAGGGAGAAGGGGCTTCTCCTACTGAACTGAACCTGGGAATTTATTGTCTGAGAAGGGCTAGCTCCTCCAGGGTAATCAGTTGAGGGCAACATGGAGAGCTGGTTGAAGCAAGCAGTGAGACCCACTTCTCTCTCTCCCAGTCAGCAGGCTGTGGAGAAGAGACAATTATCAGAGGTATGAACTCTCCCTTGCACAAGGGCTTTAAAATCCTCTTTAAATAAATCTGAGGATTACACGTTGCCCATCCCACCAGAAGCTAGCAGGCCAGCCACCATCTCATTTTTTCACTGTTTTATTTCACTGAAAGATGAGCCCATCAATTGTACAAAGGATGTCAATGAACATGTAGGCTGATGCCAGTTTAAAAAATGACCATTACATTCATTTTCAAATCACATGCCACTTCTCAGCATGGGGTAGCTTACTTAAAAATAAATAAGTAACAGCTCACAATTCATATCAATGAACTGATTTGGAAGCCAAGAAAGGAATTGTGCTACAAAAACATAACAGCAGCAGAAGTCTTTTTTTCTGACAGGTTAAATTCCATGAGAAATTTTGCTACAACACAACATGCATTTAAACAGAAGTTATCATTTAATGACTAGATTTCTAAACCACTGTAATCAGTGTCTCTTGGCAGTATACAAAGAGAATTACAAAATATATGGACCTAACATATCCACAGTAGATTACAACATTTAAAACAATAACTCAGAACCTAAACATATACAGTACATGGGGCATTCCCTCAAATTAAATTAAGCAAGTCCTCCAGAAGAGACTTTTTTATCCCTTGCTTTCAGAAGAACAATAATGTCAGGGCTAATCCAGCTTCTTGAGGGAGGCTGTTCCATAAAAGATAGATGTGGCTTTGGACTGCTGTACCATTTTAACAGAGACACTGAGCTACTGTATTTATACTGTGTTTTGTATTTGGTATTTAACTCATTTCTTAAAATCTGATGAATGAAATATTTACATGGGACTGTTATACAAAAATGGTATGGCATAAAATAGGATAGTTATACCTATTAATGGGCAGGCTACTCCAGGAATTTTTTTACTTCTTGAACCAATATGTTATGTAAACGCATGTTCACGAATAACCATGTTGATAAGGGCTTAAAAATGCTTTCAGTTAGATCTTTGCTTTGAGTGAGCATAACATTTCTCTTTTAGGCTTGGAAAATAGTTCATCTATGAGTGAACTAATCTCTGGCCACTTAAGAAACCCTCATCTTGTTTAGACAGAGATGAGAGTTTGGACAACTACTTGTCACAGCTATTTATGAATGAAAGCTTAGGACATTACTCTTCACAAATTTCAAAATATGGCATAGCCTTTTCATTCTTAATTGTTTACTGTCTGATCATGGGTTTTGTGTTGAGGTACAGAAATCCTTAAAGTGAAATAAATGCAGAGGTATATACACGTGCTTTATAACATCTAGAAACATAACTCGCAAGTATGAAGGATCAATCTTTTGCAAACCTCCTCATGGTTTCCTGAAAGATTTATAATTTTTATTGGATGTGTTGATGTCACTAGCAGTTCCCATTCACTCTGGGGACATCAGAGACAAAGCAGACTAAATTACCTAATTTTCATCCACAGCAAAGAACAAGTTACACACCTGCAGTAATTACGCATGAGTTCCATCAATATGTAGTCTTAGTAGAATATACTTCAACATAATTATTAAAAATTATTTCCATTCCGGACATATTGTCATAAAAACGCTGTGTTTCAGAATGGAAAATTGTATCAGTATACTCACCAAATGGCTGATATTCCTGAAACTTTTCTATTCCTTGAATTACTGCATGAAATAAATGTTTCCAGACTCTCATGAACAATGACCATTTCAGCAATAAAAATATGGGCCCGAACTGCATGCTGTTCATTACCACTAACTTTTATAATGTTTCTTTTATAAGCAACAATAACACTGGGGAAATGTTGTATTTTGTGTACATCAAATGTATGTGTGTGCCTTCAAGTCAGACTTGACTCTGGGCGACTGTCTGGACTAGTCCCTGCAGTTTTCTTGGCAAGATTTTTTGGAAGTGATTTGCCCTTGCCTTCTTCCTAGGGCTGAGAGAGAGTGACTGGCCCAAGGTCACCCAGCTGGATTCACACCTAAGGTGAAACTAGAACTCCCGGTCTCCCGGTCTCTAGCCTGGTGCCTTAACCACACCAAACTGGCTCTTTTAAATACCTGCATCATTAGAGCAGAACTGCAGCATTAGGAAATCTCTTCCATGGACTTAATATTATTTACATTCTACAGCACATTACCATTTAGTCTGTATATACAGTAGAAACAACTTTTTTTTAAGTGAATCATGAAATAAGACAGCCAGCTCTTTGATATATGTAGGTACCCATCCTTGGATAAGCAACATTATGCGAAGTGCAGAAAAGGAGTAAGAAAATAGTAAGCGAGAACACAAGATAAGGAGATATAGCTGTATCTAGACCATACCTCTCCATATAAATCTACATTTGGAAATCATCCTTGCTTCAATAATGACCATATGTGATGCTTACACTGCCTTTTGTTCTTCTCATTTCTTACCCATTTTTTTCAGGATTTCATCAATTCCATCCAATCACATCTTTCTTGATCCTCCCCTTCCTCTCAACTCATTCACTCTTCTTTTATATTATAGACTACAATTAAATAATGTTTCTTGTTCATCTATTCATCACAATCCCTATCAACTAATTTGTGACCATCGTTTGTTTTACAGATATTATTCTGAAAACACTGAGCCGCCTCCTCTCGTCGTCTTCTTTCTCCATTCATCTCCCAAGGGGTTTAATATCCACAAGATGCATAATTGCTCAGACCAGGGTAAACCACTTGGTGTCCTCCAGATGTTTTGGGCCATGCTTGCTGGGTTTGATGGAAATTGAAATCCAAAACATCTGAAGGACACCAAGCTGCCTATCTTTGACCCATATCATGTCATATAGAACATATTCCTGACATGTTTCTATGGTATCCATCATGTTTCATTTATCCATTCTGTGATATTATTTTCTAAAGTTGGATTAACATTCTTGTATATGATCTACTAAAAAATTTCCAGCAATGAACTCATAACAAATTTCTGGCATTGTATTCTCAAGCTATTTTGTCTTAATTAGATAAATGAGGCCCCACTTAGCACTATAAACAGTTGACAGGGCAGTGAGTCTCTAGACTCAATGTCCTGGCAACATCTTTACAGTCTGGATGAAGTTCATCAGATTTCCACCACTGTCCTACAGATTCTCCACAAATTTTGGTTTGTACTGTACTAATGCCTAGGTTTTAAAAGTTACTTTTAAACCACTTTTCATTTAAGGCTAGTACTAAAAATGTTTATCTTCACTTACTTTCCTTCCACACTGCAAAACATTCAATTAACCTTGAAATAGCTTTCATACTTCCACAGAGAACACTGGATGGTTGATTGCTAGCCATTACTGCAACTTATGCATCTGTAGATGCTACTGTTATACGTTCCCATATGTGTATCAAGGGCACAAGCAATTCTTTTCATGGGTCATACAAGCCAACCATTTCAAGATGCCACCCACCTGCCCAAATTTAATGGAATTTTAACCAGTTAAAGATACAGCATTTTTAATTATAATTTGCAGTGTTTTTATAATATAAACCTTCTCTTCTTTGAGACAGACATCATCAGCTTTTACATTCCTTTTCTTCACGTATGACTGAATCAGTTCATAACTTTCAGAGCCGCAACTGTTCTTCCCTGTTTCAGTCCTTTCCTATCCAAAAACTAGCTTAAGCCATGCTGAGAAGAAAAGGTAGCATCCTTTAACATCTTTGTCATCTTAGGAGTAACTGCCAAAGTAGGGTACCTGCCAAATACACCAGTGCTGGTAACTCATTTTCAAAGTTCTTTCTGGGTGTTGGCTGGCATACTACAAACCAAGAACCAAACCAGAGAGATTATCATCTGCAAACAATTCTCCTGAGGATGGAACACAGCTGCTTTGCGCAACTTGCCAAGAAACTGAGTTACAAATGGTGAAGACCCTGTTCAAATCTTGACTGCCATGAATGGTTTACATGTTCTTAGGCAAACGACTCTCCCTCTTTTAATTATAGATCTCCTGCTCTTATCTGCAATAGGGGAAATCATAATACTTTCTTACCTTCTAACAGGAGTCTCCAAGCTTTACGTGCAGTGGGAATATTTAAAATGTTACAAGCATGTTATGGGAACATCCAGAAAATAACTGTCATTTACTACCCATTTATTCCCTAGGCAAACTAGGGAGCAGCTTTTCCCTCTCTATTCTCACAGTATGCTCTATTTGAGGGGCATGTAAATCATCCAGACGGATGCTTCCTCAGTATGCTCACTCTTCTCTCAAAACCTTGAAGTGCTACAGCCACTTGGAGCTACTTCATGGACCTTCGGTTCATGCACACATGTTGAAGCAAAGGCTTTGCTGTTTCATTTGTTGGCCCTCCCAGCATAAGGGTCTTCTGGGTATGCACAGGCAGGCTCAGAAGACCTCAGGAGAGTCTCAAAGCAGCCATGTTGTGCCTTCAAAAGTCACAGACTTGATACTCCAAGCAGTGGGCTCAGAGGGGTACTCTGGTTAGGCTCAGTCTTACTCTCTACCAATTCATTTTACCTTCTGCCTTTTGTCTGGCAGACAGGTAAACTAAACTTTCGAACAAAACACTGCTGCGCCCACACATGGTTATCAGGGAGGGTGTGTGTGCAGGCAAATGATGACATGTGATAGAAGACACTGTCATGCACATGTTGTGACTTATGTACTAACACAAGCATGTAGTCACATCTGCATGATGACATCATTGAACGTGTGTCATCATTTTGGCGACATTGTAGTTTGTGACAGGTGACCCTGCACTTAGTCATAATTTTATTTCCACGGAATGCCTCTGAGTCATTGTGGAGGTCAGAGGCATTCTTAGTTCTGTCTCAACTGAGAGAGGTTAAATTAAACATCTCAAATAAAATCAGGAACCCTGATGGGCATCATGCTGGCAAACACACTGGTGCTCACAGACATCATGTTGAAACCCAGGACTTACTGAATTATACTGTAAGTATTGCAAGTCAACAGTGAATGTGAAGTATCTGAAGACCTGGAAAGATTAAAAATTACAATATAACATGTAGCTACACAATAAATCTAATAGGACAAATCATTAGACTCTAATAATCAGAGGAAAACTCAGCTCAAAAATATTTAATACATATTTGCTACATTTTTGCTCTTCAACCAGCACACTGTACTTACGGAGGACAATGGAATACTACCTACCTCAAACACCGAAAGGTCCTTCCTCCTGTAGATCTCATTGGCTGGAGGATGAAACCAGCCACACTTCTTTGCGTGCCTTAGCAAGATATTTTTACTTTTCATGTATTTAAGACAGAATTCACACAAGAAAAGCTTTGATAGTCTGTTGAAGTTTAAAATCAGAGTATCAGTATCAAATGTTTTATTATTTAAACAAATTATATTCACCTTTATTTCTTCCAGATGAATTAAAGAGACAAAAAGAACAATTAAAACAGATATTCTGCCATACCAGGAATTAAACAAGCTCCTTACATTTAATAATAGTTCAACCTCACATCCCCTTATAAATATTATATTAGTTCAATTGGAGCCCATCATCCCTAGTAAAGAAGAAATGGTGCATATTTTGTCAAGTGATAGTAGTGGAACCACATTTTTGATACCTATTGTTTTGAGGGGGAGAATCAAGCTCATTTTTTTTAGTTATGTTCAGTGACAGTATATGAGCTAGAAAAAAAAGTTGTGACAATATACGAGCTAGAAAAGAAAGTTGTCTACAGTTTTAGACAACAGACTTTTATAGTACCAAATTCAACTTTCACCTGGCATTTGAATCTGAGAGGTCTTGTAAATGGTAGCAATTATTTTAGGTGCCATGGGATGACACTGAATGCATAGTTGAAGGGTTTATATTTTCTTTGCATCCTCTGTAGTCCTCACTTAATGACCATTCATTTAGTGACAGTTCAGACTTACAACGGTGCTAAAAAAATGACTTACAACCAGTGCTCACACTTACGACTGTCACGTCCCCGCAGTCACATGATCATGATTTGGGCGCTAGGCAACTGGTTCACATATGTGACTGTCGTAGCATTCTGTGGTCACGTGATCATCATTTTCAACCTTCCCGGCTGGCTTCTGACAAGCAAAATCAATGGGGAACCACACGATTTGCTTAACGACCACATGGTTCACTTAACAACCGCAGTGATTCGCTTAATGACTGTCACAAAAAATGTTGTAAAATCAGGTTGGATTTGCTTAATGACTGCTTTGCTTAGCAACTGAAATTCCAATCTCAATTGGGTTGAAGCGAGGACTACCTGTATATTACATATGTATGTATAGGGACAGTCCTCTTACCTTGCATATTCCTGTGGATAAGGTGAGGAGTACCAAGTCTGGATCTCATATTTTCCAAATTCTATCACAGAAGGGTAACGTCCATTTACTTCTCCACCATTTTTACAACCTATCTTCTATTAATGACAGTTTTTAAAAAATGTATCAGTGTACAACAGCTATTCCTTTTCTGCCACCACATTTCAGTCCCAGACATTTTTCTCTTATTAAAGACAGGTTGCTACTAGAGGTTGGGATAGTGAATTTAAAAATGGCGGCAGTCACACGAATAGAAAATATGACATCTCCACACATATCCATAAAGCAAGGATTGAGAGCAAATGTTTAGTCCAACCAAACGCTTAAAGCGTACTGTAGCTGCTCAGCAAGGCTACATAGCCCTAGAAATAACTTTTTCTCTTTAAAAGTATCTTAGCTTGTTCTAATTTTCTTACTCAAGCTCAGATTAGGAAAAAGAAAATGGAACTGAAAATATGACAGTGCAAAGGATAAGTCATCTTGATTCAGGATAATCGGGATAATTTTAAGATGAGAGAACAAAAGCTGTTATAGACAAAACAGCTACTTAAAAAGGAAGAAAAATCCTTGAAAATTGGGCATGGAGCATATCAGCGCAAAGAGAAACAGCTGGTATTTAAAGAACAGAATATTTCTTAGCCGGGGAACAAACTCATCCCCGACAAAATTCCTGTCAATATTATATTCATGTTTACATCTCTGAAATCAGAACGCAGAAGACAAAAATTAAAGAGTAAAATCGCCCAGTTTTGAGACATTTTTAAAATCACGTAGAATTACCTAGTTTTTAACAAAAGAAATACAAACCCTATGTTAAATTATAAGCAGAATCAAGCAATTAAAATTACTACTGTTCACTAGCAGCTTGTACCTGACACCTGCCCCCCCCCTTACCTCCATTGCAAGTTCCTGGGCCTGTTTAAACATGTTCAAATCTTCTTCTGTAACAATGTTCTTGCTCCCCACCACAAACAGATCTGAATTTTCTTGTTTGATGCTTATTTTGATTTCTGTACCTGTTGTTTAAAACCAGCAGAGAATTTCTTCACCAACATGATGGCAAGAAGTGCCTTAAACTAACAGAAAGGAACTCCCGTTCCTCTTCCTGGGCAGTTACAGCTTTAAAGCCCTTGAATCTTCCACTGAGATGGTAAATATAACTATTTTAAGTGCCTTGACAATTAAGAATACTGTGCAAGTATTTAAAAGATGCTGCCAAGGTCATCTTTAACATCTGTTTACACTTATTGTTACACTTTCATACACTTACTATACTTTCATACTATACTTCATACTCATGAAATTCTAAATATAAAACTGCATCATACAATTGTGATTTATTCTAGCAAATTTTTCAAGCATTAACCTACTATTAAAAGAATATCAAAAGTAGATTAGAAATAGAGGAATACAGATATTTTTTTTCATAAAGAAAAGATGTGTAAAAAAGACAGAAGGAATAAATTTCACAGTAGTACAGATTCAGCGTTGTGTAGCAGGATGGCATTTTTCATGGAAAAGCAATGGAAGAGAGGGAGATGAAATGCTGAAATGGTGAGTCTAACATATGCCAACAGGACCTTAAACACAGAAAGGGCAAGGAACACGACGAAATGGCTGCCAATGTGCTACCACAAAAAGCATCAGCAACATCATGAAGAGATGCAGACACGAAGGTCACGGTGCATACATAACTGACAAACAAGATGAGAGAGTATTAGTTGGAAAAGCACTTGGCAGGTTTAGCCAGCGTTAGTTACAAGGTCAGTGCTCACTGCTTTGATATAAGAGCGAAGTAAGAACAAGAACAAGTGAAGTCCTAGGTGAAAAAATAAGATTTTGGATCTGGACGGGACGCAGGTTGAGTTGGCGCTTGGACCTGTTGCTTACCATCATCCTGATCAGGCTTAATTCTTCCGTCTGCCAAGCTCCCCTTCCCTGGTGAGGGGGTCCCCATCTGAGGGGTCACTTTATACTTTAATCTGCCTAGAATCATGCGCTTTTTAAGGAAAGTTGTCTGCTTGAAGTGAGCAACTGCTTTAAAAGCATGTCCTCTAGACACACCCCACCCTGTGGTGGTGGAAGGAGGAACCAGCCTACTGCTAATCTCTTTCTTTCCATAGGAAGCAGTATTAGACTTGGGTGTGGAGGAGAGTGCTGCTTCACGATGTAAACGCTTGGGCGGGGCATAACATGGCTGCCCCTTTTGGCGAGACTGTCCCTGAGCGGCATAAATATGAGAAAGTCCATCAAAAAGTCCCTTTAGCTGACTGTGATTAGGAAGGCTGCTAAAGGAGAGTGTGCTTGACTGACTGGAGGAACTCTGGGGAGAACCAGAAGAGATGGAGGTGCTGGATTTTTGTGAACTAGGGCTCTGACCAGAGATGGGGGCTGGGGGTGGAAGTGAAGAAGGTTTTAGTTTTTGTGTGGTACCTGTAGCCAACACATGAGAAGTACAGGAGTGTTTCTGAGAGGCCATTTTCCTTGGACGATAATGCTTTGAAAAGTCTATTATTTCACCTCGTGATCTGCGACCATCGGGTGATGGTGTAAAAAACTTAGTAAGGCCATCAATGAGCCCTTGGGTTTTCTTGTTAACGTTAAGGGTAGCGGCAGGTATGTAGGTGGAGGTGATGGTGGTGATTTTGGTGGCGGTGGCACCAGGCCAGGTGAGGTCTGTAACAGCCAATCTGCTGCTTGAATCCTTCACAGATGCAGCATGACCAGATGAAGGTGTGGTACAGACTTTAGTCTTTTGACCCCTACCAGGTGACCCCCTTCCTGGGAATGCATTCTTGGATCCTTCAGCACTGGTAACAGACCTAGCAAAGAAATGTGAAGGAAAAGGAGAACAGTAAGTGCAAACAATCAATATTCTGTACATGGGTGTCCACAAAACCATCTCACTTCCACAAAAACAACAAAAGCAGGCTCATGCTACAAGCTCACTCCTTTGGGGTAGGTCACCGTAGACCAGTGTTTCTCAATCTTGGCCACTTGAAGATGTGTGGACTTCAACTCCCAGAATTCCCCAGCCAGCACATCTTCAAGTGGCCAAGGTTGAGGAACACTGCAGTAGACCTACTAAGGGGAGGAGCTTGCACTGCAAGAGTACAATAATGCTTTCATCATTCTGCAGATGCCAACTGCATATAAAATAAATCATGTACTTCAGTTACCCAATGTACTTCAATAAATTAAACACTGCTGGTAAAGCCTCATTAAAATAGGTTTCCCTTGACATTAAGTCCAGTCGTGTCCGACTCTAGGGGGCGGTGCTCATCTCTGTTTCAAAGCCGAAGAGCCAGTGTTTGTCCGTAGACACTTCGCATGTGTCATGTTCACCGTTTCAATGTGCATTGTACATCGTAACATTTCGCATGTCAACTTAGGTTGCTGATGCGTGTTCTGTTTGGGAGGGGTCTGCGAACTCCTTCTGCTGGGTTTGTTATCTGTCTTCAGGGGAATGGAATGTGTTTGGGTTATCTACTGTGTTCAAGGTTTTCTTCCCAGGAGATCAGTAGAACTCGTTACTAGCACCTGGGGTGGGGAATTTGAAATGGTTGGGCGAGGGGAGGGATTACGTTTGCACCGAGGGTTTTTAGTTTGTATTTGGCGTGCTTTTGTTCATTCTCAGCTTTATGTAATGATTGCCTATCCTAACATACTCAGACTCACAAGCAAGAGCTTAATAATATCTGATTTATTAAAGAATAGTGTGCAAATACAAAGAAAGCTGAGAATGAGCAAAAGCGCGCCAAATACAAACTAAAAACCCTCGGTGCAAACGTAATCCCTCCCCTCGCCCAACCGTTTCAAATGCCCCACCCCAGGTGCTGGTAACGAGTTCTGCTGATCTCCTGGGAAGAAAACCTTGAACACAGTAGATAACCCAAACACATTCCATTCCCCTGAAGACAGATAACAAACCCAGCAGAAGGAGTTCGCAGACCCCTCCCAAACAGAACACGCATCAGCAACCTAAGTTGACATGCGAAACGTTACGATGTACAATGCACATTGAAATGGTGAACATGACATAATCAAAGGGCAAAATTTTCTCTGAACTGGATTTGCGGGAAGCCTATTTCCGCATCCGCATACGAGAGGGGGATGAGTGGAAGACTGCTTTTAATTGTCCATTGAGTTCTTTCCAGTACTAAGTCCTACCTTTTGGGTTGGCGGGAGCACCCGGGGTGTTTATGCAACTGATTAATGAGGTGTTACATGACCATTTGTTCCAAGGGGTACTGGTGTATCTAGATGATGTTTTGATTTACACGGAGACTGACGAAGAGCACGAACGCCTCATTAGGCAGGTGCTCAGCAAGCTTAGGAGTGCCAAACTTTATGCCAAACTTTCAAAATGTGCGTTTCACAAGACTCGACTTGACTATCTGGGGTATAGGATATCTGACAAGGGCATTGAGATGGACCCCGTTAAAATTCAAGTGATATTGGGGTGGGAACGCCCACGTACCAGGAGGCAACTACAAAGTTTTCTCGGATTTAGCAATTATTATCGCCAGTTTATCCAGGGGTTCGCTGAAATTGCCTTGCCCCTTACTGATTTGTTACATACCAAGGGGTTGGGAGACACACGCAAAGTGAAGAACCCGGGGGCAGTACTCAATTGGACACCTGAGTGCCAGGCAGCTTTCGAAAAACTTAAAAGCCTTTTCACTGCTGAACCCATTTTGCAGCACCCCGATCCCACTCAACCCTTTGTGGTTCAAGTAAATGCTTCTAATTTTTCAATTGGGGCGCTTTTGCTGCAAAAAGATTCTGACAATCACCTGAAGCCTTGTGCATATTTGTCCAGGAAGTTTTCTGAGACCGAACGGAGGTGGCATGTTTGGGAGAAGGAGGCTTTTGCAGTTAAGGCAGCTTTAGAAGCGTGGTGCCACCTCTTAGAGGGGGCTAAATGTCCTTTTGAAGTTTGGACTGACCATAAGAATTTAGAAGCGCTCCGCACCCCCTGGAGACTCAGTCCTAAACAGATTCGCTGGGCTCAATTTTTCAGTCGTTTCGATTTCCAGCTGAAGTTTATTCCGGGTAAGAAAAACTTTCTTGCTGATGCTCTCTCACGGTTACACCAAGATTCTGTCCATGCCACTGAGATCGTGGGTACTGTGTGGATGGAGCCACAGCTGGGTCTACAGGCTGTAACGCGCAGCCAAACCCGGGCACAGCTGCCTCCGGCCCCGGTTGCACCGGCAGGGAGGAGGACACAGATTCCCCCTCAATTGCAACAACAGTTTCTCCAGACACTGAAATCTGATACTTGGTTGCAGGCGAACAGAGACAATGTTTCCTTTGACGGTGGTTTAGCTTGGAAGCAAAACCGCCTCTATGTGCCTGAACAGTTGCGGGCTGAAATTCTAACCCATTCTCATGATGATAAGGTGGCTGGGCACTTTGGGTTTGTGAAAACGTTGCACCTGGTTAGGCGCCAGTTTTGGTGGCCCACTCTGAGGTGCGATGTGAAAGACTATGTCGCTTCCTGTCCTGTGTGTGCCATGTCAAAATGAAAAGGGGGTAAAAAGCAAGGGCTCCTGCAGCCAGTGGCGAGCCCATCCTGCCCGTGGGAGGAGATTTCTATGGATTTTATTGTTGACCTTCCTCCCAGCCAGAAGAAGACAGTAATTTGGGTAGTCAAGGATTATTTTTCCAAGCAAGCCCATTTCATTCCATGTGCTTCTATTCCTTCTGCCCCACAATTGCCACGCCTTTTCCTAATTTCTACCAGCTCCACGGTAGCCCCTCCCATTTGGTCACGGACCGCGGGACACAGTTCACTTCCCAATTTTGGAAATCATTTTTGAAATTGATTGGCACCAAGCAGGCATTGTCCACTGTTTCACATCCTGAGACTGACGGATCTACGGAGGTTTTAAATTCGACCCTTGAACAATTTTTAAGGGCATTTATAAACTACCAACAGGACAATTGGGTTGATTTGCTCCCTTTTGTGAGGTGGCTTACAACAATGCAGTCCATCAGAGCATGGGGCACACCCCTTTTCGTGTAGTTTCGGGATGGGACTTTGTGCCCATTCCTGAGCTGCCACAACCTCCTGCCCAGCCCTGTTCGGCTTCTGATTGGGCTGCTCAACTGGCTGATTCATGGCCGGTGATTCAGCAGGCTTTGGCTGATGCCCAGTCTGCTTACAAATTGCACGCGGACAAGCGAAGGGATGTTCAGCCTGATTTTAAAGTTGGTGATCAGGTGTACCTTTCCACCAAGTTCATAAAGTCCCCACAGCCATCTCGAAATTTGTTGGCCCTTTCCCCATTATTGGCATTGTAAATTCGGTCACTTTTAAGTTGGATTTACCTCACAATCTGAAACGTTTGCATCCTGTTTTTCATTGCAGCTTGCTCAAGCCTGTCAACCACTCTTCTCATTGGCATGCCCAACCTCCCCCCGCTGCTCCGATCATGATTGATGGGCAGCAGCATTTTGAAGTGAAGGACATCCTTGATTCCCGCAGGCTTCGTGGCACACTTCAGTACCTTATCCGCTGGAAGCACTTCACACATCCTGAGTGGGTGTCTGCTCGCAATGTAACGCTCCTGTTTTAGTTAGGCGCTTTCATCTAGCTTACCCTTTGAAGCCTGCTCCTTGATGTTTTGACTTTGTTTTGGGGGGGCGGTATGTCATGTTCACCGTTTCAATGTGCATTGTACATCGTAACATTTCGCATGTCAACTTAGGTTGCTGATGCGTGTTCTGTTTGGGAGGGGTCTGCGAACTCCTTCTGCTGGGTTTGTTATCTGTCTTCAGGGGAATGGAATGTGTTTGGGTTATCTACTGTGTTCAAGGTTTTCTTCCCAGGAGATCAGCAGAACTCGTTACCAGCACCTGGGGTGGGGAATTTGAAACGGTTGGGCGAGGGGAGGGATTACGTTTGCACCGAGGGTTTTTAGTTTGTATTTGGCACGCTTTTGTTCATTCTCAGCTTTCTTTGTATTTGCACACTATTCTTTAATAAATCAGATATTATTAAGCTCTTGCTTGTGAGTCTGAGTATGTTAGGATAGGCAATCATTACACCATGGTCATGTGGCCGGCATGACTAAATGGAACGCCGTTGCCTGCCCGCCAAAGCGGTGCCTATTAATCTACTCACATTGGCATGTTTTCGAACTGCTAGGTTGGCAGGACTCATTAAAATAGTTCCCTACTATTTCAGAACAAAAATCTTCATTGGATTGTATACTAAGCTAATTTTATTTTTAAAACTGATTTATTTTTATTTATTTTGATGATGATAATGATGATATAATAATCATCAATCTTGAAGTAAATATTGTTAGACCCATCAGAGTTTTTGAAAGAAATACAAAAAGCAAAGATTGTGAAGCATTCTGTATATTAAGGTGCTGTAAATCCACACAGAGGTAACACACTCTCACTGCACATAAATTCAGGGTCACTAGCAAAAACCACAAGATGCCTTCCCTTCCAATATTCTCTGTTGCTTCTTAAAAACAGTTAAGCGCTTTCCTAGAGTAGACATTAATCACAGTTAAATTACATCAGATTCAAGCTACGCTTTTACATCAACTGAAATCTCAAAATGGCTTCTCTTTCTGGAATAATTCTAGAGTTGTACCCAAGTCATTTCATAGCAAGAAAACTAATAAGAAACAATCAAAGGGGGAAATAGGTGATAAAAAGGGACAACACCTAACACCCTGTGGAAATGAGAAACTCCCCTGAAAAAACTGCCTTATCTGTTATTGCAGTTTAAGAAAAAAACTCAGTACATAAACTTTCATCCAATCCCATGAAACATGTTTAGAGAGCCATTGTTCTGAGAGCAGAGAAGTCGGTTCTTCTTAACAGAGTGACAGAACGTTCTCTCATAGATTCTGCACAGATGCCAAACCTATATGACACAAAGTCAGTCAGTTCAAGTAAACAATGTTCTTTCCTCAGAAGGTCAAAGTGTTCCGCCAGATTCTGAATTAAAGAAGGGATAGAGTAGCATTCCTAAAGGCATATCCTGATTTGATAACCACGATTAGCAATTTACAGACCCAATACAATGTACAATTAATATACTTTACCCAGCATAATATGCAATTAATACAGTTTAACCTCACTAATAAGAATGGTTTCACTGACTGTATAGGAGGCTGCATCTGGGCAATAAAATTCCAGCCTTGGGAGCACAGTTACAACTACAGTATGCATCCAGAGGGTCATGACAGTTAAGCTTCAAGTCAGTTTATTCTATTAAGGCAACAACTTTAAAAACAAAATTCCAACAATATACTGTAGAGGAAGACAACACCCCAAATGTAGCATGCTCTCATATAATACTGTATAGATGCTTACTTACAAAAATACCACTTTTATATTAGCCATAAAATGCTACTTAAAGTAAATTAGTTTCTAAAGAAGAATCTTGTTCTGAATACCATTAAGAGCAAAATGCAAACACAGTAATTTATTTTTTAACTGCAAAAAGTGTGCAAGCCTAGCAAAAAGTTACAGAAGGGGTAAATAAAATCAACAACAAAGGAAAACAAGAGCCGGGGAAGGAATGACTGAGAAGTACTGAAATCTATCTATCTATCTATCTATCTATCTATCTATCTATCTATCTATCTATCTATCTATCTATCTATCTATCTATCAAACTTTATCACCACCCATCTCCCTCCCAAGGAGGGACTCTGGGCGGTTTACAATAAAAACATTTTAGTGGGAAAGAATATACAGTTTGCTTAAGGAAGCACTGAAAGCTTAAAGAAATATATTTTAAAGTAAATGTCAGCCCAATCTCTATGGTATTAGTGATAAAAAGGAGGATATTTCACTTTCTCTTTTACATGTAAGAATATGCACAGACAGGAAGAATTATTCAACTGAAAATCAACAAAAAAAATTGTAATTACTTCAGCTCAAGTTAGTTCCTTCCTGTATCCCACTAAATATTAAATATTCTATAGAAGGCACCTTCCTTCCCGCCCCCCTTAATTAAGAAATGTAGGTAACCTTAACACTCTTAACAGTAAGAGAAAGGCCAACCTAAGGTAGCCATTTAGTTTTAAAAACTCAGCACCTTTCCACTGGGTCCATAATTCATTCCTCATTCCCACATACAGCCAAGCTGATTAATTATTGACATTGGCAACCTGGGTACTCTTCTAACCTTTTCACGTATCATCTGAATGTTTCAACCCCTGGCATTAGCTACATAGCTACAGTTGTGGCTGGTGCCTCATTCGATAATAACTACTTGTCTATAGATGCTAATAGGCACCAGATGCTATGTTTTTTCACATTATCGTTCAAGCCACAAGGGTAAATTAAGCAGCATCATTTCTGTATTATTCCTTCAATGATGCTGGTCAAATTGATTTATCTATGTATTATATCATGGGGTTTTTTTTAACATAAAGGAGGCAAACACTCACAAGCTATTTCTGCCTAATCTGCTGAAACATGTACAGATCTTGTCTCTTTTAACAGTATAATGAGAACTAATTTGCTTGTCTCCTCAGTTATGATTGTGGGAATACAAACTTCCACCATCAAAGTACAAACATAGACTTGTCTGCTTCTTTGGAATGAAGAGCAATTACCACTCGTGTAAGAATTCATTATGCTCTTTGCATCGGGCCATACTCAGCTGCTACTGCTCTATTACTAGAAGACACAGGTCAGGGTGGAAGACCAGGTAAGCTGCTTGAGTGAACATTTAAACTGTTCTGCAAAATAATACATGCATCAAAAATATTCCAACGCACTTTTTAGAATATCTTGATTTTAATCTCATAGTTCTGTGCATTTCTATACACAAAAAGCAAACAAAAACAAACATACACTGTGAGGTCTAATAGGAGAAAGAGGTATGTCATCAAACCACTTGTAGTGGAATGGGGGGAAAATTATTATTCAGCTCATTTGAAACTGATCATAAGGACAAGATCTCCGTAACGGAAAGAAAAACAAGACAGAATACTTACAACATTTGTTGCTTTAGTTTATTTTTTGGTCGTCCAATAGGCTTTGTGTAGCGTCGCTTTATCTGTGAAGCTCTTTCATGAAGCAACTTCCTTCCTTTTTTCTTTGGTCTGCAGACCTGGCAAACCCACATACCTGCATTCAACATAAAACAAAGCTGATCAATTCTGCTACTGTTCACACTCATAATACGCTTCCAAGTGAACTGAACAGTAAGAGGCAACAGGCACAGCTGCCTGAGCATCTTGTCTCAAGTAAGACCCAAATGTCATGCCATTCTCTTGATACAAAGATGAACATATGACAGTGATGTACTAGTTTACCTATCCCCGCCATGTACAGTAAGTCAGTGTGTTATCCGTGCCCTTCAAGCTTGGTATGCAAAGAGATGAATTAACAGTAATATCAGATCTACTTACTGGCAAGTATCTATGTCCAATGATACATGGATTTTTTTCAGCAATTAAAAATGGGCAGCAGCAAGAGTAATGTTGAAGATGAGTCTTCTTCTCAAAAGAAAACATTTTAAGAGTTCTATTTACAGACTAAATATATTTTTAAAAATAGTGATTGTTTACCTATGCCTCAATAATTTTCAATATTTTATAGCAAACCACCATCACAAAGTAGGTTTAGCACAGAGGTAAAACTCCTACTCTAGACAAGGTAACTCCCACACAATCTTACCTTTTCTTTTAGGACCCTGCTCCCTATCTTTCACTCCAAGCATTACCCGAGACAGGGACTTGCTAGTTGTGAGATAGCTAAATTATGGGATTCTTGCCCTTCGGAAGGGACATACTTAGCCAGTCATCAGAATCCTCAAAAATGAGCAAGCAATTTCAAAGAGCAAAGATAGTATCTATCAGGTGCTTTTACTGATATAATAAAGGTGTTTCACGATAGGTTTTGAATGAATCAGTTTATATTTTTATAGCTAAACTGCTGAATGGACAGGACAGCAGGGCATTAATTTCTTGCCACCATGAATTGAAACTGAGGATTCTTCAACTACCACGCTGGTTGGGAAATTTGGAGGGCTGTACTTTCCACACATATGTAAGATAGCAGAAATTGATTTATTTAACTTCCAGACCTGGAAGTGATGAAAGAGTCCATGTAGGTGTGAACTAAAACTCATCTCCTCTCTTAACAAGTGGGGAAAAAAACATATTTTTGTATCAACAAGGCCCTGAATGGAAAGCATGAGAAAGCCAAAAGAAAAAAGAAAAACTTTCTCACTCTATGAAGAAAAGTTCTATTACTCCTTCTGCAGAATACATGAATAGGATACTTGACATTCCAATTTCCTTTTTGTTATAAGCTATACCTTCTGTGGATGGAGCACTAAATATAATTTTCCACTGTCAATCTACAAAAAGGATAAATTGCTGTAGATGAAGGAAACGTTGGCCAGTCCCTCTGCCCCATCCTCCTTCTCCTTTTGGGTGTTTTCAGGATTCCTGGTGGGGTGGGGGGTGGGGGGTGGGGCAAGCAGAAAGAGGGGCAGCAGCTGAGCCACTGTTCAGCTAAGGAAATGCAAGCAGGCAGACCCCTGAAATAAGCCCCTTCCACACAGACCAGCAGGTGATGGGTTTTGCTCAGCCCTGGGGGACTAGCAGCATTTAACAGAAATAAAAAGGGAGAAGGCCAGCAGTCCTCCCCCTCCCCCACTTTTCCCAATTGAGAACAAATGATAAGCAGTTGCAGTAATACAGACAGCCACCGGAGAAAAAAGCAGGGAGGTTCAGAAACTCCAGAGGCAAAAACTGACAAGGTATAATGGAATGTGAGAATGACCTTGGAAGATGGGGGGGGGGAAGAGATGCTGCCTAGGGAACAATTTGATAAAAGAGGGAGGAGTCCGC
Source organism: Candoia aspera (assembly GCF_035149785.1). Taxonomy (NCBI): domain Eukaryota; kingdom Metazoa; phylum Chordata; class Lepidosauria; order Squamata; family Candoiidae; genus Candoia; species Candoia aspera. Next base: position 90,131,813 of record NC_086158.1, on the reverse strand, counting down.
AGCTGCATAACCGGCGGAGAAAGAAACTTAAAAAGGACCTGCCCTAATTTATCAAGCTGTAAAAACAGACAGCAGGAGATTTGTACTTTCAGACTTGCAAGAGTCTGTTAATGTAGCCTAACAATAAAGTAGAATTAGCTCATCTTGCCATGTTTCCTGTTGGTTTACCTGAAGAACTGGACAGGAGGAAGTCCTGAGAAAGTCACAGCCACCAATGGTCAAGAAAGCTAAAATCCTGATCTCAATGACAGTCTTCAAGAAGGAAGAAGTAGACAAGAACACCAGCCCCCACTCAAGATCCAATCAACCGAGGCCATGCAGCTGACCGTGGGAAGGCCTGGGAAGCTGAAGGGTCAAGAGAGACTTCCAGTCCCAGATAGAAATAAAAAGAAAAGTAGATTGGAGTACTTTAAATAGACATATGTAGTTGAGATGAGAGTATATTGTAGTTGGAATATAGAGCCAGAGGGTAGACTATAGAACAATAAATAGAGTTGGATAGAATGTAGAATACAACAACACAGCAAGACTAGCTCCTGTGAATAAGAAAAAAGCAAAACAAATTCATGGAACCTTTAGTATGAAGACATGGCGTAAGATAACAGCCGTCTCCCTCTAGTCCAGTGTTTCTCAACCTTGAGAACTTTAAGATGTGTGGACTTCATTTCCCAGAATTCCCCAGCCAGCATCTTTAAGTTCCCAAGGATGAGAAACACTGTTCTAGTCTGAGCTCAGATAAGGAAGGTGCATACCACTTATAGTCTGTGTTACGAAAAAATCTTTATTCAGATGTGTATTTGTGTAATAAATCCTCCTAGGCAGGATAAGCTGTTTATTTTAAAAGCTATTTTTATTCTAAGCTTTTGATTAATTATCCAGCTGAAAGTATTAGAAAGGAGCAACATGGGAGACTTTGGTATAAAAAAATCATTTCCAGCGCTGTAATAAACAGCATGAAATCAAAATATAAGCCACCTGATCAGCAGTAAAAGGCTTAATAGATTACTGATTATCACGTTATGTTTTGAGAATTAAAGGTAGTGGGAGTAAATTATAACACATTTTTCTTCTTTCATAAAATGGAAAAAGTGCATTTGTAATCTTAAAATCCCAAGTACCATTATACCATAAAATATTAAGATAGAGAATAGCCTCATCCATAAGAAGCTGTGGCAAAGAGACCAGAAATCCCTTCCTTCATCAGAGAAACTATACTAACTGATCCTGCAACTATGATTAATTGAAATTATGTTTAAGCAAGCCAGCTGTAAGGGCTACAATGGATATTTCCTTAATTAACCACATTTAAGATTCATTATAATTCTGGATGCAGACATGAAGCAAAAGTTTCCAGATGCCATTCCGGGTGGTATAAAGAAGAAAGAATCATGCAGAGTACCTAAACAGGGTTGGCCTCATTCACATCTCACTGAGACCTGATCTAGCATGTCATATGAACTTTAGCCAAGGAGTTTAAAAAAAGTTTTCATGGGACACCTAAACTTTAAAAGTGTTATGAATGCATTGTCTCAAAGACTGAGAGAAGCTGATATGGCTGAAAATTATCCTAAGAATAAAGTGGGCTCTCCAAAGAAGAAGCATTAGTGACCTGCATTTAATAGTCAAGGGAAAACTGAATTGTTGAAGAGAGAGGGATTAGAAAGATTGTACTGTCATCACACCACGATCAAGAAAGAGAATTAAGCTTCAAAGGCTGGAAGATTTCTGAATAATATTTGGACTTTTTAAGGCAGGTTGTAAAATTTGAAACTGGCAAGAAGAAAGTTCTGTGCATAATACTGAGATATGTAAATGCCTGGGTTTACTTTGAAGTGGGATAACTGTCTAAATGTGTTTATCAGGATGGCCTCTTAAAGGTTTAGATAAACGTTTATGCTGTTTGAAGAATTTTTATATTTTTGGTTAAAGGCTATTAATAGTGTTACTTTTTAAATTATATAATAGTAGTAAGAAGTTGGTAGGTTACTTTGTTTTAGTTTAAATGCTGTGCTTTGATAATTGTTTAAATCTGATGATCTTTTTTAAGGGTTTAGTTGACTGATTTTATTTTTGAACAATATTTTTATAAACAAATAATAGCAATAAAAGACAATTAGGTTATTTTCTGTAAGTTTAGTTGGCAAATAGGAGCAAATTATAGTGAAGAAGGATATTGTTTGTCAGTATATTAGGTTTTAAATTATGTTTGAAGGGTTTTTTTATGTTTCTTAATTGGGAGGGAAAATTTGTTTTAGAAGGGAATGTTGTAATGAGAATTTAAACGCTTTATGGAAATGATGTTTATTAGGGTATAAATTTGAGTAAGAGATTGATATTGATTTATGTATATCTTTGTTGTAGAATGTCAGAAGTCATTCTGTAGTAGTTTGTTGTGTATTCTCACACCTTTTTTTTTCTTTGTAGGCTCCTTTGTTTCATTCTTTTTAGTTTTTATGTATATCTTGAAAAAAAATTAATAAAGCTTCTAAAAAAAGTTGAAAAAAAGTGTTAAAAATGCAGCTAGTAAAATAAACCAAAAGAAAAGATACTTCACATGTTCAGAATGCTCCATCGTAAGCATAAATATGTTCTAGCACTACTGAATTCCACAAAAATAACTCAGTTAGTGACAGCATAACTGAACCAAACATCAAGGCATACGGATTCTGCAAAGATCACCTTTTGGCATTCGAGAAAGTGGTGGGTCACAGCACTCCATATGGAAACCTCTATCACAAGAGTCACAGAAAAGCATATTATCCTGAAAGTGAAAAGGGAAACATAAAGTAATCTTAAATAAACAGTATTTTCATGATCAAATGCTGCTGTTGAATTATCAGTTTGGCTCCCTGGCATGGTCTTATTCTTGTCCTTTTTATGTAAATGCTTTAGATAAATATTTAATTACGTAATAATTTTATTATAAATTAATATTGAGGACAGCTCTGATATATTTGTATGAAGGGTGATATACAAATATCTGGAATACAATTAATATACATTCTAGTATTATTAGAAAATACTAACAATATATTAGGCCTAAGTAAACAAAATGAACATTATGTAAATGGGATATAAAATATTACTTACTGCATTTTTGCCTTGGATTCTGCAGGCACTGCATGTCTTGCACTCAATACATTGCCATCTTAAGGCCTTCACGTTTGTTGTTAACTCCAAACAAAATTTCAGACAGGATGGATGCCCTATTGAACAACCAAGAATTATGACATTTATTTTAGCATTCTGATAAGCAGAAACTCTAGTATCTTCTAACAGTAAAAGTGTATCAATACCAACTACTGTTACTTATTCTTACTCAGGGACAGGATTAGTAATGTTTGCTTAAAATATTTTATTATAGGATCTGGAAAAGGTATGTCCAGTTATTTGATGTCATGCGTTGCAGAGCTCACAAACAGATCTGACCCATGTATTAAAAACTACAATTGCTCTGAAATACAGTTTTGTTCACTTTAATCTATTCTCACCACACTAAGTAATTGAGTACTGTATGTTCACACTTTAGTTTTCCATACAGTTCTGTTTATAATATCACAATCCTTTGATGAAAGCAACAGATACACAAAGACTGACTCTGTTGAAGACTATGTCACTCATGTAGACTATATTATTTCTGAAAAACAAACTACAATGAAAAAGACTAGTATGTAAGAGTTAGGGGTGGGATCAAGCTAGACCTGTTATGCAAAGACTGTAGAAACTGAGAGTGTTAAGTATTTTTCCAATCCTTTATGTATCCCTGCCTGAGCCAATGTATCTTCTATACAGAAAGTTTAGGAAATGGAAGAACACAAACCCTAGAATAAATAAAGTTACTTTCCTAAAATTATCCTACACATCCAAAGTATTACTTATCAAGAGATGAAACAGGTGACCATATTAATCTTCGAGTGAATGTAGCCCAGGCATGTAGCATGAAAACCAGTGTACCAATTATCTCTCTGGCATACATATCCAGAAGAGTTTCTAAGACTCATCATTATTCTTATCCAATGACAGACTATAGGATGGCACGGCATCTTCTGGACATATGGCAAGTTACAAAAACCATATGGAATAGGCAGTAAAATAGTGCTTTTAATCATTACTTCTTACTGAAGTCTTACCAAACTTCATGTCCTAAAGAGGGAGAAAATACTGGAAGTGGATGTAGGTTCAGCAAGAAAGTCAACTTACTGAGGCCATGATAATGAGCAAGGGATGAGAGAGGTATATCAACTCAATAATATGTTCTAGCACTACTGGATTCCACATAAATAACTCACGGAATCAGTTAGTGACAGCATAACTAATGATGGCACCAAGATGACATGAGTGATATATTCAGTTTATATCCCACTTTTCTATCCATAGAGCACTCAAGGAGGGTGACAGTCGAAGACAGCTACTGTATTTAGTCAAAATAGTTAAATTCATTAATCCATGTCAAACATAGGAGAGAACACTGAGGTAGGTAAGGTAAAGTCTTTATTAAGGAAGTATCACTTGGGCAAAAGGAATATTCAAGTCAGAAAAGGACACTGTCTCTATGGATAAAGGAAGGAGGAGGATCATCTAAAAGTTCACCTACCCACCAAGTAGAAATGACAGCAATTAAAAAGCCAGCTTTTACTTTCAACATCCATAGGTCACCCGTGGCCAGGATTTCAAAGGCTTAAGCTATCAATCCAGTAAAGGAGCCCAACACCTCTATCAACACAATAGTAGAAACAATCCAATGCTGACAAAATTTTGTAGGAGGAGATGAAGGTGTGTTGCTGCAACAGAAGTAATTGGGGTCTCCAGTACTACATTTAGCCGCCTGCTATTCAGTATTATCTCAATTGCTAACCAACCCAATAGTGACCACCTCCATTTACTATACAACTAGTAAGTAATGCCCAGCTCATAAGCAGGAACTACACTATCACTTCAGAAAAGGGGCTTAGAATAGGAGCTTGCGGGTCCAATGCACAGTTTGGATGAGAGGGTGACAAAGGCCTTGGATCAGACTGTGCCTGTGTAGCCTCTCCAGTCTGTGAATCCCAGGGAGATCCCTAGTTTTCAAAGGGTCTCCAAGAGATGAAATGCCACTGGAAGAAGATGAAGAGTGAATTCAAAGAGGTTTTTCATGGTGAAAAGGGCAGCAAAACCCTGGCAAGAACAAGTGGCTATAGGTTTTGAAATGTCCCTGGATCTGGGGATTTACCATCTTTGGTTCTGAATAGGGTAGCACTTCTCCAGTCAGAAATGGTGTGGAACTTGAAGGTCTTCCTAGACTACCATAGGTTCCTGCTCAAGAACAGGTGGCAGCTGTGGCTAGGAAGGCTTTTACACAGCTTCATCTTGTGAACCAATTGCACTCACTGCTGGACTGGGAGGCTCTACTCACAGTCACTTATGCTTTGGGATTACATTTGGATTACAGCAATGCATTCTATATAGGGCTGATTTTGAAGACCACTCAGAAGCCACAGCTAGTCCAGAATGCAGCTGTGTGAGTATTTATGGACATATCTTGGTACACTCATGTAATACCTTTCTTTGCAAGCTATACTGGCTCCCAATTAGCTTCCAGGTACAATTCAAGGCACTGGTTACCCCCTATTAAGCCCTTCATGGCAAAGGACCAGGTTATTTGAGGGACCACCTTCCTCCTCTTTTCTCTGCCTGCTCTATGAGATCAGACCGGAAGGGCATGCTCCAGGTCCCTTCAGTTAAACTATCACTGGTTGGGACCCAAGAAGTATGCCTTCTGTGTGGCAGCAGCTGTCCTATGGAACAGCACACCAACCGGAATTAGGATGGCCCTGACCCTATTGGCTTGTCATAGAAGACTGAAGATGTGGCTCTTCCCTAGGGCATTGGCTGTCTTGTGTATCTTGTGTTAAATTGCTATTGCTTGGGTACAAGTCTGTTCTTTTTTTAATCTGTTTTTTCAATTGTTTTTGTTCTTAATGATTGTGAGCCTCCCAGGGTCATGCACAAGTGGGAGGCCATATAAACTGAATGCATTAATGCATGAATTAATAAACAAACAAACGAACAAAACCAGACAGCCTGAGATGGAGCTTTTATTCCTCTGCCCAATGTTGCAATGAGGAGCTGTTAGTTATTAATTACAATAAAACCAAAGTACTTATCTGTTCTAAAAGACTGTTGATTCATCACTGGAGAAATAATACATCGAGCATTGGGCAAATTAAAATTTAAATATATCTGGGAATACATTTCCAAGCAATGGCAACCTGGAAACATCAGCAAAGGGAGGTCCCAGGCAGAGCCCCCAAATTCTCAAACACAATGTTGAGCTTTACTAATGATCATGGCAACAATTATTTCCTGCTGCCATGAAAATTTCAGGCTAAGGTCATCAGCTATTTTTAAGGCATACAGATCTACCCTTACTGGGATGTAATCGCAACTGAGGCTGTGTAATCTAGATTTTTGAGAGTACATTGCTGCATAACAAATGTCTCACTGAGACTAGAATCTGGTCTATTTTGAATATTCTGGTAACATCTTAGCCTTCCAGATCCAGCAAGGCAAGTTTATGTCTTCCTGGAAGACTGGTATCAGTACAGCCTTTACTCTCACCCACCACAATGTTTTGTGATCCTTCCCACTATAAGGAATTTTTAACTACATCCCTGTACAGGATAGAGAAATTGTCCATCTGGTAGAAGAAACAGAAACATCTCCCACATACTTTTGTGCTGTTCCTTCTACAGAACGTGGTGGGCTGACTTAATAACACCTCTTCTAGACTATTTTCACTCCAGCTCAGAAGAGAACACTCTCCTACTCTCAGCTGACAGTTCGCCAAACATTTCTAGAAGACTATTGGTCTTAGACACTCCGTTGTGTAACAATTTGGGGAACCTTAATATTTTTATGTAACTGGTTTTATGGCTTGCTGACATTGGCTTCTGACCAAACATTTAATAGGATTAAATATTCATTTGGCTGTAATAAGCCTTATAGCATCTTGGATCAAGATCCAATGTTCAGCAAAAGTCTTCCTTCAAGGAGTGATGAGATGTAATTCCACACACAGACTTGGGAGTGTGAATGCAAATGACTCTACTTGTCACTAGGTACAAGGTGTGTGTATGTGTGTGCCTTTGAGTTAATCTTGACTCTTGGCGACTACCTGGACAAGTCCCTGAAGTTTTCTTGGCAAGATTTTGGAAGTGGTTTGCCATTACCTCCTTCCTAGGGCTGAAAGAGAGTGACTGGCCCAAGGTCACCCAGCTGGCTTTGTGCCTAAGGCAGGACTAGAACTCCCGGTTTCCCTGTTTCTAGACTCATGTCCTTTAAAAAAAAAGATTTTTATCCCACCTTTTTTTCATATTCAACTCAAGACAGCGAACATATCTAATACTCCTTCTGCCTCCTATTTTCCCACAACAACAACCCTGTGAGGTGAGTTGGGCTGAGAGAGAGGGACTGGCTTGAAGTCACCTAGCCGGTTTTTCATGCCTAAGGCAGGACTAGAACTCACAGTCTCCCAGTTTCTAGACCAGCACCTTAACCACTGCACCAAACTAGCTCTCTCTAGGTACAATAGCAAGTAAAAAATTCAGCCTAGGATTATTCCTGTGATTTCGTTAGAATCTTTTGGTATTCCTATTGGCCTGATATTTTCAATAAAAATGTATTCGCACAATAAAAAAGTTATTCTCCAGTACAGTACTAATCTGCCAAGCCATATATGTGGTAGACCTCTAAGAAATGTGAATTGTTTTGTATTTTTTTAAGAACATCTTTATTTAAGATTTAGCCATTTAGCAATTGGATTGCCAATCTCTACGTTTTATGTTCAATTACTAAACATAACTACTAACTAGCCAATTAAACATATTTATCTATAATGTATCTGAAAGTTTATTTATTTAAAAATTGTAATTCTCAATGTTGATCTCCCTTACAACTGACTGTGAATTGTTATGATGAAAGATATATCACTGACTACATAATGTATTAATAGTAAAAAGCCATGTCTGCTGGTAATGAAAAGCAACATCTCTTCCAGAAATAACAGAAAATTCTATTTTCACAACTGAATTGTGAAACCAGGACATCTACTAGGGAAATAAAAGAATAAAAAAGTATATAACTGAATATCTCCTGGCAATCCCATTTCCAAATTTAAATGTTCAGTGTGACAAGAAGAAGAAAATAACTTAACATGTGGTGGGGGTAATCATATTAACTACAGTATATGTAATTTATTTAATTCGTTTTAAATTAAATCTGTCCATTTCTTAGATGGCAGCACCCGGGATGGTAATTAAAGGCCCTCAACTTGAAAAAATGTAAGCACCCTGCCTTAATCAATCAATGCAGAGGAAATACAAGGCATGGTTTCTCTTCACAAATCTTTCATTTTTAGATAGTTAAGGCCTTAAGTCATTCCATTTCAGAAACAGGGACATCTGCCATGCCACAAGAAACTTAGTTGCATAATACAAGTAAACTACTGGATACCAGATGGTACTGCACATAGGTAGGAATCACATCTGTATCCTGCTTGGGTCTTCCTACTGGCATGCTTCCCACTGGACTACATGGGCCTTTGATCTCATCCAGCACAGCTCTTCTTACATTTTATATGCATGCATTCCACATAAAACAGATGCAGCCATAAAAAGACAAAGTATCTTTTATGAAAGTTCCTCTATAAAACACATGAACTTTGACAACTGAAAGTCCTATAACAGAATACATGTAAAATAAAGTTAGTCATTTCTGCAGCTATACCAGGGAATGTACCTTCTTAGCTGTATTTTACTTCTCCATGTGCATTTCAGTGTAACAACTGAACCAAACAATACTTCATTCATACTTAATTATTTCATATTTTTCTCTGTCAAGTACCTAATAATTAGACCTGTGCATGCTTCAAAAATGATTGGGAAGCCATGTTTCAGAACACGTGGAAGAGTCAATGCCTTTTTAAAGCAGCGACATCATGTTTCAAGGTTCTGTGTGAACCTGAAAAAATGTGTACCTGCTTTAACACGTTAAAGCCAAAGCTGCTTTAATGAGTTAAGATGTTGTGTTTATGTTCCCATGCATTCCAAAGCACTTGGTCCAAACATGGGCATCCACAGGTGTGGGGTCAAATAGTCAAGAGGGCAGCCTCGGCTGTGTGATGAAAACCTACCTCTCTTTTACATCCAGTGATACGACATCAAAAAGGGCCACGAGCTTTGATTGCAATGGTGGCAGATGTCATCTTGACTTTTTGTCAAGTAGTACCCTGCTTTTGAATCATTTAAGCATGTGCAGCCCTCCTAATCATTATCATCACTTTTTTTATATTTTCTGTTCTGCTCACCCATTTCATAATTTAAACTCAGGCATCCTTACTATGAGAATGAGAAAGAATAAGTACTGATGTTGTTCATTAAGAATAAATAATGGGTTCAACCTCTTTTGTACTCTGGGTACAAATTCTAATTAGATGATGTTCTTTTCCCTCTCTCATTCTAACAGTTGTCAGCTAAGATTCACAGATCCAAAGAAGCTGCTTCCCATTGTGTCCCTTGATCACCATTCAGGTTATGGAGCCCATCAATCTGCTCCTTCATTCATCGACAAGAAATAAACATTTGCACTAAATAGGGAGGAAAAAAACTGAACTAGTCTGCAAATCTATTCTTGGATGATATGGCATCTATTTATCCTAACATTTCCCTGACCCCTATAGTAAATGCTGGATTTGGATATGAAAAACAGTAAGAAAAGTGTTGACTCCTTTCCCTAGATTTCCCTTCATTTTCCACCATGATCTAGACCATCATCTGTTAGCAACGTCCTACTATTTCATACTGGGTGGTTTTCAAACAAACCTTCTGCTGAAGTAATTTCAGATAAAAACAAAAGGGAAAGGAGACAAAGGAAAAGCTAATGTAAATGGAATGGATAAAACAAAAAAGAAATCTTTCATTAAGCAATGATGAAGAAAATAGACCTCACTGCAGCGGTGATCAAAAAGGACCTGAAGTAAAGGCGGGAGTTGCATTCTTCAGCGTATGCTTGGGTGGAGATCATGTATCTATTTCCAAACCAGAACTCAAATAAACATTCCAAAGACTTTGTTGCAGTGGTATGAAAACCTCTTTGTGTGATCCACAGAGACTATGAACAAAATATATCCCAAAACCAATGGGAAAATATTTCACCTTCCTAAGATACAAAGTCTGGGACCTCAACGTAATTGGGGTTAAGAACCAATGGATTTAGCCAAACTGGACTTTATCAGATTTAGCACTACATCTTATGGCTTAAACAAAGGTTTCTTTATTACACTATCTGGGCTGCCTATCTACTGAGCATAAAAACATCTGTGTCACATTTAACTACCGTGTTGGATTTTGTCACAATCCGAAGAAATTTTCTTTCATTTCTTCTTTTACTATTTCCCTTTTTTTCTTCTCTTCCCATTGCATCCCCAATAATGGCTGTGAATATAACTATACTCAAAACTATACTCTTGTACATCTGATGAAATCCACAAAAGCTTAAGACAATAATAAATTTCTTAGCCTTTAAGGCACCATAGACTTTGACACAACTACTTCACTACCCGTATCAGGAAGATGGGTAACTGGAAATCACATATTAAACTATTTATTTTTAAAAGACTAAAACGAAAAGCAAACATTCCAAAATGCTACCTTTTTGCTCTGTGAATGGAAAGAACTTCTGTTTCCAGAGAGAATTACAATCATGGAAGAAAGCTTTCTAACTTATGCCCTCTTGGGAATGAAGATCTCCTTCCATTGACTGAAGCACCTTGGAGAACCATCAATTTGCAAATATAAATATGCCTTTGACAACTCTAGTTTGGCCCAACTGAATGACTTACCACTGCTACCACAGTCAGCGCAGGAAAGGAGTTCTTCTGGCTTTTTCTCACGGTTTGATTCTTTTGTCCCCAAACAGAAGCTACATATTGGAATGGGATCAGCCCGTGGCTATGGAAAGAATTGTCAAATTAATAGTTAGTTCCCTTCCAAATAATGTTTTCTCTCTCTTTTTTTTTTTTTACCTCAGTGTATTAGGATCTTGGTCTAGATTCCTTCTTTACTATCAGAAATAAACATTTTCCTTTTTATATTTTTATATTTTTGTAAATTTAAACACTTTAATTCTTGCTTTCAGAACATTACTCATTCCTAACTACTGAAAATAAATTTGTCAAAATTTACAATTATTCTTTATAAGATCCAGACTTCATAGTTATTAGGAAATACGATCAAGTATTTCTAGCATATGAGAGCAAATATATCTTAGATGGTCAAGTCCCTTCTGTACAAAAACCAACTCCACTCTCTGCAGCCAAAAAAGAAAATCAATATATAAGAAAACTTCATAGTTATCAAGAGCTACAGCTGAAATTCTCAACTTATATCCTATTTTCACCTACCCAGATTCATACATATCTTAAAACTGGAGTGTGCACAGGTCACAATTCCACCTATACTTACCTGGGAGCAAATCTTACTATAATCAATGGAGTTGACATATTCCCTTAAAATTAGTTTCAGAGTTGTGTTTGGGAAAAAGAAGAATTTGAAACACTTGAACTTTACAAAACCCTGAATTATATGAAATCTACCTTCAAATTGTGCAGATATATTTACTTTTTCAATAATCTATACAAAATCCTTGCCTCTAAAAGGTTGCAATTGTCTTTTTTTAAAAAAAATACCCACATAGTATCTAAAATTTTATATATGAAATACTCTTATTTTGTGGGACCCTGCCCTCATAATAAGGATGAGTTCCTAAAATTCAGAAACAATAATTATAATCTAAGCATTTTCAAATGTCAGTGATTATAAATTGCCCCATTTCCCCAAAATAGCAAAATCTGAACAAAAATCAGTACAGACTCACAAGTCCTTCAGAGTGGGGGTTAGAGAGAACATACGTTTAGATCCCATCTCTCCCGAGAAGAATTTCAAAGATTGATAAAGTATCGTTCCTATATTATCCTATATTAACAGGTCTTATGGGCACACCAAAGGCTTGTACAGAAGTAGCCAAACCTTTATAATATTCTAATAAGTTCCCAATGTTTGGTAGAAAAGATACTCTGAAAGGTAAAGATCACTACAGCGGAATCAAGTCATAAATGGCTACAGCTCCTGCAGATCTCACTGGTTTTCTTTTGCTTAATATACTTCCCTTCTAAATTCTTGAAATACAATACTGAATAATGTAATTTGACCATACTAGTGTGTCACTTGAACCAGATTTCATTCAAAAGCAATTTATTCTTAAAGAGGAAACAAAACACAGTGAATAAAAAAATCTCAGAATTAAACCACTTTTAAAAGATCACAGCAACGTGAGCACTGAACTTAATTACACTATACCACTTAAGAATACATATGATAGCTCTTTTCCAAGCCTTCCAACAACAGAAAGGGTCTTACACTAAAGATGAGACTAATCTTAACCAAGGGTGTCCACAGGGTGTGGTCAAAAGATGGCTGCAAAGCTGTGATCAAAGCTCTGCAGTGCACATAGAAAATGAGCAGGGCTTTAATCGCATTGTTGTGGCTAAGCATCTTGACTTTTCTGACTACAACTTGCAGATATCCCTGATCTTAATTGTAAGCATTTCACATATTAACATACTACTTTAAACATACGAATCCTGTACTGTGTAAACCTCTAACTACTGTCAAGAAGCCCAAATCTGCCTGGACTCTTTTTTTCCCCTGCCCCTTTCGCGTGATAATCTAGCATAATCAAAACGTGGCCTAGGCAGGCTCAATTTGCAGACACCTAATACAACAGGAAGAAGGAACCACATCCATGCCGATTCCCACCTTTTCCAGGTAAACAATGACAGGGGTTATTCCCTTCCTGCACGCGTGCATTGTTGCCTCATTACATGGTAAAGCTGTCCCTGGAAGGCTGAGGCTAACATCTTCAGACTTTTTTTTTCATTTTGAGGACCGGTCATTTTTTTATAGAAGATGAAAGGAGTATAGGAAGCTCTACTGAAGCTGAACATGCTTGTTTTCAGTGTTAAAAAAAAGATGAAAAATTGTAGACTCAGCATGACTGATTTGTGGGCCTTCCCAGGCTCCCTCCACATGTCTTTTGCTGACTGTTCCTGTGACAGCCTGTGCTTTGCGCATCTACACACACAGTTTTACTCCATAGCAATCTGACTTAACTAGGGATTTGGCTGAATTTGATGCACGTCCCTACTGTTCCTGTCTAAGACAGTTTTCTTGTTTATTTCTGGTAGAATTTATAAACAGTAGGGATTACACGAATGTCTGATTAATCAGTATAATTAGATTCTTATTTTAAAGGATATAATATGCCTAAAATAGTTTTCAGAATGTTTAAAGTTTGATCTAAGCTGGGTTGGGCTATTAATTGGTAAGCTGAGTATAAATGTACTTAAAACACATGTTTTACCAACGTTAAAGGAAGTGACTAAAATGATCTTCACCTGACTCAATGTTCAAAAGTGTTTCACTATGTCTAGATCCAGTATTACTAGGGAAATTTGGTTATTACCCACAGCTAAAAAGAGTATATTTTTCTAAACACATTTCTTTCTCTTTCTCAAGATTGTGATTGACAGTTGTGTCTGTTATGGGATAAGAACTATAGAGAATCAAGAAGCCCTTCCAGGCCAAACAGCTCATAAATCGAAAAGGCATGAAACAAAAGGGGTGAAGAACTGAAAGGAAAATGGTACCTTTGCACTTTCTCACAGAAAGTAGAGGGAAAAGACAATTAAAGACAAAAAAAGGCAAATATTCTCTCAAATGGAAGTCAGAAAAGATATGTTTTTTAAAATAAGGACCAGAGGAAGCAAGCTGGCCATTTATAAGCAGAATACCATACATAAAGAATCATATGAGTGATAGAGGTGAAAAGCAAGACATGAATGTAGTGATATTTACTTTAAAAAAAAGAAAGAAAGCAGAATTTTACGAGAAAGAGAACAGAAATACTGCAATGGTATAGGAGAAGCAAAGGCATTACAAAACATTCTAGTTAATAAATGGTTTAAACTTCATCTAATCCACCAGAGAAAGCCAGTGCAAGTTTCTTTCCAAGGTAATGGTATGCATGCAAATGCAAGATCATGCTGAAATATTAAATAATGATTTAATATAATTTTCAATATAACAGAATGCTGAAATATTAAATAATGATTTAATGTAGTTTTCACAGAAGTGGAACATAATCAGAAGGCTAGTGCTGCCAATTAACAAAAGACTAGATAAAAGTGAGATGGGACGCGGTGGCGCTGCGGCTTAAACCGCTGAGCTGTCGATCGGAAGGTCGGCGGTTCGAAACCGCGCGGCGGGGTGAGCTCCCGTTGCTCGTCCCAGCTCCTGCTCACCAAGCAGTTCGAAAACATGCAAATGTGAGTAGATGAATTGGTACCGCTTCGGCGGGAAGGTAACGGCGTTCCGAGTCGTCATGCTGGCCACATGACCCGGAAGTGTCTATGACAACGCCGGCTCCAAGGCTTAGAAACGGAGATGAGCACCGCCCCCTAGAGTCGGATTCGACTGGACTTTACGTCAAGGGAAACCTTTACCTTTACCTTAGATAAAAGTGAACGTTTTGAAGACAAGCCAAATCATGTCTATTTTTTATTATTTTAGAAAAGCCAACAGAAAGGCAGAACTGGAAATTATCAAAGTGACAATGAGTGAATACAATACATAACATTTGCTGCTGAGCTAGGTTTAAGAGTAAAGAAGCTAATTTGAAACTGTATACTCAAAGCTACGGATAATCATTTATTTTACTTTATTTATTCATTTTATTTATTTATCAAATTTGTCACCGCCCATCTCCTCTCACCAGAATGTCCATAAGAATTCCTCAAAATTAGTTTTCCAGTTTGACATTTAGCCTATTATTAGCAGCAGTAGAAGTACAAAGCAGACATCCTGGAAAATTAGCAAGCCATAACATGGCTTGTTTTATGATCACAAACATTGCTTTCTATAGCAGCACAGTATGTGAACTCAATGTAACTTATTCAACTGATCATGCATAAGCACAATGTAAAAACCATGGCTTAGCACAGCATATATACAGCTATAAATTCTTACCACTTTTTTAAAATTCCTGTATGGAATAATGGAAAATTGCAACGCAGTTCAACAAATAATTAATATAGGTATCTTACAGTGCAAAATCCCCTTTCTTTCACATTTGGGATTTTGTGCTAAAGTGCAAACCTTATATGAGCCTTTAATGAAAATTAAATAGGGAGGGAAAAATTCTCCTAGCAATTTAGAAAAAAAGTAAAAAAAACCCATGATACTAAGTTACAGTTTCAATATTGATATTATGCCCTCCTTAAACTATTTAAGATCTGAGTTACAAATAAAGAACTTTATCTGTGGAAAAATGTAGGCCTGGCCCTGGGAAGGAGGAAGGGAGCAAGGAACTGTTAAGGGCGATAAAAGGTTACTCAGTAAGAGGAAAGAATGAGAGAGAGAGAGACTCAAAATAACTCCGCCTTGATTTTGTTTGGTATAAGTTGTGGTAGAGAGAAATTCTGACAGCCTTTCAAGGTTCTGTTATTCTATCCTACAACAATAAAAGCATTCCTGAAATCCCCTGCTGCCCCCGTTTCTTGTCCTTGCCTACCTCAAAGGGCTGACAGTTCTGAAAATGCTTTCTACATAGTTTCATAAAAGATAATTATATCTATATTAGATAATATTTTATTAGCCCACTGGGAAGTTTAATTTACGGTAGAATTAGATGTCACAACTTAATAATAAAATATAATCATCATGGGCTACCAATGTCAAACAGAATTTCTAGATCCTTGGATCATATGAGTTACCAAGTTGCTCCTTTCCACACATATTCTAAGAACTTCTGAATTCTCCTGTTTTCAAGACATGTTATTATCCTAACACTTTAGTAGGACCTCCCACTAAATTTTAAGAATATGTGTTCTATCCTAAGAAAGCCATAAAAGTCACAGTCTAAAGAAAAAATCAGCTACCTGCACACAGCAAGTCACCTACAGTTACCTTATTTTGGATCCTTAGCTATAAGAAATTGAAAATACAGGAAACATTACTAGATTTCAGGGCATCTCACAACACCATACAGGACAAATAATACCACAACTGCAATGCTACATTAAAGCAATGCTACTAAACGGCAATCTGGAAATTATATCTAAAAGAACTATTTAAAGATTCTTTATTCACCATTTATTAATGTCAGAATTACTTCAATTTGATTAGTTTGAAAGTATTAAAGTAATTCATTGAATTCTCTGTTCTGACGAGCAAGAACAGTTTCAGTAGGAAAATTCTCTAGAGTTACTAGATCTAGGTTAAAAACCTTAATATTCAGCCATATATATTAAAAGAATGACACAAAGAAAATGCTTTGATAGTTTATGATAATCATTCATGAACACAAGGTATTAGATATTACTACTTAATTTTACAGATTTATTTCCAGCCTCTGCCAAAGATAGCAACTTATTCCCAAAAAGTAGTATCAAAAATATACCCAGGCAATATAGACATCTGGTACAAGCCATGATGATGTCATCTATGTCCTGACATCACTGCACAAATGACACATATTATGTAATTTCCAGTATATGCATCATTTCCCCTTCCCTGACCCCTTGCAGATGACTGTAGCATAGAGTATGAGGAGAAGATAATATCACTAACCTAATTCAGCTTTACTACTTACACATTACTTTTGGAAGATTTTAGAATACAAGGTGAAGTATTAAATGAAAAAGAAGCAAGAAATCAATACAGTATTCAGCAGCAACACAAATATCACACACCATATATTATTCAACCATATCTTTTGGGATTTTCTTCAGCTCCTGTAGGGAAACTGGAAAATAATCCATCAAGGAAAAAGGTTAATCAAAACCCATGGAACTTCAGAGAAGAAACCGGGTCTCTTTGAAAAAAAGTTCTGGATTAATTAAGGTCCTGATGTGACGAACAGCCTATATAGGCTGGGTTGAAGTTACAAAGGTTTTTGACCTGACTGACAGAAAGCCTGCTTTCCATTTCTCTATTGGGTACTAACTTGGTGGGAGACCCCATGTGGTCATTCACATTACCAAACGGCTGCAGGGTTGCACAAAGATTAATTGTCTAAATAGAATAAAACAAAAATTCAAGTCCCCCGCTGTATTTCAAATACTGATCTACATTTGGAGACTGGTTAGGTGAAGCTGAAGGTTATCTATACTGAGCCTAAGATTATCTCCCCTGACCCCCCCGCCAGCTTTGTGTGGCAGAAGCCAGCAAAGACTGGCCATGGGGCTGCCCTTGAAGAGCATCTGGAGGCTTCAACTGGTGTTAAATCAGTAGAAATGATAGCAAAAAGTGGGCTGGGCTATGATATCATTAGAGAGAGGCAGAACTGGCTGAACTATCATACCCAATAAGGAGGTAATGAGAGGCATACCACAGGACTTTGTTCTAAACCCCATCCTGTTGAACTTATTTACAAACAACACGAATGGGGATCCGAAAATATGATTATCAGATTTGCAGATGACAAAGATGAAGAGGATGTCAAACACTTCAGAAGATTCTGGATTCATCAAGAATCAGGAGGAACTTGGTAAGCAGGAGGAATGGGCAAAAGCCAACAAAATGAATTTCAACAGGGCAAATGCAGATCCTTCATCTGTACAGGAAAAATCAAAGGCATAGGATGGGGGAGATCACAGTAGGCAACAGTATATTAGAAAAGGATCTGAGTATCTTGGTAGATAACAAGCTGAAAGTGAGTTAGTAGCATGACCTGGCTTTAAAAGAAGCAAAATGCAATTCTAGGCTACATGAACATAAATATCAAGATCAAGAGAATTCATCATTCTTTATATTCCGTGTTGTCCAGACTAGAATATTGTATTCAGTTCCTGACACCACATTTTAGAAAGGTCATTGACAAACTGGACATGTCCAGAAGAGATCAACCAAAATGACAGGAGGCCTGTGAGGAAAATAACATATTACATGGTTGGAAGCATTGCATATGTTTTGCCTGGAGAAGACTATAAAGAACATGATAGTGTCTTTAAGTATCTAAAGGGTTGTAATATAACAGATGAGGTCGACTTGGTCATTGTTTTGCACTGACAAGACAAAAAAAGACAACAAAAAACAATAGATTTAAAATATAAGAAATCAGATTTTTGACATCAGGAGGAATTTCCTAATGACAACAGCTATTCAACATGGAACAGACTACCTCAGGAAGTCTGCTGGAAGTATTTAGGCAGAGGATTGATAAAAACCATTGGGGATGCTGCAGTACTGGATTCTAACACAGGGGAGGGTGTTTGGCTGGATGATCTCAAAGGTTCCTTCCAACCCTTACATTCTATGATCTTATACACTGCGTACCCTCACAGAATATGGTATGGGTTCTTATCTAAAGTTCTAGTTGAAAATATTCCTAATTTAGCCTTTAACTATCTTGCTACTTTTATCATTCTTAGTCTACTCTTAAAATGTTCTTATTTTAGCATATTGCTTGGATTATGCATTTATAAAGGGGCATGTAAATTCCTTGTCTAGGTCAATGAAAATGCCTCAGTAAGACAGGTATTTGCTACCAATAGTACTTCCACCAAGACTTTAGCCTTAAGCAGTTACAACTATTTAAATAAGGTCAAGCACTCAGCATTTAATCTGAAGTATTTTTAAATATAATGCTGTTGGGTCACCTTAGAACAAGCCAACAGAGGCCTGGAGCCTGTTTAAATATTAAAACAGAGTCATTCACATCTGTTTTAATCCAAGAATGAAGTTATTGTACATCACTTGAAACAGCTCATTAATATACTCTACACATCTTTCAGAGGTTACAGGAATACCAATGCTTTCAGAAGCATCTGTCATAAAATCTAAACAGCACAGCTAGACATGCATACTTTATTCTTTATTAACTCATGAAATAATCAACCTTATTTAATCTAAGCAAAAAGAATGGAACCCTAAATGAAAATAACCAATTACTTTTGATATAAACCTTTTCATCATTCATCTCATCTCTTCAGGTGGCTCACTTGATAGCAAGTGTTCCAAAAAATATTATCTGCTAGTAATTAGACTGAACAGCTGTCATGTTCAAATACAAATCTGTAGAGTTTTCTCCTTTAACTTGAAATACATAGTTTTTAATTGAAGTTTGATCAAATATTTAAACACTAGGCATTTTAATGATTCTCTCATTGCATTAATGAAGAAGGCAAAGTATCCAACTGCAACATAACATAGTATAAATAAAAATAAGGATAGTATTTGTATAAAGCTATTTAAGTTTTATTCTTAATATGTTATTAGCACCTTACATTAAAAGCAACCAAGATATAAAAAATAAAAATCATAAAAATAGTAAACCAGGTTAGGAGTATAATGCCCAGGTATATGTCAGCACCTAGCCAACCTTGACTGATCACAAACTCAGCAGGATCAAACCTCATTAAGACTTAAACAGGAGACTATTAGGAACAGCAATGTCCCCATACACACACAGACACAGAAAGTTCTTGCTTGTTAGTTATTTTATAATTAAACACTGAATAACCACTGTGTTTATGACATTATGAATTATCATACACAAATGCATAATGTATAATTGTGAGAAAACCAGAAGCCTTTCAAACATCGTACTTGCATGATAATTTGTGTTACCCAACTGCGCAGAAGTTCGTTGAAAATTTAATAACAACAGGTTGGCTATCAATCATCCTCATCTATGGAAGACAAATCATAGAATACCTAAGTACAAATTCCTTTCTATCAGCCAGGTCAAAAGGTGGAGAAAAAGTTGCTCTACAGCTTTGAAGGCACTCCCATTTGTAGAAGTTAGGAGTGTTAAATTAGAACATACATAACTCAACTACATATTGAAATCAGCAACAAAAAGGTCATCATAAAAGAGGTCTAAAAAATAATAGAAGAAATAGCATCAAGAAAATGAATTTAAGCGTGTGTCACATACCACATAACTGACTTAGATATTGCAAGAATTAGAGAAAAATCCTAATCTAGATTTTAGCACTAGCTTTCTTGTTTAAGCACAATCTGAAGTTTATTCCAAAAAAGCAGTAACTTAAGTAAAATCCTTTACAATCTCTCCTATTGTATTTTTCTACCTTCCCTGACATTACAAACACATTACAAATGTTAAGTTATCTACATAATTGTCCAATATATGTTTGGCATTCTTCTTGTATATTACAAGAGCAACATTACTTCTGCACCTTTCCCCATTCAAACTAGAATAAGATAAATATTATAATAATTCATTTCTATACCACTTTTTCCTAAATGGCTCAGGGATCTGGCTGACCTTGAGCTCATCAATTTCCAATTCAAATCACATTTACAATGGGCAAATCCTCTACCTGTCTTCTTCACTGAAGCATATTCCAAAAACTACTGCCTATTTAGCTGTTCGGATTCTATAAAGCTTCTAATAACTAAATTAACCATTGTCAGAAATGTAACAGCAGTTCCTTTTGTCTGCAAAGTAACACAAGCTTTGGCAGGAGAGAAAAACAAAGCCAGCAACATTACACTGAAAAAAACACATTATTCTGGACAGGGAAAGAACTTCCTCTCCATGCAGTATTGCCCATTGACCTTCCAAAGATAATAACAGATGAATCTACAACAGCTCAAGCGAAGTCCTTTCCGCCTTTTTCTAATAAGTCTCTGTATCAAAAAGCGAAGAGGAACTGAGGAGCCTTATGATGAAGGTGAAAGAAGAAAGTGCAAAAGCTGGCTTGCAGCTAACCTCAAAACAAAACCAAGATTATGGCAACCAGCTTGATTGATAACTGGCAAATAGAGGGAGAAAATGTAGAAGCAGTGAAAGACTTTGTATTTCTAGGTGCAAAGATTACTGCAGATGCTGACTGCAGTCAGGAAATCAGAAGACGCTTAATTCTTGGGAGAAGAGCAATGACAAATCTTGATAAAATAGTTAAGAGCGGAGACATCACACTGACAACAAAGGTCCGCATAGTTAAAGCAATGGTGTTCCCTGTAGTAACATATGGCTGCGAGAGCTGGACCATAAGGAAGGCTGTGAGAAGGAAGATCAATGCTTTTGAACTGTGGTGTTGGAGGAAAATTCTGAGAGTGCCTTGGACTGCAAGAAGATCAAACCAGTCCATCCTCCAGGAAATAAAGCCAGACTGCTCACTTGAGGGAATGGTATTAAAGGCAAAAATGAAATACTTTGGCCACATAATGAGAAGACAGGACACCCTGGAGAAGATGCTGATGCTACGGAGAGTGGAAGGCAAAAGGAAGAGGGGACGACCAAGGGCAAGGTGGATGGATGGTATTCTAGAGGTGATGGATTTGTCCCTGGGGGAGCTGGGGGTGTTGACAACTGACAGGAAGCTCTGGCGTGGGCTGGTCCATGAAGTCACAAAGAGTCGGAAGCGACTGAACGAATAAACAACAACATCAAAAAGTCTACCAATGTTATTTCATCCAAAAGGGCTAAGTGTAGAACAGGTAGATGAGGGCAAGGGCCAGGTGCACGGGCATGTGTGTGCGCGCGCGCACACACACACACACACATTTTCATCCCAATGCAGACAGCTGGGGCTCATGCCATTTTAAGCAATTGATTTCCAAGCTGAGCTGAGCTGAGTCTCAGCTTGAGCAAGATGGACCAGGGGACTGGATGGCCAGAGAGACGGCAGCGCGTGTCTCTTCCTCCACAGGAATGTCAGGTCAGTTTTTCATGGATAACAGCAGAGAAATTAGCTAGCTGAGGCCTCTTCCCTTCTCTCCCCTCTTCTCACTTTCAGTACAGATTTGAAATGAGGGTCTTGTTCTCTGTATTCATTCACACATTTGCTTGTTTGTTTACTTGGTATATGTGTTTTCAAAAATATCAGAGCTTTCATAAGAACCTTTTCCACTGGAGAAAAAAGTAAGACTCTTTTGTAATAAATGGGAGGATGTCCCATCTTCACCTTCTTCTGATCCTTTTTCAGGCATTTACATTTCTATGCAGGTACCGAAATAAGTGCTGTATGACTTTGCAGAGATCTTCTGCGATACCACAGAATCATGAAACCCTGTCATTCTATTCAGCTCATGAGAGAATATTCTCACCTCTCACAGCAACCGACTCCATTCCATTATTCTTTTAAAATAAATAATGCACTGAGAGCTCTGGAATCACAGTAATCAGTCTTAAAACAATCTGCATAATCTACATCATTGAGTATAAGTGAGCCTTGACAAACCTTAAAATGTTTCACCCTGCAGCCAACATGAGCTTGGTTTCAAAAGCACTGTACGGTAATTGGATTTAAGCGACAAAATTACTGACAGCAACACACTGAGTGGTAGAGATCTTACAGCAATAGCTTTGGATGAAAAGCGGTATTTACCTTCCAGGACCAGAAATTAATACATTTAGCCCTTGTGATAACAATCTATATGAACAGATGCATCAATTCTGCCTATCTGCCAGTGACAACTAATTGCCATAACCAACTGATACAAGAGATTTTCCCAGTACATACCTCGAGGAATGAAATTAGCCTAATTTCACACACACACACACACACACACACACACACACACACACACGTTTTATGTTCTAAAATGTGAATCAAAATTATGGCTCCTTTATAGCATGGGACAATGGATATTTTACAATGCATCCATCTTTTTAAAATAAAAAACAAATAAAAAACTAAGTGCTGTAAAATTATGTTCAGGAGAAACGAACCATGCCTGGTCACAGATCTGTCATCTATGGAGGAAAAAGAAGAAAAGACCAAGATCGGGTGCTAAGAAAAAAATAAGGTACATTTTAAGACACCAAGGTCTGAATTAATAATTGCTAAAAAAGGAAATAAATAGTTTCTAATTAAAAATGGGCATAAGTTTGAAAGAAATAGAAATAAAGCAGGTAAGAAGGAGAACAGTATTGGCTAAGAAGAGAAGAGGGCAAATTAAGAAGGGGGAAAAAAGGAGAAAACAAATAATGAAGAAAACATTCAGCAAATGGCCTCACCTGCCCAACCCAGTTGAACATGGTTAGTACCTGGATGGAGACCTCCATGGAAATCAGTGGTTGTACATAGCCTGGGAAATTTAGAAATTTTCTGGAGGGGGAAAGGTGAACTATTCCAATATTGTGGCCAAGCAAACTTCATGGTGTAAAGTCACCAGGAATCAAGCTTAACTCAAAGGAGATTTTACTTCTAATAAAGAAAAGGGAGTATACTTTGTAGGTTGCTTCTTATTTGTTTGTTTGTCTGTTTATTGCTGACATTTATATGGCTGCCCATCTCACACAAGGCGACTCTGGATGGCGTACCAACAAGATCTGGGTGCTTACCACAGACATTGTGATCTGTTTCAACTGTTGTATACTTTTAAAGTGTATACATATCTGGGGTTTTTTTGTACTTTCTTTTAATATTGTTAGCTGCCCAGAATCGTGTATTGAGATGGGTAGCCATATAAATCGGCTAAATAAATAAATACATGTAAATGTAAATACAAAATAAAAAATGCAGTCAAACATAAACTACAATACTTTCAGAAGTTATATGAAGGACTATGCAAAAGTGGGATGAAATGGGGGAAAATTAAAAGAAGTTTAAGAATGGAGAGTGGCACAGAGTGGTAGGTGGCAGTATTGCAACCGAAACTCTCCCCACAACCTGAGTTTGATCCCAGCGGAAGCTGGATTCTCGGGTGGCCGGCTCAGGTCGGCTCAGCCTTCCATCCTTCCGAGGTCGGTAAAATGAGCACCCGGCTTGCTCGGGAAGGTGACGACTGTGGAAGGCAATGGCAAACCACCCTGCTATAGTCTGCCAAGAAAACGTCGCAAAAGCGGCGTCCCCCCAGAGGGTCAGACATGACTCGGTGCTTGCACAGGGGACCTTTCACCTCACAATGAATGGAGAAGAAAAACAAAAAAAGGATTAAAACAGTCAAAGAGGAAATGGAGACAGTAAGTGAAGACTGAATCCTAGCCCTGAGATATGCAGTTCAAATGGGCTTTTGAAGTGACAACTCTGCTATTGAAGACTTATATCCTTGGAACAAAACAAAGCATACAACTATGCAATCCAGACTGTTCAGAGACTTTTGTCATCAAAGTATCAGAAAACAGGGCATGCCTTGGATAGAATAAGAGTGGACTTATTCCATCTTGGAGCACAGAAGATCAACTCAATGCCATATTGGCTAAAAGTTACACCTGGCTCAGAGGAAGTATTTCCCTTTTATCAGCAGTAAAAGAAGTTTTTTCCACCATTGCACCTTCATTTACTGCACTTACTATGAAAGCAAGGATGAATGGAAATCCATATGTATGCTCCACATAATAGTTATTATAATTTAGGATTTGTAAATTCTGTTTAACTGGCTTTAATGTTTTAATTTGCAACTAACTAAGAGCCTAACTCCTGGATGCTGCTATAAACTTTAGTCCCATGCAATCATTTATCTGTTCATATATAGGATTAAAACAGGCACAGGCACATGGAAGGGCATGCAAATTTCATCCCCAAGTGCTGGCTTCTTAAGAATCCTACATACATTCAATATGAAGGTCTTTAAAGGCTTCAAAAGCACATACAGCTTTCCATGCTTAGAGACCTATCAGCAATTCTGATTCTGATAAAGCATCAAGCTGAGCTCAGAATGAAAATAAAGGAGGACAAATGAGCTGCCAAGCTTTAAAAGATTAACTTCATTTTATGAAAGATACCCAAGATCAAGGACAAAAAGACAAAAACAGATGGAAAAAAATAGAGGTGAATTCTTTATCCATCCATAAAAGAAATAATTAATGCTTTTAAAAATGAATAACATATTATTCTGGGCAGGTGATGCAAAAGGGTAATAAACTAACAGAAATTATTATGCTTGGAAAAGTTGAAGGAAGTAGGAGAAAGGGAAGACAATAAATAAAATGGATGAATGGGGTTAAAAAAAATACAGGAACGTCCTTTGTTATTATTCAAAACAAGTCAAGGACTGTGTGTGTGTACACAGTCACTAGGAGTTAGAATCACTAGGACTTCTAGTCACCAAGATGGAGCCCCACTCAGTGGTTGCTATGTCACAAAAGCTAGTGTGATGCAGAGGATGCTGGACTGATACTGGAGACACCCAGGTCCTCACCTATCCTCAGTCACAGAAACCCACGGTGATTTGGGGCCAGTCACTCTTTCTCAACTCACAGGGTGGTTGCTGTTGTGGGAAAATATGAAGGGAGGAAGCACTGTGTATACTGTCTGATACTCCAGAACAGGGTTTCTCAGCCAGGGTTCCGTGACACCCTAAGGTTCCACGAGAGGTCACTAGGGGTTCCCTGGGAGATCACGATTTATTTAAAAAATTATTTCAAATTCAGGCAGCTTCACATTAAAGAGGTAAGTTTCATTCTTTACTTTGAAACCAATATAATAATTACGTAACTTCTTTGAGCCTGAACGTGTTCCCCAAGGCCTGAAAAATATTTCAAGGGTTCCTCCAGGGTCAAAAAGTTGAGAAAGGCTGCTCCAGAATGAACAGTGAGACATAAGTTGAATACATTACTATTGCAACACTTCTATATGATAACTAACTTTTATTTCTACAACAAATACCAACATCTCTACTGTAATACATACAAGTGACAGAAAATCCTAAAACCTTCCTTTTCGGTAATATGTACAATAGTATTATTTGGGGAAGCTGAGATGGCTCTCACAGATTACAGTTAAACTAAGCTTTGATATTAAGGAATCTACTAAAGTATATTCAGGACCGAATAAGGAACACTTCAGAAGGCAAAGTTATCCCAGTTCTCATTTACATTTTGCAGGCAGCACCAGTCAATGTATGCGAGCTCTCATGACTATCCAATAAATCCAAATGCCGATTTGGCCCCAGCTTTTGCGGATGTTCTGAGGATCAAAGAAGGCAGTATGATTCTTTGATCTTTGGGAGGGAAGCAGGCAACTAAGCCAAAAGGGTTTTGAGCCATGAAATTTCACTCTTAAATGAAGTCCCTGAGCAGTCATCTCTCCAGTATCAGAAGTGTGAATGCAACATTGTCTGTCTCTTTTTTTACCGATTTAAGCACTTCTACTTCAATCAATCAATCAATCAATCAATCAATCAATCAATCTTGTTACATCCCTAACATCCCTGTTCCATTTTCAGAAGCCTGCTTATACAGCAGGCTGATGATGAAAACCATTCATTTTCATTCTGCTCACTATTAATCATTTGGGAACATATTAAAAATAATCAAACTATATAAAATTACACTTGCTGAACAATTTAAAAAAAAACTTTTGACTGGACAACTAGCATGAGTAACTTAATGTGGTGTCCACAATCCATATATGCGTGGCAGAAAATCCCAGATTTGGAGAAGATGACATGGTATTCATATTTTGATTTCAGTTGTGAGCATTGTTGATAAGGGTGCTGAAGGATTAGATGGGTAGTAATACCATGCAGTAAGGAAGTGTTCAATGGCAAATGCAGGTTTCAATAAATGAGCCAGAGAGCCCTGCTGAATTGAGCAGTCAATTTGAAGAGAATAGAGAAAAAGTCACATATCCTGCCAAGAACTGGAATAGGAAAACCACCATTCAGCTGATGGCAACAATTTGCAACCAACATTAAGAAAACAAAATGGACCATGGGGAGGTACAGTAATAATTTCCTTTAAGCATGTCTTCATGTGCTGCTGCTTTACTCTAGTGCATAGTTATCCACAGCAACAAAAATAGCAAATTTGATCGATAATAAGAGATTCAGAATCCCATTAAATTCCACAGCTGGAAACAAGTTCCATATTGCAGCAAACAGAAAGAGATGATCTAGAGTAGGTAGACCAACTGATCATATATTCCTCAATGTTTCAAAAGATTAAAAAAATATTATTTATTCTTACATTCCGTAGTAACAGTAAACCCAATTTAAAATGCATATTCTTTTAAAAAACAAATCTTCCCAACCTGAATCTGAGCCCCAATATCTCTTACCACCATACCCGTCAGTGCAAGCAGAAATGGCACCACATAATTAACAGCAATCTTTACAGTTCTATGCTTCTACGTTGTGACTGTCTTTCAGTTGCACTGGGTTGGATGAATAACCCTCAGATCCACATGTTTTATTTTGGGAAAGGAGAATAAGTATTAAAATATTTTTAAGATATCCAAGGACACGAGGTTTTAACCTATGTTGAAACTGCTAGCCACTTCAAAATTCCTAACCATTGTCTTTAAAAATTTCTCTCAGTGCAGTAAGGAATGTAGAAAAGAAAACGAGCATCATAACAAAAAGTGCGCTAATACCTGCTTTGATGCAATCTTGCACACTTACCTGGTCTTTTTCATGAGGCAAAAGACTGACAGGTGGGAGAGATGCTGGAAACGAACTGTATTTATATGTCCCCCGGCTGTCCAGGCCGCCATAGTTCACCCTGTATTGAGGTCCTTCTTTCAATAATCTCCCATTATTGACAGCACGTTTGGCCCCCAGTCGTAATCTCCGCTGAAAGACAGGGTTGTTGAAAATACCTGCAAGATCATGCTGACTTCTCAGGTATTTTTCTATGTTTCGGAGAGAAGATCCATTTGGTTCCTGAAGCCCCTCAATGGCTCTTCGTAGAAGTTTATTCCAATCCACGTTTCGAAGCTCGTTACACGTTCCCCTGGATCCTTTAGTGGGTTTAGGAATGTCGTCCAGTTTAAGAGATGAAAAACGCCCAGGATTATCTGGGTCCTTGTAGGAAGCAAGGCCTTTGTTGGTAACTTTGAGAACAGAACCATCTTGGACACTCAGCTCCAACTGTTCAGAAACGGTCTTCTTATCTAAGCCATGGGATGCACAAACTGCATGACAAATTCTCTCTTCAGATGGCCTCTGCTTCTGCCTTTTTACTTTTTGTATAGCTTCAAGAATCCACTCTGTGTAAAGTGGGTTGGCAAGTTTTACCATGGTTGACCAATGATCTTCCAACAACAAGAGTTACCCATAGAGTTCCTTTCTATTCCTATCCGTGATTCTTCTCATAGGTATTCACAACAGAACAAACATGATCTTCTCTTAGCACCACCTCAAGAATTCATCCCTTAGATACAAGGATTGTGAGGAATACCAAACATGATCTTCTCAACAAACCCTTCATCAACCAACATGGGAAGCTGGAGTCATTGTATTACACCAGATGAAACACATCTCTACAACCTGATGACCTTTCTCTCTGGTCAGTACAAGTGTTTCCAGATCTTCAGAGATTCTAAAAAACATTTTTAAAACACATACAGTTAGTTTCATGTCACAACAAAACTCAGTTCATCTTTTAAGAATGTAAATACGTACTATTTTATTTAAAAAGCTACCCCTCTATTGACCAATGCATTAGTTATTAACTAATATTTAGGAACACCAGTTGGATTGGGGAAAAGGTTACATTCTTCTTAGAATTAAACTCCAGAATTCATATTGGATGAAAGTTCAATCTTTTAGAAGACAGAATATCAGTTAATGTTCTGTCTGTTACCTTTCAAACATCCTGAGCTGAAATAAAGCATACAGTAGTTGAATACACAGAACACCACTTTCTCAACACCCCCAAATCTATTAGTTTTTTCTCAGACATAAATCCCACCATGTTCTAAGCACTCTGCCTCTCCAGTCTTATTGGACATGGTGATTTCATGAGGCTGGAAGATAACAGGTTTCCCCATGCATGCCAATTCCTCCAAAGGCAAAGTCTGCTTGCTTAATGGTTGTGAAGGATATAATGCCTTCTATTTATTCTAAATAATTTCCAATTTCATCAACACTTCTGTCAAAATATGCTTTAAATGCATCAAGGGCCAGAGAGAGAGAGAGATTAACGTCAATATGTATTCATGCCTCTCTATCTTGGAAAACTATTTGCTATTTGGTTGGGAACGCCTTGAATTTTGCAAAGGTTCCAGAGAGCACTCTAAAAGTTCATATAAAATTCACATGGAGGAAACAGAGATTCAAAAGAAGTGGCAATCACCCATATCAATAGTCCCCTATGCTTGCCAAGCAGGCAGGAGTCACCTTTTGAGGAACTTTGACTATCGTTATTGGTCTTCTCAAAAACTCCGTAACGAACACCACCCCAGAACCACATCTATGGTCCACAAGGAGTATTTTTCTCTTCAGATCAATCCATAAATGAATTCCTCAAACTAATGGAACTGGGAAGAAGTCGGAAATCCCACTGGGCAAATGCCTACTGTGTTGGAATACAAACTGCCATTTTTGTTTTCTTTTTTGCAGGGTAGCCAGCTCACATCATGACCAAGAAAGGTGAGCTGGATTTCAGTATTGGCACCTCACTGAACCCTTCTCATGCGAGGTTTCCCTGAGCTGTAAGGCGTGACTCAGATTTTTAATGAAGATATGTTTTGAGAGTTTGCGAAAAGTTGGAGCAGTAAGAAAGAATGAAAAATCCTTCTCTAAGAAAAAAAGCCCAGCTCCATCAGGTAAAAAGACCTCTTGAGCTGGGCACTCTGTTCCCAGAGGCTATGACCGTTCGGAGCACCTTGGACCAATTACATGCTCCCACCAGGGTTCTCCAGCAAATGGAATCAGGGGGTGTAGTATTTCTCTTCTGCAGATAATACGGATAATACAGCTATATGACTAATGTCCTCCATTAATTTATTAAATCACCTTTTAAAGCTCTATAAATCATGCAACTTATAGTAGAACATTCTGTAATTTAATATGTGCTGTGAAAGGAAATAATTCCTTTTATGAGGCTGAAATGAAAAGTTCTGCCTATCCACTTTCTCTGTTCTGTGCATGACTTCATCGTCAGAGAGAAACACCAAGAATAAGGACTTCATTAGATACCCACCATCTGCTCCCACGCTTCTTTCCCTGGCATTGGTTATTTCACATTATGGAAAACCATAACCATTATTTGCACCAACACCTACTATATTACTAGCTTTTGTTTAAAATAATGCACTCGCATTTTTAAAAATTTGCATCACACTTCTTTATGTGCTTATGGATTATAAAAGGGCACATTCAGCAAACTCTTGTTAGATCAATGATGTGATGTCTTAACCTTGCCCCCAAACCATCAACCATCCCAAAGTATTTGTTTACATATCAGATTACTTTTAAGAAAAAGGAGGCGAAAATTTTTTACCACTTATTTGCTTTAGACAGCAGTAAACTAATAAACTGCAAATATCTTGACACCATGGTAGAACTTTTACATCACTTCAGGTGAAATGTTTCCCAGTTAAATTAATTCACACTTTTGGCAGCCGATCATGGACCCTTCTATCTCAGTGGGCTAGATTCACACATCAAAGTAACCCACTGTTTGCTTAATCTCAGTTTGTTGAATAAACCACATTAGCTGCACTGATGCATCATGCTAAATCACAGATCATGCCACAAACCTGTAGTTCTCGCAGTATGCTATGGCTTAGCTTGATGATGAGTAAACCACAGTTTGCTTAACCATGGTCTATGAATACATCAAAATTGTCTGGATTGCAAAATATTAAGGACAACTCTAAGCCTGAGGGCCACAAAAACCTTATCTAAAAATTATCACCAAATTGTCATTGATTCAGGCAGAATATAAATGCATGGGGAACAATTGTATAATCGTGTCTAAGAAATGTAGTGCAGCACTTTTTGGAGCACAGACCCTGGCAACCTACTAAAAGGCTGAGGAAAGCCTTCAGCCCAACCACAATACAGATAGTCCTTGTTTAGCAACCACAATTGGGACCTGCAACTTGGTTGTTAAGTGAAGCAGTTGCTAAATGAAACCGCAACTGTGCTTATGATCTGACTTCAACTTTCCTTTGCTTTACAGACCTGCGAAGGTTGTAAATGTGAGGATTGGTCGCAAAGTTACTTTTTCATCACCATACTAACTGTGAATGGTCGCTGTATGAGACAGTCACTAAACGAAGACTACCTGTGTAAGTGCTCCATCTTACTGTGGCTTAGTAAGATTTCAGGGGGCCTGTGTGGCAATTTCTCTGCCAAACCTTCTGGAGAGCTACAGAAGACTCTCTGGAGACATAGAGATTTCAGTGGGAGCAGACAGATCCCAATTTCTTCCCCCTCACATTTCTAGAATTTAATGGATGTGAAGGTTAGCTGGAAGCAGGGGGACATCTTCATGAACTCAGGAGTCAGCCTCGACTTGAAGACCACCTCGCTTTTAATTTGTTTTAACGTGTTATTCCAGACAGCATCTGTTGACCCTCCTGCACCTATCTCAGGGATGGTTCAAATACTCCTAGATGGTGGGAGGCACATCCATGGGTCACAAGGCATGAAGCTCAACATGAGGGAGATTTTATTAATTCAGACAAGCAGTTGCACCAAGCCAAAATCTGCTTGCTCTATAAAGTCTAAACAGGACAGGTGTCTTGTCTTTGGGTAGGAGACCACCAGGAAATCCCAGAAGGCAACGAAACAAGCCCCTTCCATATTGTGGCCAAGAAAATGACCTGCATGTGACAACAAGAGTCAGCTTCATATGAGGGAGACTAACTCAGCACGTGGCAACATTTTGCCCATCTCAAAAAGCTAAGCTGGGCTAGACCAGGTGAGCCTTCAGATGGGAGATCACCAGGAAATGCCAGTGCATACAGAGTAGCTTAGGAGGTTGGAAAAAAAAGTCCTGGAAGATTTCAATGGCAACCCACTATATTGCTGCCAGGAGGGGAGGGCCCTCTGGATGGCCAGTCCGGAGAGTCCTGCCCTCCTGGCAGCAATATAGAGGGTTGCCATTGAAGTCTTCCAGGATTTTTTTTCCAACCTCCTAAGCTACTCTGTATATGCACTGGCATTTCCTGGTGGTCTCCCATCTGAAGGCTCACCTGGTCTACCCTAGTTTAGCTTTCAACTCTTTGCTTTTAAAATTGCAGTAAGCCCAGGCTGCCCTCCAGGGCCTCTAAAGCAACCTGTCTCAACCTTGGCGACCTTAAGATGGGTGGACTTCAACTCCATAGCTGTCTGGGGAATTCTGGGAGTTGAAGTCCACCCATCCTAAAGCCAAGGCTGAGAAACACGACTCTAAAGCTCCACAGCGTCACACCTGGAGCCGCAGGTGACGGAAAAGCCACGCCCCTACGGGCAAGCGCTGGCCGCGGCTTCCCGCCACGTGGCTTCAACGGCGGGGGGCGCTCGCTGCCCGACCCTGCCGACAGTATCAGGCGCGCCAGGTACTGCGCGACCCAGCCCACCACGGGAACCAACGCCGCCATTTTCTTTCTTCCTCTCTGGACGCGACATTGGACGACAGCCCAGTACGGGCGCTTTCGTCCCGCCTCCCGGGTTAAGCGGCCATAGCGATAGGCCAAACGACCTGTCCATCCACTAGCCACCAGCCATCCGCTTCTCCCACACGCATACCACGACCAGGCTATTGGAGGACGAGCGATGTCAATCACGCTCCTCCCCACCCACTCCTGGCAAAGCCGTAACAACCGAGCGTCACCGTCCTCGACCCTCATTGGTGGGCAATTACATCTGGAAAACAATAGAAGGGGAGGTGACGAGCCTCGCCTCCGGATAGGCTTCCGAGGTGTCAATCGAGCATTATCCCCCACCCTTTTCTCTCCCCTTTCCTCGCCCTCCCGCCGAGGAAGTTTGTTCTCGAGCGCAGAGGCGGGCGCGCAACACACACTAATAAGCCGCCCCGAAGTCTCTGAGTTTCACGCCACGTGCCGGGGCCCTCTCCCCATCCCGTCCGGTCGGGCGCGATTGGCGAGGCGCGTCTTCGCTCGCCCGCTTGCCCCTTGGAGGCGCCGGGAGCGGCACCCGGGCCGGGAGGGCAGCGCTGCCGCGCCGCCCCGGTCACAGCCGGACAAGCCTCTCCCGGGCGCGCCCAGAGGCCACGCTCGTGGTCCGTGCACGGCACGTGGGGGGGTGGGGGTACATGCAGACAGAAGCCACCCCCGGCGAAGAAACGGCGAAGCTCGCTCCTAACCGAGCCTGGCGTGCCTCCGCTGCTCCCCCCGCTTCGCCCCCCGGCCCCAGCCCCGCCATGCCACGCCACGTGCACGGGCCTCCGGCTGCAGAAGGAGACCCCCCTCCCGGCGTGGAGCCCGAGAACGAGCCGCCTCGGGGAGAGAAACGAAGGCGGGCGGCTGGCTCGCGGGGCGCCGCAGCCGCTGGCCCGCAACTCCGGCACGCGCCCCCGCGCCCCTCGGCCCCCGGAGAGAAGGCGGCTCCGGCCACTCTAACCTCGTCGCTGCGGGCGTCCCCCCCGCGGAGGGTGCAAATTGGCCTCCTCGCGCCCGGCCTCCGCTCGGGGACGTCTCCGCCGAGGCGCTGCCGCGGCTGCTGCTCCAGCACAGGCGAGCGCGGCGGCGGCGGCAACTCCTCGCGCTGGCTTTTCCCTCCTGGCCGCAGCAACCCGAGCCAGGAGCACAGCAACATTTGCACCCCCTTTCCCCGGAGGAAGCCCAGCCGGGAGGAACAGCCGCGGAAGCTGGCGGGGGGAGGCGAGTCCCAAATAGCGGATTTTGCAGCAGCCTCTTTTTTTCCCCTCCCTCCCCCCAGATGGAAGGCAGCGCGCTCGGGGAAAGCTCGGGCATTCCGGTCCCCCCTTGCGCGGCGAGGCGCCCCTTCTTTTCCTCCCCACCCCGTCTGGGTCGCGATAATGGGAGGGCGAAGGCGCGGAGACGTCCGGCCACGTCCCCGCACGAAAAATGTCTGTAGGTCGCGACCATCCGAATTGCGGAGCCCTCCAG
Organism: Candoia aspera; assembly: GCF_035149785.1. Classification (NCBI taxonomy): domain Eukaryota; kingdom Metazoa; phylum Chordata; class Lepidosauria; order Squamata; family Candoiidae; genus Candoia; species Candoia aspera. Next base: position 90,097,996 of record NC_086158.1, on the reverse strand, counting down.
TCGCGGGGGGCTCGCCCGCCCCGGAGCAAAGCCCCGGGGTGACGGGGGCGGCTTCCCTCCCCGCTTCCCACACCAACCTGCGCCCCCGCGCCGCAAAAGAATAAAAAATTACAATCCTCAAACCTTTCTGGATGCTAAACGGCCGCAAACCGCAAGGACTGGTGCTAAAACACAGGACTTGATAACAGCTAATTGAAAGGTTAATCTACATAGGCTCTGACAGAAGAGGTCCCTCCCCGTTTCTGATTTTTTTTTTAATCTGCTATTGGCAAGCGGGAAATTGAGCTTCTTAGGGGGAAAAGGGGGGGCGGCGAGGGGGTTGCTCTGATGAGCCCACCAGCCAGGTTAAATGGCTCGGGCGGTGGATGGGGAGGCGAGGGAGGCAGGACCGCCGCCGCCGGGCTGGAGGGCTCCGGCAGCCTTGGGCGCCGGTCCTCCGCACCTCCAGCCCCAAATCGCGGGGGCTTCGGCGGCGTCGGAATGCCCGAGCGCTCCTGGAACGGCGGCCCCGCAAGCAGAAGCCGGAGGAGGAGACGGAGGGCGGCGGGGCGGGGGCAGGCGCGCGAGCCGCTTTGCCAATTGCGGGAAGGGGCCTCGATCCGGAGCAAGAGTGGGGCTGCGGGCCGAGGCTGCTCGGGCCGGAGGGACGCTGCCTTTCACGGCCTCGGGAGCCCAGCCGGCGCGGGTTCTGGGGCCGGCTTAACTTCCGACGCCGGGTCTGCACAAAGCCCCACCTGGCCCCTAAACCCGGGCATCCTCGTGCTTCCCCAAAGAAGCGCCCGGCCTCTCTCCGAGAGTTCCACCAACTCGTTCCACGCAAGTTCAGCCCTTCCCGCAGGGCAACCTGGAGCAACCGAGCGGGTGCAGCCAAGGACACGTTCAGAGCTCAGACCCGCTTTACTGCTTCACTCGAGGCCTTCTCAAACTTTGCGGCGACCTTCGGGTGACTAGACTAAACTGATGCCGCTGCTGTCAATAAAAGTCTTTCCACAGGTGGTGTTTGCACCACTCCCAAATCGGTTCTGTGCCCATCTGATCAAACTGTTGTGCAGCCCAGCCAATTTGTCGCTGCCTCCGCTGTGGCACCGGAGGAATGGCCACCCACACAGTTTGGCACGTGCAACCCTGGGGTGTGGACTTCTCACTGGTGGCATCTCCGGGCTTTTCCTGGTTCCTCACTATCCTCTTGGCCAGTGTTTCTCAACCTTGGCAACTTTAAGAGTTGTGGACTTCAATAAAAATAATACTCTCCATGTTGAAGGAGAACACAGTCTGGCCTTTGCTGCAAGATAGTAGGGCACATGGGAGGTGTGCCCACTAACTCTCAGGAAGAATGTCCTAGAAAGGACCACAGTTGGACCAAGTCTGTTGATCAAGGAACATCAACTGCCCAGTGCATCTTCTCCCTTCCCCTCTCCTGTCATGGAAAAGCCCTTTATGGCTATCTAATCCAACCACCAATTGCCACAAGCGATCCAGAAGAAGAACATCCCAGCAGATGGGTGTCCTTTCATAGCCTGAAGAGCTCCTTCTCAGGAAAGTCCTCTTCTCATGCAGGTAGACAGTTCATTGTGAAACTATGCTTGGTCTAGATATTTCTCCTAACATGTAACTACTTTCCTGTATCTTAAGCCTGTTAGACGTAGCCATGCATTTTGAAACAGCAAACAACCAAAGGCTTATGTGACAGCCCTCCACGTGGTTAAATGATGCTTTTATGTTGCACCCCCTTCTAGTCTTGTCCTCCTCAGCCTGAATTAGTCTTCCAAACTGGAGATTTCCAGATGCATTGGGAGTGCATTTCCCATAATTCCCAGCCAGCATGGTCTTACTGCAATACAACCAGACAGCACTAGGTGGGAGAACTTACCCCATGTACATAATATTTCCTACTGGATTCATCTCTTCTGGTCCTTCTCAGAACCTGTTTCCAGTTAGTCTACCTCACGGGCAGCATGAAGCATCATGGATCCATCCAGCTCAGCTCCACGCATAAAACATTCTTGCAAACTGAGGCTGTCACAATTGTGTAGGGCATGGCTGGCTGGGGAATTCTGGGAGTTGACATCCACACATCTTAAAGTTGCCAAGGTTGAGAAACACTGGTGTAGGGGAAGGACTGTTGGAATTACTGACTTTGCAAACTCTTTTCTACCAGACGGTTCTGCTTGCGTGGACAGAAACAACACTTTAGCAAGCCTTTGGAAGTACTTGTACTGGGGAAGATCACATGCAGGGAAGAAGACCCCTGAGCAGCCTCGATCAGAACCACTGAATGGAACAGCGGTCCAGTTTCCTTCCCATCCTGCTATTCAGAACAGTCCCTGTGGCCCCCCTGGCAGCGGTCTCACCAAAAACATCACTGGCCCCAATTAGGACCCAACACCTTTAGAGCCATCAGTGGAGAAAAAGCCCAGAGGAAAGGGGTGCAGACCAAGAAGATTTCAAACTTGCTATGGCAGCTATAGAAACAGCTGATTCTTCTTCACCTGATGAAGACATCAATTTTGCCTGTAAGAGTCCTGCTGGGAAAAGTGAGATTAAATCCTCTTTCCTCCCCTTCAGCAATTCTGATCAGGATCTCTGTTTCCCTGCTGCTCCGATCAGCATGGAAACAGCTGATCTGGTTTTGGGTTTATTGCAAGGGGGTGGGGGGGAGATTGGAGAGGGTGAAATTAACGTCTCTTGTTTCTTCTGTTCAGAGATCACAGAGCTTCTGTTAATGCGGTTTTGCAATTGACTCCTCCTTTGCTTGTACAGGTAGACCTCACTTAATGACCATTCGTTTAGTGATGGTTCAGACTTATGATGGTACTGAAAAAACCCAACTTTTTATTGTATTTTAACCTTCATTTGGGGTTAGCAACTGAAATTCTGGTCTCAACTGTGGTCGTTAAGCGAGGACTACCTGTAATTTCCACTGCCAAGAGAAAGATGAACATCACATGCCTTTACATTTAATGATGATGTTCTAGATGATGATAATGGCAGCCTAAATTTTATTGGAAGTGTGCATCAATTCCACCAAAAAATTAATTCACTTTTTATTAGTAGCAGCTAATTGTCACAGCAGGTTGCAGACCTGGTGTACTTTGGCTGATCTTGAAAAGCTAAGCAAATTAGACCTTGGACTGGGCACCACTAGGAAATCTCAAAGCTGCAGACTAAGCTAGGAAACTGAAAAAAACACTCCAGCAGAAAGCAGTGGCCAGTCACTTCAGTACTGTTGTCAAGAAGCCTTGTTGGACTCATCCATGAAGTCTCCAGGACTCAAGCTTTACTTGAGGTAGACTATCTGGAGACATGATTATAAGACAACGGGAACCAATGAAGGAACCATCCATGCATTAAGGGTGCCTCAAAGTCTGGGCCGTGGAATAGGCTGAATTACACCCCTCCTGATTAAAGCCAACTGATTTCCTTTGATTGGACACATCAACAGCAACTAGACTGTTTCACAACCATTGTCTTTGCACTTCTCTTTTTGGAACGATATACTTTGAAGAATATGAGAAATATATCTTAAATGCTTGCAAAAAAGTGAGGGGACACCTCCAAGTTGGGCACCTGCTCCTTAACTGTTGCACGGCATACACTGTATCATGGCGTATAGATTTCATTTTATTTCTGTCATATAAAAACAAGAGCTCAGTGTAGAACTTTGTAGACAAAGTACCATGTAGAACAATGTAGAACCTCAGTGCATAACTTTGCCTTTGTCTCTTCTGAACTGCATTTGGGCAGGCTTCGTCTGGGTGTCCCTTCCATGAGGGAGGCACCAGAGGGCTGACAGCTTCTCCGAATGGTATCACTGCTGCTGCGGCAGCTTCACAAACAGTGCAGAACATCTGCTTCGTTGCCTCCCTGAGTCTGAGGCCCAGGCTTTGTCACTGCGGATCAAGAGGCTCTCAGACGTGGGCGACCAAAAGAACAAAGGGAAATAAATAAATAACTAATTAAAACATGTGTACACTTTTGAACAGATTTGAACTTAAAAAATGTAATTCCAGTCCCTGGGGAGAAACGGGCCAGGATGTCCTCTCCCACCTGCCCTTCTCTTGGTAGGTTGCTCCCCAGGACAAGCCAGGTGTATCCCTGAACTGAACCTTACCCTTTTACAGTCACAGTCACAATGCCCAATGCTGCAGGACAACGCCACCTTGACTTTCAGCTGCACGTGGAAGACTTGAAGAACTGTAGGAATAATAGGGAGGGTGGGAAGGAAGCAGACTTTCACAGGAAAGCATGTCAGCTGTACAGGTACAGCTTGAGTTGTGTGTTCAGTGAGTGAAGCAATCAACACACTGACAGGATATCCCAACCATGCAAATCTGGTCTTGCTTAGTACACACCAATTCTAATCTATCAAGATAATGCTCCACGTTCTTCTCTGATTTCTCTTAGCTCTCCAGCCTGGTTTGAGGTCATCTCCAGCTTTTATAAGGATTCTCTCCCTTCCCTTGCCCAACAATGATTTTTAAAGGAGTCCAAGAATCCTTTGACAACCTCATCCCTCCTCCTAGATGGGAGCAGAGGAGGTGACCACACTTTGCTGACTGCTTCTGCGCTCTGAAGCTAAGCAGGCTTGATTCATCTTCATATTCATAATTAAGTCCAGTTAAGTTCACTAGGGAGGCTATTCTCGGTAAGGGTGTAGGGTCGTGTTTTCAAACATTGCAGCACCCTAACCCCTGTAGTGATAAATTGGTGTGACTACTTCATGAACAAAACTAAATAATAAACAAAACTGCTGTGATTGGTGTGTTTTTGGCAGATGAGCAGACCCACAAGTTTAGCCATTTTCCCAAAGTCATTTGAGCTTGTGCCCCACTTTGCCTGTGCAAGCCTGAACAGCTTTTTTAAAAGATGGGACTCCCACTTTTAAGTTGCTTCAGACCCCCCACCCCACCTGCTGCTCCGCGGTACTATGACCCACAGTTTGTAGCCCCTAGGGTAAAGGGCAGCAGGTCTAAATAAGCCATCACACACCTAGAGATCATGCTTATCAATCATGTTTTGAGACAGGTAAATGATAAAGGGAAGTTGAAGAAATCTGTCAGTGCCAGAGGTACTGTTAGTGGACTGCCTATGGGGTACAGATCTAGGGCCTGAATCCAAATGGTTCTAGGGAACTGTGCTATTGTAACATGTGCCCCATGCCTTTTTCTTTCTAAGGGAAAGCTTCCTGTTGCACTCACCATAAATGATCCAAGGTTCTTTAGGCAAATTAGAAAGCTGAGAATGTGCAGGATTTTGTCGGGACACACGTCCTACATTTTCCATTGTCTTAATGTGAAGGAGGAGAAAGGACAACAATTACTGTTCTCAGAGAAGATGCATTTCCTTGAGACAGTCAAACTTCTTTTCTGACCAGCAGTCCCAGCAATGCCTATCCATTGTGATACACTGAGGTGGGAAGCATGCCTGGGATGATGGGCAACTTTTTAACGTTATAACTAATCAGAAGCATTCTCCAATGCTAATACTTCCACTGGAAGCAGAAAAAGCCTTTGATAGGGTCGATGCACCATACATTCTTCCCTCATAAATCTCCTCTTGGGTCCAAATGCCATATAGCTCCCCTACATCTTCTGCTGTGACAAATGGAATTAAATCTGAGGCATTTCTTTTTCACTGTATAACTAGACAAGGATGAATTCTCTTCCCACTTCTTTATATTGAAGCTGTGCTTCAGGCAATACAAGCATAAAAGTGGAAGACCCCAATTATAACTGTGCTTTATGCCAGTGATAGATTTTTATTTTTAATAAACCCAGATCTACCCAAAGTCATAGATTATTAGGAGAAAGTAGGCTCTTGGTATGCAGAATGGATTCGTTTGGATCTGAATCCATGCTCGTGGACAAATTCCCAATAAAATATTCCCTTGACCGCTCACATGAAAGACAGTAACATGGAATTCCTATATTTAGAGGGAGTTACTGCTTTGATGTGACCATGTAAGTCATCGAGAGTCAAGGTTGACATAAAGGTGACTATAGGTTTCTCTTGACATTAAGTCCAGTCGTGTCCGACTCTAGGGGGCGGTGCTCATCTCCGTTTCAAGCCAAAGAGCCGGCGTTTGTCCGTAGACACTTCCTCTGTGGTCATGTGGCCGGCATGACTACACGGAACATTGTTACCTGCCCGCCGAAGTGGTACCTATTAATCCACTCACATTGGCATGTTTTCGAACTGCTAGGTTGGCAGGAGCTGGGACTAGCAACGGGATCTCACCCCGTCACACGGATTCGAACCGCCGACCTTCCGATCGGCAAGCTCAGCAGCTCAGCGGTTTAACCCGCAGCGCCACCGCGTCCCTTAAAGGTGACTATATTGTGTGGCAAAACCTACATGAACTCTTGGCAAATACTGCCCTGAGCATTTGTGGGAAACTATTGTAAAGAGCAGCATAGTCCCACAACCGGTCTACGCATCGTTGCTCTTGTCAGTCCTTTAACAATATTTTAGAGGGGAGTTTTCTGCGGAAAGCAAGATCAAAACCAGCCATCGCATTTTCCAGATTGTTATTTGCAAAACAAGGTGCTTTCAACTTGCCCAGTTTATGTATATATCATAATACCTCCCCACGTTAAGCATTGGAAGCAAGATATGTGTTGAGTAGTGCTGAAATAAGTGGCCCTGGAAATTAAGGGCTTTGTCACTATTAGGCAGTAGACAGGAATCAGTACATCTCAGGGACCAACTGTTTAGTCCATAAAACTGGACAAAGGAACAACATCTTCAATCTGATCTTCAGGCACCATGAATCTAGATTTTAGGGAAGCCACTTGGTCATGAACCTGTCATTTGGAAGACAATGACTATCAGGAGTGGTTTTCAGCTTTTCCAATTATTTTGCAGTGATAAAACTCTCCAACTATCCCAAAACGTTCAGGATGAATTCAAGCTGCTCTTCCCCTCAACTATATGGCAGTACATACAACCCAGATGCTGTTAATTGTATTATTTGCAGCACATCCTGTAGAATTCCTACAAAAACTATTAAGATTTGTAACATATGGGGACAGAGGAAGCTTCCCCCCCCAATCAGAAAAGAACTGCAGTAAAGCTTAGAGAATATGCAATCCAAGTGGAATAAATTATAATTACAACCATCACACTCCAAAATGTTTCTGATAGTTATAAAGACTTCCATGTTAAATCTCTGCCAAATCTCTGGTTCATCCCAGAAACGATATTCTAGCATGCATGAACTCCCAACCAGATACCATCCAAACAGATGCTGGTTGATGGAAATGAAGATGAAAATGGAAAGCACCGCATGAAATCTTGCCAAACGTTGTAAGACTGTGCTGTTACAGCATCGTTTTGAAACAAAGTATTATGAAACAATACACAGTTAAATCGATCCAATTCTGTTCAGTTTCTCAAGGATACTATAATGAACACGTTTTTCAGCCAGGACTCGTCTGAAGGAAAGAAACTCTCATTTAAAAAGTTTGCCAAGCATGTATCATATACTGTATGTATCATGTTCTAGAGTAGGAGTTCTCTGTGGGTCAAAGGAATAAACTTCTGGAGCTGACAGCTCATGTATGGTTTATGCACATTAAAAAGGCAAGGAAGATTCCGTTCAAAATGACACTTTTTAGAATTCTGATAGGATGGAAGAGCTGTGGGACATTTTTCTCCCCTTTGTGCTCCCCGCCACCCCCACCCCGGTATTAAAACTCTGCGCTGTGAACCAGTATCTTTAATTTCCTGTATTTCCTATTTCTTTTCTTCTACTACAGGCTGATCAAATGATATGAGCGGAATTGCTGTAAATAGGTCAATCCATGTCAATGGCCTAAAGGTAGGACTTGAGTGGCCAGGCCAGGGGGGACATGTTGGGGGGGAGGGATGAGAACATTACAGACTTGCTGCTTTATGTCATTATCTACATGTTTGACAAGGGAGGAGATGTTTGTAATGTGAATCCTCCCTCCCAAAGTTTTTAATTAAAAAATAAACTAACAATGAAGGGCTCTGAATTTAAGCTGCGATCCAATTACACAGAGAATGATTTAAAAGATTCACCCTCAAAGCTAGATTGATCTACGTGTCTTCCCAACTGCTTTGAAAGAATTACTAGCCATTTTTCTCCAACCCCTAAGCAGCTTCTGGACTCAGGACATGATGAGTTAGTCTGTGGTGGCAAAAAATCAGAAGCAGTTGGGCAGCACCTTTTCCAATTCACAAATGTTTCTCAAAGGTGGAAGCTTTCATGAGCTGCATCTTATTTCATCAGATGCACGGAGTGGCTATGCATCTAACATGCGCACCTGCATCAGTCCAGGCACCCTGTAACGGGGAGGGCATTTTTGGTTTTCTTGCTGATGAAGGACAAAGATGATGGCTTGGAAAAGAGCACCTAGAGACATCCCAGAATTGTTATCAAATGGCCATTTTAAATGAGGCAGAAGGGGAGATTGTTCTGCATGGGGAACAAATGGACTGTGGGGTCATTCGAATGGGTGCTTGTTCAGACCAGGAAACCAAAATTATGAATACTAAGAGGCTCCTGCTTTGGACTCAGATTTTGTTTATCAGACCGTTGTCTAGGCTGCGGTTCTGCAGTTCTTCCTCCTGTCTCTGAAGGCTATTCTCACAGCCATTACAGTGCTACCCTTATAATTATGGTGCTGGGCACTCAACATTGGGGTCCATGGCATGCAGTCAGACAGCAGCTGACCTCCCAATCACTCTTGAAGGTGGTCACCAGAGAATGGATGAGGGAATGGAACTGCCTAAGGTCTAAGGCCTGCCTGTATAAAAAAGCTGGGTGGTGTGGGGAAGGGTACTTCTGTTTTTCACTGTGTTTTTTTGTGGATTCTTGTGGGCCACCTAGAATCATCATATGAGATAGGAAGCCATATAAGTCCAACCAACCAACAAACAAACAAAACTTGCTTTGAGCATGTGCACCCAGGAAGATGCACAGTCAGTTCTTCTGAGTTGAAAAATGGTTGGAAGTAAACATTGTATGCATTGTCCACTTTTTGTACTGCAGCCACATTGGCATGGTGGCAATACAGTCCATATTGGAGGGATATCCCATTGGGGCTGTTGGAGATGTTAACAAATCAGCATGCCTCAGCATATGTATGTGCAAGAAAGTGTTTGTTGCCACTCTCACTTCCTCTCTCTCTCTTCCTCCTTCTTCCACCGACCAAGAAGGCAGCATGCATGCTGCTCTCTCTCCCTCTATTATGGCCACATGCTTGGGCCTTGAAGAAGGATTCTGCCCCTATATGCATGCAGCTGTTAGCAGCTATGAGGGCTAAGAGTGCATTAAGTTTAGGAAACAGAAGAAACAAAGAATCTTCATTTTTCACTGAAGATGGATGTAACTGAACCAAGAATAAAATCAGTAAGACTCTTTTTACTTTTAAATCTACTTTGTCTAAGTGTGTGATTCTTTATGCTTGGGAGGGCTGAGTGTGTAAGATCAATAACCTGTATTTCTCTGACATGCTCATTAAAGCTATTCAAGATAATATTCTTTTTCTGTGCACAGCTTCTCCACTGTGTTAAGCTCTGCTCCATTCAGTGGTCCTAGCTGTCCACTAATGGCTTCAGGGGCAAGGGTTCTCGGTGATTGCTTCTCCCATCCTGCTGAAATAGTCCTCTAGCTAGGCCACTTGCAGATAAAACTGCAGATAAAAAAGCCCAGAGTCACTCCTTGAGTGAGATGGGCGGTGAATAAATTTGAAGAATGAATGAATGAATGAATGAATAAAATCACTCACACCTACTCTGATTGTGATTCCAGGGGTTCAGTGGACTTTAATGAGATATCTATGGCATGTTTGTTCTTTCCTATTGGCTGCATTTCAGGATGAGCCCCAGAGTGTGGACAGAATAATTGCTAGTGTAAGATCAAACAATCTGCTGGACTCTGGCCTTTCTTAACTAATTAGGGCAGCTGTGGAGGTCAAGTCTTTGCCCAAAGATGCAGAGAAGAGTATCTTGGTGAAAGCCTAACAGCATCTAAATTTAACCTTTGAAACTTCCATTGAAGAAGACTGTCTTATACTTCCTTACTAACTTCCCCTTTACCATTTTGGAGCAGGTTGCTTGCTTACTTACATCTCAGCTGCAGGGGATCTTGGATGAAACCTAGTTTAGGCCCACTTCAATTCACTTTCAGGCTTAGGTTTGGGACTGAGATAGTTTTGGTTCATCTGGTAGATGACTTGTGCACGGCACTCTGCAAGGGGATAAATATTTGTATGTCACTTATTCTGTAAGACACTTACACTGAACCACTTATAATGAGCACAATAAAGCATGTATAAAATACTTATAAAACCAAGGTAAAGGACTTAAAACCGATAAGTACCACTAATTAAAACTATTAACTGTTTGCCTCCATCAGGCAGATCTGAATAACCTCCTGAAGAGGACTGTTTCCAACATGTTGGGTCATGCCACCAGGGTAGGGGCACATCTGAACTCCTCAGCGGGCAGGTTGTTCCAGAGACAAGGGCCCACAAGGCCAGGGGGACTCGGAGTGTCCTCTGTCTGCTAGATGGTGTGGGGCAGGCAGATTCTATCTGAAGACAACAGTCCAAGAGGCAAGTGGGGCCCAACCTTCTCCGAAGTGGCTAATGGAGTTGAGAAAAGAGGCCATCCTTGAACTGCGCAGGAGGTACAGCTCTACCCCTGCTTCATAAGGAAAGAACTCAGATGAGATCTTCGTTTTCTCTGCTAGACAGAATTTTGTCTAATGCTTCTCTTTTAACTACTGTATCTTTTAATGTATCATATGCTTGGGTTTAGCTGTTGCCCATTGCTTTTAGTTATGCCTAGGCACTGGGAGGGTAAGAGAGAAATCCTTGTCTAAATAAAGATAATAGGTTGTGTCCAAATGCCAAATGGACATCAAAGCGAAGACTGTCTGGAGGAGAACTGCAGATGGATTGCCCAAGATACAGAGAGAGAAAAAATGCAGTTTTAAGTCTGACCTTGGAATGGGTTGTGTTTCCACTGACCTCCACCCTGCAAATGAGCAGGGTTGGCTGGAGAAACATGCTGTTCAATCATTATATTCAAAAAATGCTGTGGATTGGTCTGAGACGATGCTCCCTATGGGCTTTGCGTCACATTAGGAGGAGTCTCAGAAAACAGTTCAGGTTGAGATCTTGCTCTTCCTTCTTCCCTATCTTTAGGGCTGCCCCAACATCGTTAAGTAGTACCTGTGCTCTTACGCCACTCCACTGGTTGGCCGGGGAAGGTGGAAATGTGCACCATTTCTACCAGTAGTCCCATGCCAATTGTAACATGAGGTTTTGTCCTGAAGGGTTGACATGTCCTGAAGACAGCAAGAAATCCAGGTCAGCTACATGTTCTCAATGTGGCGCCACAGCTAGTTCTGATTCACTGGTGTATATATCTCCATGACATTCATGATCTCAAACCTATTTTGTTACTTTACTATATATTATACTATATAGAATGTTAAACAATCAATGGTCAGTGGAGAAGCAGAGAGAGACCATTAAACTCTGGGAATCAAGACTCTATTCCAAAACTTCATTTTCTGACTTCATACCAAGCACCAACAACTTATCCATAGATGAACTGTGAAGAGCTTCATTTACAACCACACAGAGAAAGACAGCTCCAAATATTTAAGGAATTGTTTGGAAGATGCCCTCCTTGTTTCTGTTTTTTTCCTTCTCTTTGACCAGCTTCAGCCACTTACTTCTCCACCAGGTCTGGCTTGGAAAAGCAAGAGAACAAGAGGTTTGGGGCCAGTACAGAAATGGGTTAGCATGAGCATATGCCCACTCCCCACACTAAAGTCCTTCTTTGCAGTTGGAGTAGGTGGGATCTCAGTCCAGTAGATTTTCTTTTGTAAGCAACACAATGCAGAGTGACGGTCAATCAAAAAGAATTGTCTCAATGCATTTTATTTGCAAGAGTCTTATGGGAAATTCTTGTATGACCCAAGAGGCAGCAGCAGGCATGTATAACAGCCAATGTTTTAAAGATGTGTAGGCCAAGCCATGTATTGTGTTATGTTGGGAGCCACAGGTTCAGGCCAGGAATCTTACAGATGATGCACAGTTTCTGTACTTCCCGAATGACCTTGTTCACTGGTTAGAGGAGGGAATGGCAAAGACTGAAACTGCTACATTGATGTTGCATGTCAGAATCAAGTGCCCGGGTGACATTCCTGTGAGCCACTTATTCCTGGAGAACGACAACAACACCACAAACTTTTATTACAGCCTTTAAGCCAAAAAACACAACATAGAAACACATACGCCCACAGTTACAGTTATGAGTAAAAAGTAGGCCTAAGATACAATAAAATAACACAATAAAATAACCCTAACCCTAATAATAATCTAATACAAATAACACAAATAATAGTGACGATAACCAAGATTAGCACTAATCTTCAGTAGCAGGTTGGACAAATAGACAAATAGAACAAGGAGAGGCACAGAATCGGGCAACCTGGGAAGATACGTCAGAGTCCCAGTCGGAAAGAAGTGAGAAATAAGCATTGTGCTCTCTGCCAGGGTATTTATTCCTTTAAAAGGGGATAGATGAATGCCATCCCATATTCCCTGTAAAGAGGGCAACAGCATGTGGCTCAGGGTCTCCACGGAGCCATCCCCATACAGTACTCTGGTTTCTCTTCAGAATGTGTAAGTCTTTCGCCTGAAGGACACCATCAAGTTATTCAGCTGTGCCGCCATCAAGACTCCTTTTGCTGCAGCGATTTGCAACCCTTCTGGCTAATGGAGTTGGGCTTTGCCAAGATTCAGATTGGGATGCTTGGCATTTCATAATAAAAAATGCACCCTAAAATGGAGGTAGAGGACAGCTGGAAGCTACTGCAGGTATGGAACTGCTCCTTGTGACCAAATCTGTCACTTATTCTGTATCTCCTGGAAATTCCATCCATTTGTCAAGTCCCATCACAGGTAGAAGGCATGACAGCAGTAATTATAATTCCCGTTTGCTTTAAAGAAGAATCCTCCCCCCTTCCCCAAAATAATTAATATCTTCCCTTAGGATATTTCAGTGCAAAAGTATTTTTGTTTGTTTGTTTGTTTGCTTGTTTATTTATTTATAAGATTTGTATAGCCACCCATCTTCTGTAACATAACCCTAGGGGGCTCACAAGCAAGACTGCACATCTGCCCTTAGTAGAAAACTTCTCTTTTTTCGAAGTTTACAGAATGACAAGCAACATGAATTGACAGGAACGAAATCAAGCTGTTTGTGCAATATTTGCGAAGCAATAAGATCCCTTCAAGTCAAAGTAAGCTTTTTGCTTGGGAGCACTCATAAACGATGAATTCTAAAAACAAAGCAGGAGAGTCAGTTCCAGGTTTTAAACTAATCACAGAGCCTTCCCTAAAAAACGATGTGCAATCATAAGCCAATTAATTTTGCCCAACAAGCAGACCTGAGTCTTTCAGTTTATACTGTTTCTTTGTATATAGGAGGCTTAACAACATTTCTGTTCAGCTGCCTAAAACCACATTCCAGTTGAGATAAACTCATGCTACAATAATCAGAATATTAAAGCTAGCCGTAGAATAGGTACACCTAACATACTTTTAAATTAGCATGGTGCCAGAGTAGGCAAACTTCACATTGCTTCCAGATGATCAGTCTCCAACATCTGACTGCTGATCCTGTTCACCAGGGCTTATGGGACTAATAGTGTAAAACCTCTGGAGGGCATCAGGTTGCATACGCCTTCAACAGAACATAGGAAAAATAACATAACCAGAAACATCAGCTCTGCTTTCTGTGGGATGCCATGTTTTTCTGGGGAAAAAAAATCCTAATTTAAGACAATCCCCCTGAAGAAATACAGACAAACACCCAGTTGCCCCACCTTACTGATCTGGGGTTACCCATTCCTATTGAAACTAACCTTGGCAGATTCTACACTGACAAATGGGTGCCTGTGACAAATTCATAGGCTCCTATCTGCCAGAAGTCCCACTCCAAAATAGGCAGGACTAGGGGAAAAGAAAAAAAGAAGTTAAGAGTATTAATAATTAACTATTTAAATTGATGGCCAACAAAATAAAGTACTCCATTTATAAAATTAACTCATTCTCTCCCCTGTATAGGCCAAAAGTTAATTTTCTTACACACAGATCTCTCTTCCATGAAGAAATACACCAGTGCACAAGCACCTCTAAACTGCCCCCATCTCCTTCCAACAGAAGCAGAAAAAAAGAAGGGAAAAGAGGGGAAAAAAACCTGGATAGACATGCAAGGAGTGGAAGAAGTATCTGGACAGGAAGGAAACTGGCATTGCAAGAAGGGTCACATTCAGTTCCTCCCTTCAGGGGCTTCGTGGCTTTTCAGTATTCCACCCCGCACCATCCCAACCTCGTCCATTTCTGTTTTCAACCTCATCTTCCAGTCTCCTTAGCAACCGTCACAACTCCCCTCCAGTGATCTCTCTGGTAATTCTTCCAACTCCGGTAGGGCCAACCCAGGTTATTTTGCTATGGAAGGGAGAATTCACCTCGGTTGCTTTCCACCATTGGCAGGAGTTATTACCTCCTCAAGTGACTTTCCCTGTTGCATTGTAGAGCCAATGGAGGATCTAGGTCAGTGTTTCTCAACCTTGGGAACTTTAAGATGTGTGGACTTCGACATGGCTGGCTGGGGAATTCTGGGAGTTGAAGTCCACACATCTGAAAGTTGCCACCGTTGAGAAACACTCGTCTAGGTAAACAGGCCATGGTGCTCTTTTGAATTCAGGTGAACCTGAGAAAGCGCATGTTCCTGTCTGCATTTCGGTGCTTTTGTGGAGAATGATATTGGCCATTTTGAATCCTTTTGGTTGGAAGTGACAAAGCATTTTTTATGATTATATGGGAAGGGTTGCAGTTCAGTGTTAGGGCAAAACGTTTTCTTGCAGAAGGTCTGTGTCAGTTTCTAGGAAACCAGAAGGAGCCCTCTGTGATGTCCTGGAGAATCATTGCCAGTTGGTGGGGAGATACTGCACGGGGCAGCCCAAAGGTCTGATTTAGCATGTAGAATGTCTTCTCCTTATAATCTCCTCAGAAATCAGACCCTGGAATAAGATGTGAAGCCCACTTTCCTCCTCACCGTTCACTTCCAGGTCTAACTGCAGTCCCTGGGGTCACACCCCAAACTTCAGAGCCAATTTAAGGAAACACAACGGCTGAGTTCACTTAATAAGCAACGCTCCAAGAAGTCATGCTTGTACTGGCTGAAATTATGGTTTAGTTTCACCCCACATGCTTAGGCAAGGTCTAGGTTCCCATAACAAACTACCCAGGCCCTTTAAGACTAGATTAGCATGTTTGGGGAACCCAGTCAGTGAATGGCATTTTTATATTCTTCCTCCTTCATAAAGATGGGATTAATCTTTGTTCTGGCGAAAGCTGAGCCAGCAGGACAATTATGCTACCCCCATCCCCCCACCCAAGTTTGGCATTATCTCATAGGATACAAACCGAGGGGAGGGGAGGGGGGTACTCAGTCAAAATGAGAGAGGAAGCCTCACCCTGTTCCAACAGCAGCACCAGCTGCATCCCACACGCCACTCAATTAGCCAGCCTGTGGCTGTTGTTTTTTCTTTTGATTTTTGTGTGAATTCAAGAATAGGCCATGGATCTCCTGGCAACTGATGAATGAGGCCTTTTATGAAAAAAAATTGCCTTGCGGTGGAGCTGCTGACAGATGCACTGAGTTCTTTCCATTAATTAAGTGACAGGGGAAGGGAGCCCTCTTGTCCCCTGCCCTCCAATCCCCCATTTCCCATTCTCCTGAGTATACAGGGCTGGTCTCCTTCTTGTGCTGCACCAGCTACCCTTTAATCCTTGGCCACCCAAGGAAAAGCGAAGTAATTGCAACCCGCCACAAACACAGGATGCTAGTTTCCCTCGGATTCCATCAATTCTAAGAATGGATCTCTTCGCTTGGATTCCAAAGACAGATTGGAGTGCCTTCCAAGCGAAGAAAGCAGGCTTCTCCATCAAAGTTGCTGGGCTTTTCCTAAGTCACCCAGGTATACAAAGGACGGGACTCACAATGCCACCAACTAGCAGAGCAACAATTTCCAGAGCTCTAAAGCAGACACTGATCCCCACTGATCAGGTCTGTATGCCAGGATTCAATTAGCTCCCAAAGCGCTTGCCCCATAGCGCTTCTTAGCTAATCTTGGTTAGGAATCAGGTGCAAATCTCTCCCAAGAAAGGTTCTTCTTCTTTGTCCCTATAAATCACTGTAAGCATTTTTTTATAAGAACGAATGAGCTGAAATTCATCTTACAGGTTTTGCAAATGAGAAGCTTTTAATGCTACTGGTCTTGCAACTATCCTCTCTTTCCTTCTTTTGACCCCTTTTTTGTCCCACAAGAGGTTACAAATGGAACATGAAGTTCTCTGAATTCTGTGTAATATCCCAGGAGTGAAGCACGGTGATTGTTTAATAAATGCTTTGTTGAAAGTGGCACATGGCTTTGCCAGGACAACCCAAAGGTATAGCTAACAGCAGAACCCAGTTTGGGGCTAACATAATCAAGAAAACGGAAAACATGCAGCAGCCAGAATGATAATATTGCTTTTGTAATGGGTACTAGAGTATGGGTCATTGGCATGGAAAAATGAAGTGCATGTTCTCCAGGTAATAATTATACTAGTTCCAGCATCACCCTGAAGTAAACTGTCTTGAGCATGCAAGCCACTTGATATTCTCTATAAATCATAATTTTGGCAAAACTAATACTAAATTCTGAACACCTGTGGCATGTAAGAGATGCTGATTACAATCCTTGACTTTAATACAGTGATATCAAGCATGAAAGTTGACAATGTCCAACTTAGTATCCATGCAGAAACTTTCCAACCATTTGAAGGACACAAGGAGTTAGGATAAAGTTTTTCACTCTGAACTTCAAACACAACTCTGCAAGTCAGTTAGCACTGCCCAAAGAGCAAATTACAGTCCCATTAAACAGTTCAACCGGTTCCATCAACTGAATGACAGATTACTCAAGATTTTTCCTTAAGGCAAAATATATACATCCTGAAGCAAGAAAAACAACAAGGGCACAAGTCTGTTGACATCAGTTGGCAAATGCGGTTTGCCTGTTTGAGGTTTGCAGGAATTCAGTCCCACTGATTTCTGTTTCAAAACTCCTCTGCATCTTTACATCTCTCCTGCTCTCAGCGGCATCCGCAAGTAGGTAAAAGGCAGCAGATGCTGGACAGAGCCCTGCAGCACAAGCCCCGGCCCTTTTGGGACACACGTGGCTGTCCGCCTGCAGATGTTGCTACCTGCCGCGTTCGAACAGGCCTTAAGTATCTGGCTTCCTTCTCAAGGTGCTGCTCCCGTAATAGGCAGATACCTGGTGTTTTGATTGCTACCTGACAGATCTTGTAATATTTGTATACACGTTATCTCTGTGAAAATAAAAAATTAAACTGTCAATATGTTAGGAAATATGAGGAAGATTATTTTAAAGTAACTTAAGCATGTACTCCTTGACTAACCTGAATTTTTTAAAAAAGTATTTTAATATCTGTTGAAAGTAGATCATGTTTACAGTAAAAAAAAAGTCTCTGAAGAATAGATTCTAAAACTGTTATCTCAGCCATTTTGCAAAAGATCTGTCCCAAATATGTGTAATTATCGTGTTTGTCAATTGAAGTGCAGGCAGTTTCAGGGAAGTTCTAGTGTGTTCTATCATGTTATTTCTTGTCTTTTTTCTTCTTTTCTTTTCTTTTCTTTTCTTTTCATTTCATTTCATTTCATTTTAATTTTCTTACTTGGTATACCACTGACCATCAAGGCCTCTCACCAATTTACATTTGAAACAGATTTAAAATTAGGACATTAAAATCTGTTAAAACAGCAATTAAAGCCAGTAAAAACTAAGACAGTCTAGACACTTCTAAAAGTCTTGTGTCTGTTTGATTCTTTGTAAGCTTTAACTGGGCAAAATGGTGCATTATAGGCCAACAGTTTTTGAACCAAGGTACCTCAAATGGGCTAACTTATAGAAAACATCCAAAATTCGGGACCAATGACTCCAGTGGAATTGAAATTTGGCAAATTTTATAAAAAATTTCATGAATAAAAATAATCATAAAACATTTTATGATGTAATACAAAATGTCATAAACTATTTCCTGTGCTCAACTCCTGATGTTTGACTGGGCTATACAGTTCAATATGAATGACATGGGCTACTTTCAAGGCAGCTACATCTCTGAATGTCTCCCTGAATTTTTAAGAACTTTTCCAGTACATTAGATTTTCCGCCATTGTTGAAGGCATTGAGGAATCTGGTAAGGAAATATCTCTGAAACAATGACCCAACAGGTCATAGGTTATCTAGTTAATAACTAGAATTAACACTCAGGAGTTAAAACCCTATCCACAGTTAATAGTTAAATACAAGTAGGTGTATTTTAAGGGCCCTTTGAAAGAACTGGGCTACCAATGGCCAAAGGTAACCCCAAGTTGCTGAGTAGAATCTGCATCTAAGCTGTGTAGACCTTGAAGATAATAACAGAAATTTTATTTTGCCCAGGAATGAATTTGCAGCCAAGGTAGGACTTAAAGGAGAGATATCATATGGGCCTTTCCAAGACCAGCCTGTCTGCTGTGTTTTGTACCAACTGAGGTTTCCAGACTAGACACCAATGCCATTCTAGGTAGACTTCATTATCCTAAGTGGGGCTGGAGATTTCAGAATGATGAATGTCACAGTTTGACATTGTGCTGCTAGCTCCTCCCCTTTGGGGGTGTGATTTCCCAGAGAAAAGGTGTGGGGCTTGCATCACAATGCCATGGTACCGCTTTGGTACTGCTCTGTTGCCTCAATCTGGAAACCAAAAGGATATCAGGTTGAGAAGCAGTCCCCAAGTGCATGCTGACTCCTTCTGGGAGAGTCTAACACCACTCAGAGCAGGAGGATCAACCACCTCTCTGGAATGATGACCCCTAATCGATGTGTTGCTCTAATCTGGATTCAGTTTCAATTTGGTCCGCTAACCGCAGGCAGGCACTCAGAGGAACCGCACCATCTGTGAGGAACGGAGCAGAGTATCTTTGACAGACTGTCAGTGCCTGAATGGTCTGTTCTTCATAAAACCTCAGCTGATTTTATAAGGAATACAATTCGCATGGTAGGACATTGAAAGTTCTAATTATCTTAACTGTAATGTTTCCACAATGGGATATAATACTAAGCAGCGGTTGTAACCTGCAGCCTCTCTTTTGGGACATCTACGGCTAGGAAGAAGAACAATACATTAAATCTGAAAACCATAATAGTTAAAACTCACTTTACTAAACGGCTTCATTGGCTGATCACTTGGAGCAACCAGAACTACGTCCAATGTGTTTTCACACCTCGGTGCAGCTGAGCCTGAATTTTCCAACTATGGAACAGAAGGCAAATCTGTAATAAATGCTTCATCTTTCCCCAATCATCACAAATTATTCACATGAAAGATCCTGTTTTCTCTCTTGGACTCTAATGAAGCTCCTGTTGAACCAATTATTCACTCACTATTCTTTTATTGTCTAACAAGGAAATCTATGAAGCATCATCATTAGGAATAAGGCATGATTTGCTTGGATTTTCCCCTCTTTGCTTCCTATTAGCTCTAAAAGTCAGTGCTTTTATTGAGCAATTTGCAAGGGGACCAACTGATGGAAAGTGATAAAATGAAACGGTGGCTACCGGGCTCAAAATGAGAAAGTCCATCAAATTACTACCCCTAGGATTATGCTTTTTGTGATATTGGATTATTTTTAAATTGACAAAATCCTAAAAATAAACAATTGAATTGAGATGGGAATGCTAAAAAACAATACTTATACTTTGGTGGGATAATTAGCAATTCAATTTATACTGTGTCCTTCAATCATCTTCCTAAACAGCATATATGATTTAAACTTGATATTCATTTTTTTCAACAGCAAATGACCTGCCATTGGACAGCTCTGTGTGGAAATTTTAAATTGTGTCTTCTTTTTTCCTTCCTTTTTCTTTTTCCAATCACCTGCACCCAGGTGCTGTTTTCTGCTGAAAGGTGTAGGATTGCAACCTAAGATGTAATGAGGAATAGAAGAGGGCATGTTTAAAAGGTTCAGATGATTAATAATTAACAACTTTCTTTCCTAATATTCTCCAATGGGTTCAGGATAAAGCACATGACATCATCCTTTTTTTATCCTTAAAATGTTCTTGTAAGGTGGAGTATATCAGAATGTAACCCTGTGAAAAGGTTAATCAAGATAAATTATTGATCATTTAACAATCAACTAACTAATTAACTATGTTAATCAATTAACCCCTGTTCAGGAGGCTCTCCGGTCAGTCACTCATGTCCTGGTCATCTCCTGTATAGACTATTGTAATGTGCTCTACATGGGGCTACCCTTGAAGAGCATCCGGAAGCTACAGCTGGTTCAGAATGCAGCCACGTGAGCAGTTTTGGGGGCCCCAAGGCTGGCGCATATAACAACTTTGCTGCGCAAGCTGCATTGGGTGCCAGTTTGCTTCCTGGTCCAACTCAAGGTGTTGGTTATCACCTTTAAAGTCCTACATGGCATGGGGCCAGGTTACCTGAGGGACCTCCTCACCCCTGTTACATCGACCTATCCCAACTGGTCAGGCAGGGAGGGCATGTTATGGACCCCGTCCATGAGAGACTGTCGATTGGCAGGGTCCAGGAATGGGGCCTTCTCTGCCGTGGCCCCTGCCCTTTGGAATAAGCTACCCCCAGAGATAAGGCAGGCCCCCACTCTCCTGGCCTTCCGGAAGGGGCTTAAGACGTGGCTGTGCCACCTCACTTGGGGCGGAAGAGGGGATAGTTCGTTGTGGGGGTGGCTGGCACCCTGACGCGGCCTCAGGAAATTTTAACAAGACTGCAATTTTGCCATCTTGGATTTATATATTATACTTTATATTTAATATTTAATATTTTATAGTTCTTATTATATTTGTAGATTTATATTTTTAAAATGCATTTTTAATTGATATTCAACTGTTGTTTCAAATCTTTTGTAAACTGCCCAGAGTCATTTTGAGATGGGCGGTATAAAAATACAATAAATGAATAAATAAATAGTTTAATGCCCAGTAATTATTAAATATTAATGTAAAGTATGCTTTTAATTTATGCTGTCATTCACAATTATTTTTTTACCTCAAACATACCCAAGAAAAAATAGATCAGATACTTAAAATAGCATGGACCCAAGATGGCTTAGAACATAGTTTTATCCAGGGATATCAGGTGGGGTTCTCAAAATCCAAGTTTGTGGGTTAGACTGTGTAATCAAAGTCCTGCCTGGTTTTTATAGACAATGAATGTAAAAAGGGGCAGGGCTTCAGTTGGACAGTTATGGCTGCCATCTTGACTTTTTTGACTCTATCTCCCTGTTTTATGGTTTTTATCAAGGGATAAAACAGTTTGAAAAGGCTGTCTCTTGGTAGCAAGGCAACTGGTCTATTCCCAAAAGGCAGCCAAGATTCTTCTTTTGGAAATGTAAGGTAAACACCATTAAGACAGTGAGATAAAAACCACAAGGAACAATGTGAATCCGGGATCAATTTCTTATCCAGTTCTTAGAGAAATAGGAGGCAGAGACCTTGACCGGTCAGAGGAAGATAGTAGCTGCCTGGGCTGAACTGTAAATCTCGGTTTCTAGATATAGACATCAGCTTAGTAACTGACAAGCATGTCTCTGGGGGACTGAAATGTAAGTGTTCCTGATTTTCTCTACCTCTCACTAAAAAAAGGAAAAAACTAAAGAATGTTGTGGAAGGTATTATTGTGACACCCCTGTAAGACTGTAGCTCTGGTGCTACCATGCACTCCAGGTGTTTTTGGGCAGAGACTGTTGCATATCCTCCCAGTTGTGTGAGTGCCTGTCTTACTTTTTTCTTCTTCTTCAAGATTAAACCATAATCCCATTAACCCAGGGATATCTCTAAAGGCTCTGATGCTTTTGTTGCCATCACCAACTCTTTCCTGGTTTCAACATTCTTTTGTTTTTTTCCTCTCTCTCTGTATCTGAGGTAACGTGATTAGGTGGAATGTGGGGAAGATATAGAACAGCATGGTCACTTTGCTAATGGTGAAACAAGGAATAGAGTTAGCTTTTATTAAATAACTTAAAATGGCTTGCATACAGTTTTAGAACTGGATTAGAATGTGCCAGTGGGCTGCCAATCCTTACCTTTCCTAATGCTGAAGATGTACTCATAAGCCTGTCACCAGGAGAAATGGAGGGTCTCCTAAGCTAGGGATCTGAGCTTCCATCTTTCTAACCCCCACCCCAAATCCCTCTGCAAACTCTAGGGAGGTGTCCTGGGTTACTGTGATGGAGTGTCCACCAGGCCTGGGAACATGGAGGAAAGAAGAGGAACATTATTGAAAAGATTTCTTAGTTTAGGGAAGGGGAAGAACATAAGAAAGGGACTCCATCTTAATTATGCTAGGTATTGATTGATCTGGAGAATTGCTTTGGCAGGCTTTCAAGCTTTGTTATGATGTCCTACTAGCAATAAAGATCATTCCACAAATGCAAGTGATTCTTCTTTCCTGACTTTGCCAGCCATCACTATTCACCATAACTGTGCTGGTCCTGCTCCCCTGCATCATATCAGCCAATTAAATCATCACTGTTGTGTTTTCCTGGCAAGGTGGTGTTCTTAATCCAATCTGCAATACCTGATCCCGTCATCTTTCAAGATGATTCCTCCAAATCATTGGAGGCATGCAAACACCTCCTCCTAGTTCAGTTACTACCAGAAGATACAGAAATCGAACCATATCCTGTATGCTTCTATCATTTTTGTAGCTTTATCCTGCAAGGCTGCCTTCCCTGTTCCCCCACTCCAGAATCAAAATATAGAGAAGTCCTGACACAAGGCTTCTGGATGATGTCATCCAAGCAAAAAAGACAGATCAGATAGATGTGTGTTTAGACAGCATATCTGAAGTTCTGGGTAACATGAGAGGTAACTGAAGAGCCACTGGTTCAACATCTCACCCTTTTCTTGCACTGTGCAGTTCCTGAAACTTCTTTACTCAGTAGTAAAGGTCAGAAAGTTCAAAAGAGAAAATTGTATAATTTTACTTGGAAATGAAACTCCTGCAAGCAAGCATTGGCCCCACCCAAATTTATTTCAAAGGTTTCCTCTCTGTCAAGACAACTCTCCAGGATTAAAATCCACAAATTCATGCATATAAAAGAAGATAAGAAAATCCCTGTAGGATCAAACTAAAGTTCATTTAATCCAACTTTCTAGTCCCATAGTCCCCAGCCAGGAAGATAAAAAGGCAACAGCTCTTTTCTGTTGCTGCTCACCACTAATTACTCCTCAGTGCAGGATCTGAAGGAGACAGATAGGTGTCATCACTATTAGCCGCTGGTGGACTAATCTTTCATTGCTTTATTTAATCCTATTTTCTAAACCACTGGTTCCCTACCTTCAACCCCCAGTAGTTACTGGGCCATATTCCCTTCCTCCCCAGCTAGGCTGAGCAATAAATGGGGATTATGAGAATTGAAGTCCAACACCTGGAGACCAGTTGTTGTCCAATAATTCTAAATCCCTTTTCCAGACCTTGCAGGAAGACAGTGCAATCTTGACCTGCAGCGGTTTGGCACTTTCTGCTATTCTTGTGGCTCTTCGGCAGCAATACTGGAAAAAAGGCACATATTTTATCTCAGAGTAGAGATGCTGACTTGAGGTAATAGACAACTGCAAAACTATGGGAGGGAAATTAATTCTTGTGCTTGTGGTGTTCCCCAAGGCACCTATGCCGAGCAGCTCATACAGAATGCCTTTCCCTCAGTGGGTGAGGTCTGTGTTAGATGGACCAACAGGGGCCACCTTGGGTCTTCTCTACCAGAGAATGCATGAGGCAGCTCCTTCAGCTCTATGCCTTTTCCAAGAGGGGAATACACATGAGGCCTGAAGCTGAAAGAGATGCCCTGGGTCTTCCTATCAAAGAAGCATGATGAGGAAGAGTTCAGCTGATGCGCATCTTCTCTGACAATGTTTTGGAGGTTGGCATCTCCATTATGAAAGATAGCAATAAATAAAACTGTAGTAACTAGAAAAAAAGCTGGATTGTTCTGCACCATTGGATTAGGGCTGTGGGTGAAGATTCCCATGCCTGCTTTAAACGCAAGGCATTTAAAGAATCTCTTATGATTTATTAAATATTTTTAATTTACCTAATTTTGACCATTTAAAAATGCATTTAGTATAAATAAGAACATTAATTATGTGGTTTGCTACATTTCTAGACCGTAGGTAAGGAAGCCACTTTCTCCCTCCATATTGAAAGGTAACCAGTAGCATTGCCAAAGAAGGTATTTGTTGTCTTAGTGCAACCAAAGTGTAGCTACCACCCTTATCTCCTGATTCACATATAGACAATCACAGTACTCAAGTATGCAAAATGTAGCACAATGTACCCACAGCACCCTCGAGTTGTTTCTACAGACAGCACAGGTCAACTGCACACCAGCCTGGGCAATGACCTGCATGCAGAGCCACAGCACATTTGTGATTTGCGGATTTCTAGATGGACTTGGCTTCATTTTTCCTACTCATTTTCTCTCCAAGAAACCTGATTGTTCAGCAGCTTTGGCAGCTGACAGCTATTAACTGTCACACTCCAGTAACCAGGGGATAGAGCAGAGTAAAATATTTGCAGAGTATGGAGAGGCTGTCCTTCCTCCTGGAATCCACGGGCTGGAAGGAACTCCACCTCATTGCTATTCTGATCTCTTGCCTTTTCATTAGGCTTGAGAAATCGGTCAGCTCCGTTGCCACAACGGACAGCTCATCCTTTATGCCCGTTCAGTGACATGTGAATAACCAAGGCCAAACCTTTATTTTGGCTTCTTTGTGAGAGAGCTTACATTAATTGCCCTCCCTAAACAGTGAACTGCTACGCACCTCTGTTGGGGAGCATTATTTTTCTATTTCAAAACTGAAGTACTGAAGGTATTTTCTGTGCATGATGCAAGAGATGCAAGATTAACTCAACTAGTTGGGTGAACAAAAAGGGGAACAGATGTAATGGGGCGGCGACAGGCTCAGGGAGCGCACTGGTGCTTGGCTGTCCGAAGCTATGTGGTGCATTTTTAACGTATTAGCCACCGCTGTCTTACATTTTATGCTGTAAAATCTCAAGTAGCCAGCTTCTTTTTAAATGGAGCCACTTAACTCGGCCGTTAGAAAAGTTTTGCCTCTGAATACAGCTCCAGGTCCAGTTTCTCTGCAGTTCTATCTTGGTGCTGGAATGTTCTGAAATACTTCGAAATAAAGTCCGTTCTATTTCAATATTCTGTGGACAACCCCTAGATTTGAATTACTGTGTCAATATTGTCAGAATGTTTCTATTCAGTGCCCATCAACTTAATAGTGGCAAGGTTATAGGTTTCGGTTACTTAATTAAATATTTCCTTCCTTTCTAAATTACATGTTTTTATCAGCACCACCATGAATTGCAGTGAAGTAACACTGACAGGTTAATTCTTTCCACTTACTCTTATAGGAGTCTATTTACTGCAATATAACCTCATCACACAATTAAAAACCCAGAGAACTCCTGTATCACAATTCCTTTATTTATCAGTATCAAATTACATAGTAAATTACTTTGGAGAATGTCTTTCTTGAACACTGTAATACAAATAAAGACATTTCCATTATTTGACATACCCTATTGTCGTAAAACTGTGCGTTAAAATAAAACATTTCATTTTGGCGTGTCCCAAAGAAACAGCCTGCATGAGTGTTTCTGTACTTCATTTTCACACAATACATTTATACTTTTGAGATACAGCCACAGGTTCATAACAGGCGCATGCCTATCATGGGCTTTATTTATAACAACGTCCAGATCCCGCTCTGGAGAAATGAGATTCCCAAGCACTAATCCAACTTACATGAAGAACGAAGGTCCGGCCACTCATTTGAGGAAACTGCTCCCAAATCTATTACTCCAGATCACATAATCTTGGGTCATCCCAGAAATCATAGCTGTACTCCTAACTGCTGCAGGACAAGCAGGATTAAGCTGGGTGGGTAAGTAAAACCACCACATTAGGCATCAAGGAAAGCCCAACCCTTTCTTACACTTGTACCATTATTTCAGCCATTCCCCAACTGAATTATCTTCCGGTTGAGCTGAGCAGTGTTGGCCAGACTTGAGGACACCAGAAGACTATCTAAAATGGTTTCAGCATGCACTTGAAAATTGTGGGGCTGTTGGACAGGGTTCTGGAAACTGCATGCTGGATGGTCCGGAAGTCCAACATTATTATGTTGGGGGGAGAAGGGCATCCCACAGATGTGTCTAATCTCCAAGTGAACAGAAGTACAGAAACCTCAGTGCAGGGGAACTGGGGAAGGGGAAGTAGGCAGCATTTCCTGTTGATCCCTTGGCTTGTCAACATCATTTGAAATCAGGTTTCTCTGGGAAAGTGCAACCAGAACGCTTGATGATCACACTGGCGGCGTAGTGTCCACCACGGATGCACTCTGTCAAAGGCCGATCGTAGACCAACTGAGAAAGGAAGCCTGAAGGACAAGATGAAAAGAAAAAAATGCGTTAGGCTGAGCACACCCAACACACCTCCCCTCTGGGGTGGGAGCGAAGGGCTGTCATTAAAAACAAGGCAGGGAAAGGCTACAGAACATGGCTCCTGTGACTCTTCCCAACCTCTTTGCCAGCAGTGGCCATAGGAGGCTGGGTTAGCCTTCTTCTGTGTTGTGCCTGTGGGTGGATTTTTGCTTCCTCCTTATGGTGAAGCATCTGTGCGTGCAGGCTGCATACGCTGTGCTTTGGGCGATGTGACCAGGAGGAGGAAAGCAAGAGGAAGGATTAGAATGTCAGTGACCTTCTTGAGCCACTGTCCACCTGCCTCTCCCTGTATAAAGTATAAATTGTTCCAATCAATGGTAAAATGTGACATTGGGCTCGTGCTGCTTTACTCATAGCTAGTAGACAATTTTTTTAAGGATGACTGTAACTTACAGCTGTGCAAAAGTAACACCTATGTGTGGGGAGAGGGTAAAGTTTGCCTGGGTGATACAAGAGAAGGAAAGGCAGAGAAGTAAAACCAAGGAACCTGCAGAATAATATAGCACAGGAACCATGGTATCTCAACACCAACAGCTTCTGAGGATAAACTTGACACCCATATAGGATACCAACTATAACCTGATAGATATGGCTGAGAACTGATAGGGTAAGTCTCATGATTAGAATACAGCAGATGAATTCTGGCTCCAGTATTAGATGTTTCCATTGGCACCAAATAGGAGCAAATGTGATATAGGGAAAAATTATTAACTATACAGAGAGGTATCATAGGAGACTGCATTTCATTAATTTAATAAGATTTCTTAAATACCAAATCAAATATCCCTTGTTTTGGCCCCATTGGTTTTGTGTACTTTTTTGAATGCAGCCCTCAATTTTACCATCTAAGATCAAGTGTGGTCCTCAGCCTAATATGAATCCCTTAACTAGATAATATCCAAAGTCTTTTCTAGTTCTGTGATTGTTCCTCATATATTTTAAGTACATTCTAAGAAATGTGAACAATTAAGAGAAGTAATTTTCTCCTCACATTTTAGTGATTATGATCTTGGAATTGTGACAACTAGTATGATCAACCAGCTTGGTCATTAGCCTGAGGATGCCTGATTTCTAATTTTGTAAGTATGGTATGATTCTCACTATCAGAGATGAAATGTTTGATGAAGCCAAAACAGCAAGATATGATCATGGTATGCATGTTAAAAACATTCGGTGTTTTGCGTAATTAGTTTCATATTTTTAGAAGAAACGTACAAGGACTCAAGGCAATTTCACTTTAATGAAGAAGTGAAGAGCCTTGGCAGTTAACGGAAGTTCCCATTATGCAGAATGGTTTTCAACAACTCATCTAAAGAAACTTTGGCAGATCTACCTAAGGTAGAAGGGCCCCAGATTTGTTCTCATTAAAACAACTGGTTTCTGATAACTGAAACTTTGGTTTTCTCCAGTCCTGAGAAACGCCAAGCAACAATGTAAGAAACATGGGCTGTCTTTATGATTCCATATGACTGCTTTATTTATTATTGTTTTATTGCATTTGCAATTTTTTGATCTCATGCATTGTGTAGGTCGTCTAGAAAGTTGTTACTGGATGGCTGATCTAAGTAAGTAAACTTTTGTCAACTCCATGAGTAGGCTTTAAGCTAGAGATAGTCATATAAATACAAAGATTAAGGAATGTGTACAGAAGAAATTGCCTCCAGTGGAAAATATTCAAGGCCCAAAGAGATGAAAATGAATTACCAGGCAGAAAGAAAATACTTTGGGGGGAAATGCCACAAAAATCTCAATTATGCACAATGCTGCCAGGACCCTCTGGGTGCTGCCAAGGCAATCTACCTATCAAGTGTGTTTGCACTTCCAAAACTGAAGCTGTCTGTCTAGTCAAAGTCATACAATTCTCAGTAACACAGTGAAAACAATCTGCTCTTCACTAAATTAATGTGCATCCTTAAAGGATAAATTCCTGGATACAAAGACATGCGTCAGGCATGAAAATTTAACTGCCTTGAAGCTTGAAATGGGCCAATAAGATGCTTGGTGACTTAACCTTGTCATGACAGAATTCTTGCTGCATGATCCTCCTTTACTCCAAGGTTCTTCTCTTAACATTATTGTGGTTAATCCTGCACACTGCTTGGGCCACCCTAAGCTTTATCATGGGCATATGAAATTGGATTCAGACGGTGACCAGCAACCAGCGAAGCTGTTTCAACATGGAGCCCTGTGAAGCCCCAAGGAGGCCCCATGCATAACTTATGCTGCTTTATGCTAGATGAACTGGAAGTTTGGGACCATCCTGAAGAGCTGCCCTATGAAGATGGCATTTCAATAGCCCAGCTTTGAAGTAACTAGTGCAGGAGTCTCTGAATCTTGGTCTTTTTCCTCTAGGTATGGATGCTGAGAAAAAGCCCTCCTTGCCATGGATGTTTTGTGGCTGTCCAATAGCAATGCTGGATCAAGGAGGATCCCCAGTGAACAAAACTGATCCTTAAGAGAGAATGCAACTGTGTCCACAACTGGTAATTCAGACTCAGCTTATCTCCCACACCCTGTCCTTTAACCCTAGAGACATCTGGAGGCTCTGATGATGTCCAACTGTATAGCTGAAGACAGCTATCATTTGTATGGTTGCTGTGGAATGTGGAAGAAATAAGAGTTGGCTGTGAAGGGAAAGAAGACTGTGCTTCTTTCCCTTCTGAGCCCTAACTGATCCTGTTGCCTCAGGATATCCATTGTGGATTGTGACTTGAACAGGCATTGGTGGAACAGGACATCAGTAAGTAGTTCTGTTCAATACAAGGTATCTTTGAATCAGCTGGATCAGGCCAGTCACACATACATCTTAGGAGTGGCAGAAACAGAGCTATAAAATACTCCTGCTGATGCTTGTAACAACATCAAATTCTTGCAGCTTGAACCTGCTCAGTGTTCGACAGCTGGATATAAGATTGCAAAACTCTCTCAAATTTGGCATCATAGCAAATTTGATAACACATGCTTCAAATTCACCCAGGCATATCTGAAGAGTGGGATATTAGTTGGATATTAGAGAATATTTGTAATGTTGACCATCTATTTTGTTAATTTCTTTGCTTCTGACAATGTTAGATAAATAGTAACTGTTGCCTGCATACTGAAGTTATGCTAAAAGGGACTGAGACAGCCA
This sequence comes from Candoia aspera, assembly GCF_035149785.1. Lineage (NCBI taxonomy): Eukaryota > Metazoa > Chordata > Lepidosauria > Squamata > Candoiidae > Candoia > Candoia aspera. The sequence goes on along the minus strand of NC_086158.1, from coordinate 90,068,206 downwards.
ACTTGTAGACTATGGGCCAAGGATTACACAACCTCAAGTTGGTAGGAAAGGAGAAATGCTTCACCTAATGGTTAAGGCAACGGGCTAGAAACCAGGAAGCTGTGAGTTGTAGTCCCACCTTAGGCATGAAAGCCAGCTGGGTAACCTTGGGCCAGTCGCTCTCTCTCAGCACAACTCACCTCACAAGGCTGTTGTTGTGGGGAAAATAGGAGGAGGAAGGAGTGTTAGGTATGTTTACCACCTTGAGTTATTTATAAAAAAAAATAAAGGGATAGAAAATAAAATAAATAAATACTACTGATGACAACTAGGTCCAAACCTGCAGATGATCCTTCTCAGTGGCTTCAAACAGATTTAATTAACATGGGAGACAAGATTAAACCTTGTGGGATCCCCAAGGGACCAAGCAGAAGTGTCAGCCTTACCAGGTAGACTAGACAGGAAACACAACCAGATAAGCTAATTCTACTTTATTGTAAAGCTATATTAACAGAATCTTGCAAGTCTGAAAGTACAATTCTCCTGCTGTCTCCTATACAGCCTGAGAAACTAGGGAGGGTCTCTTCTGAGCCTCTTGCCCTACTCACTATCCAGCTGTGGGCTATGCTGTCTCTTATCTGACCGTTCCCTAGGCAGCATCTCTTTGCCCCATCTCCCAACGTCTTTTCCACATACCATTAAAGAAGTCCACTGCTACCTCCTTCTGGTTGCACTTGAAAAGACAGGAGTAAAACCATCAACAGAATGCTACCTCCAACCCCCAATTCCCTTAAGTGTTCCAACTGTTCCTCAGACATCATGAAAAATAGTATGAAAATACTCTTTTGAAAAGCTTCAAATTCAATCTCAACTCCTTTTGGTTCTAGTAAGAGGGGAGGGACACAGCACCAGGCTGTGCAGAGCTCCAGATTCAAGGAATAGAATGTGATTTGAAGCACACTTAGGTGCACACACAGCATCAGCCAGGAGCACATTAAAGCGGCTGCCTCTTCTTCTGGATTTGTGTGGCTTCCCTCACAGTGCCATACAATCCCACATTTGCTTAAGATGTTCCTGACAAGTGTTACGTATGTACCCACATGCACTCAAAATCACATTTTGCCCTTCCAATCCTATTTTATTTTATTTATTTATTGGATTTTGAGGCCACTCAACTCCAAATAAACTCAGGGTGGCTTATAATATTTATAAGAATACATAATTTAAAGAAACATGACCACCTGAACATAAATAACATCCAGAAAAAAAAATTGAAAGGGGCTATACCCTAACTCAGTTCGATCTTAACTCCTGAACACTTGAAGAGTGGGAGCTGTATGTAAATGCGAGAGGATGCTGCTCCAGAGGGCCCAGGCTGTAACAGAGAAGGCGTGCTATCTAAGTCCTGGAGTGTGTCTACTCTGCCCAATTGTACTAGATGGAGTCAGGCACTCCCTTAAATAATCAGGCCCTATGCCATGAAGGGCTTTATAGGTGACAACCAACCCCTTGAATTGCACCTGGAAGCTGACTGGTGACCAGTGGAGCTCACAAAGCAGTGATGACACACGGGCATTAATGAGAAGCGCCCATAACTGCATGTGCATTTTGGATCAGCTGTACCTTCCAGATGGTCTTTAAAGGCAGCCCCATGTAGAGTGCATTGCAGGAGTCCAATCATGAGGTGACCAGGGCATGAGTGACAGTCTGAAGGGACTCCCAGTTGAGGAAAGGACACAAGGGAAAGCTGTGCAAAGACCTTCCTGGCCACAATTGCCACTTGTTCATACATACATACGTACATACTGTCAGTCCCAAGGTGTAGATCAGACCACGAAATCAACTCCACATTAAGACTAAAACTACTTTTATTAAGATTGGGTGTAGTAACAGAACCTTGCAAGTCTGATAATGCTTTACTTCCTCTCTTTCTTATTCTCAAGTGAATTAGGGAAGTGTCAGTCTGAGACATTTTCATAACCCTCCCCCACTGTTTGGACTTAAGCTATGTTTTGCTTTTTGTTGCTTTGGTAATGGATCTCCCCTCTCTCTGTCAAGACCATCCTCTTTACTCTCTACACAAACCTGTATTTATTACAGGCATTGATCAGAATACTACAATCAACAATAGATGGACAAAAATCCCACTGCTCTGATAGCAGCTGTACACAAAAGAAATCAGAATTGTTTGGGCACTTTATTAAATGGGGAGTAATAAAATGGACCCTTGCATCCTTTCAAAAAATACAATTTAGCAGGACACAGACTATGGTTGCAACAGACCCTTCTCCATAATGGCACAATCTTAGCTCATATGGATTTGTTTTGTATCTGCCCTCAGGAACCACCACAGGGAGTGCTTTAAAGTGTGCTAAGGTTAGTGCCCCATGGAGTGCCACTGGCTCTTTGAGCAGGAGATGCAAGTCCAGGAGAACCCCAAGTTGTGCACTAGTTTTGAATGGGGAAATGCAACCCACCCATGACCAAAGGTGAAAATGTCTCAGCCCCAGGGGGCCCAAACAGCCACAGCCACTCAGTCTTGTCAGTCTTGTACTGAATCTCTTCCTCCCCATCCAGACCCAAACAGTCTCCACATTTTGGGTCACTCAATTGGCAGCTTCACTTGTGCAGCCCAAGGTTTAGATGTACAATTGTGTATCATCAACATTCTGGGTGAGGTGAGGGTAAGAATGTTGAACCTTGAGGTGCTCCACAAGTGAGGGGCCACGGGCATGGCGATCTCTTCCCTTCTGTCAGCACCAAATGGGACTGATCGTTAAGGAAGTAGGCGAACCACTGCAGCACAGTGCCCCCCCCCCCATTTCTAACCCTCACAGCCAGTCCTGAAGGATACCATGGTTGATGGTATTAGAAGCCAGTGAGAAATCAAGGAGCAGAAGGATGGAGGCATGATCTCCATCCTGCCTCCACAAAAAGTCATCGACTACTGCTGTCTCAGTATGTACCCTGCCTGCTTTCGGCAGAGCTCTACACACCTCTCGGTAGTTGACGGATTAGAGTGCCAGAGTCGTTTTTTTTGCTAACAAAGTTGCTTCAAATCTACCTTCAGCCATTGCTCTAATAGTTTCATATCCATATTAAATTCATTACACCGCTGATTATTAAACGACCTGAACGTACAGATCCTGAGTATACACAATTGCTGCTCCAAGACAAAAATTGTACAGTTACGGCGCAGGTAGCCAGGTTCTGCACCGCAACGATGAACATTCGACACACCGAGAGGGGCCAACCTTTGTAATGTCTTGCATACCTCTGCAAACTCTTTATAATCCTATCTATATATATAACGTAGTCGCTATGTAGTTTTCATGTTTTATATCTCACATCTAATAGATTCTTAAAATTTTACACACTAGACTTTACATATAGAGTTAGACAGATAATTAGTGTACTTTACCTGAATTCAATATGTTTTTTATTGTATGTTTTTAATACTCTAAGCGTGACTATAAGACTGGAAAAAATCAACTTATATCCCCATACCAAAAAAGGGAAACACTAAAGAATGTTCAAACTATTGAACAGTGGCACTCATTTCACATGCCAGTAAGGTAATGCTCAAGATCCTGCAAGATAGACTTCAGCAATTCATGGAGTGAGAATTGCCAGATGTACAAGCTGGGTTTAGAAAAGGCAGAGGAACTAGGGACCAAATTGCCAATATCCGCTGGATAATGGAAAAAGCCAGGGAGTTTCAGAAAAACATCTCTTTCTGTTTTATTGACTATTCTAAAGCCTTTGACTGTGTGGACCATAACAAATTGTGGCAAGTTCTTAGTGGTATGGGGATACCAAGTCATCTTGTCTGCCTCCTGAACAATCTGTATAACGACCAAGTAGCAACAGTAAGAACAGACCATGGAACAACGGACTGGTTTAAGATTGGGAAAGGAGTACGGCAGGGCTGTATACTCTCACCCTACCTATTCAACTTGTATGCAGAACACATCATGCGACATGCTGGGCTTGAGGAATCCAAGGCTGGAGTTAAAATCACTGGAGGAAACATTAACAATCTCAGATATGCAGATGATACCACTTCGATGGCTGAAAGCGAAGAGGAACTGAGGAGCCTTATGATGAAGGTGAAAGAAGAAAGTGCAAAAGCTGGCTTGAAGCTAAACCTCAAAAAAACCAAGATTATGGCAACCAGCTTGATTGATAACTGGCAAATAGAGGGAGAAAATGCAGAAGCAGTGAAAGACTTTGTATTTCTAGGTGCGAAGATTACTGCAGATGCTGACTGCAGTCAGGAAATCAGAAGACGCTTAATCCTTGGGAGAAGAGCAATGACAAATCTCGATAAAATAGTTAAGAGCAGAGACATCACACTGACAACAAAGGTCCGCATAGTTAAAGCAATGGTGTTCCCAGTAGTAACATATGGCTGCGAGAGCTGGACCATAAGGAAGGCAGAGAGAAGGAAGATCGATGCTTTTGAACTGTGGTGTTGGAGGAAAATTCTGAGAGTGCCTTGGACTGCAAGATCAAACCAGTCCATCCTCCAGGAAATAAAGCCAGACTGCTCACTTGAGGGAATGATATTAAAGGCAAAACTGAAATACTTTGGCCACATAATGAGAAGACAGGACACCCTAGAGAAGATGTTGATGCTAGGGAGAGTGGAAGGCAAAAGGAAGAGGGGCTGACCAAGGGCAAGATGGATGGATGATATTCTAGAGGTGATGGACTCGTCCCTGGGGGAGCTGGGGGTGTTGACGACCGACAGGAAGCTCTGGCGTGGGCTGGTCCATGAAGTCACAAAGAGTCGGAAGCGACTAAATGAATAAAGAACAACAAAACATGTTTAGCTTACGGAATAATGCTATTGTATTGGTCTATGACTGTAATAAAGAGTGATGATGATGATAGTTTCATATACTTTGACTCTGGAAACATTTCTCAGTCGCAGGACACTTAATTAGAACACTTACTTTTACCTAATAATTTTTAAATGAAATATTTTAATTTATCCTGTGGAACCCAAGTGATTTTCTGCTTATAAACCAGTTAGCAGCAATACTTGCAAATGAATCATTTTGATGATGTATCTGTTCTCAATCCAAGGGATTCTAAGACTCATTTGGCCAGGATGTGCATATAGCTTTTCTGTGACTTTGTCCAGATTATGAAAGTCTTCTGTCCTGGGAGGTCCCTCTGTATTTCCACTCTTTGTCCAGTTAATTAGAGTTGATTTTCTTTTATATCTGCCACCATGTTCAGTTCTTTTTAAATTAAAATCTTTTATATACCGTAGTAATTTACTTAAAAATAGTTGCTTGATAATAATAAAAAGTTGAGGAGGATTTTCTTCATCTTCTAGCACTATTTCATGTTTGATCTTCCTGATGTGATGTCAAATTAAAAAAAAAAGACTGCTACTGTTGATTTAAAAAAACACCTTCAGGCATATATTGCTTTGTATTTTAAGCTCACTAAATCATGGCAACAGAAAAAGCACCAACTTTGTTTCTGGTGCCTTTAGATTATACACATTTACCTAAAGATGTGGACTCTGCGAACATAATAATATATTTTTAAAAAGTAAATAATAAAATGAGCCCTGATCACCATGAATAAGTCCATCTTGCAGCCTCTGAATATGCTAGGTTTAAAGATAAGAAAGGATGGTGGTGTCAGAATCAGCCTTCGAAGAGCTTGGTCTATCTACAGCTGGTCTTGCCTGCCATTGCCTCCCAACTCCTGAGGTCAGCTGGGGCCACCTCAGTCTCAGTAGACTGAGATTTTTTTTCAGCCCTAGACACACCCTATGTCATGAGTACTGATGGTGAGCGGGAGGGGGCCTCTATCCAGGGGGGAAAACACCTGCGTAGTACTGAGGAATTAAGCAGCCATTCAGAGAGACACAGATCAGACCCGCCTTGACTTTTGGGGTTTATCTGTCTGGGTTTTTCCCACGCTTCTTCAGTTTGTTAGGATTCTGTCTTATGTAGCAGCAATAAACACTAGAGACTACTCCTCGTCTCAGCGTGTGTCTCACTGTTAGGACACCCTACTTATCTCCCCTAATCAGCAGTGGGGCAATAATTCTGACCCACCAGATTACAACAAAATGGACTTACAGTTGCTGGGGGCTGGCCAGCGTATAAATTTGATAAATTATTATTATTATGAAAAGTCAAAGGGATTATCTAGATCTGATTATTGTTAGTTGTTATTACAATCCAATAAAGCACTACACAGTTGCACTTGGATCTAGAACAGTGTTTTTCAAACTTGGCAGCTTTAAGATGTGTGGACTTCAACTCTCAGAATTTCCCAGCCAGCACTGATCTAGAACATCTTACATTCCACACACACACAGATTCCAGGTTCTGGTTATGGAATGGGACATACAACAGGCATCTTACATACAGAATTAAGAAAGTGGTATTTCTATCTTCTTTGTTTCCTGCGGAGGCCACATACATACATCTAAAAATATGCTAAAGCGAGTATCTGTGTTTTGTACTGAATAAAAATTTTCAGATGTTTCTAATTATAACATTTTACTGTTTAAATAAAATTAAAATATGCCTTGACTATTGGCTAAACTTTGGGGCTAAAAACTCTTTTGTGGGTCAAAATACTTTTCTTCAGAAGTCAAAATAAGAATAGCGAAGTAATTTTTTCTTAACCCACAAAAATATCGAAGTGATTTTTTTTTTTTAAGCCACAAATAAATGAGGCTTCACTGAAAAGAAATCTGTGGGTGCCGGTCTGTTTTTAATAAAGAACCTTTTCCAAAATTGTACATCTTGTTTCTGCACCTTTGATTTTGCTTCCTTATATTCATTTGTTTAAAGCTGAGAAACTTCCCTTCTGCTCCAGGACATGCAGTTCTGGCTTAGTGTGCAGGAAGTACATTTGAACGGTTCAAGTCGTAAAATAAGATTTTTAAGCAGGGCGATATTTTAAAAAGGGAAGAACAGCCACTACCTTTTGATACATTCACTGGCCTTTTATGTTCAGCAGCAGCAGCAGCTGCTCAGCGCAGCCAGTGATAAGTTATTTACGCAGGTCCTGCTGTTATATTCAATCATTGCCCAGCTCCTTGTTAATAATACTGTGCTTTCTGAAATCTTTCCGAGTAACTAGCATGGCTGATGGGATGCTCACAAGGCTAGTCAATTTCAGTTTGCTCTGGGCAAAGCAGACACACAGGGCTCACACCAGATGACTCACAATCACAACCAAGGAAGAAGCTAAAAGGAAGGAACACGATGGAGATGCTAGGATTGAACTCTGTAGCAGATGGCAATCAGAACTTGCAATAGATTCGTTGTTTTTTTTTAAAGGAAAACCTGGCTACACATGATGGAAGCTTGCTTAAATCAGAGTGCCTTTCGAGACTAAACTTGGCTCTAATTTTACATTACCAGGGTGGGAGAAGAAACATACCACACATATTCTGCATCAGACCCACTGTGTAAATGGGTAAATTCTGAATAGAATCTGGGCCCAGCAGCATATTCAGCAATTCAATCCTATTTCAACAGGTGGGAACAGGGCAGGTTCTACATTTCCTCAAGAGTATGGAAACTCCCCCTGACACTTTCCCCCTGCATGTGTGTGTCTGTATCTCCATCTCCATCTCCATCATGAATTTTTACGTCCAACAAATGGAACACGGACCGAGGCTTCTCCTTTAGCCACTGACATAAGAACTGCCTAGCTGCATTTTAATTTAACGCTGAAGCCACTCAAAGACAGATGTGCCTGTGAACCTTTTCTAGAGCTAACTCTGGAAAACTTGCAAAGCAGCAGCATGGTGCCACACAGAGAATAAATGGCACTGTTCTCTCTCTTCATCCTTGGGGTTCTGCACATCCTTCACCTGCACACTGACATTCTTACAAGCATGTAATCTAGTTTCTGCCACAGACTTTGACATGTGAAGGAAAAAAGCTTTCATGGTTTTCTAACACTCAGATTTGGGCAGCACATTGTGTGATTAACTTTTGTGTACATCATGAACTTGTAGAATGTATTCATGCCAATCAACTTAGATTGCTTTGAAACGGAATTAGACAAGTTCACCGAGGACAAGTCTCATTAACAGCTACCGGCTGTAATAATGAAATGAAACGTCTATATGCAAGGCTAGCATACCCGGAGGACCAAAGACAAAGAACACCAAGGAGTGCAATTGCTTTCAACTACGTCTGCCTTCCAGAGGGATCTCTCTGGCCATTGCTGATAACAGACTGCTAGATCCACTCAGAAGCACCGACACGTTTAAAGATTTGGAAGCCAGAAGAGTGGTGGTGTGGAGTTAGTAGTGTTGCCAGTTGTCAGTTCCTGTATTATTTTGGATCCTGCAAATGCCCACTCTTTCTGTTGCCCCTCTCCTGATCCTATTTCTATTCCTTTTCCTTGCTCTGCCCCGCTGCTCTTAAGCCCCCACTTCCCCTTGGGATAAAAATCAACTAGGAAAATCCATATGCTTAGCTTTAAAAGTTGCTTAGCTTTCATTATTTATCTCAAGCTCCAAATCTGGATTGCTTTCTAATGCTGAGCTGACCTCACACTGGCTCTGCCATATTGCTGATGAAACCAGGGGAAGAATCACTTTCCCCAACCATGCTAAGCCACGCTGTGGTTTTAGTTTTGACTTGGAGTGTGACTGTGGTTTGTAAACCATCTTTACATGAATCCAGGAACTATGCCTTGACTGATAAGCCCTGGCCAGGTGCAACCATTGTGATGTGCTCACCAGGGCTCCCCATAAAAGCATACTGGAAAAGCATCAGCCTCAGGATCTTTCCAAAGCACAGGCACTCTGAGAAAACATTTTCTACAAAGCTACCAGATGCAACTTTCTCCTACTTGCTGTGTCACAGAGCTCTCTGATTTTAAGGGCTTCAATTTCAGCCATTCTGACTTATCTTCCTGCAGCTTTTACTGAATTCTCCCCACCCAAGACAGATGGCAATGAAAAACTGCAGCTCCGCTCATCTACCTTGATGCTAGGCTAAAGACCTGCTTCCCTCAGACCAAGTAAAATCAATGTGAAGTTGGAGGAAACACATCCACAGCTCTATTAGGATGTCTTGCTTGTTCTGTAACAGCTACCTGAAGCTGTGGTAGAAATCGACTCAACTCAGTTAAATCTAAATTGCTGGGGAAAGAGACCCATTGATATCGCTGTTATAAAATACTCTGCAGGAGACCTAGAAGCTGAAACAAACAGCCTAAGAAGTGTCAATATTTTTTACTGAGTATCTATATCTTTTTAATCTCCGAGAGTGAAATAAACCCATGAGTGCACTGCTTAGCAAACACACTGCATGCTAACTAATACTTACTTCATAATCAAATTCAATTCTACCACATTTTTTGCAACCCATTCAGCACATTCATTATAGTTTGTCTTTCTACGCCTACCATTCTTCCTCCTGAAGGAGCCCAAATGTAACCATAAAAACAATATAAAACCAAAGCTATACAAGAATGGCTTCTAGCTGTGAATAATATATTTTGAAACACACAGACACAAAACTGGAAAAGGCAACAGACAGTTGATGGCATTTTGGTCCTGTGGAAATGTTTAGCTTGAAAATTCCTGGGAGAACAGATACATCTTAGTTATTATCTTAAACTGGGCAGTCTAGGAGATACCCGTAGTCCCATGAGAGCTCATTAGGATTAAGCCCACAATCCTACCCACCTCAATGTACCCGTACCCACAGGTGGGTCCATGAGCAGAGCCTTCTCCAGCTGATCTTACTGTACTAGCCAGGTCAGAGAGGAGACAGTCTCAAACCATGTTGGTCTTCTCTGACTAGAGTTTAGACCTTGAATTGGACCTAGTAGGTCTTTTGAATCCAGCGTAATACTTAAGGGATCCATGTTACATGATCTCATTTAGGCACCCTACTTTGTTTATTATTATCTGGCTGCTATATCTGCACTAGCTGAAGCTTTCGCATCATCTTCCAGGGTGGTCCCAGCTAGACCACAAACATGGAAAATTGCGAGTTTATTAGGACATGACGCACTGAAACCAGACTATAACAGACCAGATGAAGCTAGTCTGGATTTTCTCAGATTGATACTGGAAGTCTCATAGACTCAATGACATTGCTCTTGATAAGCTACTTTTATTACAGACACTTGAAAAGTTGGGAGAAGGGGCCCTTCTCTCCATGTAATAGGGACAAGGTGGCTTCCTGACAAAAGAGCAGACCGCAGAGATGGGAAGCAAAATCTGAGGATTCCAAGTTTGGGATCTGAAAGTCACCCTTCCTTTCAATGGTAGGCCACTAAGATAAAACTGGATTAAAATTCAGCTATCTGAAAGAAAGAAATGTATTAGCAGAATTAAGTAAAGTACACAATGATAAGGTTTTAATTGCTAAGAATGGTTTCCAGCCTTACTTGCTTGGTCTGACATAAGCAGCTCAACCTACATCATCTTGAAAATGACAAAAGGATGAAGAATTTCAGGGTTGCCTTGAACCACAAGAAGAGGGATGCAAGCAGTGAAAATTCATATTATGGGCTAGGTATGTGGAAACTTCACTTCTATTTCAGGAGAGCAGGGAAAAAAGAACCTAAAGAAACAGGTGCTAGGCTGTCTGTGTGAGTCAACTGAGAACACTTAATAGTGCAGAACAAATGGGATGAGGATAATCTCATGCTAGAGTATGAGGAAGGAGACAGTAAGTATCATGAAAGGGTAGTGAGGTTTGGAGAATCAGGAAGAAGAAATGGAACAGGGTCATCTCCCATTTCCATTTGCCCCATCAAAGTGATGTTTTGCATGAGAGAATGTGAAAAAGGTTTTGAATTGAAAGAGTAAAAAGCACTACAGTGTAAACTGCTGCTAAACATTCTCCAGATAGAGCAGTGTTTCTTAACCTTAGCAACTTTAAGACATGTGGACTTCAACTCCCAGAATTCCCCAGCCAGCCAGTTGAAGTCCACACGTCTTAAAAGTTGCTGAGATTGAGAAACACTGAGTTAGAGTGTGGGGATACAATGCAATGTTTTGTGCTTATGGGTCCCATTTAGTATTTTAAAACATGTCTGTAGTATTAAAAAGCTGATAGTCACTGTTATAGATAGATCAAAAAATATAAGACAGTCAAAACATCTCTTTATAGAGGGAAATCCACTGAATTCACATTAGAAATCACCTCCTCCTCCTTGGAGTAGCTGTCAGTCAAAAGGCTGAGGAACTGAAAATGGAATTTTCCTTCCCATTTTTTACAGAGCTGCAAGAACAGGATAGTTAGGGTTAAATCAGACACCCACGTTGAGCTAATCTCTTCTACACTTATCTTCAATTGAAAGGAAAGAGGCAATAGCTAAAACATTCTTCACTTCAACAGTCTTTATTTTTTCATTCTGCTTCATTTATGAAGATTTCACAAGACACCATTCATAAAGCAATACAGTTACACAAAATCAGCTATCTTTTTTAAACAATGAAGTTACTCTAGCAATCATCTGAGGCACATATTTTACAGCTGTCAGATGGTGAAGGAGAGAACCAGATTTATCCTAGGGGACAGGGAAATTAGGATAGGAGGTGAGGGAAATAATCTGTGACAGGTATTTTAATTATGATGATCATCTTACTGTCATGTTTTTGTTTCAAGCAACTTCCTAGGCTTGAAGAGAAAAGCTTGAGGGTATCTTACTTGTTTTCCTCTCCCTGCCAAAATCTGGACCATACAAAATAATGCAACATATACATACCTCCATTTGCATACTGGTTATTATTGTGAAGTTTAGATTTCTAGAAGCAAAGTTGGGATTATCCAGTACATGGGGAGATCTTATTGTCAGTTGAGGATCATCTAGTTTATTGCATTGTTGAAACAAATTCAGTCCCCCTCTAGTTGAGATCTTATGAAAAATCTCTGGATATAGGACCCATTCTCCCAGCAAGAGACCCTGGTAACTTAGCCAACCTTGCCATGGAAATCAGAGACCCCTTTTTACTGTTCTGTTTATGGACAGGGGGTGCTTCTTTGCTCTGTCCTTAAATGTGTGATTTCTTTTGGAATGTCTTTTGATCCAGATCTACCCTGACAATCTCAAAACCTTTTGTTGTACAGTTATCTGTTTGCACCAGCTAGTGGTGCCTGATGACTATGTCTGATAGTGCTTTCAAACCTTGCTACATTGCCCTCTCAACCAGCTACATCACTGGCATCTGGTCCTCAATTAGTTATTCTCAATGCTAGGTTGAGACACTAATGTAGAGCTTAGATTAATTTGCTTGGCACTGTTAGGTATAAGTAAGTACTGCTGTGCCTTGATCCTGAGTTGGGAGGGAGTCCTGTAACAGTCTATAGTGGAAGGCGGTCCATGGGACCAAAACTGGCGCTGTGATCACCTTGCCCTCTAGCCCATCCTTTTTCTGTGTCAGTGAGAGTCCCCAGATGTAAAATCTGCTTTGGTGGTGCCAATGTGCTCTTGGCTAAGTTCATTACAAGAACATGCTTCAGGAAGAAATGAAGAGTTGGCTTGAAGTTGTTGACTGGCTTTACTATCATGGGTGCTCAGAGTAGATCATCTAGGGAAGCACAAACAGAGACCCTTTGGGTTCTCATATGGCCCACGAGAGCTGCCCTCACCTTGGTAAGTATTCTGGGTGCTGATATCCAAGCAAAAGGGAGCGCTGTGAATTGACACCGACAATTCTTGAAAGTGCACCTGAGGAATCTCTGATTTGGGGCTCTGACTAGGATGTGTGAGTAGGTTGGTGACAAAGACCCACCATCCAGTATCCAACCTTCCCTTTTTTAGGGAAGGTTGTCAAAACAGTGGTGGGCTCCCAGCTGTGGAGGGCCTGGATGAAGCGGATTATCTAGACCCTTTTCAGTCAGGATTCAGGCCAGGCTATAGCACCGAGACAGCCCTGGTCGCATTTGTGGATGACCTCTGGAGGGCTGTGTCCATCCTGGTCTTTCTAGATCTCTCATCAGTTTCTGACACCATCAACCATGGCGTTGTACTGGGCTGGGAGTGGAGGGCACTGTTTTCCAGTGGCTCTCCTCCTTCCTCCAGGGCAGATACCAGTGTTGGTAGGGAGGGAAAGGCCCTGGTTATGCAGGGAGCCTCCAGGCTTGGGTCTCTCTCCTCTCCTATTTAACATCTGTATGAAGCTGCTGGGTGAGATCATTCAGCAGCACTGGTTTCAGAATCATCACTATGCTGACGATACCCAATTATACATCTCTACCCCATGATGCTGTCCATGCCTGGAAGCTGTAAAGGCCTGGATGGGGAGAGGCCAGCTGCAACTCAACTGTCCACAGCAGGTCACGAAGGCAGCCAGTGAACTCTTGGGTGCACTCCAAGAGTTTCCAAGTTGTTCAGCTTTAGGACACAAAACGGGCTATTCCACAATGCTTGCTTAATGTTCTGTATGTCATGAACTTAATTTGGAGAGTATTCCAACGCTAAGTCTCTTGGACTGCATGATATTACAGAAGAGGTGACTGAGAGGAGATGTGATAGCAGTCTGAAGGACTGTCACACAGAATGTAGAGAGGACTGATTCTCTATTGCCCCAGAGGGAAGGATCAGAACCAAGAGGCTAAAGCTACAAGTAGGTAGGTTCAGGCTAGATGGCAGGATCAGGATGAACCCCTTGACTGTGTAAGACAAGCTGCCATATGAAGTGGTCAGTTCTCCTTCACCGGAGATCTTTAAACACAGGCTGAATGGCCACCTGGCAGAAGCGTTCGAGTGCATATGCAGGGAATAGAGGGATGAACTAGTTGATCTCCTAGGTCCCTTTCAGCTCTGATTTTAAGACATATCAAGACAGGTTTGTCTTTGGGAGCACTCCTCTGTAGCAGCGCCCAACATTTCTGTTCAATCACGTTTCAGAAGATGGGGCTGGGGGACGACTATTCAGCTTTTTGGCCACTGTCATACTTTGTTGTGCAGGGCTCCGTCTGATCCAGCACTGCTTAATATTTACATGAAAATGGTGGCATGTGTCATGAATACATTTATGATACTCAGCTTTAGTGTTATGGACCTTGACCATCAGATTTGATAATGGGCCGGATTCAAAGGTGAAAAAACTGAAATTAGGTTCAAATAGGCAGAGAAGCTGTTGATCGGCAGAACATCAAGACATGGTGGTCAGTCTACTGGAAGAGGACTATACTTCCTGAGAAAGAACTGGTTTTCTTGTCTGAAAGCAGAGCTGCCCCTAGATCTCCAGTGGTAGCTGCTAGTCATCTTGAGCACTCCGGCTGGGAATATGCTGGAATGGTTGTTATAAATAAATAAAAAACCAGGATGGAGCTGGGGTGAAGGCAAAAATTCTGTGTATGTGCATTTTTGAGGAAGTAGAGAGTGCCAGTTTTTGAAAGTTCTGCCATTCATTTTCTGAACTTTCTATTGCTCCTAAAATTAACTAGCTCCTTGGAAATTGGTATACTTGGGAGAGTGGATATGCAGCACCGGGGGACCAAATCTGATGCAGGCAGCTATAGTCAGCTATTTCCCTCTTAATGCATCTCCAGCTAAATCGTGCTTTCCTAAAGTTACCTCACCCATAAACCTGCCACTAAAATTACTAATAAATCACCTACTGGATGGTGAGAGAAAAAACTCTTTCCACTACTATTCTACAGATTAGTGTTTGTGCATGAGAGGGAAGGGGAAGTGGAGGATTGATTGGGATATGCTTGAGAAACCTTGTTTAGTTTTGTTTAACTTGGTTTCCAGGCAGCAGAATAGTAATTTAAGCGAACAGTGGAATTTTGGAGAAGTCTCAAGGCTGTTGGAGAAACTGCACCTGTTGAATGGCTGCTTAGGCACAGCTCTAATCCAAAATTGGATTGAAAGACAAAGGAAAACTGAGGACATATCAGTCCCGACTTGTAAAATAATCATAGCATATGAGGCAGAGCAACATCTTCCCAGTTTTATGTGATGTGGATTATAAAATACCTATCTTATGTTCCAACTCACAGCATGCTATGGTGATATAAAGCCTGTCTGCTTTAGCAACGTATCACCAAAGAGTGCTCTAGATGACATTTAAAATGCTAGTATGGGTAGCCTCCACATTTGGATAGGGTGACAAAACAGGCAATTGGACAGATAGAAGAAACTATATGTGGCTCAGGGTTGAACTGTGGAGTCCCTGGTGCTCTCTGAGTTGATTGTTTGCTTGCAGATGTTTCATTACCCAACTGGATAACATCATCAGTGCACTGATAATGTTACCTAGTTGGGTAATGAAACATCTGCAAGCAAACCACCAAGCTCAGAGAGCACCAAGGACTCGATAGGATAGGATAGAATACTGTACGCATTCAGTAGAGTAAGGAGAATATTCCCATTGATCTTGAAAGAATATAAAGCAATATTTAAAATAAGGTGCCTAAACCAATGCTGGAACTGTAAAGAAGGAAACATCCACCTGCTTTAGACACTCCAAGGTGCTGGCTTCTTAAACTGGCAATGTGTGTGTGTGTGGACACACACAGCTCACTCAGACTTGGCATTTACCAGTGAGCTGCGCTACTGGATTTCTGTAAACAACAGAAAAAAAAAGGAAGATCTTGCCTTTACCACTCCAGTGCCATGCACCATCAGAACCAAACAGAATCCTCTGACAGGTCCATCTCACCTGGGCAGTGTCCCACCACAACCTCTACAAGAATGTTTTGTGACAAAAGTATTGTTAGCTTCCTAATGTGCAAATCATCCAAATGTCTTCCAGCACAAAAATGGAAGAATTTGAGGAAATCCTCTGAGTTGATCTAAGGGATCTAAGGTTTTTAAGGGGTCAGAAAAATAGCTCATCTTGGGAGCTTTTTCTCTCTTCCTTAGTTGGGAGTAAAATGGTGCGGGGGCCACTTAAGGTGGGTAGAACCTGCAGTGGGCAGCCACATCACCATTGACAACAATATTGCAATGTGTTTCAGTAACACAAGACTACAAGCCTCAGCAACCTGCTTTCCCCATCTATTGCTCCAATATTCTGAACCTCCATGCAGGGCACACAGAACGTATCAGGCCAACAAAGTCAGCTGAAGGGAGCAAAGTTGGTGGGAGCTGTAAGTGGCTCAGGGCCAAGCCACCTGCAGGACCATCCTAATTTCTATCAACCTACTTGCACTTAATGGAGGCCTTTTATCCACCAACAAGGACACCCAAATGAGCATGGAAGTGGACCTTTTCCACAATGGCTCCTGCCAACTAGTGAATCACCTACCATCCAGAATTATAGCTTAAGGAAAGTTCTGAAGAAAGGGGGGGGGGGAGGCAGAAGGGAAGGAGAAGGAGAAAGAGAAGAAGGAAGTCTCTTCTTGATTCTCTTCTTGGTTTTAGCTGCAGATCAGGGTTATATACTTGTATTTTCATATGAATCTTTCTTATTACTGGTATCTGTTTTATTTATTATTATTGTAAGGATTTCATTGTGAAAGCTGTTTTTGCCCTTAAAGGAAACTAGAAATACCTTGTAAAATGACAGCAGTACAGAAATTCAGTACTGTATACTAGAGTTAAAATCACCTACACTGATGGCTTTGCTACACTTTCCAATTTCTTGACTTCTGATTGGTTTAATCATGTCTTCCTATAATCAAGAGTTTTTCCTATTAAATCTGTCTGTGTTTTTGAAGTGCCAGATACTAATGCTAAAAATGCAGGAAATATTTCTAGGTTTGCAACTGTGATGGAGGCAATCTTTTTCTCATTCTGGCAGATGAAGCATTCTTTTGTCTCCACTTTTCATTCTTACTTGGGATGCAGCCAGTTCTCACCAACTTTATTTTCCCTCCCACCGTCTGCCAGAACTTCTTCCCTCTAGTTCTCATACTTAACTTGATCCTTTTGTCCCACACCCCAGGTGTAGACAGTTCTCCCAAGTCCGCTTCATACAAATGGAGAATGAAGAATGGAGAATTTGCTCCATCAATTCTCTTCTTTTCCAAATATTCCAAATATTAGTTCTTAAGAAATGCCTAATTGGTCTTTGAGTGAATGCCAAAAAAGGGTACAAATTCAGACACATGTGTACAAAACTAGGTAGATTCTCTCTGCCTAGTTTTAGTGCACTTTATGTAAAATTGTTGCTTTCCATCTGTTAACACAATGTAAATATTGTCCTTTTGAAGCTGAACTTGGAGAGGTCAACTCTCCATAAGCCACATAACTTTAGCAAGCCCATTATGAAGTCTCCTACTGTTTATATTCAGGATGAAGAGTAGCTGAAAAAGCATTCAGAACAGAATATGTTTAGAATACAATACCAATGCATTGTCGGGCCTTAGCTTTTTCTAACTCTAACCCCTACTACTAATACATATGTGGTTCAATACTCTCTCAAGAGGAAGGGGCCACATGTTTCAGTCTAAGCTCTACAAATAATGCTCTTGAAAGATAAAAAATGCCTTGGCTTATAGAAGCAGAACATGGAAGTGGGCTTCTCAGTTCCTCTCAGAAATTAGTTCCTTAGGTGTGGTTTGGCCACATCTCCTGAGGTTTACATCTTGAAGTCAGTGAGTGGAGCCTGAGGGATAATAGCTGGTGCTTTACAGACTAGAGATGGAGACATCTGAGACCGGGACAAGCCTAACGTGAAAAGAATGGGGAATCTAGGATTCCATCTCAACTTGTTTCTCATCATCCCTTTCCCTTGCCCCAGTACTTAGAGAACAGAATGAGCTTATCATCCGGTAACACTGGTAAATGCCTTCAGGAAAGCCTCCACCCAACTACCCTAGCACCCTTTTGGCTCTCAGGCTTAAAATGGCACATCACCCTAACAGACAAAGGAGAAGACATTCATTCTGCTTCTGTCCTGTTTGGGCTAATGCCCAAACAACTACCAGATGGCAGCCAAGTTTGTGTTTTCCGAACCTTGTTGCTACCACCTGGGGATAGCCTAGAGATCTGGTAGTCTAGGATTGGTGGCTCAAGGTTAGGCTAGGTTGTAACAAACTGAGCCAAGAAGCGAAGACTCTCATCTATTCCCTTCCCCTGATGTGGCAATGACAACCTTGGTCATGCAGTAAGAACAAGTCCTGTATTTTGAGGAAAACAAGGAGAATGTGGTGGATGGCTTTAAGACTTTTGAAGCTAGAATTTTCAAAATGGAACAGCCTGTTGTTGCAAGACACAGAGATTTACTGTCAACAAGATAACTTTGCAGCTACACAGGGTTTTGATTTATTTGAGGCATTTTAAACAATGGAGAGAGAGAGAGAGAGAGAGAGAGAGAGAGAGAGAGAGAGAGAGAGAGAGAGAGAGAGAGAGAGTTGCATCCTTCATCCCCTCCCAATATTAAAAAAAATACATTTGAGATCAGATATAAGTCGTAGCAGATGTTATGCTATTTCTGACTCTTAAAACATATCATTTGGGGGAGGAGCATTTACACACCATCAGCCTAGCAAACAGATGCACTAAGGAAAAGAAGTTATAGTTCAAATGTTAGTTATTTTCATACTCTTTAATATTCACTACAACCTGCTAAAAGGAGAGCAATGTGCTAAGATTTTAAAGCCAGGAGAGATTCGGAGTACTGTACAAAGCATATTTGATGCAGTTTTGTTTATGCAACATTCTGACAGGCACAATTAATCTTGTGAAAACAATGTAGATGTTGCATAATAGCACATTATCTTTAAAGGTACAAACACATTTTTCCTGAGAGAATTAACAATCCATTAAAACATACTCTTAGGATGCAAATGAAGGCTTGCGAAGAAGAAGCTTGATGTTCTACACCAGAGGAAAACACCAACCCTTATCATCAACATTCTCTAATGAAGTTGCAGGAGAGGAGAAGAAGGTGGGAGAACAGCAACATCTCCAAATAGAATAACATGCAAAGGGTACGTACCACCTACGAAGGCATCTCCAGCTCCATTGGTGTCAACTATCTCACTTTGGTCACTAATTAAGACTGGGAAAGCTCTTACTTCGTTTTCTAAAAGGAAAGAAAATAAAAGAAAAACATTTTTTACAACATAATTTGGTCAGATTCTGAATGGCAACGTAGTCAAGAGCAATCATTTCCATGGATGCCTTCAAGCAGGGGCCACGCAGCCCAAAGCCAGGGATGCTTTCACTGTGGACTTGTGCACTGAGCAAGGTGTTGGCTTTAGGGTCTTTCCAGGAGACAACTATTACTATGATACATAAGCGAGACACCAAAATTAATTTGCAATCTACCCCAAGCTGAGCATTGGTAAGGCCAGGGATGGGAAAACTCCAGTCTTCCAGATGTTTCTGAAATCTGTAAATCTCAGCCAGTATGGCCAATGGTTAGGGGCGAGCAATATGAGGAGAACCACAAGTTCCTTAGTACAGGAGAGGAGCTTTTGGAGTTGACAGATGCAAACAAGACATAGAAATGATCTGATGGAGGTTTAAAAAAAAAAAGTAGGTAGAATGGCTTTGCACCCTAAAAAAAATTCCACTAAATGATATCCATTTTCCTTAAAATAAGAAGAATCTGGATGGTAGGTCCTCTTTGGCATTATAGATTTAATGGAAACATTTTCTAGTTTTGCTTCCACTCTCTTTGAAATTCTGCTCAGTTTCTAGAATTTTTTTCGAGGGATTTAAAAATGGTATTTTTATTTATAAAAATAAATACGTATTTATTTATTTGATATTTGAACACACCATTCTCCATCTAACTCATAATGTGTGGGGAAATCAGTTTAGAGTGTGGCAGTCACAGAATAGATACACATTCTTCATAATCAGATATGGTTTTTAAGGGAGTGATGTCATTAACACCTTTTTGATGTGCAAATTACAAAAATTAAAAAGCCTGCCTGTCAGACAACACTCATACTGCATAAATTACAATAGTAAGATGAAAGAAAAAACCTACTGTTATAGGAGATCCAAAAAGCTTTACAACAACTGTGTTTATTTTTAAAGTCTAAATAAATAGCCAGGGTAATGGATTAGGAAACAACAAAAGATACCGTTATCAAAATGTTTATGGATACTGTGTAAGCAATGGGTATGTGAGGGCTAGACAGATCCTGGTCAGATGCAAAGAAGCTGAGAACAGTCACTGCCCTTCCCACTAAGAAACTGGCTCTCAGTCCATTTGGGTGCACAGGCAGAACTTGAACCTGGACCATATATAGACTTGAGTCAGCAATTGCAGATTTTTTGTTTCTTTTTCTAATATGTGTAACAAAATCAGCTTATCAAAGAGCTGTGTCCTTGGACCTCAGCCTGTGAAACTGCAAGTTCAGGAATTTGTTTGGGTAAAGCCCCACCGTGCAAAATCGTTCACACAGGGAAGGCAAGTCGGTCAGAACTTGCCCCAATTCCCCACTCTGATCTCTTTTAGAGAGGATAAGCTCTCATAGAACTGCCAGAAGGTTAAAGAACTCTTACAGAATAATGTGAAATCTAGCTTGGAGCATCCTGACAACAGAGATCTCTCACATCTCCAAACATTCTCTTGTCCAGAGCACCCCCAAGGCAGAAATTAGGATGAAAATGCACTTGCTTCCCTCCATCTTTTCCATTCGTTATAGGATATCCACACTCCCACGCCAATCTCTACTTCAATGGGAAGAAATTGATTTTGGACAAGTGGAGAGCTTGGGAGCCCTAAGAAGGCAGGGGAGGGGATCCGGTGAATCCTCCAGGCTTTGTGACCTATTCTGTCTAGTCTGGATCATATCCCTTTGGAGGTTTTCTACGATGAGATTTTTTGGCTTTGGAAGGAACCAGCAGGGACTACAGAGACAGTCTACTAATTATATTCTCCCCTCTGTAGCTGGAGCCCTTTTCCCAAACTCCAAAGGGGAAACTAAAATCTAAGTCATCAAAACTTGTGTCTGTTAATAAATTACTCAATCCTGCATACATCTGTATACAAGAAAATGACATACTTCTTCATATTTATTTATAGATGATGAGGCATGATCGTATTTTTATAAGCACCCTCTGGGAAAAAGCATTTCCCCATCTTTCTCCTGCAGGAGGGAACCGCCGACCCTCTGATAGGTCATATAAGGACTTGCATGGAGGAAGTGCACCTTTCCTGGTCCTTTGCAGGCCCCAGCAACATCTTGAGAAGTAGTAGCAACCTAGGTTTTTTTCTGTACAGTACTGGCCATGACCCTATGGATTTTCCCATCAAAAATCCAGATGCCACTACCCACTTTACAAAGCCAGTTAAAAGAGAGTTGTCCAGAAGGGTTTTTAGTTAAAGTCTATCATCAGCGCAGCTATGATTTTTATTTTGGGAGAGTAATTTATAACATAGCATATTGATTGCAATGCAACATTACACTCTATTGGTGTATATTATAAACCTGCTTTGGACCTGGATATTGTATACCACTATAGCTCAGATGGTAAGACCTCTCAAGAAGTAAATATGTGCTACTTAGCACATGTATTTGCATGCACATGTATGAGCAGACTAAAAGTGTAAAGCAAGCCTCACACGTCTCCCAAATCATTTCTTCTCAAAAGCAATTTTTCAAACGGCTCACAAATTCAAACATACACATTTCAAAAGTGGGTGGAGGATGGAGAAATGCCTGAAAAATGAGAGAAAATTAAAATGTGGGCATGAATTGAAGACCGGCTACAGGCGCAAGGAAAATTAAAGCACTGTTAACTAAAAGATTAAATGATGGTTCTTTTAACTAGTTATAAACTGAATCGTGCAATCCACTCAATGGACTAATATAACATTATCCTTCACTATGCATGCTTCCATGATTTCTCTGTAATTTTCAAGCTCCATGGCTCCTTTCCCTGCTGACAACAGAAGTAGTAGTATTTATGTTGGTTTTTTCTCACCATCAATTGTATGACTGAATAAAGCTCAACTGGACGTGTGTGACTTCCAAAGTACAAAATAGGACCACTTACACATCACCTTCTGTCACAGTGTGCCGCAGGCAACAAAATGCAAACCGTAGGGGTTTGCAAAATGTAACGTATTATCTTACATTTTGAAATTCAGATTTTACATTTACTTCGTTTCACGGTATGGTTATTTTATGCTTTGCTTATACCTTGCTCTACAAATTGCATCTACTGACACACATAATACTTAATCACGTGTTTTCCTGTTAGAATTTGGAATGCGACCTGAGAACAGGAGAGGAGAGCATCAGCATCTGTAAGGGAAACACACCCGCACTACCTCTCCCCCAATAAATCATAACCCCTGGATTCCTAGCTTTCTTTCTTGCTTGTTTTGTAAGCAGCAGCAATCTATAAAACAAAGATGAAGTCACTCTTCTCCTGGTTTATAACAAAGGCTGCTTTTCACTCTTTTTAGCCAATGAATGAAAGTTCTAGTAATAACCAACATGCACACTGTCTGGAGAAGGTGATTTTTCTGAGTGTCTAAACATCTTAAAGAATTAAACTGACAGTGGAGGCAGATAAAACCCATGATTGTTACATACCCTACAAACTAGCCAAGCTGGACTGAGTTGTAGAGTAGTCTATGACAATCCTGCAGGGTAGTCTAGGGTTATTATTGCACTGCCTTGTCTATCTTTTCTTAACGGAAATGTGGAGGGGTGGGATGAGCTGAAGTTGACTGTAGCAGAGATGCAAATTTAGTAAGGCCTGGATGGGTTTGAGGGTGGGTATGAGTGTACAGCATTAGCAAAAGCTCCAAGCTTTCTTTTTTCTTATCCACTGGGTGGGGCCCCTCCTCTCTTACAAGCAACGTGACCTCTGGCTATCAGAAAGTTGAGTTTTCTCATATCTCGTGAAGCATTATTTTGTGAACTTCTGTATGTTTTCTAAACAGTAGAGCCTAGGCCAGATCAAGGGGCATTACGTAGTCAAAGGAAGGCATGGAAAGTACACATTTATATATATTAGATTTAAATCCTCCCTTTGCCTCCAAACTCAGTGCTCCTATTTGGCACCACAGTCTAACTGGGATTAAATACCCATCTGTTTTGTTCATTCAGTCCATGAATCATATCAAGATCAGTTTCAGGACTGAAATAGTTTCCTTTCAGCTCTTGAGGATTTTCACCACAAGTGGAATGGTTTTGTCCAATTCCCAAGTTATAAGAGACAGTAAGATCAAATCTTCCATACCAATTTCTCAAGCTCAGGACTACCTACTTCCACAGATCTGCTAAGTCACCAGTACTAGAGAGCCCTCAGTTGGAAGACTGACACGAAACCTGTAGTTCTAGGAACAAACTTGCATTCCCAGGAACACTGTGGTAGTGTGATTGGTGTAAAAGTCTTATAATGTGGCTGATCAATAGTATGACAACTCCAGATCCTGGCCAAGCATATCAATCGCTCCCCATCCCCGCAGGAAAAGACGGTACCCACAGATTCTACTGTGACTCTTTGCACAGTGCCCACCAACATTCATAGAATCTTAGCACTGGAAATGACCACTGAGGACACTAAGTTGAACTCCACGTCTCAGGCCAGGAATCCAGATGGAAGCATTCCATTCAGTTGGCTTTAATCTGGATTCCTGAACTGATTACCTGCTTATAACCGAACAAAATGAAGCTATGACTATGGGTTTTTTATATTAATGAAATAGTTAATAGAAATAATGGTAATGTAAGAGTAAATAGAGAAAAGAGATTACAAAAGGCCAATATAAGTATATCTATAGCTATGATAATCAGAAACTTTCCCCTTTTTCCTTTTTTTTTCTTAATAGAAAATATTTTGTTTTGTTATTTTGTCTTACTATATTTGTTGTACCATGAGTTTTTATATGTAGACTGTACTATAACTGTAAATGTATTTTAATAAATAAAGGATTTAAAATAAAAAAAGGAATCCAGATTAAAGCATTCCAGAGACATAGCGATCTAGCCTCCAGACACATGCAGTGCAGGATGGCTTACCATCTCCCTGTATAATCGGTTCCTGTGCTGATGTTGAATTGGCAGGTGGGGTAAAAATGCCTTATTTTAGGGAGGAGATGGGCTATACAGCTGCCACTCCTGCTCTTCATCCCCATTAGCGAGTTCTTAATTTTCATTCTCTTTACAGAGATCTCTTAAAGGTGGGAGGGGAGATACAAGAAAAGAGATTTTTCTTTCTGAGAAGAGACTTTGGCGCTGTTATCACAGCAACTTGCTCCTCCACACAGAAATCCACATTAAAGTGTTCCAGACCTTTGTGTCAAGCCCTCACCTGAATATATCCAGTGAAATGGATTTTGTTCTCCTGCTTTGTGTCCTAGAAGATCCTGATTTAATCACTGGTCTCCCTGTGTAGGGCTAAACAAATTCAAATCTAAAACCCTGGAGAGCTGCTGGTGCTCAGTGTGGACAGTCCTAAGCTAGATGGACCAAGGTCTGATTTGCTACCCTTCTCATGTTCTTGTTCAAGAACGTTGGAGGCCTTTTCCTGGCAAATCATGTGTTGGTGCTATCACCCCAAAATATTCAAATGCATGTATAAGAAAAATGGATGCAGATTTTATAGCAGCAATAGCAGAAGCACCTGACATGTTTTGTGACAGGCCATGCTATTAGGGCCAACACTGATGAGTGGGAAAGACTCCATGCACCCATGGCAGCCAGAACATACTCTCAAAAGTCCCTGGTCAAAAAGCTGGGTGAGCCATGCCACAGGATAAAAAAAGTTCTATGCATTCAACTTTTTGTATGATTAGCCATTTAGGATAAAATCCTACAAAACCTCAAACTGTGAGTGAGACTTATGTTTAGTAAACCTGTAACAGTTGCACTCCCTAGTTCTTTATCTCTGATTTAGGAATGAATGAATGAAGGAATGAATAAATAAATGAATAAATAACAGGTTCCACCAATTGCTCCTAAAGGACTTTATAGACTCTGCTGCCTTTACTTATGTTCTCCAAAGATTTCTAGGTTTTGCTCTTGTTACACTGCAGTCTTCTTAAATGGGTTTTATTAAGAATAATGTTTTTTAATATCTTTCTGAGGCACAATGAGATTTGAAATTTATGCTAATCTCCAAAGGTTACATTCTGTTCTTAACTATACTCATGAAAATATAGAATAGATCACACTCTTCTCAATGGAATTATCTTTCAAACACGATGGCAGGAAAAACTACAGCAGTATCTGCCCCTCCAAATGGAATAAATTTATTCATCCTAAATGAGTTGTTGATTGTTCCTCTGATAATTAAGTATACAAGTCTATGATCCTTTAGGATCATCTAATTAGTATCCACATAATTTCACTTAATTGCTACTGTAATTGGAATATATAGGATTTACTCCCTTTCAAAATAATTGCATGCACATTTTAATATAAATTATGTAACAGTTTAGTTTATAGATTATTTTCCACATATGGAACACAACTCATTACGATGCTAGTTATTATAATCGCAGTTGTGACAGGCATTTTCTAGCAAAAGCTTCTGAATCGTATGTTTGCATACCAAACCTTTAAAAGCATGACGTGGGGATAAAGATACTCATAAAAATAAAGAGCATGGCTTAGACACCCACTGTCATTTACAGTAAGAAAACAAAAAAGCCAAAAAAAAACAAACCCTCAAGCTATAAAGAACAGCTCATTATGAACACAATAACAAACACGCTAGAAGGCATAAATGAAAAATATCCATCCTGCATATTTCCTGAACACTGTCAGGTTTATGCCACAACTTGTCATTTTTAATTACTTTTCTTTTAAAGCTTTCCTGGGCTTATTCTTTGTTTTAAATATCCAAAATAAAATATTGCAAGCAGTTAAAGGGCAAAGAGGAAAGCTAGGAACATTCTGGCAAACCTTTTGGCACAGCCTAGAATTTTTCTTCTGACTGAAATTACAAATTATTATATTTGGGAAAAACAACCCCAAATAAAAATGGATTACACACGTAGTCTAAGCAGGGGCCTCCATTACCTGTGGGTATTCAGGCAGGGGAAAGGAGCTGAAAGCAACAGAACTGTATCCTTTCATTTACAGTTGCTGTGTAGCTGTCTTAATATTACCACACTGACCAGCTACTGAGACTTGCAGGAACCAAGATGGCATTTTGCATACCCAAAGATCTAGGCAGTGTACCAGAATCCACTAAAGTGGACTAGAAAAATAATGGATCCTTGTGAAAGGGCAGATGGTTGTGTGAATGACAAATCACTACTCCAAGAACTGTTTGGGTGAAGAGCAAACTTATCTACCCTTAGCAAGGGTTCGGGTACTCAACAAAGAAGACATGACTGTCTAAAACTTTAGCAAGATACATCAAGCCCGAAGCACCACGTAAGACTAGATAGTGGATGAAGCTGTTATTCTACAGAGGTCTGGAAGTGAAGTCAAACACCCAGTGATGAAAGGATGACCCATCCCTTAACAAAGCTGATGGATCCATGTGAATCTACAATTCACCAAGATATACTGCAACCAGAAAGGCCACCTTCAAAGGGAAGAATCTCAGGGTTGAAGTGGCAAGCGTACAAAATGGGTTATATCTGACAGATACTAAACCTAAGAGGGGCAAACAACTGATAGAAATGGTGGGTGAGATAAGATAATCCCTAGAGAGACTGTCTGATGAGAGGATGGGAAAACACAGGAGAGTAATCAGCTAGGGAGCAGCCTGCTAAAATTGCAGCTAAGCAAATCCTGAACAAACTGAAGGCTTGAAATAAAATTACCTATTGACCTGCTTAGGCCCCAGGATAGAACAGAACATCAGACCCACTTTACAGCATTTTTATTTTTGTATTTATTAATTGAATACCTTTATAATATTTCTTAACCAGAATCATTTCATACCTTTCTGTAGGTTTTTTTCCCCTTTGTGTTCATTTTTTGGACCCCAGATCATCTAGATGGAGGATCTCCTTCAAATCTGATGGACAAACCATTTGCAGCAGATTAGCTAGACTCTGTGGTTCAAGGTTAGGTGGACAGACAACATCCATGTTTTGGGGGGGGGGGTCTTTTCTAGTATTTGTGGTAATCTGTAAGCAGATCTAATGTTTCTGTAACAAATTATATGGCAGAGTTACTGGGGCCCACCATGGACTGGTTTAACATGCAGAGCAGATCTTCCCGAGAGTATCATTTTCAGCACTGCAGAGCAACTTCAGTCTGCTACAGTGGTGTGCATGATATGATGTTACCCTGTACAATCAGATTCTTCACCTAGAGCCTGGTGTTTTAAGGGGAGGAAGAATTCTAGCTTAAAACAATTGCGGATATAATTTCTCCTTTTGCCTTCCAACTGAAGACAAGACTGAGATAGCATCTGCTCCACTCTCAGCTCCTTCTTACCCCATCTTAATCCTTATTTTGCCGAATGAAACATTCTAGAGAACTTGCAAACTGCTCCCTATTTTGTGGTACTTTAATCAGTCCTCACAGAACCTCATATACAAATTTACCACTCTGGAAGCAAATTCTCTGGCCTTGGAACTGGAATGAGACCTAGACCTTCCTTCATGCCAAGGAAGGTAAAATTCAGTGGAGAAGACACCCCAAAAAGCAATTGCCAGACTATCCAGCTCCCAGAATCGCTTAGGTCACAAGGGATGGACCAGCTTTTCTAAGAGGCATTGGAAAACCTGAACTTGGGAGAAGATGACAGACGCACCTCTGTCACCTTCAGGGAGAAGTGGTCAGAATTTCAAAAGCAAGGGATGGGCCACCTCTATCGCTCTTCTGCATATTTTCAAGTTAACAGTAGTTTGCGCCACTGTGGCAAAACACTACGTTTTGCTACAGCCATTCCACAGATTCCTGCTTGAAGCTTCTTGGGCAGAACATATGCCTCTGCTCTCAGTCTAATAACACTGCTAACCCTTTTATTCAGGGATTAGCTTCAAAAGCCCTCAACAGTCTAGGACTAACTTACCCCAAGAATCATTTTCACCTATTAAAATATGCCCAAGCTTAAGGCTATGTTATTCTCCCTTTGTCACTAATGAATAAAGCAGAGGATCTTTTATTCTGGGAACTGAATTTTGGAATGCCCTCATTATGGAGATTCCCAAACTTGTACGCAATTTATTTTTAATTGTGTGCCAAAAATGTATTTCAACTATCTTCAATATTTAATCAGCTGCTGCTTTATCTTGCTTTCAATGGACATTTTATCTTGGTCCTGATACTTACTCTGTATTTTGAATGGTGAAATCCATCATTTAATTTTTTGTCAGCCCACTTGGTTTATGTAACAGAAAAGAATACAGTCAGCACTTTCTTTTCAGAAAGGGGACTACATCACATGATGTCATCATCACCAATTCAATCAACAGCCAGCCGGCCAACTAACCTCCCACCTACCCACACACCTATCCATCCAGCTATCTATGTATCAAGGGTCAAAATCAAATGAATCAAATCAAATCAATCTTTATTACAGCCATTGATCAGCATAAGGGGATGTAGTATAGCCATTAGGAAGAAACATAAAAATACACAAAGTAAAACGCTAAAAATACATATAAGAGACATAGATGATATAAAAGATATAATAAGCGTGAATCTAAAAAGGAGAGATAAGAATATGAGATAGGGTATAGGGGAGATTTATGTATATAGGATGTGAGAGACTATGTCTATATAGCTAACTAGATGCCTACTGAGTCAAGTTTATAGCGTTGAGTTGCAAGCAGAGTCCAAAATGCATCATTCAATGAATGTTGAGTGCTGCTGCCCAGAAGCTGGAAAAGCTGTATGTTGCGGCGGGGTTAAAAAAAAAATCACATGAAGTTTGATATGAGAACACAGAGTTCTTGTGAGGTATGGCTGAAAAATTCAGTCATTTTTTTTAAAATCTGAAAGTCAGTAAGTGCCATCTAGTGGCATTAGAGGTGTCACAGTGCCCATGGGCCCCATGTCGCTGGACCTCAGTAATAAGGAATTTTAGCTACTCTCATTCACTTCCATGATTCACATTTCTAAATATCCAGCAACAGTATACAATACATTCACAAATAATCACAGAAATTCTTTATTTAGGAAACATTTTACTTTCAAGTTTTTAAGTTTAAATATAGGTCCTATCTTGTGTAACCAAATGTCTCAAATATAATTGTTAGGAACTTGACATATTCAGAGCATATAAAAATCGACAGTTAACACTATAAAAAAAGCCACAGTAAATGACAAGCAAACATTCCCACTTGTTTTCACAAAGGCATTAAATAGGAATGAACTGAATGGTTTATAGAATGCTGAAGTGCCCACAGATGGGACTTCAAGAGATGCGAACAGAAATCAGCCATTTACAATAGGTACTCTAATCTAATACACTATAATTATACAATTATTGATGAACTTCCCCTTGACAAACAATACATGCATTAGGATACTATTCTTTTCTTACAAGTGATTAAGAAAGCTGTTTATCCCTCTTCCGCTACACCCTTGGCTAATAAGTTCGGCACTGCAGATGTTCGTGCATGCAGCACTGATGTTTAATGGTGCATGATGCTCTAGGTGGTTCCCATAACCTCGCTTTGTCTGGAATGAGCTTAGTCAATTGATATGATAATAAAGAAAGGAGACCATAACAAGCTGGGCTGGGTGATGACAATTTGCATTGCTCTTACATTTGCCACTATTTGATAACTGATTGCTCACAGAGTTCCTCCTCCACTGCCAGACAACAACACATAGTCCTATATAGCACAGTTCTACAGAAATACAGTCTGCTTGAGCAGGTGGTAGGAAGAGCATTGAATAACTAATTTATTGCATTTTTGTTATTAGTCGTATGTACTGAATTCTGCTATTACCTCTTCTGAGAATCATTTCTAACATCTATCACATTTATCTTTGGACCTGTGAGGCTTTAGCATGCGACTGCTGGCATGAGGTTAGAATACGCTTTCCCACAAACAATTCACTCTTGCTTTTAAATCAAATAACTGCCAGTTTACAAATTATAGACCAGAGTATATTTTCCGATAAAATTAATGCAAAGATGTCTAACATCTGTTTCAGTTCAACAGACACTACTACAGTGTCTGTACTACACTACTACAGCTCTACACACTCCTCCACCCAAAGTCTCTGGCACTGGAGTAGTGGCAGTCAAATTCCACACCAACTTGTGAAATGAGATATAGAAAATAGAAGTCCTTTGTGTATTCTGAGCTCGAAACAAAATGTGTGTGTTTGGGGAGCTTTGCTTTGAGATGAAATCACAGTTG
This sequence comes from Candoia aspera, assembly GCF_035149785.1. NCBI lineage: Eukaryota > Metazoa > Chordata > Lepidosauria > Squamata > Candoiidae > Candoia > Candoia aspera. The sequence goes on along the minus strand of NC_086158.1, from coordinate 90,038,100 downwards.
GAACAAAACTGGTCATTTTGAGCATATCTTTTCCATGAGCTTCATTATACAAAACAACTGTAAAAGGGACATTGCAGCTTCAAAACAGCTGTTTTAAGTGCTCCAAGTTCAAAACGAAACAAGCTGTTTCCAGTTTTGTTCTAATGGAACACAGTCAACCTGGAGTCTTCTGAACGGAAGGCTCAATGGGAACAGTTGAGTTCTAAGTTCAAAGCCAGTATGTTTCCTGTTTTGTCCACAACCCTTGAAGGAGAATATTGAAGAAAGCATGACATAGGTGTTAACCCAGCCATTAACTTCATGTGATGGGTTCCAACTGTTGCCTATTAAATATAGATGAATCTTTCACTTCTCTGTAGGGATTAATGAGCCTTAAATCATAGCACCATCTGAAACTGACATCTATTACAACTGATTTCCAGTACAATCTACTGAATACATTTAAAATTCTCTGAAGAGCAAGCAACCTATCAGATTCATGCATGGAGATCAATGGAAATGAGTTCTGCATCTATTCCTGATAATTCAAATACTCTCTTCTGGGCACCATCTTTTCTCTTCAACTTTCCAGAACCCAATATTTAACCTAAATTGGCTCATATTGCCTATCTCTGGCCCTTGAGAGTCAGTTAATAATTCTTGCCCCCTAACAATTATAGACAATGGCTACCAGTTATTTAGTGGGTCTTACCAAGAATTTAAATGTTCCACCAAATTCTCTTTCAAGTACCATAGACAAGATAGAACTTATGAGTGAATAAATTAAAGAGAAGCATTCTTAATAATCTAAATGATTATAGGAGTAGATGGAGATTGTATTATATTATAACCTATGTAAGTGATTGAGATAACACACGCCTACTTCTGTTTCCATCCAGAAAACAGAGGAAAAACTGACTGTTTATAGTCATGGAATTTAAGGCATTAAATCATTATTTCTCAGATTACAAAACCTATCCAAAAAGAGAGGGGAGAAAAAAAAATCAGCTCAACAAGACCAGTCTGGTTCAAAAATAATTTATTACAGTACAGAAAAAGAAGAGGAAGAGGAGGATTGGAGCTACAATCCTATTGTATCCCTCACACAATTTCCTTGGTACACAACAGGTCTACCCATCTGTCAGCCCCACTACAGCAGGCAGACCAGACCAGGAAACCAACTCCCCAGGAAGGTTAGAAGTACTTTTATTGAGTTTGGCTATAAAGTCTGACTGTAGTGAACGTCCTCCCCCTTCTTATATGCCAGGGAATCAGGGAGGTGTCTGCCTGAGCCACTCCTGAACGTTATCTGGACATTCTGGACTTAAAAAATGCGTTAGCCCCTTTTGCCTAGGCAACGGAGCCTGTATATCTCCATCAAGCTCATCTTCCTTACTCTCTACACCATCCCACTTTTTAGAAAGTAGAAGAGAAACAACATTTTTTTTTAAAAGGCTTACATTGTATAAAGCAAAAACCCAGTCTTCAAAACCATCTTTATTTAAGTATGTGTATATGTATGTAGGGGTTTCTGCAGGGTATGGTTAAAAAAGTCTAAATGTGTGATCAACAGTGTGATCACAAAATCACAACAGTGTGATCAAAGCTCTACTTGTTTCTTTCTTTTGCAAATCGTGTGTGACACACATAAAAAATAGATGGAACTATAACTGCGCTGTTGTGGCCACCATCTTGACTTTATATGTATGTCTGTATGTTGGGGACCAACACTTGACATACAAACGGACACAGACACAGCCTGGATGGCTAAGGAGGGGGACTGAGTGTGATCTTGCCAGATTATTTCCTGGTAAATGGGAAAATGGGTGTTTTGTGACTGGCCACATTCATGGGAATAGCCATTCTGTGAATGAAGCAGCCAACTCCTTGATCATCCACATCATTGTATAGAGCTTTTCAAGTGCCTTCTGGCCCAAAAGGTTGGGGACTCCCTGCTCTACATTACTGGGATGATACATCCCTCTTTGAAGCATTGAATGGTAGGATGTGCTTACTTACTAAACACCACACAAAAATTAAAAAACAAACAAACAAACAGAGCAACCAGTCTGTATGGCAAAGCCAGATGGAAACTCACATACACTAGGAACACTATTATAAGAGCAAATAATGTCACATACAACAATAGACATTTTGGAAGAGCCAGCATGATGTAATGGTTGGAATGCTGGATTAGGACTGGAGAAGCTTCAGGTTCAGTAGGATGACTGGGTGCCATTTTTATTTTTAAATTGTTATTTTGTGTAGTGAGTTTTTAACCCTATGTTAACCCTAGAGTTGCTAGGAGAGATGGGCAGCCTTGTAAGTAGATTTAAATAAATAAGTAAATAAGCATTACTCCGAGCCTATGAGGGAGATAGAAGATAGAAATGCAATCAATATAGAATGAAATAAACCCAAGATACATATATATGTGCCATAATTGCCCATTGTACTCCAAAGATAAATTAAAATGCATATATACGTGCATGCAATGTATATGTGTCAGTAACTCAGGCATCTGATGTGTGGACTATAGTCTGTGACACCTTATGCCACAATACATATTGTAATATTATAGAAGCCACAAGACTGTCAGTTTGCTGCTGCAAATGAACATAGTAAATCTGTTATAATAAGCATTAACTGAATTTTTTAAATTCATGACGACTTGAGCGAATAGACACTTTGTTTAACAGGATGACTACTGATTCCTGTGGATTAAATCCAAGGCAGTAAATAACTATCTTTATGATTGTATACGTGAGACAATAATTTGAAACTACGCAATTATTTTACACTAAGCCTTCATAGCATGGGTGGTCTACTTAATCATGGCCAGAACATATTAATCATACATCTCAAGTCCAAACAATCTAGCAGAATACCTCAGACTTTTTAAAATTTCCTTTTCAAATGCTGTGAAATATTTGTGTGGGGGAAGCAGACGAAGAAGTCAATTTAGCGGTTTGGCACAAAGCCTACGTTCAGAAATGGCAAAACCGAAACAACACTCCCAGAAGCTGCATGGGCCTGCTAAAAGCTTTGAGACCCCTCCCAAATTGTCCCTGAATTGTAATTTTTAATGAGATAGGCTAAGATTATGAAATATGTCAGCGGTAATCGTACAATTTTAACAGCACGTAATGTTGGCCTTTCTCCTTAGCCTCATTTTCTGCTCTCGGGAGCATAGTCCCTTTGGCCTGAAAGAGAGTCTGCCCGTCTGGTTCAAATATCATGCAAAAGTGCATGAGTGTCCAGGGGAGAGGGGAGAAGTGTCAAAAGTCAAGATGGTGGCTGACACCACATAATCAACCTCCACCCCCATTAGACATGCAACACAAATGTACAGTCATGCCTGCCATCTTAATTTTGTTGACCCCTGCACAAATGCCCTTGCAAATGTGTGCCATGGCTAAAGATGCTTAAGAAATTAAGTAATCTAGATTGGTTTAGCTTTATCAACCATGGCGTGCTATTGGTATTAAAAAAAAAAAAAGATGGTGAACTGACGAAGAAAACCAGGAAGACCAAGAAGCTAAGTAAAACAAATCTACTGCTGTAACTACAGGTTATCACAAGTAAAATAACACACATCAAAAAGTCAAACTATATAGTTACAGCATCTCTAAAGCTGTGAACAATAGAACTAATCTCAATCTACTTGTAAACAGAAGCAGAACCTGGATGGACATCTTGGGAGTTTATGCATCACTTTCATATTTTGACAGCTCGGAAGGTGAAAAGAGGCACTTGGTAGAAGTTCAGAGGAAAGGTGTCTCCCAGCAGACACAGGGCACATGACATATTCAGTTTCTAAGCCAGGAAAATCTCCTGATGGTTTTCTTACTTTTTTCCCATGGTTGCATGCTAGAACCTGGCCATTGAGGTGCTCCATCATGTGTTGTTCCATGGAGTTCTGAAAAACCTGTCTTCTAAATATGTCAAGGGAACAACCCAGCAAATGCCTCCCTTAAAAAGCCCCTTAAAAAGTGTCTCTGGATATTGTACCAAGGAGAGTGGAGATAACGTGGTGGCAAGTTTTGAGCACCGAAGCAAATCCACCTGATGAATGGAATCTGGTTTCAAAGTCAGTTACAGATTCTCTTTCCTGCCTCAAGTCATTCTTCTAATGGCGGCAAGGCAGCCTCCAATTTTCCTCTCATGTATGCCCATAATAAGTTTTAACCAGATGGTTTAAGGCTACCAAGCTTCTTAAAATATTTTAACACTAGCAGGTGGATTCAGGCAGAGATTCAGACAGATTGTTTCCATTCTTCAAGAGGTAGCTGGGATGCCCTGAAGGAGGCCAGAAATACTCTCTAAGCATTTATTCAGGACTATCTCACACTATCATTCCATTTCTAGACCCATGTCCTATACAGAAGCTGGAAGATTATTTTCGCTGGAAAGGTTCTGGGGGCTAGAAAAATTAGCTGGTCCGTAAACACTAATATTTAAAGACTGCAACAAGGCTATCATAACCAGTCGTTGAAGTTAGCTCCAGATGTGCCTTCCAGGATAAAGATTCCTAGAGAAGAACAGCCAGCTATTTGAAGGAGAGGTACTACTCTCTATCTGTGGAGCTTGTATTTGTGCTTTCTGCTATTAAAAACCACCACTTCTCTTTTCCATAATTAATACTCAGTTTTTCCCTATCACACCAATTCGGTCTTCATTCCATCTCTGTGAATGAGAAAACAGGCATGTTGCCAACATCCATCAAGATCAGGATGTATGAACATAAATTGTTAAAAAAACGTTAAACCGAAATGGAGCTAATAAAGCGGCTTGTTTAACTCCTTTCTTTATATAAAAGGAAGGTGATATGGACTTGGCTGTACAGACCACGAGCAAACAAAATAGAATTGTTCTCTGTTTGAACCTAGTCAAACAGCAGACTTCATTGCTGGTAGCTAAACTATAAAGTTAAAACCATTCTCAATAGGACGCTATCAGAATCCCATTAATGATACGAAACCAAAAATCAATCTTTAGGAAAAGCAAAAATGTAGAAAGGTTAAAAAAAATGGAACATCTATTGGAAGTATGGATTATGATCTTCACAGGCATTGATGACAGCACCAACCAGCATAGGATCTATTACAAAATATATTTTACAAAAGCCAGCTTTTAAATCCAGCTTTGTTACAATGTAAAAAACAAAAATTACCAGTAAGAAGCAAATGTAAAACACAGATATTTCTAATATCCTTGTATAAACCTATGCTAAGACAGCTTCAATTTCAGCAAAAGAAAATGGCCATATCTTGAATAAATGGCAAGACCTGAATGATTTTAAGAAGCCAGGAGTTTTTCTGATACATAAAATGCTTTTATTCCGCATCATTTTATGGCACAATGTAAGCCTTACAATACTTAATACCTTTAGTATTTCTATCAATTCTTGAATGGGACCGATTGAGTTCTTCCCTTAGAATACAGAACATAGATAGGAAATTAAATTTGCATCACAAATGTTACCTGACTTTGTACATCAGGTTATAAAAGTTCATTGTGATTCTAAATAATAATGCACTTTCATTGCAATTGATCTTCAAATAAAATAATCCTCAAGCCATTATGCACTGAGTAATGAGTGGGGAGATCACCCCCACTCTGGCTTCTGTGTGTGTGTGCGCGTGCGTGCGTTTGTGTGTTTAATTTTAATTTTAATTTTAATTCTAATTCCAATTCTTATTCTTATTTTCATACAAATGGCCTAACAAGTGAACACCAAGCTAGCTCATGTAGGAGATATATAGTGAAAACATCCTGGTGAATTGTGCTAGGTGGATTAGATGTCTCCTTCGCACATTGGCAATACAAACGGCAATCAAAAGTGTTCAAGAAGATGCTCACTTTATCGTGTTACCTGGCCAAGTGTCATGAGTAAGGATGGCGAGCAGGGGGCTCCCATCCAGACTGTCAAGCGCATGCGTAGCACTGATGAATTGTTCAGCCATTCAAAGAGAGACAGATCGGGACCGCCTTAACCCTTGGGGGTTATATGTCTGGGTTTTCCCACGCTTCTTCAGTTTGTTAGGATTGATGTCCTAACAACCAGGAAACACACTGAGACAAGGAACTGGTCTCTAATATTTATTGCTAGTACTTAACAGGAATCCTAACAAACTGAAGAAGCGTGGGGAAAACCCAGACATATAACCCCCAAGGGTTAAGGCGGTCCCGATCTGTGTCTCTTTGAATGGCTGAACAATTCATCAGTGCTGCGCATGCGCTTGACAGTCTGGATGGGAGCCCCCTGCTCGCCATCCTTACTCATGACACCAAGGCACGTTTGATTGTAAAAACCTTGCAAGCTGCTGTTCTTAATTGTTTTTCACACACAATAAGGAAAAGGAATATTACAATTACTGAATACTTCCCATCACTAAAACCCAGAGCTGGGCTCTCAAACTATGGCTCACAACTATACTGTATGGAGGACTTCGGAGGGCGGTAGTTTATGTAGGATCACATAGGAGTTCATAGCCAGAACTCAGTCCTAGTTTTTAGTCAGGCGCACCGCCACTGTCTCCCTTCTGGACTCAGTCTGGGCCTGAACAAGATTCTCTTCTCACGGTGCAACAGTTTGACACGACCTGCCCTTGTCTTTCTGTGTTTCAGTTTCTTTCCTATTTTCCCTGCTGTCTGAGACAACCACGTGCTATCTTGTTCCACAAGCAGTGATCCCAGCTTGGTCCCTTTAACACCTCTTCCAGGTCTTCACATTCAGGCTGTGTCCCTTCTTTGACCTTTAAAGGCAGTACTGCTAAGTGCTTCTCCTGCACCACCGCAGGACAGTTTGGAGAACTCTTCCGTCCACCTCTTCCCCCGTGATGGGACTTAGGCCCCCTTTTCTCACTTAGCATCTCAGTAACCATCCTGGCCATCAAGTCCAGGAATAAGACCTACAAGGCCCCCTGACAGTTTCTGTTCCTTGGGCATGTGAATTGGTTCCTGGAAGAATCCAATTCTATGGATTTTGCTGTTGTCTTTCAGAAGCAAAGCGTTTCTCCCAACCCAGGTCACAGCAGCTTTTGTAATACAATTCAGTAATTGTACTACACGGCAAATTAAGACACATATATCTCTTTTTCATTAAATATTTTATAATAAATGGTATGTGAAGAGAAGGATGCTTGATATTCAAGAGTGGAAGGATCTATAAGAAGATGGCAAAAACAATAATACACTGGTACGTCTTCTGACAACTACCCATGGGCCATGCATTTTTACATTCTTAATCATTATTAAACGACTTCATGTCATACACTGCCTGGTGAATAGCTGTATCCTGATACAGAAATGAATTATAAATGAAATGAAAGATCAAGCAGTCTTAGAAGAATTACCTCTGGGAAATGAAAATCTTTAATTCTCTTTTATTATTGACATTTATTTGGCTACCATGAATAATAATACAGCACAGAGATTCAGCTAAGCTTATGTACTGAACAGCTTTTCTGGACTCAAACTCACTTAACATTTATGTTTGCTTATGTAACTGACCTTGTGGCTTACGCTCCTCGATCTTGAATTTACTAAGCATATAAATCAGTGTATCCCCTAATTTAATTTACACATGGAATCAAAAGCGCAATCAATCCTCAAATAATTTCTTTATCACACAAAAACCTCCAAGATTTTACGTTAGCAGCTTCACCATGAATGAAACCAATATACTATAGAAGAAGCTAATGAAAAGCATGTTCAAATGATGCTTAATGTCATTTTATTCATCCAGCCACGTGTGTTTAAATCTTGAGTTTATTTTATTAAAATTACTCCACCAATTCCAGAGGCTTTTTGACAATAAAACATAAAATCAAAACTAATAACTGGGATATACCAAACAATTTAGGACAACAATTAAAAAGCATTAAAATCAACTATTAAAGAACTATTTTACAAGGTGATTTGTAAATAGACTTTTTGTGATTGCCACTTCTATCTGTATTACAATTACTACAATAATGTATTTTATGTAATTTTATTGCATTTTATGTCTTTTAAAATAAGTTTTATTAATAATAATTACAGGTTTATTGTTGTGCTCTCTGGCCTAAAGACTAATAAAGATTTGATTTGATAAATAGATTTTAATTTGTCAACTGTATGGGATCTTTGACTGTACTTACAGCAACTGCTAGCAAACCTGTCAGACAATCTCAGTGAGCAGGGATGGGCTGTGGGAGGAATCATTTCTTATGTGCTTGGAGCCAATCTATATTGGGGTTTATGGTTCACAGCTACTGGCATTTTACCCAGAAACAAACTGGCAGCCAGAGCAATACTTCTAACAGACGTATACTGGGGTCTCTTTGGGAACCAAAGACTAACCCGGTTGCTAAGGTCTCTACTCCTTGAGGTTGATGGACTAAAATTCCCAGCAACCCAAGACCATAAGGAATAAGGGTTGAGGTAGGATGGGCATGACCACATAGTGAAAGGATGAAGTCATTCAGGGAGTTGCCGTGGAACGAGGATACACTGGAACCTGGGTTCTCCCAGAATTAATCCTACACCTTAAGTTCTATTCCCTTACCCCATTCCTAGAGAATGCCATCATGTTGTAGAAGAGAGCACTGTCTTCCCCAGTATGACAAGGTTCTTCTGGAACTCTTTAATCAGTTGATAGATGGGTGGCTGGGACCATAGCAGGGTAAGGGGAGTGTGAAAAAGATCCTTATTCTACAAGTTCTTATTCAAAATCAAGTGAATTTGAGTGAATCAATTTTGCCACTCCATGTATGCACAAATGGACACATCTACCATAACTGCCAACTATTGCAGTTCATAAGTTCTAGCATATTTGTTTTGCACAGCGGCCTTATTTAGGGTTCCAAAATAGTCACACAGCCATACTTTGCTAAATGCCGATCCCCCCAAAAGTCAGTAGCTGCAGCAGTGGGTGGTCTAAATAACCTTAAGATTTTTCATAGAAATACAGAATGTAAGATTTAGGGTTAGGAAATGATCAATCCAGGCCCTGCCCAGTGCAGGAATCCACTGCAGCATTCTTGAGAGGCCATCCAGCATCTGCTTAAACTCCTTCAGCAAAGAAGAGTCTACCACTGCCCAAGGCCCTCTGTTCCATTTTTTGCCATCTCTTATTATTAGGATTATTTTTTTTCCTGATGTCCAACTGAAATCTGCGTATCATTCAAATCCTTATAATTTAAACCAGTTGTTTCTTGTCCTGTCTTCTGGAACAACTCTGAACAATCCTGACTCATGTCCTCCCTGACAGCCCTTCAGATATTTAAGGCAGCTATATGTCCCTGCAGGCTTCTCTTCTCTACCCCAAACATACCCAATGCCTCCAAATCTTCTTTGTAAGATTTTCCTTCTAGGCCTGTTTATCAATGTCCATCCTAAAATGCAAGGCTTAGAACGGGATGAACGATTCTAGGTGTGGTCTGACCAATGCAGAATAAACAGTGGGTTCTCTTGATGTTGACCCCGTACTTCTGCTGATGCAGCCTAGGACATTTGCTTTTTTTGCAGCTGCAGCACACTGCTGCTTGTGATCCACTGCAATAGGTCCTTTTCTCACATACAGCACTGCTGCCCACTGCGGTCTCTCCCATCGTACACTTTTGATTTTTCCTACAAAAATGAGGGACACCACATTTGTCGCTGCTGCAATTCATCTTGCTTCTTTCTGCCTTTGGTTCCTTCTAGTCTTCATACTTTCCTCTAAGAGTTTGCTATCCCTGCCCCACCCCCCACCCTCATGTTCTCTGCAAATTTGATAATCGTATTTTCTGAACTATGTCATTTGTAAATATATTAAACAGCTCCAAAGCCAGCAATATGCCACTCATCACCTTCATATTTGACATATATTCACTGGGTGTGGTTGTTCAATCAGCTCTACATCATGTTGTTGTTTATTCGTTTAGTCGCTTCCGACTCTTCGTGACTTCATGGACCAGCCCACGCCAGAGCTTCCTGTCGGTCGTCAACACCCCCAGCTCCCCCAGGGACGAGTCCGTCACCTCCAGCATATCATCCATCCACCTTGCCCTTGGTCGGCCCCTCTTCCTTTTGCCCTCCACTCTCCCCAGCATCAGCATCTTCTCCAGGGTGTCCTGTCTTCTCATTGTGTGGCCAAAGTATTTCAGTTTGGCCTTTAATACCATTCCCTCAAGTGAGCAGTCTGGCTTGATTTCCTGGAGGATGGACTGGTTTGATCTTCTTGCAGTCCAAGGCACTCTCAGAATTTTCCTCCAACACCACAGTTCAAAGCATCGATCTTCCTTCTCTCAGCCTTCCTTATGGTCCAGCTCTCGCAGCCATATGTTACTACGGGGAACACCATTGCTTTAACTATGCGGACCTTTGTTGTCAGTGTGATGTCTCTGCTCTTAACTATTTTATCGGGATTGGTCATTGCTCTTCTCCCAAGGATTAAGCGTCTTCTGATTTCCTGACTGCAGTCAGCATCTGCAGTAATCTTTGCACCTAGGAATACAAAGTCTTTCACTGCTTCTACATTTTCTCCCTCTATTTGCCAGTTATCAATCAAGCTGGTTGCCATAATCTTGGTTTTTTTGAGGTTTAGCTGCAAGCCAGCTTTCGCACTTTCTTCTTTCACCTTCATCATAAGGCTCCTTAGTTCCTCTTCACTTTCAGCCATCAAAGTGGTATCATCTGCATATCTGAGATTGTTAATGTTTCTTCCAGTGATTTTAACTCTAGCCTTGGATTCCTCAAGCCCAGCATGTCGCATGATGTGTTCTGCGTACAAGTTGAATAGGTAGGGTGAGAGTGTGCAGCCCTGCCGTACTCCTTTCCCAATCTTAAACCAGTCCGTTGTTCCGTGGTCTGTTCTTACTGTTGCTACTTGGTCGTTATACAGATTCTTCAGGAGGCAGACAAGATGACTTGGTATCCCCATACCACTAAGAACTTGCCACAATTTGTTATGGTCCACACAGTCAAAGGCTTTAGAATAGTCAATAAAACAGAAATAGATGTTTTTCTGAAACTCCCTGGCTTTTTCCATTATCCATCGGATATTGGCAATTTGGTCCCTAGTTCCTCTGCCTTTTCTAAACCCAGCTTGTACATCTGGCAATTCTTGCTCCCTGAATTGCTGAAGTCTACCTTGCAGGATCTTGAGCATTACCTTACTGGCATGTGAAATGAGTGCCACTGTTCGATAGTTTGAACATTCCTTAGTGTTTCCCTTTTTTGGTATGGGGATATAAGTTGATTTTTTCCAGTCTGATGGCCATTCTTGTGTTTTCCAAATTTGCTGGCATATAGCATGCATTACCTTGACAGCATCATCTTGCAAGATTTTGAACAGTTCAGCTGGGATGCCGTCGTCTCCTGTTGCCTTGTTATTAGCAATGCTTCTTAAGGCCCACTCAACCTCACTCTTCAGGATGTCTGGCTCTAGCTCACTGACCACACCGTCAAAGCTATCCCCGATATTGTTATCCTTCCTATACAGGTCTTCTGTATATTCTTGCCACCTTTTCTTGATCTCTTCTTCTTCTGTTAGGTCCTTGCCATCTTTGTTTTTGATCATACCCATTTTTGCCTGGAATTTACCTCCGATGTCCAGCCTATATTTTGCCATCTTCTCTACTAAGATCTTATATGAGGCAGACTAGACCAAGAAACAAATCCATGTGCATTATGGAGGTCTCTGTCTGAAACATTTTCATAATCCTCCCCCATTGTTTGTACTTAAACTATGTTTTGCTTTTTGTTGCTTTGTTAATGGAACTTCCCTCTCTCCATCAAGGTCATCTTCTTTACCCTCTACACAGGGTCAACTAAGCTGGGCATTCTATTAAAAAGAAAATCATGGCTTCTTTTTGGGAAAGCCACACTGATTCCTCCAAGCAATGCATTCTTTTCTAAATGTTCATGAACCAACACTTTGTTCCAAAGTTTTGTCCAACACCGACAGCTCACTAACTTATCTGTAGCCATTTGAGTCCTCTTTTCCTCCTTTCTGAAGAAAGGAACATCATTTGTCCATCTCCAAATCTCTGCCACTATGCCTGTCTTCCATGATTTCTCAAAGATCAGTGAAAGTTGATCTCCAAGTTTCTTAGATGTAATTAATTTGTACCTGGAAACCTAAACTTTTTCGCATTAGCCAGATGTTCTATAACTATCTTTACTTACCTTGAGTTTCTCAAGAAACTCTTTCACTGCTTTAATTCTACCTCAGATCATTTAAATGTCCTTGTCTGAATGCACACCTCTGGAATTAAAAATCTATGGCAGAATCATAAAGTTGTGAGGGGACACTTTTTCTTGCTCCTTCTTCCTGAAAGCATCTTAATATTCTACAGCAAGATCAGCACTGGGCTTCTATATAGGAACTGATGAAGCAAATTTATTTTATTTATTTAATTTTTATACCGCCGTTATTATTTATATAAATAACTCAAGGCGGTGAACATACCAAATACTCCTTCCTCCTCCTATTTTCCCCACAACAGCAACCCTGTGAGGTGGGTGGGGCTGAGAGAGAGTGACTGGCCCAAGGCCACCCAGCCAGCTTTCATGCCTAAGGCAGGACTAGAACTCACAGACTCCTGGTTTCTAGCCCAGCACCTGAACCACTAGACCAAACTGGCTTCTCTTAATAAGAATCTAGGCTGACATCTACAGTAGGTGAAAGCAACTTGTTCCTGGCCCATGGGATCTGTGGATTACATGTGGTGAGCCCAGATAATCCCAAGACTCCTTGGAAATATACTGTACTATCTTGGTTAGATAAAACTATACATATTCCAATAATTGTGAATCATAATAATCAGCGTCATGGTTCTCTCAATAACTTGTCTGCCTATGGTCTTTCCCACATCAGGGGCTGCTTTTTCTGTATGAATATTGTGTTGGGAACCAAATTCCAAGCTCCTAAATTGCTAGAGTTCTTTGTATTTACTATCAGTATAACTGAGACTGAAGGCTTGTCTCTAGATACCAAGTTGTTGTCAGTGAACAAAAAAGAAGAAAAAGGGCAAGCCACTACTGGAGGAGCAGGCTTTATACCCCAGATCTATTCCTCCATTTCTCAATTTGCTCTCACCTGCTCACTTTTCTGGGCATTGGAGCAAAGTGTGACCAGGCTGGCAAGTCTTCCTCTCATTCTTTCTATTTCAAAGAAGGATGGGTCCTTCCCAGCTGCATGGGCTCTTTGGCTGAGGAGTTTGTTGGTAGGTTACTCCTAAAAAACAGAGTGCAACCTCCACCCAGACACCCACAAATCCTCAGAGACAACTGCACTGCCCCTGCAGGGTCAGTGGCAGCTTCACACCAGCCCATTTATCAAGGATTTCATCAGCTAACTCCTCAGCTACCAAGTCCTTGAACACTGCCTCATCCTAAAGGAGATCCTTAATATTAGCCACTTGCGTATGTGGTAATAACATCTGTCAATAGTAAATAGGGCAACTAGCTATCTCAACCTTCTGTCGGTCTCCGAAAACAACTCACATGGAGAAAGCTTTGAATAGAAAGTAGCCCATTTCACTGTTGAGCATATCAGGGAGCCATAAAGAGTCTCACGTGAGCGTGATTACAGGGAAATCCTCCCCTTCAGCTGCACAAACAACATATATTGAGCAAGGAATGCAAGAAATGTCTCATCAAACCTCTCTAGCAGAGGGACCAGGCATTTCTGCTGTGGGAGGAAACAGTTGTTAGAGACAGCTGAGATCCAAGTTGATTCAGCTGGGCCTTCATAGCACCAAGCTCCTTCAAAGCTTGGTTTTTCTGAAGCAGGCCTTCCATCCTACACAAATACTCCTAGCCCATATGGATTAAGCAAAGCCATAATTGCTAATTTTAAGTAAGTTTCTTGCCTAGAAGCAGGACAGAAGGCGTTATCAAGTTCAGATTTCCAAGAAAGGTAGCCCAGTGTCCAGGCTAGGCTAGGCAAGGCATGAAGTACAAATATGTTGGGCTGCCACAAAACATAATCCCAGTCCTGTACTGCAATCAGGTAGATCCTTAAATTCAGGAAACTCCCAACTTCCAGCCCAACACAGCTTTTAAGAGACAGGCTGCTTAAGAGCCACATCCAATCCTGAGTAGACCCTGGAGCCCAAGGCACTTGCCCTCACAACTGAGCACTCCCATCTCTCTTTGCCTCTGGCTTTCCACATATAGGGCAGTATTCAGGCTCAGGGGTGCAGGAAGAGTAGGATGTGAGTGTGCTTGGCCACTGTGTTAGGCCTGGCTTTTCAGGGTCATGTCTAACTGACTTCCTCCTCCTCCTCCATAGATGATTCCTATGTTAGGGGCATAACAGATTGTGTCATTAGTATCATCTTCATTAACTGAAACCAAATAACACTCTCATGGCTGTGAAACCTTTTTATTCTAGTTTTATATATCCTGAACCCCTATTTGTCTAGATCAAGAGTTTTTGGCCCAAAATTCAACTCCCCCTTCTCCTAATTTCAGTTATGAAATCCAGTTATGAAAACACTGCTAGGATGTTTTGATGACTGGGTTTACCATTATAATCCTTTCTAAGTAATGTATGTGAATCATAAAACGTATGAGTTGGAATGGACCATAGGGGGCATCAAGTCTATTCCAACTCAAGTTTAGTGGATTCCTCTGCTCAGGGCAGGAATCCATAAACCACCTCGAACATGTAGCCACCCAGGCCCTCTCTGAAAACTACAGTAGGAAAGTAAGCCAACTATTCTAGGCAGATTGTTCCACTGCATTAACAGAAATGTCCAGAAATTCCTCCTATTATTCAATTTGAACCTTCTTCCTTTTGATTTCAACTTGCTGTAGTTTGTCCTCTTGTTCAACAAAGAACAGGTCTGCCTCCTTTTGCACATGGCAACTCTTTAGATGTCTATAGACATGGTATCATCATTCCCCCGAGTTGTATTTTTCGCAAGCTAAATATGCCCAGATCTTTAAACATTCCTCAGAGGGACTGGTTTATAGCCACCTTAATCATTCCGGCAGCTCTTTTCTGAATCGGGTCCTGCATCTCCATGCCCCTTTTAAAGTTCAATGCCAAGAACTGGCACTGTATTCCTAGTGTGGGATACCAGGGCTGAGTCTCATGGAACTATGTGTGATCAAAATGCAATGCTTTGGTTAAGGTGCCCCAGGTTGTACTGATCATTTCTAGATGCTGTATCACACTGCTTGCTTCAGTTCAGCTGGTCTTCACTAGTACATCTAGAGCCTTCTCATATGCACTGCCAGCAAACCAGGTCTTTCCAATCCTGTATCTAGGCATTTAATTTTCCTGTTAGATGCCACACTTATTCGACATCCTGTTGGTTCAGCCCAATAGCCAATCTATTGATTTTGAATTGTGATTTTGTAGTCTAAATATTAGCCAACTTGCAGCCCCACTAGGTAGACCAGACCAGGAAATCAACGGGCAGGCTGGACTACTTTTTTTGAGATTGGCTATAATGACAGAATCTTACAAGTCTGGTTGTGCTGTCCTTCCCCACCTCACTTCTTATACTCCAAAGAATCATGTTATCTTGTTTCTCAGGGCTTAAAAATGTTTCAACTTCCTTTACCTAAGTAACAGTTCTTGCATATTTCCATCAAGGTCATCTTCCTTACTATCTACACCACTCCCTCTAGCTTGGTGTCATCCATTCCATTCCATTCCATTCCATTCCTAAAGATGGCCCCACACAATATTTCCCTCCAGGACGCTGCAGAATCATTTATAAGCATCCTTTAGTACAGAAGTTCAACCACCTGAAAATGCACAGGAACATTTAGCTAATGTTCTTCCATCCCTGACCTCATGAGATACCTTGTCGAATGCTTTACTGAGGTCAAGGTACACTACAATGACAGCATTTCTTTGGTCCACTAATTAGTCATAAAAAAAGATACAGTTTGTCAAACCCATGCTGGCTCCTGGTATTGGCAGCATTCTTTCCAAAATGTTCACAGACTTGCTGCTTGACAATCTGTTCCAGTACAGACGTTAGCTTAAGCTCAAGGCCATAGAGGAGGCAACAGAGAACTGAACTAAATATGTTGCTTTAGACAAAAATGCGTGATAGTTTTTTTCCCCACTGTACAAGAATCCTGTTTAAATCAAGAAATGCAGACAATGTGTCAAACAGCAGGAAAAGTCATATTTTAATGATTAAAATGGCATATCATAGATCATATCATTCTTACACAAGCTCCCTTTTCACTTGTTTCTCTAAAGACAAAAAGTTCTCAAGTGGGAAAAACCAAAAGTGGAATTTCCTGCTTTAAAAAAAAAACAAAAACAAAAAACAAAAACAGCTGGAAATTCACTTTACAGTATATCGGATTTTGTATCCTCCATTACTACTTACATGAATTTAATTCTTACAGCATCTGTTACTTGGTGAGCTTTGATATAGATAATCAAGTAGAAAGAACTTAAGAGAAAATCTAAATAAAAGTAAATAATTTAAATCTGTCTTTTCAAAAGCAATGTATAATGCATAGGCATAGATGAACTAGAAAAGTTATCTTTAACATTTTAGAATCAAATTAATATATAACATTATGTTTAGACCTTACATCAGGTAAATAATTAGGTCTAAAATCCCTGGAGTGTGGCTGCTCATATAATGAAGTTGATAAAGAGAACATTTTTCAGTATCAAGATATAAAACACATTTATATTCAAATGGAATAGTGACCTTTATAGTTGCTGCATATAAAATCATGGAATAATTCCAAATAATGTCTTGGGTGAATATGTATTATAAAGCCATTCTTCTCCTAAATGTGAGTCCAAATTAACAGATGCTGAGATATGAAAACCCTATAAAAGCAGCCCAATCCTTCTCGTGTTATCACTCTCCCTGGGAAACACACACACTATTTTTTTTTATTTTAAACAACTGGTTCTGCCTACTGCCGCGGTCTTTGCGCAGTACATTGTCTTAAACAGTTTTGTTGCCTTAGTTGACTCTTCTTATTTGTTAAATCTCTTTGGAAGCACAGAGAAGAAAATTTAATGCAACATTCCATTGGTTACAAAGCTTAAAAAATTAGAATTAAATTTAAATTTTAAAAAGCATATACCTGTGGCCATGATAGTGTCATTCTTCCCTTGGGTAAACACAACAACTCGCTGTCTTTTAGGATTTGCTTTTTTCAGGGCCTGAGTCTTTCGGGCTATTTCTTCAATGTCCTCAGTCTTGGAAGAGGAAAAGAGGAAAAAAAAGTATTGAAAGCAGCAGTGTACGTTATCCAAGACAGATCATAAACTTTTCAACAGATTGCATAGTTGAACATGAATGTGGAGTACTGATGTCAGAATGAAATCACAGCTAGTTTGATTAGGACAAATTAGTTTCCCCACGACTCAGATGATCACCTAAAAAGGGATGAGGAGAAACAGACCATGGTTGGTTCCCCCCCCCCCCCACCTGCTAGCAGCAGTGAGGAAACTGATACCTTGATATGATTGCTGGGGCAGAGGTGAAGTTAAAAGCTGCCCCTGTTCCCTTAGCCATCTTTAGCAGGTCCCCAGGTTGTGAAGGAATGCAGACCAGGTCTTGGGAAGGGGCATGGAATGAACAAACCATTAAGGGTGGGATTCTCACAAAAGATTACTCAGTCCTGGGAAAGAGGAAAGAATGAGAACCTATCCAGTTTCCCTCTGCCCCATCTTATACCAAACAAGATCAAAATCTGTCCCAAACAAAGTCAAGGGAGGGTTCTTTTGAGTTTCTTTCTCACACTTCCCTCATCACTGCTTCCCACAGGAAGAACCAAGTATGACGAATCACCCTCCCCATCATTTTAGGAGCAACTCTTATCCCCTGTCCCAGCCTTTCCATTATCTAACAGCATGGACCCAGAAGAGAAGAATTCCATGGCTTCAGCAATTTCTCCACAACACAGGAGACAAGAGGCTTCAGAAGGGCCAATGGCTGTTGAAGAGTCAGAGTCACAGGGACTCTGTAGGGACAGGAGCTAAATTATCTATCCATCTCTCTATCCCTCCCTCCCTGGTTTATAAGATCACTAAACTGACCTTAAGTGGCTTATGTTCCATGTAAAGAATGTAATTGTTCTTAAGGTCTCTAATGACCACAGACTGATGCTATAAGAATGGTTCTCGTAGGGAGAGCTAACTCAAACTTCTTGTAAAGAACACTCCAAGGAGATGGATTCTGTCCAGGAATCCAGAACTGTTGAAGTCTCATCCACTATCTGTGAATACCAGTCAACACCAATTCATTGGGATTCTCAGACAGACATCACTAGGGACAAAGCTATTCTGCCACTTGCGCTACCTATTTATCTCCTTATCGCACTTGCAGAATTTGGAAGTGGTCTTTTCTCATAACAAATTCCTGAATTCAGTTTACTGGTTGATTTTTTTCCCTTTCCTTACAACTTTTATTACCCAAATTATACAGAAATGCTGAATAATTACAGAGTTCCATACAGTATAAAAAGCTATGCCTTCTTTTCTTATATTATGTTTCAGTTAAACAAAACTCCACTAGCAATAGCACAACATTCTTCAGGTACAACTAAGTATATAAAGGCTATCTACAGCCACATGGACCTGCCCTGAAAAAAATCCTCTTATAGGTTCTTCTCTGGATAGCTCACTTTCAAAAGTCCCTTTAGACAAGAGCAGTGCTCTCACAGAATCTTATTGTTCCGTGATTTTGTTATTCCTTTTAATCTAAAAATTTGTATATTTTTTACTCAACATTTCATTTAGAATGACATCTGGCAGGACATTACATTTTTTAATGTTTCCCCGATTGAAGAAGTTCTTTGCATATTGGAAATAAAGTTCTTGCTTAGAAAATTCCATTATGAAAAAACAATTAGCTACAGGACCTTTTTAAAAAATCTTTGAAAACATTAGGAAAGATACCTCCATGATTCATACCCAAATTGCTTTGCTCCAAAAAGTACTTCCTATGGATTGGCCATACAGTTTGGAGACTTCTTCTTAAATAAAAAAACATTTAGTCTTTAGCCTAAGAAAAACAGCTCTTATCTTAAAAAGAATAGGTGGCATTTAATTTAGAGTTTCTTAGGCTTTAGGACTGCCATTAAAAATCATCTGTATTGAACATTTACAGTTTCTGATAGTGTTCAATTAGAACTCTTAGTCTATCATGATTTTCCTTTCAATTTCTACTCTTTAATTCATTCAATGGTGGTCAATTTTTAATTAATTGAAGTTAAATCATCTAATTTAATGTTTAATTTTTGTTAATGCACTTTGCAAATATCTTAACAAAGAAGAAAAAATATCAATGGACGTTTAGCAATGGACCAGAATCAAACACGGCAGATTTAGGATGTTAAGCAAAAATTAAGTTGGAAAACATTTTAAAAAGTGCTAATGGAAAGGTTAGCATGAAGCTATTGTGCAGATATGGACAAAATGATTCTGTCACTCTGTGTGAATTTAAACCAGGTATGTTCCACATTTTCAACTCAAGGGAAAAATAAAAATATACACCACCTGCTCTTTTCTTTGATTAAATTATGTTTATGCTCAGCTATATTATAAATGTACAAAATAAAGGTTTCCCCGCAGCCTTGGTTTTATAAAGTATCCATCACAATTCAGAACAGACCATGGAATGACAAAGCATACAGTTTAAATGCTTATGGTAAAGAAGAGCATGTTTTTGTGTTATCTTGAAGCAATCTAAATTGGGGACACACAAACATGCCAGATGTTCCTTCTTACCTCTTCTTTGTACTTGAACAGACCCAAATGAAAGGCACAGACCTGCCTACAGTCTCCCAGCTGTTGAGATCTGATTAATGCAGAGGGGAGCATTTGCTTTCCCTTTGCCTTATGAATAACCCCTTTAGAAAGGAGGAAAGCAAATCAATCTAAACAGAACGATGTTGCACATACCCCGGACCTTAAAGATCTAAAGGAAATTGGTAGTTACATTATTGCGTTTGGGGCGGTCTCCACGTCCTGTAATTACTAATTCCTCGGATCAAATTGTTTAGATATAGCACACAAAAATCTCTAGAAACGGAGACCCTTTAACAATGATGCAGTTGACAGGCTGAACAAAAGAAGGGGCTTCTGTACGTGCGTATGTTGAGGGATGGCACACTGAGGCGGACCCAGATGGAAAACAGCCCTTGGATGGGTTAACAAAAGAACAGCCCACTCTGCAAAGAGGCTGCAGGGCTCACGCTAATCAGCTGTTAACAATTCCACACGCAACTTCCCTGCAAGGCATTTGCATCGGGATAATCTGTGTTCAGCACGGTCAGAGTTATTTAGAATGGTATTATATTTCTGAATTTCGTCTTGCTTGGCCATGGCTTTAGCCGAGGATCTTTATGGAGTGTAATTCAGCTAATGAGGTGGCTTTTTAACGGAACCGGCTGACAGGTACCATATCTGCAGAGGCAGCTTGAAGCTGCGCCCAGCCTCTCAGCTTCCCAAGAGGCTTTTCAAAATTCAATAAATAACATCTGTAGGCGATGTTGGGTGCAGACCTAGCAGAGTGCGTCATAACACTGAGCTGGCAGAACAAAGAAACCATGACGACTGCCAAGTCTCTATGGCAACCGCGGCGAAGCTTGGAGAGGATAATAGCACATCAATCACTGTCCCAAAGAACTTCATTATCAGCAAGAAAAAACCCTTTAGAATCTGTTTAGCGTGTAATGTAGGCTTACTCACCTCAAAGCCTTGCTCTCCAGCAAAGGAGGCAGCTTCCTGAAATAATAATAATAATAAAAAGCAGCAGTTAATCATAAAGTGCTAGATAATAAAGAAATTTCATATATGGAAGCTGCTTCAGGCAGTTTCCTTTTTCAGAATTATCTCAGTATGTCCACATGCAAACCGTTCAGTTACTTGTGTTGAAAAGACCCCTTGACGTGACAGTGAAGACGTGTCAACACCTTTCACAAGTGATGGAAGAAAAATACAGGTTTTCCCCTTCATAGATAACATGAGGATGGACAAAGGGACTTTAACCACATTTATCATGATTAATCATGCCAACGATGCTTCCCAAAGGCTGCAGCACTGCAGCCCACAGCCTGGGACTTCGTGTCAGATGCAACCTGAGGTTGCCATTGTGGCTCAAATAACCTCTACCTGATGTAGTTTGGAGTCACAATATGATGTTGTATCATCATCTTTGCATGAGTTTGGCTGACAGCAGCAACAACGGTGGGGGAATGACCGTGGGATGAAAGCACGAATCAGGGAAGATGACCGTTCATGCCCAAGTATTTTCACCTGTGGTCCAGTACAATGTGTACCTGCTACAAGCTTCAAACTTGTATGGCAGAGAGAAAACCCTTTGTAGATAACCCAGAGCTATAGATAAAACCGTACGCAGAAAAATGCTGTAGCTGAATAGTTAAACATCCCATAGTGATGGCAGTTGCAACAAATTTAGCAACTCTTCTAGCGATAACCAGCATCCTGTCAAGATTAGAGGAAGAGCTGGTACGAGAGCAGTCTGTTGTCTTGCCTCGTCACATAGAAGGAGCTCTGCGGGTACACAGGAGGGACTGTTTCTGGAGCAGAATCAACGTCTCTCTTGTGCAGCAACACTATTCGATCTTCCTTCTAGCAACAAAGATGGTTGGAGCAGATGACGGCAAAAGCTAACCTTTGGAACGGGAAAGAAATGTTTGCTAGATACTTGAATGAGAAAATGGCCCCCCAGGCAGGCCTGCTCCAAACAAGGCTGGTGTGTATCAGCATTAAACAGGATTTTGGAATCAAGCTTCCCTAAAATTTTACGTCTTTGACTTCACGATTTTAGTAAACAAATTGATTCGAAGGGTGATGACTTTAATATTTATTCTTAATCAAAAACATTCATAGTGTATTTCAAAAATGGATCTGGGGTTCAGCTAAGACATTCTGGTACCTAGTTGTCACAGATTTCATGTTAAACAACCGATTATGCTATTTAAATAAAATACATCCAGCCATTATTTGGAGAATAAAATTCTGATGTCTTTATCTCAGTTTTAGATGACTGAATTTAAGGAGCATCACTGGGACAGTGAAGGATGATGATTTATTTAATTGAGTCCAATGAGAGGCTATGTTTTTAAATAGCACCAAAGGCCAGAATTAATTGTAACAATTTCATTTCTTAAGCTATTTTAATGTGAACATTCTGGTAATAGGGGGTGCACAAAATGGCAAAATGGATTTATTTCAACCCTGGACAAACCACTGTATTCTGGAAGCTCTGCCCAAACGTTTTGAGTCAACCATGGTTTGGCAGAAATGAAAAGTGTAGGGTTTCTGGGGTAAGTAAGGCCGACTTGTGGCAAATTGCTCTCTGTCTCCGCTTGGTACCAGACAGCATGGCATAATGCACCAAGCCACCTCCTCCCAATCTTCTGAGTGCTCTCCCTTATCTCAGCTACCTCTGAGGTCCCAGCATGGTAGAGCCTATCAGCAAGCCTGCCTTGATCTTCTCAGTCCCCTTCCCTCAGCAACCACCAACGTCCTACCAGTTGGCTGGCTTATTGTCCCTCCTGCAGTGATGCAGAAGAATGTTGACTATATTTTAGAAGACACCCTCCAATCCATTCACTCCAGGTATCTGATGAAGTGAGCTGCAGCTCATGAAAGCTCATGTATTTTAATATACACTAATTTGTTAGTTGGAAAAGGTGTTACCACAATCCTCATGATTTTTGATAACCATAGACTAACACGGCTCATCTCCTGCAAATTCAGGCAAAAGAAAACTCTGTCGTCTTGTCTGGCCTTCAAGGTAAACCAAGAGCTTTATTCTAGAACAGTCATCCACCACGTGGTGCTATCCCCAACCAGCATGGCCATACTTGGGGCGCTACATTTAAATGTCCCTAAAGGGCTCCTGCTGCCATGGAATCTTCCACAACATGCAGGAGTTCCCAGGCTGTCAAGGCAAGAAGGTTCAGACAAGTGCTGGAAATCAAAACATTGTGATATTGCTTCAAAAAGGAGAAAAATAAATGAGACACAGATTGTATCTGTACACAAATGTTTCATGTAAGAAGAAAATGCATACAAGTCCTCCCCCCACCCCGAAATACAAGCACTCCAAAATCTAATTAGGACCTATGATTGGAATAAGGGGCCCATCCAACCAAGGGTGGCTACTGTATGCCTCTTCAGACTGAAAAAGCAGGTCTCTTTTTTTTAATGAAAAATCTTTATTAATAAAGAATTAAAATTAAAAAATTAAATTAATTAAAAAAGAAGATTTTACAAAGATTTTAAAAACTATAGAAACATAGAAGAAGAAAGAGAAAAAGAAAGATTATAAAAGGGTAAAAGAGAAAGTGAAGAATAACAAGCAAGAAAAAGAAAGACATCTAAAGAAGCAACTTCCAATCTTCTTTGCAGCAGTTATGAAAGCAGGCTTCTCCACCAACAGATGACTTAGAGATCTATAAGCAGCTCCTATCAGCTACAGCCAGGATAGCAAATAATCAGAGTTGATGGGAATTGATACAAGAAATAATCAATGGACCAAAGCAGTATATTCAATATATGCAGGGCATTGATATTTTTCCTGCATAATCCTCATTTAATGAAATAAAGGGCCTTGGCAAAATAACTGCTTTCTTTATTCATCCCTCATGGTATACAAGCACGATATACACACAGCTTCATCACATTCCTTTGACAAAATAGATTTCCATGAGAGACCTCCACCTTGTCTCTTCCCAAAACCCTCCTCTTATTTTTCCGCCTTCAGAAATTCTCACAGTTTAAACTGCAACACCCAGTACAGGAAATGTAATTAGTTAGCAATGCTGGACATTAAAAATGCATTGTGAAGTTGTTGTTTTTTATAAAACTACGCTCAAAGAGTGTAGGAGAATTTGCACAGCAGAAATAATACAGTATGTCAAGGGAGTAATGCTGAACTGCATTCTGTCATGTTAATGCATACTTTCTCTTTTTCTTTCTCATAACATCAGCTATTTATGCAAGATTAATAGAGAAACTCAAAAACAGTTTAGATTATGTTCAAACTTTCCTTTGGCTCTCACACAGTTTTCTGGTTTTCTTTTGTTAGGGACAATTTTCATCCCCCGCTAGTATTTGTTAAGTGGAACTGACTCTGAACCCAAAGTGATTTGTTAACTACTATAAACACTTGGCTTGTTAACCAGGAACCTTTTATAAAGAGAAGCAAACTGTTTAAGGTCACAGTCCTAAGCTTTCTTGACACAAATGGGATTTGCTTCTAAGCTAACAGTTCTCATCAAGATGTTAGTTAACAAACAAAGAAACAAACAAAAAACCTGGGAGGATCTAAAATGGAATATAATAGTATCAAGATACCTTAATAGGCTTCTAGCTAAAAATGTCATGGTCCAGAAATTAAAAACAGAAGAATCTGACCCTGAAGAGGGTTCAAGATATAAGCCAATCTTAAGAGTGAAAAAAAAAAGTTTTGGGTATAATAGCTGAAGTCTATGGGTAGAATCCCATACCAAAATAATCTTGCATTAACAGAAAGGAGTGGGGAAATTCTCTTATGGGTTTCTCCAGTCTCAAAATCTGCTCCAGGGGAGCCCTCAACTTTCCAATAAGATTTCTTAATATGAAGAATTTCTTCCCCTTCCAATATTGCTGAACTACAAGTCCCAGCATTTGTTTTCTTTAACTATGCTGGTTGGTCTGCAGGAATTTGTTGTTTATTCGTTTAGTCGCTTCCGACTCTTCGTGACTTCATGGACCAGCCCACGCCAGAGCTTCCTGTTGGTCGTCAACACCCCCAGCTCCCCCAGGGACGAGTCTGTCACCTCCAGCATATCATCCATCCACCTTGCCCTTGGTCGGCCCCTCTTCCTTTTGCCTTCCACTCTCCCTAGCATCAGCATCTTCTCCAGGGTGTCCTGTCTTCTCATTATGTGGCCAAAGTATTTCAGTTTTGCCTTTAATACTATTCCCTCAAGTGAGCAGTCTGGCTTTATTTCCTGGAGGATGGACTGGTTTGATCTTCTTGCAGTCCAAGGCACTCTCAGAATTTTCCTCCAACACCACAGTTCAAAAGCATCGATCTTCCTTCTCTCAGCCTTCCTTATGGTCCAGCTCTCGCAGCCATATGTTACTACGGGGAACACCATTGCTTTAACTATGCGGACCTTTGTTGTCAGTGTGATGTCTCTGCTCTTAACTATTTTATCGAGATTGGTCATTGCTCTTCTCCCAAGGATTAAGCGTCTTCTGATTTCCTGACTGCAGTCAGCATCTGCAGTAATCTTTGCACCTAGGAATACAAAGTCTTTCACTGCTTCTACATTTTCTCCCTCTATTTGCCAGTTATCAATCAAGCTGGTTGCCATAATCTTGGTTTTTTTGAGGTTTAGCTGCAATCCAGCTTTTGCACTTTCTTCTTTCACCTTCATCATAAGGCTCCTCAGTTCCTCTTCGCTTTCAGCCATCAAAGTGGTATCATCTGCATATCTGAGATTGTTAATGTTTCTTCTAGCAATTTTAACTCCAGCCTTGGATTCCTCAAGCCCAGCATGTCTCATGATGTGTTCTGCGTACAAGTTGAATAGGTAGGGTGAGAGTATACAGCCCTGCCGTACTCCTTTCCCAATCTTAAACCAGTCCGTTGTTCCGTGGTCTGTTCTTACTGTTGCTACTTGGTCATTATACAGATTCTTCAGGAGGCAGACAAGATGACTTGGTATCCCCATACCACTAAGAACTTGCCACAATTTGTTATGGTCCACACAGTCAAAGGCTTTAGAATAGTCGATAAAACAGAAACAGACGTTTTTCTGAAACTCCCTGGCTTTTTCCATTATCCAGCGGATATTGGCAATTTGGTCCCTAGTTCCTCTGCCTTTTCGAAACCCAGCTTGTACATCTGGCAATTCTCGCTCCATGAATTGCTGAAGTCTACCTTGCAGGATCTTGAGCATTACCTTACTGGCATGTGAAATGAGTGCCACTGTTCGATAGTTTGAACACTCTTTAGTGTTTCCCTTTTTTGGTATGCGGATATAAGTTGATTTTTTCCAATCTGATGGCCATTCTTGTATTTTCCAAATTTGCTGGCATATAGCATGCATTAACAGTTCAGCTGGGATGCCGTCGTCTCCTGCTGCCTTGTTATTAGCAATGCTTCTTAAGGCCCATTCAACCTCACTCTTCAGGATGTCTGGCTCTAGCTCACTGACCACACCGTCAAAGCTATCCTCGATATTGTTATCCTTCCTATACAGGTCTTCCGTATATTCTTGCCACCTTTTCTTGATCTCTTCTTCTTCTGTTAGGTCCTTGCCATCTTTGTTTTTGATCATGCCCATTTTTGCCTGGAATCTACCTCCGATGTCTCTAATTTTCTGGAAGAGGTCTCTTGTCCTTTCTATTCTATTGTCTTCTTCCACTTCCACGCATTGCTTGTTTAAAAATAATTCCTTATCTCTTCTGGCTAACCTCTGGAATTTTGCATTTAATTCGGCATATCTCCCACTATCACTGTTGCCTTTTGCTTTCCTTCGTTCTTGGGCTACTTCTAGTGTCTTAGCAGACAGCCACTTTGCCTTCTTGGTTTTCTCTTTCTTTGGGATGTATTTTGTTGCCGCCTCTTGAACAATGTTGCAGACTTCTGTCCATAGTTCTTCTGGGACCCTATCTACTAAGTCCAGGCCCTTAAATCTATTCTTCACCTCCACTGCATATTCCTTAGGAATATTAGTGAGCTCATATCTAGCTGATCTGTGGGTCTTCCCTAATCTCTTTAGTCTGATCCTAAATTGTGCAAGAAGAAGTTCGTGATCTGAACTACAGTCAGCTCCAGGTCTTGTTTTTACCGACTGTATAGATGTCCGCCACCTTTGGCTGCAAAGGATGTAGTCAATCTGATTTCGGTGTTGTCCATCTGGTGAAGTCCATGTATAAAGCCGTCTCTTAGGTTGTTGGAAGAGAGTGTTTGTTATGCGGAGTGAGTTGTCTTGGCAAAATTCTATCAGCCTATGTCCTGCTTCGTTTTGTTCTCCCAGGCCATGCTTACCTGTAATTCCAGGTGTCATTTGACTGCCCACCTTAGCATTCCAGTCTCCCGTGATGAAAATAACATCTCTTTTAGGTGTGTTGTCCAGTAGGTGCTGCAGATCCTCATAGAACTGCTCTACTTCAGCTTCTTCAGCATCTGTGGTTGGGGCGTATATTTGGATCACTGTGATGTTAGATGGCTTGCCCTGAATTCGAATTGAGATCATTCTATCGTTTTTTGGATTGTATCCGAGCACTGCTTTAGCCACTTTACTATTAATTATGAAGGCTACTCCATTTCTTCTGTGGTCCTCTTGTCCACAGTAGTAGATCTGGTGGTCATTTGATGTGAAGTGGCCCATTCCAATCCATTTCAGCTCACTGACGCCCAGAATGTCTATCTTTAATCTTGACATCTCACCGATAACCACATCCAATTTGCCCTGGGTCATAGATCTTACATTCCAGGTTCCAATGGTGTGTTGATCCTTAGAATATCGGATTCGTCGTTCACCACCAGCACCGTCGGCCGCTAGCCGTCCTTTCGGCTTTGAGCTAGCTGCATCATCATGTCTGGGGCTAGTTGAACTCATCCTCTGTTCCTCCCCAGTAGCATTTTGACCATCTTCCGACCTGGGGGTCTCATCTTCCGATGGTATACCGACGTATCTCTGGTTGTACTGATCCATTTAGTTTTCACGGCAAGAATACTGGGGTGGGTTGCCATTACCTTCCCCAGGGATCACATTTAGTCTGACCTCTCTGTCATGACCTTCCCGTCTTGGGTGGCCCTTGCTCATGGCATCGTTGAGGTGCTCAAGCTCCAGCACCACGACAAGGTAACAGTCCTTTGCTGAAGCTGCAGGAATTAGGTTCACAAATTTCTACAGTAGCAGAAATTCTCTAACAAGGTATTACAATCTCCTCCGTATTTTCAAAAATGGAGGAATCAACCAAATACTTATTTACTTTTATAATTCTGAAAAAGAAACGTATAATGATGCTGTAGATGGAACGCATTACATATAATAATGTAAGAACCATGAAATATTCTGGGCATATTGAGAAATCAGACAGCCAAAGTCAGAAACGCCTTGCCCCAGCCGAAGCTTTGAACAGTTTTCTGTTAATGAACATCTCTCTCTCTCTCTCTCTGATGGAAACAAAATATTGAAAGACACTAGTTGAGGGTCCAGTCCAAGAAATAGATGACAGTTAAAGAGAACATCTCAGATCAAATATTTTTGTGGATTCTGGAAAAGAGGACAAGCCAGCTTCTTTCTTTATCCTTCCTGACCAGGAACCAATTGGAACAGGAGTGAAACTATATATATTTATACAGGCTCTTTAATGAATTTGAGTTCTGTTTGGACTATGCTCTAAGATTATTTTCAACTTTCCAAATTCCTGTGACTGATATATCTATGCAGCTCGGGATCTTGGATAAGCTTCCAAATTTCTTACATACTGACACTGCTGCACTTCAAATGTCCTTTGAAGTGACTGACTACTGCCTGACCCAAATTTCCTCATTCTTGTTACATCTGGCATAACTTCTGGACTGAAGCATGATTTTGTAATTAACCTGAGCATCACTTAGTAAAATACCTTTTCAGCCTAATGCAGAAGACAAGTATCCATCTATTTTCCCTAAACATAAAGTACTCAGCAAGTGATGGAATGGTGATGACCAGAGAAAGTAGAACTTGCTGTTAACAGGCATTAAGTTCTCAAAGGATGAAGCAGACCAGAGGCAGTGGTGGCTACTCTAGAAATACCACTACCCCAAGGAACTGATAATGATATGCAAGAAGCTTCCAGATCTATTTAGATCCCAGATATACAGTATCTGTCTCTAATCAAAACATAGCTGGGCATTTGTTAAAGCAACCTTCTTCACTGGAAGAAGTTGGACCTCCTCCAAATTCTCAACTGCAGAGATTGGAAAGCAGACAATTAAATTTCATTCATGAAAGAGCTGGAATGAAGATGCGGCAACAGAAACTTGCTTTCTTTATTCCAGCTTCACAAAACTCTGTTTTGCTTGTTTCAAATGGGTGTTATCCTTGTTTGTGTTCCAAGCTAATCTTTGAAACTCCAGATTAGCTAACTAATGCATCTGATTTACAATAAGATACTCAAAAGTATCTTATTCTTCACTCCATCTTGATCATGGAAAGCGACTACCTGCATCTTAGTGAAATTTTGACCTGTAGTTCTAGCCCATACACTGTCTTCGTAATAGAATAACTGCAACAAGAAAATGCACACTACATACACAAACTACTGGAATTGATCCTTGATCGATTCAGTTTACCATTTTTAAACCACTCCCACAATATCTGACTGTTCCTGAAAATTGTAAGGGCTCATCAGTTCATAACGCCCTTGGTACATGGGTCTCAGGCCTGAAATCTTCCCCAATTAACAGACAAAGGTACTGGGTTTGGTCAATCCAGAACTACATAGTCCTTTCCTGGATGATTCTGAACCATATGAAGCTTTAATGTACTGTATATGAAACCTTCTTCCAGCTTGTCATGGTGAGTCATTTCATAAGACGCTTCAGAGAGGATGCTGCCTAGTTGATGGTTACATGAATAACTTTTGACTTGTCCAACATCTGAACTGGAATGAGGCAGCTTTAATGACAGTTCCAGGAGGCTCTGGTGGAAAAGTTCTTAAAACTTCAAGTTCTGCACGCTCTCATTCAGTTCTGCTTTGCAATCAATTGTCATTTGGAACATTGGTGTTTGATACCCTGAATGAATACAGGACTAAAATCCAGCACACATTAATTTACCCTGCTCCTTCTGAAGGAGATAATGTAGTTGGATGGAGCTGGTCTTTACCTTACACTCAGGAAAAAAGCACATTAGAGACAAAAAGGCTGGGAAAAAGTCTCATACAGAAACAGCAAAATATATTAGGTGGCCTAAAAATGTTCCTCCAGTTCTGTCTAGCATCACTGAAAAGGGCTCAGAGAATACTGGAGAACTTACATAATTATTAAGATTATGTACTCTCTTTTAATGTTAATAGACTAGGGAGTGTTATTAAGAGACAGAGTGAGCAACATAATCAAGGATATTAAACTGATATCACTTTCAAGTTAACATACCATGAAAACCATTAAAAGAGGTTTGGAAACTCTTTACCCGTGCTTTTGTTATGCAGCTAGAAGAGGTGTGGCAATTCTAATTACTTGCATATGACTCTTCAGGAAGATTTATAATGGCTACAAGCTTAATAGATGCTGCAAAAGTAACCTAGGATCTGCCTAGTCATGCAAAAACAGTAGTTTCAAATTGATTTCCTGGATAAGACTCAGACTTTAATACCAGAATTGTCATTGTTGGAGAAGATTTAAATGAAGTGCTCAATTCTAGATATGGCAGATTTTCTAAAGCAATGAGGCACCAAAAAAAAACATGTTGCACAGTAACAGCTCTCTTGCATAAACACTAAATCCCAGCATACAAGAATATACATGCTTCTCCCAAAGATACTGTTCCAATTCCTGAATTGATCTACTTATTATAAACTTCCTTGAAAAACAGGGGATCAATTTCTCTCAGATTGGGCTTCTTGTGGCGAATGGCAGACTGAGCAGTACTGCTTTTTTAAACAGTGCCAACGGTGCAGCATTTTCTGGGCATGGGCTGGGTCCCTGCAGCCTGAAGAATTCTCCAGGTAAGGAGAATCCAGGAAATCATCCCTTTCGTTCTCCCGACAGCACTTTCTTGCAGGGGGCTTGCGGAACGGAGTCCCTGCGATCAATCCGTGATTGAGAATGCTGGGAGGTGCGAATGTCATCAACTTCGGTGCTGCGCCGAAGCCATAAAACGGACACTAAATCTTGCCACCCCATTTCTAAAACACCAAGGTTTTCTTGTTTTGTTTATTTGTTATCGAAGAGAGGCCTTTTGCAACAAAGAAATGCGAAGCTCTTCATGATTTTCATTATTTTTGGTTGGCCTTTTTAATATTTAAATTCTAAATATTGGGATTTAAAGATTTTTGCTGTTCTGTTGCCATTTTCTTAATGTTTTGAGGATTATAAAAGATTTATCTACTTCGTTGAATCTGCGGAGTTGAATTTTGAGCTATCTGCCTCTGCTTTCCTGTGAGAACGGCTCTCGTTTGCATCTTTTTTCTCCTGATAACACACCATGGAGAGACGTGGAAGAAATGAAGGCGATCTTTAAAGAACTCTGTCTTGACGTCACCCAAGCCCCGGATCATCTCCTAGAACCTGTGGAGTCTAAAGCCTACCAACAACTTGAAAAAGAAGATAAGAGTGAAAACTACTTTGAGAGTAGTGTTCCTTCTTTAAAGAAGAAAATGAGGATTAACCTTTTCAAGTCACAAAGTGAAGGGAGAAAAATTGGACTGTGGAGAGTTAACTTTGATTCTGAAGAGAGAAGAGTTTCAGGCGCAAAGGGAGAGAGACGATTGGCCGAGTTCCTGGAAAATTGAGACCAAGAATCAAGGCTGGCTGCTGAATTGGAGACTTGCAAGGGGAAAGCCTTGTGTGTAATACTGAGATATGTAAATGCCTTAGTCTATTTTAAGTCAGATAATTGTTTAAATGTGTTTATCAGGATGGTCTCTTGAAGGTTTAGACTGATGCTTTTGTTTTGGGGATAATGATTTTACCTTGGGTAAAAGGACATTAACCAAATGTAGATAATACATTTGTTGTTATTTAGAGGAGTAAAATTTTAGTGAAGTATGATATTTGAGTATTTGCTTATTAGGTGAATAATTATGTTAGAAAAGGTTTTTTCTTATTTTTTTAAGAGGGAGAGATAGTTTGTTTCAGAGGAGAATGTCATATAGAGATGGAAATGCTTTATAGAAATAATTTTTATCTTAGTTTAAATTAGAGTAAGAGATTGATAATGAGTTGTATATATCTTTGTTGTAGCAAGTTGGAAGCCACCATGTAATCGTCTTCTCTGTGTTTTTGCACTTTTTTAGTTTTCTTTTTTCCTTTGGTACTCTTCGTTTCATTCTTTTTAGTTTTTATGTATTTTATTTATATGTTGAAAAAATTAATAAAGCTTTTTAAAAAAAAATCTTTCTCAGATCATGCAACAATTACTCTATTTTTAAAAAGTTCTAATCCCATGGTCTGACAGATTAAGTGGTCCAATACTTTAAAGCTGGCTGGGAAATTCTGGAAGCTGAAGTCCCCACAGCTTAGAGTTGCCCAGGTTGAGGAACCCTGCTTAGAATGAATTTCAAGAATTTTAATGAATTAACCCCTCCTAACTGTGGAACAAGACAGCACCTAGAAGCTGTCTTATGCCAAAAGCTAAGCAGCTAAGCAGGTCAGGCCTGGTTAGCAGTTGGACAGGAGGCTTCTCAGAAATCCTACAGTATTGGTTAGCAAGTGAAGTTAGCAAACAGAAGATAGTGGTGAACCATGCCCGTGCTGTTGTTAGGAAAACTTCATAACTGTGTCCAAGTAGTCACCTATTAAGTTTGATTTGAAGGCACCTTTACTTTAGTCTCTTATATATAGAGAGAGCCAGTTTGGTGTAGTGGGTTAAGGCATCAGGTTAGAAACCGAGAGACCATGAGTTCAAGTCCCGCCTTAAGTACAAAACCAGCTGGGTGACCCTGAGACGGTCACTTGCTCTCAGTGCTAGGAAGGAGGCAATGGCAAACCACTTCTGAAAAACCTTGCCAAGAAAACTGCAGGGACTTGTCCAGGCAACTCTGAGAATTGGACACGATTGAACGGAATACACACACACACACACACACACACGCCTTTAAAAGGTGTTGCTTTTAATTTTCAAAGGGTCTAGGCTCAGAATGTTAATGAGAAATCTCTTGCAAGAAATTAAAAAATCTAACATAGAAGCACTCTATATCTGCTAAGCACCAAACACACCCAAAGCAAGACTAAACTCCAATTTCTTGACTTTAGTTAAGATTCAAATCTACTTCCATCATTAATACTACTGTATGAACTTGGAGGTAAATCTTCCAGCCTACTTGCAAGAGTATTTTTTTTTTAAAAATGGCTCCATGTAAATGGGAGAGGCATAATTGTAACAAGAGATTGTTATGCCTGAGATCAGTTTTCTAATTTTTGTTTTACTATTTGTAGCAAAAACAATTCTACATCAGAGGAGAAAACAGAAATTGAACATCAGTAAGTCTTCTGGCATTAAGGCTTCACAACTGAATTTTATAAAACATGTTTTACTGAGCTAATCCTTCATCAACAATTTTTGTTTAGTGATATATTAGAAGTAGCAAGATGCCAGACACTTGGAAGACTACTGGAATCAAAGTCATTCCAAAAACTTGTAAGTTTCTGCAAGATTTGGATTTAATCTGGATAGATATGGAGATTAGGGGAGGAATTAGTCAGCAATGTGGGACATAAAACACAGCCGTATTTAAAAGGGATTCTGTGTAAAGTCTACTTTATAGCCAGACTGATAATAACTTTTACTATGCTTAAATACAGTATGGGAGCACAGAATCACGCATGGATACCCATAGGATTTACACTGTGTTCTTCAGGCCTGAAATACTCAGGAATCACTCTAAAGACTTGAAGCAATTGTGAAAAGGAATTGCTGCCCATTAATAATTCACTTAAATTTTAAAAGACATTCTATCTTAAACTCTCTGAGATTGTCTAATCTCAGTTACGATTATGGTAATACCAATATTTCTATTTTCATTTACAATGCTACTGGACACAAGAAGAGACCATACTGTAATCAAATTATCTGTTTCAATCTGGAAGGAAAGATGGTTTAGGAATTCCAAATCTCAAGTTATACATATAGCTGCTTGTCAAACTAAGCAAATCATTCCTATAATTAAGGAAGATATACATATCCTCTGAGCATTCACAGAACCACCCCAAAATGTTTCATACTACAGAGTAATCCCAAAATTGTCCCAGAAAAAATCCTTAATTTCTCTGGCGTCTAATTTATGCAGATCTTAATTTATTGTTTTTAATACACCATTAACACATCAATTTCCCCCCCCCCTTTCCCCTATTTTGGAAAATTCCTTTTTTTTTTTAACCAATCATTTCTAATTTCCTTTCTGTGGGATTTAGTCAATTTAACAATGCTTTTATTACTCCAACATTTAAGGTGCCCTTATTACACCAACATTACTCAGCAACTTCCCTGGGGAAGCAAAGGTATCATGATCTTAGAAATTACAGCATATGCATCCAGTCTCATATTTTGAGATTTTTGATAGTGTTTGAAAACATTCGTACTTCTTGATTACAATAAAGGAAACATTTCTTTGCAATATACTTGGCTTCTAGCTATTTCCTTTGGGTCTGTCTCCAGTCAAAAACAGCTCTGTGCAACTGAATTATCAGTGGAGATTACAGATACTTAAAAGCAATCAGCTTGGCCCAGTTTCTTCAGATAATTTTTTTTTAAAAAAACACTATCCTGTAGAAGTATCATTTAATGTCGGGTAGAGTGCGCAGAATAAACTGTGCATGCTCAATTAATTGCTAGCTAGGCTTCAGGGAAAATGCATTTATGTTCATATCTAGCTGTGATGTGATAAGGCCAGGGAAACTGAAGGGCATAATAGCTCATTTTACTGATGATGGAGCTCTTTTACTTTTCAGATACATTCACACAACCAAAAATACTGATTTTATTGGGAGAAGAAAAATTTAGAGGAGCATGTATGTGTGAATATGAAAGAGAGAATTTAAGAAATAACTCACATAGAATTTCTTAATCGTTATCTATTAACAGATGTTTAATGTGTACTTATTCCAAGTAATAAACATAATTAACTAGTAATTTCAGGGAAACTTTATGGTTCCTCTCACCAGGGGGGCAAAGAGAAACCTCAAAAAGACAGCGTGCTCCTCTTTACCTACACAGATGAGAAAAGCTTTAAAGTAAGGGGATTGGAGGATTTTTAGAAAAATTCTTTCTTGGTTTTAAGATTATGTAAGAATCACAACAAAGTTTCTGCCTGTTGACATTAAGTACCTTCAGTGGGGTTGCCGGGACACAGCTTAAATCAAGGGTTCCCACCTTCCAGGCCTGCTGGCTTCAGCGCCAGGACATACTCAGCAGGTGAACGCTTACAGGCAAAAAAGACACATCTCTATGTGTTTATGTGTGTGTGTTCACTGGCATGATTTAATTTCTTCCACTCGAAATCTTGCCACTAAATTGCTATCTGCAATAGCTTTTTAAGAAATATAATTAGCTTCATTTAATAAAATATTTAACGTGGAGTGCTGGACCATCAACACTGATGCTCTGTTCTGTTTTGGTAAAACAGCTCTGCACTCCAGGGAATCAAAATAATTGCTAACACATAGAAAACAGTTTAAATAGTTTTGAATTCTCTCATATTTTAGGGAAGGAAAGTATATTAAATTATGCCACAATTCATATTTTCTTCATGACTTGGCCAATGATATTAGATCTTAGAAAGAGAAAATAAGATGCCTCCATTTGTAACATACCAAGGAGGCAAAGAGACATTTTTATGTTTGTCAGTTGATCCCTTTTGCCAACAAATCAGCTAAGTATTTGAGAACCAGCTATGCATGGAGTATAAATAAGACAATGGAGGATGCAGACAAACCATGTAAACTTTAAAAATAAATATATCCCTTAACAGGCTTGAGGAAACCAACCCCAAAAGCTTTTGGCTTTTACAGGCAAAGGAATCAGATGGCCCTGATTCCCCCCACCCCTGTCTCAAAAATGATATTATTTATTTATAATAGAGGAAAGAATTCCATTGACAAGAGGAAAGGTAGATTATAAACTTTAAAAACTGCTAAATGTTACCGGCACCATGAAAAATACTAGGATCAACGCTTTGTTCATTCCAGAGAAATACATTTTGCTATTTGCTATTGACTCCTTCTGATAGTCTGTAGTCTGGATTATGGATATGCAGATGCCAATGCTAGAATACAAATTATATTTTGGGAAGCCGCAGAAATAACAAAAAGTCGCCTATTGCATTGCATCAAAGCAGCACACAGCAGGTTTAGGGCTGTTTTCCAGGTTTCCAGGGTCCAAGAACTAAGATTGTAACCATCTTTATTCTATTATCTGGTGTAGTTATAATTATGGTGACTGTATTTTCTCGGAAAAAATAAAGGACAAACCTGAAAAAGGGGCAAATCTGAAAAAGGGTCATTAGGATAAAAAAATTTAATTGTTTATAACTTTGCTTTACCAAAGAAAAGTCAAGAGCAAAACCAAGAAAAACTTTACAAAAAGGCATATTCTAATAATATATATATATAAATCAAATGGTATATGTAAATTTATTTGAAAACGACAATTTAATTTCCATATTTTTCACAGGAATGTGAAAGACTGTCATTAAGTGGTACCATTTGTACAGTAAAGGTCAAATGACAAAAAAAGGACAAAAGTGAAAGTTGAAAAATAAATAAATCTAAAGGACAGCTTTCTGAAATAAAGGATTGTCCTTTATAATAAAGGATGTATGGTCACTGTAAGCATAATGGAATCATGGAGTGGAGAAAGTGCTGTATATAAACTAATGAGATCCAAGTTCAAACTACGGGTAGACCTCACTTATCAACTGCCTTGTGCAGCAACCATTCGAAGTTACGACGGTGTTAAAAATAACTTTGCAACCAAGGCATGCATTTGCAACCTTTGTAGTATCTGTCTCTGTCACATGTTCGCCATTACAGTCTGTACATGTTGTCTTGTGCCTGACCCGTTTTTTTTTTCTCCCCCCCCCTCGCAAAGTGGAGAGGTTGGAGACGAAGGATTACAACAGAATAAGCAGGCGCACCACAGGGAATACACATTGAAAGGAATGTATTGTGTGCTCAGGGACCCGCAAGTGCGCTAGGTAAATAGCGCCAATGCTGCTTTCGATGCATATTCCCTGTTGTGTGTCTGTTTACTCTCTTGTAATCCCTTCCTCTCCAATGAATGCAAATACAAATATAAATTTCTTTTTGCTAATTATCCCAGTGCCAGGGTGAGCATTCCACAGGGCAGGGGAATGTGGAAAAGGAAAGCCCAGTTGCAGGCATGTAACTTCCCTCTTAATCACTGCTTCACTTAATGACAGAGCTGCTGGTCCCAATTGTGATTGCTAAATGAGGACTACCTGTACTTGATCATGAACTTCACTGGTGGACTGGACCAGTCACTCTTGCTCAGCCCAACCAGGTGGTGGTTGCAGGGGTAAAATATACAACAGTTAGCCACACATAATCCCTCCAGAGGAAAGAAAGAATATAAATGTAATAAGTGCATTAAATATTTTCTTGCTCAAATTTTAACACCATTATAGTTTCTGCTGGAACTTCAAAAAGATCAGAGTCAAATATCACAGCTATGATTTATAGTAGCTGGGACAGTCATATAACTGAGCCATTCTGAAATTTCATGAATGAAATTAACAAAACCCATCACAAAAAAACTGTATTTTTCCTCTAAACTGTACAATTTGAACTTTCTCTCTAGTCTACCTGCCGTATTTTCCACCTAAAGGTTACTATCAACCTCAAATGTCCCTGATAATAGAGAGCATGTTAAAAACCAAGGCCAAGAATAAAAAAGAGGAAATTTTTGCTTTTTAAATAAGATACATTTGAATAAAAATAGGAATTATTTAATAAGAATTAAAAAGAAGATAGCACAATGCTGACAATTAAAAGTAATAAATTTTAAAAGGAAGAAAAATGAAATATAAAAGTAAAGAAAGACTTAAAGCTTTAAAGAATAATAAAATTAGAATTAATATTCACTGGATTCAAGGGGCCTCATTTCGAAAGAACTTTATTGTCAATTCCTTCCATTGTTTTTCCTTTCCTTTTTTTAGCATGTTTAATTTTTGATTGATGGCAATCCATGTGTTTCAGACAGCTTTCCATCAATCATGAAAGCATATGGGTGCAAGAGGCTCGTTTTCAAATTTATAATGTAGAATTATATCCTAAATGCACACTGTAATATGATTCCAGAATAAAATCTCTTATTACAAATAAAGAAAAGAACAAATATGAAATGTCAATAGGAACATCAGTCTATCAACTGTTGTTAAAGCAGTAAAGACTTAGAAAGTGTCAACTATATATTACATTAAGGCCTCTTATTTCTCTTCACATTTAGACAAGCTATTACAGGAAAAAAACATACTTTAATATTTTCTCACTTTCTAGGAATGCATTGAAGATCCCTTTAAACTTAGCTAGGAATTTTAAAATAGGAATTTAATGTCTTATCAATTTGCACAGAATGAAGCTCCTTTACCCTACCAAATTTGGTTTGTTTTTATTCTGATTTTAAAAAATGGGTCATTTGTGCAAATTGGGAATGTCCTAGAGAATTCTAAACCCCTAGACTTTATTTTCACACTGATGTAGAAAAAGCTTAAGTGAATCTAATTGGAAAATAATTTCTTCTCCAATTATGGAGACCAGATAGTTTGGACTGTTATTATGAATTAGCTGCCTGTATACAAAAGGGTGATAGAAGATGTAAAGAAAATAAAAATGCAGCTTAAAAAACAGAAACAATATAAAATGGCTTTTAAAATCTACAGTCTACAGCTACAGGGTAGCAATGACAATTTTTAAAAGGCTTGCTTAAATAAACTAGTCTTCACTACCAGTTGAACATAATAGCCAAATCCAATTGTCATATTCTGGATACCATTATCTTTTCAGATGATTGTAGGATCCGAAAGAAATCTCCTAAAACTACAGTGCAGATCTCAAAACAATTCATATGTGACATACAGTTCCCAAGATATTCTGCTTTCAATCCATTATGGCTTGAACATCAAACATAGCATTCTGAATTAAACCAGATGCAAACTGCTAATCAGTGGGGTCTTATGATCTGAATGAGTATCTCCAACAGAACTGTCAGTTATACCTTGTGTAGGAGCCCACCACAGGAGCTTCTTCCTAACCCTATGACAACAAAACAATTAAACAGTGTGTGATACAGCCACTGACCCTAGCTCCACCTTTTCCTACTTGCATTGCAAGGTCACACATAAATACTGTATGTAAAAGGTTGAGGTTTACGGCGCAACACATATTTCATTACTCATTCTTTGTTCTTCCTGAGAATGCATTAAGTACCCTTCTTAAACCACAATAAATAGAGGCAGCAAGAACATGGATGACTGAGCCCAGGCTTGATTTCAAGTGGAATGCAAGAAAAATTGGCAAATTCATTCCTGACTACAATAATTTCCTACACATCAAGGTAGAAGCCTGGATCTTGAAATATCCCCAAATGGTAAATTTGTTTCTTCAGAGTAGAATGTAATTCTATCCCAAACAGTCTAAATCCTTAATAGAGGATTCGCCAGTATTGCCATCTTATTTTAAAATTCAGCTTGTTCACCCTCATCCATTCTACAATTGCCACGAAATAGTAATTCAAAGTTTTCATTAACACTGTAGTGCCAGAAGCTGGAAATGAGATACAGAGCTAAGTGGTCTCAACATGAGCCTATTGCGCCCAATGATGCTTCAGCATACATACGCAGGTAACATTTACTAGAGATTTCATATAGATTGGGGTACAGAAACTCTACCTCCCCGAGCCTCCCCACTGTGGGTAGAACCAGCCACATTAAGGAAGAAGGAACTGCTTTTTATCCAGGGAATTTATTCCAAACAGTTTGGAGCACTTTGTGAAGGTACTGTGAAAAATGAGTCTTCTACTATGCACAGATAAAAGCATATATCAGATAAAAATGTTAAATACTACAGCTATTGCTTCTTAAATGCACCATATAGCATTTTTTTAGATAGGGGAATTGAGGAGGTAGGGTGCAAAGTAGATCAGGACTCTATGAAACGGCTCAAACCTGGGGAGTTCAAATCCATGAACTCTCAGAGAAAGATGGACTTATTCGGTCCTATATAGTTCTGCCTCCTATTGAACAAGAACTAATTATTTCCAGGAAACACTAAAAAAGTTATTTATGGATCTACCAGAAGGTTAGTTATTGATGTATCCATCCTCCAAGGTAGGGATAAAAGACATTAAAAAAAATGAGCAGGTCTCGAGCTAAGCCCCAGATGGTATAACAACAGCTGAGAAACCCCGTTTAGCCATCATTAGAACATAAATTTGCCAAGTGTTCATATAATAATTGGACAGGGAACAAATTGACAATCTTTTGTGTTGGACCACAAGGATCCATCATGTAGGCTTAAAGAGATTCACCCTCACTGGATTATAATTCCCAGGTTTCCAACTGTGTGGCTTCATTTGCTCTAACACGTTAAAACTACAAACTAATGTTTGAAGGGCATTTCAATTTACTGCCAAAGGATGGTCTCACTTAACATGGTGGATATTTCATGTCAATCCAACAGAGAACTCTTGTGATTTAACAGCCCGTGGCTACAGATATTATAAATTTGACCCATTTCCCACATCTCCTGGGAGGAATGGCCCAAGAGGATATTATGCTCTTCCCCCTTCTCCATCTCTTGGCAAAGGTCATCATCCACCAAGGTGAGAAAGGCAGTTTTTGTTGTATCTCAAAGACAGCAGCAAAATGGCATTCCAACAATCAAAGCACAATGGTGAGTTTTATTTCAATATTAAGCTCATCCTTCTTCTCTCATGAATCTCTCTCCAACTGATACCCTCCAATAATGACTGTTTCTACATCTCAACGGACTCAAATCTCCAATGGAAGTTGACAAAAATTAAATAAAAAAATAAAACACAGAGCTTCCTCCTGAAGTTCAGGAATCATATTTGTGAATTATTTAATGAAATGCACCGTTGCACTGAGATTTGCAAGAAATCATAAGAAAGGGTTCCCCTTCGATGATATATTGGAGGATTTTCTATCATTATCTCTCTCTCAGAATTATGAAATAGTTGCTCTACAACCAGTGAAATGCTTATTGCGTTCATGGTGAAATAACTGTTTTACTAAACGAAGAAGAGTAGCAGAATAAAATAAAGGTAACTCTCAAAGTATGCTGATTTCCACTGCTCCCTCAGTTTCTGCCCTTAAAGAAACTGTTCAAATATGCTACAACTGTCGTCAGATTTCTGTTCAGTTTCCCTACGTTTGGATAAGAGGGAATGCTGAACAGTTCCATATCGTATTTCC
Organism: Candoia aspera; assembly: GCF_035149785.1. Lineage (NCBI taxonomy): Eukaryota > Metazoa > Chordata > Lepidosauria > Squamata > Candoiidae > Candoia > Candoia aspera. The sequence continues at coordinate 89,997,008 of NC_086158.1, read as the reverse complement.
AATTAATGTTGAAGCAGTCTTTCCAATTACATGATTTAGCTTTACAACCATTTTACAAATTGGCTTAGGTACAAAGATAACGTAAATCCTGCCAGTAAGTTTTATTTATACACTCTCAAAGGCAAAAATGAAGTATTTTCAGAGTATATGGAAGACGTAGGGCTCTGCAATCCTCAGCAGAAAAGGAAGTCAGAGGCCCTGTTCCCCATTATTTCAAATACTTCACTATTTCCAAGAAAAATAAGTTGTAAATGGCTGAGGCAAAAGTTCTAAATTTCTGTCTCTAGGAAAAACACCCTCTCTAATTAACTAATGTTGTGTTCCTAACCTAAGGCAGAATGCTGTTACAAATGCTTTATCACAAGCATGACACTTGTATTTACAGCAAATTTAAATGCCTTGATAATTACGCAAATTAAGGGAGGTAGAGGTAAAGAGCATGCGTTAAGAGTGTTCTGGTTCTGTTCTCACATCATTTTCCTTGTGTTTTGACTTTTTCAAAGAAATTAAAATTTCCTCACTAACTTATGGTGCACATTTAGTGACATCTAACTTTTGGAATACTGAAATCTTGTTGGTAATCAGTCAATATGTAAACTGGGGCCCTTCCTTCCTTCTTCAATCACTCTCTCCTAGCACTATTGACTGATCCTGAGTGGTTTATAATCCTGCTGTATGTAAACAGGATTAAAACAAATAAGAAATTATGTAAATATTTAAAATAATGACTATTGCGCTTTCACTGATGGCTATAGCTATGACATAACCACAGTTATAACAACAGTATAGTTAGAGAACAATGAATGGGGAGTATCTGGCAGGCAACATTACTTATGAAGGGGACCTTGCACTTGGCACAGCCTTCATTAAAGGAACAAAGAGATACTGGAAGACTGGGAAAAAGATGAAAGGTGACTGAGACTCCATCAAAAACACAGAGAAAGGGTTCCACAATCTCACTTCCACTTAGGCACCTGCCCAGAGGCTTGTGGTGTCCCCGTTTGGCCTTCCTTTCTTCTATGAGAAGAAAGAGATGATGATCTGGATCTCTCCTGATCAAGTTCTATGAAGCCCCTCCTCTTAGGTATCATTTGTATTACCAACAACTCAACTAAGGAGGCAAATTGGGAAATGTCATCTTCTTCTGAATAGTCTGGTGGTAGAAGAGGCAGGATGTAATGGTTGCCTATTCTAAAACACCATCAGATTCATGAGCAGGAATTCAAAGATATCTGATTTATTAAAGAATAGCGTGCAGGATCACAGAGAAAGCTGAGAATGATGAAAGCGCGCCAAATTCAAACTAAAAACCCTCGGTGCAAATGAATTCCCTCCCCCCGCAGAGTCTTCTCAAGTTCACAATCCCAGGTGCTCTTAATGGTTTCTGATGGTCTGCAGGAAAAGGCCTTGAACAGATAACATAACCGAAACACATTCCATTGTACTGATTTCACATACAGAGCAAGGTCTCACAGCAGCTCCCTCCCAAACAGAAACGCGTGTCAGCGCCATGGCATGTGAAACGTTACGATGTATAAACTACATTGAATCAGTGAACATGACACAGGACTAACTTCTTTTACAGGTACCAAGACAGTGCTAGGCCCTGTCACCCAAATCCATTTTAGGGGCTTCTTTCTCAGGCCTAATAGACACCATCCTACTTTTGTGACATTTTGTTTTGTTGAGGGCAATCTTGTCTACAGGTAGTCCTCGTTTAGCAACTGTCTTGGATAGCTATTGTTTGCAATTACGACGGTGATGAAAAAGTAACTTTGGGACCAATGCCCATTTTTAGGCCAACTAAAGCCTTCAGTGTGAAACTGATTAAGTTTCTGGTCAGTTTCAGGCATCAGCTGCCAGCAGGCCTGAAGGTTCTCATCAACTAATTAAGGTCACAGAGCTGAGTTGTTAACTAGCACTTAGGGAAGCTTTGCAGAAAAGCAGCTCAGGAAGAGATAGGTTGTTTAAGCAATCTCTCCACTTTGTGAGGGACAAAAAAGTGGAGGAACAGGTCAGGCACAGTGCACTGTAGGAGAGAACTTTATCTGAAGGAGAGGGCAACAACCAGTGATCTTTGCAGAGTCTCTCTCTCTCTCCCTCTCTCAGTCACATGGTTTGCTTAGCAACCACGTTGCTTAGCGACCATTTTGCTAGAACCAATTGCAGTCACTAAACAAGGACTACCTGTACATTAAAAGAAATATATTTAGTTTTAGTGTTAGTTCTCATGGCTTAATTTAATCAGGTAAACCTCTAATTTGCCCTAGGTCTCTTTAACCTGAGCGTACAGCTGGCTAAAACCAAAACAACAAGATCCAAAAAAGCATCAAACCATAGAAACTAACAATAAAACTACTTCAAGCTCTAAAAAAAATAGTATATAACTGTAAATACCATTTTAAAAAATGTACTGTAATATGATTTGTAAAAAACAAGGGAGTGATCCACCTGTAATTCAGGCAGGAGAGCATCCATATGGAGGGAAGGATGGATGGACGGACGGACAGACAGACAGATATGACTTCTATGGCCACCCATCTTGTAAAACACAAATGGAAAGCAGCATCAAAAATCTTGTCTATAGGTTTTCTTTCACTCACAACTTCCTAGGCAAACAATTTAAATACCTTTTACAGAAGAATTTATAGCGCAGCTGTCAAGGTAACACTGATAAATAGAAAGATTAATTGAATCAGATGAATCATATAAAATGTGCTATTTTATAAGCAGCATGATTAATTCCAGTAATTTAAACCGTTTCCAATAACAGGAATTTTTCAATAAGGGCTGCAAGCCTGAGCTATATTTTAAAAACATTTTATCTTATTAAAGATAAAGTGTTAGCTTTAGCAGCTTGCTGAAGGCAAGGGGCAATGGAAGAGACTGAAGGTGGAAGATTTGCTCAGCACTGAAGCTGTCCAGGTTATCTCTGAATCCTTCCTACTGCACATCTCAACGACATGCTGGTGCTAGAAAAGGCAACTGATCAGGGTGAAAGACGATTCGGTGATGATGTGATTCCTGAAAACTGAAAATTCCCCTTCAGCAGAAAGTAGTTTTGAACCAAGACTGGAACAGAGGAAGAACATCATTTAGGTGTTGTTCTGTTCTCACACCATTTTCCTTGTCTTTTGATTTTTTGTTTTGTAGAGAATTAGAATTCCTTCCCTAGCTTCTTATGGTGCACATTTGGTGATATCTGACTTTTTGAATACTGAAGTCTCCTGGGTGATCAGCCAGCATGGATGCCTGAGAACAGAATGCTAAAAAACCAAACTTTTTAAATTATTGCTTTGCACAATCTTTTTGGGGCCACATGGCCTTTCAGTGGTTTTAGAGAATCCACATTCTAAAAAGGGGGTGATGCCAGGAAAGAACTACATTTAAAAATATGAAAAGATGGTAGTGCTAGAATAAGAAGAGCCTTAGTTCAACAGGGCTTGGTCATCAAGCCACATGCTCCTTCAGCAATTAGGCTAGGGACCAGGTGTTCAGACCCCAAGCCTTAGCTGGAGGTTTCTACCATGCTTTCTGTGTCGGCATTTTCTTTTTTTCCTTTCTTGCCTTGTTACATTCATAATGAAGATTATTTATGTTTGCTTTTTCTATTTTTTACAATGGTCCTGCCCATTTTTGATTGTGTCCACCTCTTGGCATGATTTGAAATGCTGAATGCAATCCTGGATGTGAGCAAGCTGCCCAACAGAGGGTTCCTATAATTTTTCTCTCTGTATTATAATTAGAAAAGCTTAAGACATTTTCCTTGCCAAATTCCTTTCTGGATCTTGAAGTTCTGCATATTAGTTTTTACTGAAGCAATACAAATAATGCCAGTGCCCGTAATTCTTTTATAATTGAATTTGTATTGCTAGAAACAAATAGGCTCAAAAACAGAGAGGATTCACCACATGGATGTCCAGATTTTAAAAAAAAAATCACTGAAATTGTGTCTTAATTTTTTATTTTATTTTGGAGTACCAGCATGCCATTGGAGAAAAAGAAAATCTGTGTGAATCACTTAGAATTAGGGTTTGAATAAACCTGCCCACATTACAAAAGCTGGTCAACCATAGAGGAGTACACAGCCTTTGAAGGAAGTATGTGGCAAAACATCAGCTAAGCCCACGATGACAGGAAGGGGTGAGGAAGAAATTCAAGATCAGCCTGCCTTGACTATCTTTGATATAAAAAGGAAGAAAGGGGAAACGATGTCAGGCTTCCAAGATTTTGTTATTATAGCCTTATGGTGTTTTGTTTCCTGAAGGGCAGACAACTATGTAAAATGGCTCATCTTCTGAAGCTCATCCTTTCTTTCCTGTACCCAGTTACAGTAGCATTCTACTCATCCGGCATTTGGGTGGCAGTTAGAAACTGTATCCTCAGACAATATAAAGAGCTGTGATAAGTAGTGAAACTTATATTGGGCTACAAACGTTTACTTATTTAAGGTGAGCAGTTCTGAGATGAATTAAGCAGAAACTTGTGACCAAGCACTTATCATCAGGAGGTAATTGACCTTATTTGAGTGTTAAATGTCCTGAGGCAAAGCTGAGTGTGCTTAAATCCTGGCAGGTTAATTATCCAGTGATTACAATAGGCTTGAAAGACATTACCGCTAAGAATCATTTGCACAATGATGTTATTAAAAAACTAAATTCAGTGATAATTAAAAGAAGTGACAATAATAAAGTTCCCCAATAGTGTATTGCTACACAATGACTACAGAATGACAAGAACTGGTTAACAGCAATAATTGCTTCTATTAAAAGTATCTCATGTTAAAGTTATTGTGTGAAGTCTAGTTAATAAATACTGATGAGGTAAGGAGAAACACTATCTAACCTGCAAATATACAAATTCAGTTGCAATAAATTATCAACATATCAATCCAAAATATTTAATTAATAATGCCTGTGGGTTGCTAATTGCATTTTCAGAACCAGTGATGCAACTTCATATTTCTATGCTTAAGCCATTTTTATTGTTTGGATACTATTCCAAATGAAAATACAGCACCATAAAACCAGCTTACCTGTTGCTTCTAGTTTGTAGATGTTAATACAGTTTGAATTTGCTTTAGAGAATTTTATTTCTCTGCATTAATACAAAAACCCTAGCCAGTGCCTTGAGAAGGAAGTGGACATGTTGAATAGAGCTTAAACCTTCATTCTTTAAAGTAGGGTATATAACAGCCAACCAAAACCTTGGCTCCTGCTTCCAAAATTCCACCATAGGTTACTACCAAGTGGTAATGTTTAATGTGAGGACAGAAGAAATTATTAAACAAATTGCCTCCACTAATTTAATTTACTTTAAATCATTTTTAAGGTATATTCTGGTTATGCCACTGTTTTTGGAATGTATTCTTTGTTCCCCAAATGAATGTGGACTGTTGCTCTAAAGGAGCCAGCCAGAAGTCATCTTTGTTTCTACGTTAACAATGAGAGTCTAAGGAACAGTTCAGGGGTGTCCACGGGGTACAGTCCAAAAAGTCAAGATGCAATGCAGGTAAAAAAACAGGTGCAGCTTCAGTCACACTGTGGCTGCCATCTTGATTTTTTGGACCATACCCTACAAACACCCCTGAAGCAGCGCTTATGGAGATAGATTCAGCCCACTCGTCACAGTGACTTCCCTAAAATGAATCATAAAACACTCATGATTGACAGTAGAACTACATGGAAATCTCTAAAGAGATGGCCCCTTTCATTTCCTGCATTGTCAACATAAGCAGAATGCTGGGGCTATGGTGAGCAATCACAGAGTTGCAGAAGAAGCCACCCAACAGGAACTAAGCCCAGCTCTATTCTTTCCAGAGATCTATCCAGCATGTATCAGAAGCCATCTCTGCAGCAGCTTCTGGGTCATTATTTAATTTTGTACAAGCTTTAGAGGCTTAGTTAAGCCCAGTTTGATGAAGGCAAGGTCCTACGATGCCGTGCTTTCAGCAGGGAGGGGAGAGATGGAATAAGGGGAGAGTTTCTGGCAAGAGGAATCTTCCTGCAGAACTGTTCTTGAAGCTCTTCCTCCCGGTCTACAGTTGAACCTGAAGGAAACTGGTTCAGGAAGGGCAGAAGCCCCATGATTTTATGGAGACAAAGCAGGGCAGCACTAAGGCTAAATGCTGCCAATGCAGGGTCTAAAGGGGGTTTATATTTAGAACTCCATATATGGAGTGATGACCAGTAGCTGACAGCAAAAATGTCTTTACTTCATCTCTTTGCTGACACCTAGTGGTTGCCCAAAACTTGCAGCCCAGATATGCCACCCTTACTACCTTACATGCCAGCACAGTATTAAAACAAGAAAACTGGTTCACTAAGAGTTCAGTAAGACACAGTTATTACTGATACCAGTCAGACATCGGTTGACAAAACTGGCTTATTGTCCCTTTTAAATTCTATTATCCATCCATCCATCCAGAATAGAAGCTCTTACTGTTTCATTCCCAAACAGGATGTCAACATAAGGCATGACTTCCATCAGTTGGTCCTTGTAGAACTGGCTAATAAATGGTGCAGAAAGGTTTAAAGTGAAGATCTTGTTGTTTGCAGAAGCCTGAGTTGCAACTTTCATTATGGATTCTGGTGACACTGTCAAGAAGAAACCCTGCAAAGAAACACACAATAAATTACTATGCACAGAGTGTTTAAGAAACATTGCTGCTGTTAAGTGGAAAAAGAAATCCACATAAAAATAGATGCCAGAGACAGACAATTAAGGGTAAGTGAAGGAAGAGCTCAAAAACACCAATTCAATATATTGAATATGAGAAAACAAAAACAAACAAACAGGCAACTGTCCTTAGATTTGGTTACTACAAATATTTAACCATTTCACAAGCAGTTGATCTTTTTTTATTATCAATGGTCGGAGAGGAAACAAGCGAACAAGGATTTGTCAATAAAAATTAGGTGAAAAGGTGTTTTCCAGTTTGTCACAGCCATAACTGAGGCAACATCATTATGAATTTACACAAACTGACAGCATAAACCTGTATTTAAAAGAGAAAGAATCAGCAATCTAATGAGACATCTTTGAATTTCCATTTTACAAGTCAAATGAACTATTACAGTATTAAGCAGTTAGCCCATTATCACCTTTTAGTGGTTCAGTTATTTAAAAAGTTCCCAGATGATATAAAATATTACATTTCTGTGCTATTGCAAGGTGTTCAACACCAGATTGGTCTTGAATAGTATTAATGGTTCTAGCTGGCACAAATGTTCAACATGTGGTCCTTCAGAAGACTATCTGGTGCATTTTTAGATGTAAATTTAAAATGCTGATTTTCACCTTGCAAGCCTTCTATGGGCTTGCAAGGTGAACCCATGCTGGCTGGGGGAATTCTGGGAGTTGAAGTCCACCCATCTTAAAGAGGCTGAGGTTGGAAAGCACTGGTCTAGACACCATAAATCTAACTTCCTCTCCATTAATCAAATTTTATCCATCTCTATGAGAATTACAGTATCTGCAGATGGAAGATTAACATGGACCTAAAGTTAAAAACAGAGTATCTAATCAATATCTTGGGACATTTCATTTATCCAATGTGTTTCTTTGAATCATATGCCGTTTTTTACATTCTCCTGAACTATACAGAAAAATGGCATAATCTATGTAATAAACAATTGTTATTTTTCTAGTATTAAAGCTAAAGGAAAAATCTATAGCTTACATTACAAAAATCTGTATTAAAAAAGTAGGAGCATAATTCTGTTTGTGTCTGCTTAGAAGAAAATCCAATGGATTTAATGAAATTTACATCCAGATAATGTTTGTAAGATTGCAGCTGAAAAGCTGCTCTTGGTGCTCCCTGGGAGTTAAAGGGAAGGGGAGTCAACAAGCAAAGAATTTGTGTGTCAGAGGAGGCAGGACTTGGATTGGTTCCTCTGCTCTTCAAGCTTCTAATAAAAGTTCAACAATGCATTCTGAATCATTTTCGTATGATATAATTATAATCTATGAGTTTTGAACGTATGTATGTATCTTTTTATGAATGTTTTTCTTTTTCCTCTTTTTCATATTTCTTAGTTCAGCTTGTGCTTTTAAGTATGTGTTGAACAACCATGTAACTATGGTCAACTTAATGACTATATACATACAGACATTTATATGATGCATACTAATTATGTTTTAACAGCAAGTTTTTCACCTTTTTTTAAAAAAAAAGAACAGCCTGAGTTGCTCTGACTTGAGCATATATGTGCAAAATCATGTGCTATACTGAAATTTTGAGAGTTTTGCATTAAGAAACATAAAGAACATTAGAAGTTATAAAGAATACCCACAACATTTATTATTCCTGAAATCTGCACTGGCTAGGCTGAATGTGCCAAATATTTCTCTTTCAAAATGTGCTACTAAATATACAATTAGCTTGTTTTCCATATCTACGAGGTGCTATGACACCTTTCAACCACAAGATTATAACTGTAATGGGAAATAAATGAGAACTGAATGAAGTGTTTAAATAATTTATATGAGCATTGAAATAAATGAACATGTCTTAGTCTTTTTTCCTAAATCTATTTAGAAATTTGAAAAATATAATACGTTCATTAGATTTTATGACAGGAAATGAAGAGAGCAGGAAATGACATTATGTAAGTGATCACTGCTTACAATGTCAAATGAAAATGGGACAAATAATTACTGATGGTTGAAGGTAAATAACATTTATTCTAAGAGTTAAATAAAGATTCCCATGTTGACATGCAAGGCTTAACCTTGACATCTCAGACAATCCAAGAGAAGATCCATATTTCTACTGATACCTTCTTGCGATGTGTACTACAAGATATAATTTATCCAGTATAAATATTTTTTAACTATTTATACAAGTGGATCTCAGGGTTATTTGCATCTTCTGGAAAAGCAAGGGATTCTAAAATATGACACAATCTATTTTTCAAATCCTTCTGTTCCACAACGGCATTAAAGCCAACTCTACAGTCAATTTTGTGGCAACACTAAGTTTATTTGAATGAGGTTTCCTGTTATTGACTGACAAAAGAGATGAGCACTTATTTTCTGCAGTTATTTTGTTGTTACTTTTTTTCACACATTAAGTTCTGCAAATCATCTTTAGTGATACAGCTGAGTTACCCCAAGGAATTTTCAACACATAAGTGGCATCAAAATTGATCAACTGCTGAATCTGTTCAATGAAAACAATTTTAAAAAGACAATTTAGTTGACTTTGGGAAATCTTACTGTCTTCCTCTCCCCCACTTAGTTATCTTTATTGGTGTTTAAACCTTTATGTATTTTTAAAAGTGAATTAGAAAGAGGAGCAGAAGGCAATCTAGGAGCTGACTTTCCATGGGGATCCAGAACAATGTAATTCTCTTCCTATGGATTGAAACATGTGTTGTTCTAAAAGAACTACTGTCCAATATAAAAAAAATCATTAAAAATTAAACACTCAGTTAATAACCTTAAAGGTTAATTTTAAGATAGATGATGGTTGGGGGACCAGTTTGGTGTAGGCTACAGGCTAGAAACCAGGATACCATGAGTTTTGCCTTAGGCACAAAGCCAGCTGGTTGACCTTGGACCAGTCACTCTCTCTCAGCCCTAGGACGAAGACAATGGAAAACCTCTTCTGAAAAATCTTGCCAAGAAAACTGCAGGGAGTTGCCAGAAGTCAACAATGACTCAGAGGCACCAAAAAAAAAAAAAAGAGATGATGGTCACATCACCTATATTCCAAGGGACAGCCAACATGGCTTCTCTGTTCAAAAACAAGGGATAGTCCAAGAAGTGTGGAGAAGGTTTTTGGAGAGCACAGTAGATCCAGCCAGCATTATTCACTTTTATTGCATGTTTGAACCAGTTTCTATCTTCCAATTCTCTGATAAAATATTAGCTGACTGTTTGATTTTAACTTATTTATTCCAGAATGTGCCTGTTTTCAAATTTCACTGAGCTAAGATGGCCCAAACACAAAAAACAAAAGAAACCCTCCCCCACCCCTTTGAATAAAGCTTTTGGCATTCTTCAATTTGTGTTGTTTATTTTAATGGAAACAGAGCTTCATAAGTGGAAAATGACTAAGATTTCAGCTATTGTTTTATTTCAAGTGGGCAGTTTTCCCATTTTTGATGAAAGCTAAATTTCAAACAGCTTTTCTACTTAAATAAAAAGCTGAACTGTCAGGGTATATGCTTATATTGAGCCTGACATTTTCTTTTAAATTAGTGCCAGCATGTGAAAAGGAGAGGACTACTTTAAGACTGGAACAGTTTCATTAATGCTGAAACAAACTCTTAATTGTTGCCACATTGATATTTATCATTACAACAGCTGCACAGCAAGTCCTCAAGATAAAGTAGTGAACATTAATAGCTTTACAGCTTACCTTAGGCATGTCAAAGATTATACTTTAAAAATTAACATCAATTTCTAATTATTAAATGTTATGGCCACTATCCAGGCAACTGCTTTATACAAATCCAAGAGGTTTCTGCCTTGGAGATGGGATGTTGGCCTCCAGGAGGAAAACAGAGCAAACATCCTATGGCATTTGCACATAAATAGGTCACAGCTATAACTAAACCCCGAAGTCTAAAATGTGTGGGAACTAAAAGGTAGATGTAATGGGCTTCTCAGAGCCTGAGAAACAGGATGATGATGATTTGCAAAGCATTACAAGCACAGAACATCTGCACATTCTTCCTTTATCAGGAAAATGTGTAGCCACCTCCCCAGGTGCATCAACAGGTGGCTAGCAAGAGGATCAAAAAACTCTGACTTAGCAAACTGAGAGATATATTGGGTGCTAAAGTAAACGTATCCAGTTGCCAAGAATTCTGTAATCTAATTCCCTCTTCCTCCTTCAATAAATCTGTTTAAAGAAGACTCTAAGAATCTTTCACTGGGGTACAAAGCCTGCTAAGGACTTGACAGAAAGGTCCCCAAAGTAATGGCCCCCAGCCTGTCTCCTTGATGGCTAAAGGGAAGGATACAATCCAACACAGAGCTTGAGATACATCAGTGATTTGTTATCTTCAGATGATCGCTCAGAGTAGTCCTCGTTTGCAGTGCAGAGCTATCCTGCTTATAGCAGATCTGCCTGACATCTTGCCCAATATAAAACACATCTGATGTTACTATCAACTTAGCGTCATACCAAATCCTCATGATTGCAAGAAAAGTAAAAACCCTGAGACCACAATCTGTATTCTTGTCATGGCCTGGTCTCAAAAACCCTCCTTAGATGAGGAAGAGCACAACAAAGAGACTCTGTGCTGCCAGAATCAGCAATGATGCCCAGTCAACTGGCCCCACTGACCCAGACCAGGAGCCTCCTCCACCCAGTCCTCAAAATCATGGGCATTTGAAGAGAATGCATCAAATAATAGAGACGCTGAAGCAAGTTCCTCCGTGCCACAAGGCCCCTGGACCTCAGGAGTAATCAGCTAAAGGAGCCCAAATCTAATCAGGGCTAGCTGTGCCTGGGTGAGGTCCAAGGAGAGCAATCTGGGCTTGGAAAGATCACGGGAATAATGCTGATCTGTGAAGGCCTCTGTGAACTCCTGGTTGCCAAGACCCCTTCCTAGGGTCTGAATTTCCAGTTTCTCTCACTACTTCTTTTTGCATATTTTGCCTTATGAGTCTGCCAGTGTGTGTATGAAACTTGGACTGAATTTAGAACTTCAAGATAAGCCTGACAGATTTATAACTTTAAGCCAGATCAGTGCTGTTTAGGAGGCCAGGCCAATTCCTAGCTGTTCTTTTCTTCTTTTAAACAAACACCCTCCTGACTCTCAAGAAATAATGGGTCAACCTCATTCCACAGTGATTCCTGCAGACATTCCAGAGGGATACAAACTGGTTTTTATAGCTTAGTATTGGGCAAAAGAGACAGACTAATGATTCTGCTCACAAATTTCCCTGTTGCCTAACAGTCTTGCTGTCAATCAGTCTCACTGCTGGAACTGAAAGCAGCAGCCCAGATGTAAAGAACTGAAGCACATTCACATAGCAGGAAACCTTAGTTTCCTGTTAAGTCTGTGCTGGATCTTGTAATTTGATCGCACTTCTGTGGACGCATACATTCCTCATATCAAATGGATACAGAATGTAATCTATGAAAATGAGGACTGTGAAATCTCACTCAAAGCATCTTCTCCCGATGTAGGCAACCTTTTTTAGTCCAAGGACCACACAGGTTGCCAGGTCCATGGTGGTATACATCCATGTACTCATTCACATGTGCACACACATGCACCTTTCCCCCTTAAAAATAATTTTTAAAAATTAAGAGGAAAGGGTAACAGCATGGACCTTCAGCTTGACTGGAGGCTCTAACAGGGGAATGCAATTATTGTGTATCCTTGACCAAAGAACAGCACACTCTTACCTGGGATGATCACCCTCTTCCACTAATTGTGCAACTTCAGGAGGAATGCACAAGGAGCAGGGAGGGAAGACGGGGACTCCTACTTAGTCAACCAGATCTGTCAAATCATCCCTCAATAGGATGGCAGGTATTCCAGCCAGATCACCCTCATGACAGAAGCTTCTGTATATATTCACATATGTATTTCTTATATTCAGTATTGAAACATTTACAGTAGAATCCTGTCTTAGTCCTTCCTTTTCAGTTTGCAAGCCTGGAGGCCCCTTTCTCTGACAGATAAGAAGTTGCACTTATAAGACCGAGGGAAGATGTACAGTATATTCCAAGGATAGCCTCTTAGAGAAGTGTGGTTTTAGTCAAGGGACCACAGCAGGGAAGAGGAGGGGAATGCCTTACATGGAATGACCCTGGGGTGGAACCTGAGTGACTCGATGAGGGGAGATATTCTACAGGAGGGCTGTATGGAATATATCTATTGTGGTGTTAGAGGCGGGTCCTGTGCGGCTGCCAACCTAACAGCTGGCTGCCATCACTTTTGCTCTTGCGTGAAGAATAAGGACCTGAATTCATGCAGTTGCCTGCTGACTCTTTCGTCCCAGCTCAGAAATGAACCTGGTAATGAATGATATTCTAACACTCACATCCAGGGTAGGAGCACGTAGAGTAGTCAACATAGAAGATGATACTGAGCATGGGTTCTTCTTTTAGGGTCCATACAAACTCTGCTGCTCTAAACTATACTTTTCTATATTTCAGCCATAGCCTAAAGGCTTCTATAGTATAATTTATTGATCAATTTGTTTATTTACAGGGCTTATAACCTGTTCCAATCAAAGCAACTCTTGAGTACCAGACAATTCCCCAAATCTGTAACTTGGGTTAAAAGCAGACAAGATAGTTGGGTTAAAAAATAGACAAAATAACATAATAACTAACTTAATAAAAGTAAAAATAAAATAAAAATAAAAATCGTAAATTGCAATACTGCCATATATAAACTGGGAATCTAAATATTCAAAGCCACAAACCAACTCATTGTGCAGTCACAACAACCCTGCCCCCAAGGCTTGATGGAACCACCAAACCTTTAAGACTTCCCAGAAGTCAGGCAGCAGGAGTCATTTGAACATCCTCCGATTCCAGAGGAAGGAGGCAGTGACTGAAAAGAAAAAAATCTGCTAGAAACTGTTAGAATTAATGCAGATTTAAAGCAAGAACACTTTAGGAAAAGCCATCTATCTAAAATCATTATAAGTGTCAAATCTAATTATGTATTTTTATCAAAGATGTCACATTCTTATGCTATATTTCATACTGACGCAGCCATTCTTCAATTCTTCCTGTTGTGAATAGTTATCCTTACTTCTATGTCACTATAGACAACATGCTTCAGCAAAGGATCGTTACCTTGCCGTGGTGCTGGAGCTTGAGCACCTCAATGATGCCATGAGCTAAACTGTGAAGGGCCACCCAAGACGGGAAGGTCATGACAGAGAGGTCAGACTAAATGCAATCCCTGGGGAAGGTAATGGCAACCCACCCCAGTATTCTTGCCGTGAAAACTAAATGGATCAGTACAACCAGAAATACGTCGGTATACCATCGGAAGATGAGACCCCCAGGTTGGAAGATGGTCAAAATGCTACTGGGGAGGAACAGAGGATGAGTTCAACTAGCCCCAGATGTGACGATGCAGCCTGCTCAAAGCCGAAAGGACGGCTAGCGGCTGACGGTGCTGGTGGTGAACGGCGAATCCGATGTTCTAAGGATCAACACACCATTGGAACCTGGAACGTAAGATCTATGAACCAGGGCAAATTGGATGTGGTTATTGGGGAGATGTCAAGACTAAAGATAGACATTTTGGGCGAACTGAAATGGACTGGAATGGGCCACTTCACATCAAATGACCACCAGATCTACTACTGTGGACAAGAGGAACACAGAAGAAATGGAGTAGCCTTCATAATTAATAGTAAAGTGGCTAAAGCAGTGCTCGGATATAATCCAAAAAACGATAGAATGATCTCAATTCAAATTCAGGGCAAGCCATCTAACATCACAGTGATCCAAATATATGCCCCAACCACAGATGCTGAAGAAGCTGAAGTAGAGCAGTTCTATGAGGATCTGCAGCACCTACTGGACAACACGCCTAAAAGAGATGTTATTTTCATCACAGGAGACTGGAATGCTACGGTGGGCAGTTAAATGACACCTGGAATTACAGGTAAGCATGGCCTGGGAGAACAAAATGAAGCAGAACATAGGCTGATAGAATTTTGCCAAGACAACTCACTCTGCATAACAAACACTCTCTTCCAACAACCTGAGAGACGGCTTTATACATGGACTTCACCAGATGGACAACACCGAAATCAGATTGACTACATCCTTTGCAGCCAAAGGTGGCGGACATCTATACAGTCGGTAAAAACAAGACCTGGAGCTGACTGCAGATCACGACCTTCTTATTGCACAATTTAGGATCAGACTAAAGAGATTACGGAAGACCCACAGCTCAGCTAGATATGAGCTCACTAATATTCCTAAGGAATATGCAGTGGAGGTGAAGAATACATTTAAGGGACTGAACTTAGTAGACAGGGTCCCGGAAGAACTATGGACAGAAGTTTGCAACACTGTTCAGGAGGCGGCAACAAAATACATCCCAAAGAAAGAGAAAACCAAGAAGGCAAAGTGGCTGTCTGCTAAGACACTAGAAGTAGCCCAAGAACGAAGGAAAGCAAAAGGCAACAGTGATAGTGGGAGATATGCCCAATTAAATGCAAAATTCCAGAGGTTAGCCAGAAGAGATAAGGAATTATTTTTAAACAAGCAATGTGTGGAAGTGGAAGAAGACAATAGAATAGGAAGGACAAGAGACCTCTTCCAGAAAATTAGAACCATTGGTGGTAAATTCCAGGCAAAAATGGGTATGATCAAAAACAAAGATGGCAAGGACCTAACAGAAGAAGAAGAGATCAAGAAGAGGTGGCAAGAATATACAGAAGACCTGTATAGGAAGGATAACAATATTGGGGATAGCTTTGACGGTGTGGTCAGGGAGCTAGAGCCAGACATCCTGAAGAGTGAGGTTGAATGGGCCTTAAGAAGCATTGCTAATAACAAGGCAGCAGGAGACAACGGCATCCCAGCTGAACTGTTCAAAATCTTGCAAGATGATGCTGTCAAGGTAATGCATGCTATATGCCAGCAAATTTGGAAAACACAAGAATGGCCATCAGATTGGAAAAAATCAACTTATATCCCCATACCAAAAAAGGGAAACACTAAAGAATGTTCAAACTATCGAACAGTGGCACTCATTTCACATGCCAGTAAGGTAATGCTCAAGATCCTGCAAGGTAGACTTCAGCAATTCATGGAGCGAGAATTGCCAGATGTACAAGCTGGGTTTCGAAAAGGCAGAGGAACTAGGGACCAAATTGCCAGTATCTGATGGATAATGGAAAAAGTCAGGGAGTTTCAGAAGAACATCTATTTCTGTTTTATTGACTATTCTAAAGCCTTTGACTGTGTGGACCATAACAAATTGTGGCAAGTTCTTAGTGGTATGGGGATACCAAGTCATCTTGTCTGCCTCCTGAACAATCTGTATAACGACCAAGTAGTAACAGTAAGAACAATGGACTGGTTTAAGATTGGGAAAGGAGTACGGCAGGGCGGTATACTCTCACCCTACCTATTCAACTTGTACGCAGAACACATCATGCGACATGCTGGGCTTGAGGAATCCAAGGCTGGAGTTAAAATCGCTGGAAGAAACATTAACAATCTCAGATATGCAGATGATACCACTTTGATGGCTGAAAGCAAAGAGGAACTGAGGAGCCTTATGATGAAGGTGAAAGAAGAAAGTGCAAAAGCTGGATTGCAGCTAAACCTCAAAAAAACCAAGATTATGGCAACCAGCTTGATTGATAACTGGCAAATAGAGGGAGAAAATGCAGAAGCAGTGAAAGACTTTGTATTTCTAGGTGCGAAGATTACTGCAGATGCTGACTGCAGTCAGGAAATCAGAAGACGCTTAAACCTTGGGAGAAGAGCAATGACCAATCTCGATAAAATAGTTAAGAGCAGAGACATCACACTGACGACAAAGGCCCGCATAGTTAAAGCAATGGTGTTCCCCATAGTAACATATGGCTGCGAGAGCTGGACCATAAGGAAGGCTGAGAGAAGGAAGATCGATGCTTTTGAACTGTGGTGTTGGAGGAAAATTCTGAGAGTGCCTTGGACTGCAAGAAGATCAAACCAGTCCATCCTCCAGGAAATAAAGCCAGACTGCTCACTTGAGGGAATGATATTAAAGGCATAACTGAAATACTTTGGCCACATAATGAGAAGACAGGACACCCTGGAGAAGATGCTGATGCTAGGGAGAGTGGAAGGCAAAAGGAAGAGGGGCCGACTAAGGGCAAGGTGGATGGATGATATTCTGGAGGTGGTGGACCCATCCCTGGGAGAGCTGGGGGTGTTGACGATGGACAGGAAGCTCTGGCGTGGGCTGGTCCATGAAGTCACAAAGAGTCGGAAGCGACTAAACGAATAAACAACAACAATAGACAACATGAGCAACAGATCTGCTTTTCATATTTTTTGCTGAAGTGAAATCTGCTCATCTGTCCATTTACATTCAGCATTTTAACAGAAAACAGTTATTTTTACATTAAACTTTCATATACAAAATAAAGAGCTGTTCAAGAACTGAGAAAATCTGTCTCATAAGATGCTGTACTCTCATCAAGTAATGCCTTCACAAAGACAGTACAACAGGTTATTTGGTTCAAATAATTTAATCTGAGATACACCCTCAATTTTCTTTTATATAGAGAAAAGAGAGGGAGTAAAGACAAACTTTACTACCGGAACATCACAGGAGTACAATGATTCTCCCTTGACATCTTAATCGGATTAATCATGCCCTCTGGTCCAAGCTTACTGAAATAAACGAGTGCTGAGCAAGACACTAGTACTTTTCCACAGTTCTGGGTGCATTACACAGAACATGCTGTCTCCCGTATACTTTACACTGGAAAATGTAGAACATTTTGGAAACTGTTACAAATTGCCAAACTATTTTCAAGAAGTCACCTTCTCTTTGCAATCACCTCCTTTTTTATATATATAAAACTTTATTATTTTTCAGAGTATAATTAAGATACAAAAAAGAAAGTACAGAACAGATATAAAGCAGGGCTAAAGAAAAAAGAAAAAAACTGTAAAAGTGTCAATAGAAAGCAAACAGAAACAGAAAGTGACTTCTGACTTTCTCCAAAACAGATATAGATAAATTTACAAATCTAATATCTTACCATTAACCTACCTACCATAACATTACAACAAACCATTTAATCACTAAAACCCCAAATCAAAACATCAGTTTTTTTCCATTACAAGCAAGTACTCGAAAAGTGGTTGCCAAGTAGATATAAATCCAGAAACAGAGTGTTCTCTTATTAAAGCTGTTAATTTAGCCATTTGAGCCAAGTCCATTAGTTTAACAATCCAATCTTCAACCGTAGGTATCTGTGGATCGTTCCATCATTGTGCATATAAAAGTCTTGCAGCTGTAATCATGTATAACAGCAAAACTCCATGTTGTTTCTCTAGCTCCTTTTCCATCAATCCCAGAAGATACGGTTGGTTTTTTCCTTCATAATCACCTTCATGAAGATTTAAGTAACATTTATCCAAACAACTTTGAAATACTTCTCAAAATAGCTTTGTGGCTAAACGGCTAATAGCCTGTGTTTCCACATTACTGATATATAAGATGGAGCCATTAGGATAAGGAACATTGGTGTTAGAGAATTCAGGGCAGAGCTGGGCCTTCTACTTCTTCTGAACCTGCAATCCAGGTACCTGACCTTGAAGACCTTTCTTGACCCCTATGTGGTCATGAGTGGTGTTGCTCCTGGTTGCAAAGCAATATACACAATGGTATGTACACAAGGCTTCAAAACATGGCTCCTTAGGAGGAAAAGATATGAGATAATCGGGGATTTTTCCAGAGTGCTCAGAGAACGAATGAGTCCCAATTGAGTTTTGATGGAGTTCCCTGCTGCTTCTGCGTAATAAGCCTCATCTAGAAGGCAATCAATTGTTGAAAACATCTATTTGTGTCTGTCTGATTCCAGGTATAGCATCTAAAATTAAGTTTGACCAGTGCAGGGTGGTAAAAATGAAACTATTATGTCTTGTTAATAGTTCATTATACTCTATTGATGCAGCATAAATGTGCACTGCCTTTTTTGCAGTCGTATCACACCACTGACTTATACACATTTTGTTATCAACTACTGGTCTAAGATCTCTTTTGCAGGTAGCATTACCAAATCAGATTTTTTTTTACAAAGAAAAATGTTTCTTAGTTCTAGAGATGCAAATTATCTTCTGTATCTCTTGCTTTTGGTTGTTACTGATGTCCTCTGAGCTTACTCTGGTATTTGATTCTGATCCTTATGAAGAATTGCTTCCTCTATCAGCTCCATATGTAGCACCTTCTTTCTTTGAGCAGATAAATCTATCACAGGATTCCAGGAAAAGATGTGGCTGCTTTAAAGCGTTGAAGACAGTGCTATGTTTGTTCCCTGTATACTCCAAAGCTCCTGTTGGGAATTAAACCTGAAGCACTCCACAGCCCTAATGAGCATTGTTGCCGTTGTTGCTGTGGTAACTATTGTTGTTGTGAAAATGTATAGGCTGCCCAACTCCCAGGGGCTCTGGGCAGTTCAACAATGTTTTTTTTTGTTAGTTTTTTTTATGCCATCTTTCCCCCACCAGGAGCTGAGGGTGGCATACATACCACTCTCTCCTCCAATTCTCCCCACATCAGCAACTCCTTGCTTGGTGACCTGAGGGAGAATGATGGTCCAGAATCATCCAGTGAGCTTCCACGGCTGAGAATGGACTCAAATATATTCTTTCCAGGCAGTACTAATCCAGCTCCTAAACTGCTACATTACACTGGCTTTAAATCAACGCCTTTAAAGAAGAAGGTACCACTCAACAATTATTTAATCTTAAGAGCTTTTAGTCAGCTAATATAGAAATGTGGAACATCCTTCATTTGGAATTTAACAGAACTCAAGGTAAAATGGTAGGTGCAATCCCAGAAAGGAAGAAACCTAACAGAGCTTGAAATATTTTTCACAGGCATGAAATCCTTATTTCAATGGGCAGATTATTTAGATATCGTTCTTCAAACAGTAATCTCTGTACAGCAGTTAAAAGATGAGAGCAATATTTTGGAAACTGCAAGTCACTTAGGAAGCAAAAAATTGAGAGGGTTGTCTTCTAGTGCAGCAACATAACTTTCTTGGGTAAGTTGCCAGTATCTATTTTATAAAGGGGAAGGTGTCCTGCTCCCTTGCAATGCAGGATATCCTCATGTGCTGTTTAGCAGGTCTTATAACTCTGTGGTAGGCAGCCAAGCAATCACATATTGCTTTGGTTTGCTTTGCTTCGCAGATCTTCCGAGGCCTTCCTGGGCATCACTGAACTGCTGAAGAGGCCCCTGAAGGAAACCCAATACCTTGACAGAGCAGATCATGCCATCAAGTTATCTCTGTAGCATGAAGCACCCTCTGCAATGAAATATCCCTGCCCACATAGGTCTGGTTTTTAACAGAAAAAGCAGAAGACACAAAACTAAAAATAATCACCTAGCATAACTGCCTAATCAGCATTCCTTCTCTAGACTGATCCTTCTTACAGGCTTTTTTCTCACCCATTCCTCAGCACCCTTTTCCTTCCTCCATCAGCAACCATTTCCTACAACCAAATCCTCGGGGCCGATTTTCAGCGATCAAAAATCTCCCTTTCAAATCCTTTCTCTTCTTTCCTTCATGGTAAGGAATGGGAATTTCAATTCTTTAGCGGCAGTTAGCCATTACTGTTTTAATTTTATATATTTGGTTTTTATGTTGTTCATAGTTTTCTAAGTTTTTGATCCACAGATTTCAAGTTGACATCTCACAGTCAGTATGCATTAAATATGATTTACACTGAGAGGTGCATTTGTAGGTTGAGTCTACTTCCAAACCAAATTGAATGGATGTTGAGATGTCTGAATTAATATGGCAGCCCTCTTCCAGATTAATTCAGATCTGAACCCTCTCAAATGCTGTAGTGTGAAGCCAATGTAATTACAATGGACTACGGCTGGGAACGTAGGTTGAGCCTCAGCCATGGAGTTCACTTGGGATTGTGGACCAGTCCTTTCTTCTCAGGCCAACCTACTTAGAGGTATTATTTATTTATTTATTTTCTATCCTGCCTTTATTATCTTTGTAAATAATTCAAGGCAGCAAACATACCAAATACTCCTTCCTCCTCCTATTTTCCCCACAACCACCCTGTGAGGTAAGCTGGGCTGAGAGGGACTAGCCCAAGGTCACCCAGCTGGCTTTCATGCCTAAGGCGGGACTAGAACTCTCACACCACACCTGATTGGCTCTTGGGCTGAGAGAGAGGGACTGGCCCAAGGTCACCTAGCTGGCTTTCATGCCTCAGGCAGGACTAGAACTCAGACTCCTGGTCTCTAGTCCAGCACCTTAACCACTAGACCAAATTGAGGAGACCATTCATATACCCTGCCTTTGAGCTCCTGGAGGAAAGAAATAAATATAAATCTTTTAAAAATAAAATAATGATCCAGGGACAAAGCAATTCCACGTAAGGAGAATTCCACCCAGGGGAGTGGAGTCGGAAAGACCACATTCATATTGCTTAGTTACTTATCCTGAGAAATACGGTATAATTTAGAGCAATAAAATGATGCCATAAAATTTAATTTCTATCACACCAATCTATTAAAAATACTAAAAAGTATGACCATGTAGAAAACTTTATAGAAATAAGTGTTCTCTTTGCCTATACTCTTAACTATACCAGTGGAATTTGTTATGAAAATAGTAGTAATATTTTGAAATAGAGAACTCTTTAGGGTAGAAAAACAGAATTTTGCTTAGTGTTTAAAAAGTTTTCAGTGACTTATATGAGTTCTCTACAGACCTCACTGTTGGCTGTTTTTTCAGTTAGCATTTATTTGGGGAAGAGGGAGAGTTATAAGGGCTTAGTAAAATGTCTGCATAGTCCTGCATTCCTTTGCATGAAAAACAATTATTGCTTGATAGATTATAACTCTCACCCAGGGTCCAGTAAAGCAAAAAAAAAAAAGAAAAAAGGAAGATACATTTTTCATTCACCAGATCTAGAGATTCAAGTGCTACAAGAGAACAATTGTTTTTCAATGCCTATAAAGTGGTTGGGTGCCTGTTTGCTCTAATTGAAATAACAGCATGCCCTTTGGGGATGGAAAAAGCATCTATAGCACAGAGGATGTTGAGATTTCAAATGCGAATTTCTCTATAGCCCGGAGAGGAAATCAGATGTTTTGGTTTATCCCTAATGCTTCAATATACCAGTGTTGAACAAAGCAATGCAAACTTTCCAGTTCTATTAATGAAAAAGAATGTGCTGAGTAATAAATGAAAAAAATAATAAACACCAAATGATTTTAAGAAATGATTTGGCAACCAAAGCAGCAGAAAAAGATATTTCATGTCAGATAGAAATGAAGTCACTAAATAACATGGTAAGGAGTGAAATGCTAATAGTAATTCTTAAAAGCCATGTCTTCCAGGCCAGTTTTGTTTTCATTTTTGCAATACAGCCATCTGAATCCAGCGAGTAGAGCTATGCAACCATCTGGATTTGAAGGGGAAGAGGGAATATGAACATGTTGACAATTGCTGTGTCACTTCCTGGGCTCACTTAGCAACAAAGACACACCTGATTTAAGAAGGGGCCAGTCGGTGCAAACATGCACCCATGTACCCTCCAAATCCCCCTTTCAGCTTTGAATCCAGATTACTGCACAGTCTTCAGCTGTTGCAAATAGCCAGTGTGTATTTCTTCCAAAAGGGGAGCCCAGATGTTGTAGGTGTCTGTATGAGGTTGGTGAACTACTACTACTTCATGTGAGGAGGAAGATTACTGAAGTGAAGTGAATTCAAATGGTTCTAAAGGGGGTTAGAAGTTAAAAAGGGTAGAGTATAATGGACCAACATTTCAACAATTATATTTTTTGCTTTTTTTTAATGGAAGAGTTAAGGGGTCACTGGAAGTACACACATACTATCTCTCAATTCAAAGTGTAATGAAGAGGCGACACAATGGTGCCAACAATTATCAATCTCTCCCCACTCCCGTCTGCACAAATGCACACAATTGATCATAACTGATCACTGGGGATGGTGCTGATTCATCACCCACCAAAGCATGGTGTGTGATGGCAAGAAAGAGAGGACAGGCTGAGGCAGGATTCCTTTTCTCATGATTGAAAGAACTTTTGAAAAGACGACAAAATCCCCAACTGTTCTAAAACATGGGAAACAGAACTTCCCCATGCACGTTATTGTTCTCCCAGGAAAATCCCCGAGGCTGTTACTTCTATGGAATCGGGCTTCACTGCAGGAATTCTGGCTCAGACCTTAGCCAGATGCAATGAGGAATGGCTGCTGAACCACATCTGGGTGCTCTCTCTTTTTCTATCTTTGTCTTATGACTGTGCATACTTTAGTTGTGAAGAGATGGTGTGAACTGGTCGTTTTGGTTATGACCATTGTTCAAAGGGTAGTTGAGATTCCCTGGATACTTCTCCTTGCCAGCTCTTCTGTCAGATCAACTCAGTTTTCTCTCAAATCAGAGCATAATCCTTAATCTAAGAATTGCTCCTGACAGACATCTGGTACTACTTGTCTATGAGTGCTTGTGTGTGCATGTGTCACCTGCTTTTCATAAACTTTTGCTATCTTTCCTGTGTTTGAAAGATCAGGCACCCACAAATGGTCTGGCATCCTTCAGCCTGCATCAGTTCCCGCAATAATCAGGAACACTGTATTGTACTTATACTGGGGAATCACCTTTTTCCCTCAAGATGGTGCTTGGGGTGAATTGAATGATGGCAGAGTTGGTGGTTGGTATGTCTATGGTGGCATGGAGATGCAGATGCTAGCTTCAGCAGAGAGTACTGAATTGCTACACAGCTGAAACAAAGAGATCCACTGTGCAGCCGTTCCAAGGGATGAATGACATGATCAGTCTGACCCCAGAGGTCCCAGGTAGAATTAACAAGGGAAGACAGGTCAAGCCCAAAGCGTGTGGATTGCTGTAATGTGCTCTACATGGGCTGCTCTTGAAGACCACCAGGAAACTTCAGACGTTCCAGAATATGGCAGCACAAGTAATTATGGTATGCCATGGTAAGCCCATGCTCTGCTACAGAAGCTGCACTGGTTAGAGTAGGCTTCCAGGAGCAATTCAAGGTGATAGAGCCTAGTTATTTGAGGGACTGTCTCTCTCCTGTGATTTCTGCCCATCCCATAAGACTGGACAGACTCAGCGCATTCCAGGCATTCCCGTTCATTAAGCATTGTCAGCTGATGGGACTCAGGTGACATGAATTCTCTGTCATGGCACCTGGTCTCTGGAATAACACCCCCCCACCACGAAATTCAAATAGCTCCAACCTTGAAGCCAAAGGGAAAGACTATACAGGTGGCCAAAGGTATTAAATTGTGATTGCTGGCTGTTATTCATTCTGAGAAGTTATCAGTGGGGAAGGTGAGGATTGGAAAATTGCTTTGAGGTAATCTAAGTGCTTTACCAAATCTTCACTGAAGCACCAGGGAGACACTAGCTGTAGGTCTCAGGGGTGCTTGCTATTGGACCACCAAAGCCAGGTCCTCCAGGAATGGTTGATTACCAGCCACTATAATGTGAGTGACATCCTAGTTAAGGAGAGGGTCATCTGTATTCTACCAATTCCTTCAAAGCCATGGCCCTCAGAGAACACTCTCTGGAGGAGCAGTGGTGCTGCAAAACTCTGGGAAGCAGTTGGAGCCCCTCACTCCTTGCCTTATCAGCCCTGCCCCTTGGCTGGGACTCTCTCATCTTCTCTATTGGTATGGCTTGCCATCTCAAGCTGGTGCTGGAGGCCCAAAAGGTTGCCCCTTGACCCTAGGATCACACATGAAGCACAATGCTTCAAATCTTCCATTATGCTAGTCCTCAGCTGATGGGTGGTTCTGTGTCCTCTCCCCATAGAGGAGCAGCACCATATACTTCAGGTCTAATGTGAGGACAAGCAGACATCACACAGGAATGTGACACTGTTAAATTAAAAGTGTCAGTCTCTGTGTGTGTGTGTGTGTGTGTGTAGAGAGAAAGAACCTGCCAATGTCACTAAGAAGGCACACTGAGACAAATCAGTAGGCCAAAATGAGTAGTGGGGTAGACAGTGTTTACTGTTTACGCAAGAAAACAGACACATTTGGAATTATTATCAACAACAGAAGCTGATTGAGATAGAAAGAAAATCTGTTCCAAATCATCCCATTCAATCTCAGACTCAGATTTTACCAAGACCTGACAAAGGTTCTTAATATTTGGGTCCAACTCCTTTATTATTTGTAAGATGCTTCATAAGGTTACATCTGTGGGATATAAATATGCTGAATGACTGAAGCAAATGCTAACTTCACTTGAAGTGCACTTTAAGCTTCGCTCAGTTCACCTCTGCTGTGTTTTGCAAGTTGAAGAAATGATCTAAAGGTTAAAGCAAAAGGGTGATTATACAGTAAGGAAATAAATATATTTTAAATTAACCATACATTATACTAAGAGGACTTTCTGGAATCTTTTCTAATCTTTACACTGGGGTGTTAAAAATATGTAAGTTAAGGTGGCAGAGCAGCCTATAAAACTAGTAAGAATCTTTAGATTTAAAACAGACAGAAGCTTTTAAAACTGAGGCCCTTTGGAGCTCCAGCTAATCTGTGCAATAACTCAACCACCAATGCTCCCAAGTGCTAACACATACCATATGCAACCTTTCATAAAAGCTGTTTGCATCAAGGTATCTGTATCGATGAGATCATGCTATTTATTGCTCAATGGCTCATTTAATTGAAATTATCAAGTAACTATAAAAACTCATGAAAGTAATGCTGTATCTCTACACACAGACCGTAACTAATGAGAAACCTCCACAAAAACCCTTACTTTTTTAATCCATAGGTAGATTTTTTTCCATTATATATTAGGACACACTGATTATGAAACAGGAGAATACCAGGATAGCCTTCTGAAGTATTTTTCTCTCTAAAAGGCAAGAATTTAGGCACAGAGATTTTACCTTGTCTGATCCATAACACTGCTCAGGTTTTTTTTGAGGTCTTTTTTTATTAATTGTTCAAGATATAATTAAGACATATAATGCAGAATATAAGACCAACAGAATACAAGACAAAAAAAAAGGAAAACAGGAAAGGCTAAAACAGTGCAGGAACAAGCAAAAAAGCATATCAGACCAATGACTTCTGACCTTTTCCAGCACAGGTATAAATGTACTTAAAATTTAATCTCTTACTATTAATTAAACATGACAACAGTTTTGATTAAGTGTGAGTATCTTTCCATTCAGGCCACTGAAATGAACTGATTTCAAAGGTGAAGCAAGTCCAACGTTAAGGAACCATCACTATCCTTACATTTTCCAGTGGGGATAATGTATCATAAAGTGACAGAAGTAAAAGTGAAGTTACCTCTTAGATAAAATACTGGTTTTGTGAATAAAGTCACATGTATCTGTGCCGTATCTAACAGAAGGGCCACCTAGCAGCATCTGCAAGGGGAAGAGGTAGTCAGAATGGCAACTGCAACTATACATACATACAAAGGGATGGAGCTTTGACTGGACCAGTGTTTTTCAACTTTGGCAACTTGAAGATGTGTGGAATTCTGGGAGTTGAAGTCCGTACATCTTCAAGTTGCTGAGGTTGAAAAACAGTGGACTGGACAGTTCTGGCTGCCATCTTGACTTTTCTGACCCCTCATAGATGCCGCTGGGAACAGTACATAGCTACGAATTAATTGAAACATTACTTGTATAATGATAAAAAAATATTTCTTAGCCTCACTGAATTTCTTCTTCCTGTACCTAATAATAAAGTTTTATTACAGCCAGAGGTCAGGGTTTTTTTTATCCGTTCAATCATGTCTGATTCTCAGAGACTGCCTGGACAAGTCCCTGAAGTTTTCTTGGCAACGTTTTTCAGAAGTGGTTGCCCTTGCCTGCTTCCTAGGGCTGAGAGCGCATGACCAGCCAAGGTCACCCAGCTGCTTTTGTGCCTAAGGTGGGACTAGAACTCACAGTCTCCTAGTTTCTAAGCCTGGTGCCTTAACCAGTACACCAAATTGGTTCTCTAGAGCTCAGTTAACATACGCTAAATGGAACAAACATTATCTCTAGGCATAAAGTCCATCAATCTGACACAAGTGTCCCCAAATAGCATTTATCCTATAAGACAGTTTTTTAATCAACAAATTGCTTCCTTATTCTAACAGATCCTAACAGGAGTCATCCTTAGATCTTTCATTTTATTCAGAAATAGTAAGGTTTTTATGAATTGCCTATTAGCTACACATGGGTTATGCTTACCATAATTACAATATAAGTCCTTGTAAAGCTGCTTAAAATAGAAGGATGCTGCTCTGGGCATATTCATTAGGAAACGGGGCTGTTCTCACATTCCTCATTACTAATGTGTAAGATCTGAACCATCTTTTGCCTGCTGTATGGCCTTCATTAGAAACAGAGCCTTCCATCCAATGAGCCAGTATTTACTGGCCACTATAAGCAGATCATGTTACCCAACAGCTGAGAACAGATCTGAATCCTGGAGTATGTTTTGCCAAAAAGAGAGGGAGAAAAGTTTGCCTGAATTATGGAACAATCAGGGGACTAAACCTTTGCAAATATTCATGTGCTTCGCATCAGATTTCATTCCAGCTAGAATTTACATCCTCGAGTTTCAAGTTACATAATCAAATTTAATTCTGTAAGAAAGATGACTGGATAAGTGTGTTGCTTCCCAGATTCTAGCACAGAACAATGTGATGTTGGCAGAATTAACACACAAAGAAGCAAAAATTCAGGAAAAGACAACAGGAATTATTCAAGTGAGCTGGATCAATGCCCTCAGTATTATACTTGGGGGAGGAAGCAGACAGTTGGAGGGGCCCAATTAATGCTTTGGGGGCAATAATACAAAGGGGGGAGGGAAATCACACATTCATTTTCCTTTTGTTCTGGAGTGTTTTATGTTCTTCAGCTTTTAAAATTATACTAACTACTAAATGAGAGCCAGTCAGGTGTAGTGGTTAAGGCATCAGGCTAGAAACCAGGAGACCATGAGTTCTAGTCCCACCTTGGGCATGAAGCCAGCTGGGTGACCTTGGGCCAGTCACTCTCTCTCAGCCCTAGGAAGGAGGCAATGGCAAACTACTTCTGAAAAACCTTGCCAAGAAAACGGCAGGGACTTGTCCAGGCAGTCTCCAAGAACTGGACACGGTTGAATGGATTAAAAAAAATCATCCTAAATGCATTTCAGCTTTACAGTACAATTTTTGTGAGTTTCCCAATTCAAAATGGCAGGAAACCAAAATTAGGCCTTGCTGTTGGAGGGGGTTAAAAAAAGAGAGATGTGAGCCAAACATTGGGTAGTCTTCTTGTGTACTTTAAGGTGGCTGGCTAGGGAATTCTGGGAGTTGAAGGCCACACGTCTTAAAATTGCCAAGCTGAGAAACACTGTATTACACCAACATCCCAGATCTTGTTCACTGGGTACTTACAGGAATACAAGCTAAGGTGTAAAGAATAACTCAGTTACGGTAGAAAATCAGCTTACGATAAAGGCTTAAAACTCAGCTGTTCAAAAAAAGAGAAAGACAGAAGGCAAACTTCTCAAGTCAGCCTAACTGCAGAATTTATCCTAACCCAGTCTTTGAATTTGGACCAATGTCTCTAAAAATCAAGATTTTGTATCAAAGCTTTAATTTCATTTTCTCAACTCTGTTGCCAAGAACAGACCACAGAATATTTAGGGCTTGGAAGTAGGAAAGGAGAATGGAGGCTCCAATTCTTAAGTCAAGGCGGAAAAAAAGTCCACTTTGCTTCATGTACAAAATAGTTTATTTTCTTGCCCTCCTAGAAATAGTTCAAATGTTTAGAAAAGATGCTATCATCACTGGAACTAATAATTTAGCAAGTTTCAGCCAACTAGATACTCTCTCTATAAACTGCCAACTGCAGTTTTATGAATAATTTTGTCAGGAGCTGCTGGGTCAAAAATCCACAGATCTCTAAGCAGTTGCCTTACATACTCCTAAGCCATCCAGGCCAGAGTGGTCCCAAGCTCCAGCCTGAGGGTCCAGGATCTTGTTTCTCTAACTCTTACTGCTTTTAATAAGGCTTAAATAGGCTAAAGGGGAAAAAACAGAAAAAACCCCCCAAAGAATAGAGCCCCAGGTTAATTTAAAGGCATTGACTTATTTTTTTTAAATGACATATATCAAATGTGTTACCTGTTTTTCATCCTTAAAATGATCCCAAAATGGGTGTGTGTTGCTCTTTCAATCTTGCTAAGAGACTAAGTCAAAGAAAGAATTACAGTACATGATCCATTGATTGGGATTTGTAGAGATTTGCAGAGAGAAGAATTTGACACAAATATATTGTGGCTCAAGATAATCAACATTACAGGTAGTCCTCGACTTATGACCACAATTGGGACTGGAACTTCTGTTACTAAGTGACGTGGTCATTGAGTTGTGCCCAGTTTTACAACCTTTTTTGCTGTGGTTGTTAAGCAAATCACATGGTCATTAACTGAATCTGGCATTCCCCATCAACTTTGCCTGTTGGAAGCCCCCTGGGAAGGTCGCAAATGGCGTTTACATGA
This sequence comes from Candoia aspera, assembly GCF_035149785.1. Taxonomy (NCBI): domain Eukaryota; kingdom Metazoa; phylum Chordata; class Lepidosauria; order Squamata; family Candoiidae; genus Candoia; species Candoia aspera. Next base: position 89,967,803 of record NC_086158.1, on the reverse strand, counting down.
CCCCGGGATGCTGCAACCATCATAAATACATGCTGGTTGTCAAGTGTCTGAAGTTTCATCATGTGACTATGGGGACACGGTGATGGTTGTAAGTGCGAGGACCGATCGTAAATGGCTTTTTCCAGCACTGTCATAACTTTGAACAGTTTAAGTTGAAGACTACTTGAAGATGGCTGCCCAGTCTTTCGGAATGGGTGGCCATAAAAAAATGTAATTAAATAAATAGTACTGAAAGTAATGGCCCACAGTCTACTACCAGTCTCCCAAAACTGCAAGGCTGAGAAACCTAAATATAATATTGGACTGTAAAAATGGAGAGGAAGGGTATACCATGAAATTGTAAGTTTTCAACCATTAGCCCACATCTGCTAAAGCAGTTATTTCTTGTCCAACAAATCATAAAAAAAAACTGCAGCAAATTTATCAGTCTAACATTGCTATCCAAGGAGATTCTACAGCAGTTCATCAAGTAATCCATCTACAGGTACCTTGAAAAGAGCACAGCAATCCGTAGAAGTCAGCATGGATTTGTTAAGGATAAATCTTGCTAAGCTAATCTTACCTCATTTAAAAAAATTAAGTAACATGCTTAGTAGATTGTGGAACTGTGGTATGTGTAATATATCTTGATTTCAACAAAAATCTGACAATTGTGACATTCTGATTAGCAAGTTTGTTATTTATAGGCTAGATGGCCTGACAATTAAGTAGCTGCACAACTAGCTCAAATAATATATTCAAACAGTACTCAATGGTTGTTCATCAAACTGGAGAGAGATACCAAGGCTGGTGCCAAAAGACACACTTCAGTATATTTATTAATAACTTGCATGAAGGAGAGAAGGGAATGCTCCTCAGCTAAGCAAATCACAAAAAACTAAGTTAATAATAAGTTAAAGAAAAAGGTAAGGCTCAAAATGATCTTGAGAAGTTTCAGAAGTAGTCTGAAATTTAAAAAAAAATCTAATAGAGATAAATGCAAAGTCAAATGCATGATAGAGAGTAGGGAGTATCTGCATGGTAACAGCATTTATGTAGCGATCTTGGATTGTACTTGATCACAAACAGAATATGATTTAGGACATAGAACAATGGCCTTGTTACAGGAAGACACATACTGAACCTCTTAACAGAAAGAATAGTTCAAAAGAGGAACCAGTCAGCTTAGTACAGAACAGACATCTTCCCTCTGCTGGTTGTGAGCAAACAGAAGTTGGACAGCCATCTGCCAGAGATGCTTTCCATTACATTTCTGCACTTAACAAGGGATTGGATTCAACAATCTAAATGACCCCTTCCAACTTGACAATCTGATGATGCACGCCCATGGAAGTTTTAACACTGATAGGATTTTTAATGCACAGTAACTTGACTTGGAAGAAGATACTGGAAGCAAAGTTGCAAAATACTGGCCTACCTATAGCAGCCCGGCATTCTTCAGATCCTCCTAAAGCTGAAGGGGTTGCCATACAGCAAGTCATGGATGTTGATTTGCAGAGAGATAATGCAAAGAGCTTCCCTCACTTTGAGAAGGCACCAACATACTCGCCTCACAGAGAGACTTTGTCCAGTTGAAACTTTGGACCGGGTGCTGCCAATTTTATGATTGAATTCATCACCTCCATTTCTAAGCAAATTCCCTGGCAGTCTAGAAAAACTATTTTTCATTTCTTCTCACAGACCATAACAATGATGTCACCTTGGAAGTTGCCAAATTTTGTTTCAGAGCTTGTATTATTAGGAAACAGTGGAACATGACAATATTCAGACAGACTAGAAACAAATGATGTAGTTTGGCAACTCTATCTAGATTTTTGTGTTAATTTTATACTGCTCTTTTATGTTACTTCATATTTTCTAACTGAGAATTTCTTTTATACTTTTACAAAGTTGTTATTTAGTGATTTAGTTTGAAGTATGTAACCTTTTAGCCCTCTAGTACTTGTACTTATTACTACAAAATGCCACAATAAAGATGTTCTACATATAACTATTGAAACACCCCCCTCCTCCTCCTCTGATCAACAGTCACCCATTGATGGTTTCCTGGGAAAACAGAGGACAGGGGTTTTAGCTGCTTTCTAACCCACTGTTACACTGCCATGCAAATGCATCCCTGTCACTGTATATGCCAATGCAACTATTCCAGTAACTACAGACTTACTCTTGAAATTGCTACTGGTTTCTAGGGTGCTTATTTGCTGATGGCGTTGCTTGCCAGGCCACAACACCGTCCTTGGATAAGGGTAATGTGTTTGTTGAGTCAGTAACACACCAACTGTTATTGTTACTGCATCCTGTTAGCGTTACTGTTAATTAATTGTCTGGCAGCTTATTCAACAGAGCTTATACTGCTTATACTTACACTGCAGCTACCCATTATACCTAATGGGCATTCCATCCTATGCAACCCAGTCCATTTGCCTGGTTGCTGTATGGCATCCAATTCAGTTGTAAAGTAAAAGTGGTTTAATAATGTCTGTGAGGCTAGGTCCCAGGGGAAGAATGTCAGTTTAAGCCAGTAGGTGATTGTGGTGGATTTCAGAGTTGCTGCTCTTTCCCAGGAGGGAGGGGGCACATTCCAGGCAGATAAAAGATTGCACAGTCTGGATTCTGCTGGTGGGAAAGTTAAGAGGTTCAAGGCGACTCCGCCTTAGAGCCATTGCTGAATATTTACCCACAGGTCAGTTAGAGTACCTTTAGTCTGGCAAGATTCTGTTCTATGGCAAGAATAATAAAAAACTAGAGTTGGAACTACAGCTCAGTGCAGTTCTTCACCTGATTCCCCAACAGTGGTCTTCCTTATCCAAACATGGGCTTCTACTGAACTGAGACCTGCTTCCAATCAAAGTGTGACACTGGGAACACTCTGAATGTTTCAAAGATAACTCCCAATTAAGAATTGCCTCCAGAAGGGAGAAATCCTAGTAGACCCATGTAACCTCTTGGCAATGGCCTTACATTGAAAAAACCTAATTGCAGAGAGGATCACAAGTCTCCATTTTGGAAAAACAACTTGAGAATCACAACCACACATCAAGGGGTCAACTCCAAAATGCATGCATTCTGCACCCTCCAGGAACATCATCTAAATACAAGTAGTCTTCACTTAACGACCATTCATTCAGCAACCGTTCGAAATTATGTTGGGGCTGAAAAAATGGATTTACGACCTGTGCCTGAAATTACAACTGTTGCACTGCCCCTGCAGTCACATGATCAAAATTCGGGCACTTGGCAGCCCGTCTGCACTTACAACTGCAGGGGTGCTTCAACGCCCCCCCCCCCCCGCCTATCCCCACCATCTCTGCCCTTTTGGAGGCCCTACACCCTGCCTCGCGGGGTGGCAAGCAGACCCGGAACTGCACAGTTCTGGGGCTACAGCCAGCCCCAGCCTCCCCAGCCCAGCCGCACAAAGATCCAGCCCTGTCCAGCTGCCATAGCAAGTGCCAGCCTCCCAGCCTGCCTTCATTCATCCAGCCTTTGGAGCTCTGAGAAGACAGTGTAAGCTGAGAAGATAGCATAAGTGTCTCCAAAGGAGAAGCTTCTCCAAAGCCAGGTCTGGCAGCGATGTGCTTCTGCTTCTCCCGCGGCAGCTGAGCGGAAACACCCAAGGCGGTCCGGGGACTGGTGAGGGAGGCGGCTGGATGAATGAAGGAGGGCTGGGAGGCTGGGGAGGCTGGGGCTGGTTTTTCTTCAGAGTAGGATTAAACCTCAGAAGGCTCTTCTCAATGCTACAATGGAGACTTCATCATCGGCATACAGCAGAGCAGAAGTCTGTCTCTTAACCATTGTTGTGGGGTAGAAGCTAGGATCAGAAGCCACCTGGACCAATGAGCTGATGTAAAAGTTAAACAGAAGGAGAGCTAATGTGCAGCCCTCCCTTATCCCTCCAGGATATCCTACATCTTACAATTCTTTTGTATCACCAACCTTCAATGTGTGATTCTGCACAGCCCTGAATAAGGGGTAAGAGCCAATGATCTATTGTAGATGTTTCCTCCATAATATATTTTTCAGGACACAAACAAAATCCAATTTTAAATCAACCAAGGTCCTTGGGTCTTAGCACTATACTTCTCAGCCAGATGCTGTAGAATCAAATAATGGCCCTCTGTAGATTGGCTCACCTTAAGGCTATCCTGCTCTTCAACTAAGAAGTTCTTACTATCAAGCTTCCATCAAAGAGCCTTTAGTAAAGTTTATTAATTACACTAAGAAGGCTAATTGACCAATAATCTGCCTTGTTCCCCTTTTCTATAAAGATGGGGACAATAATTACATACCCTAAACCATTAGGGATCTTTAAGGAATGGTCAATGCAGGTAAAAAGTTCTCCAAGAAGTGGGGCTCACCAGTCAATATTATGGTTGATAAATTCAGGGGGGATATAATTGCCTCCAGGTGCTTTTCCCACCATTAACTATGATTGTAACTTTTATATTTCAGCCAAAGTGATCAGAGACCAAGATGATAGGTCCATTAAATTTGGATGTGATGCCACACTAGAGGTAAGGTCTCTGATATACAAAGTTTGGAAATAATTTTCCCAAGAACTGACTGGGACATAACAGTTCCTCCCAGAGGTACTTGTCTGTGGCCTTCAATGCACCCATAGTTGGATCATTTGATATAGTAGACTGAATTGGTTGAAGCCATATGTTGCTTTAGACTTCTTCCCCCTTAGCCAGGCTTTTTAATCCCACTTGTGAGATTACAACTGTATGCTACTGTATTTTGTATTTTATACAGTTTCAGTTGCTTAACAAAAGAAATTTTAGCAGCTGATCAAACCACCATTTTGATTTCCACTTCAGTAGATCAGAGAACACATATGTGAATTCAGATCAGGAGCTGAGATTTAGTGACTATATAAATACTATGTATAAATGTATAATTTATAAATACTATGCACTGAATTTTATTGGAATCTCATCTTATTTCCTACAAATTTCCAGTGTAGCTTGTTATAGATGGATAGAAAATTAGCCTGGGATCCACCCACAGCTTTAGGTACATCCAGCATCCCCTTGTCTAGTAGCAAGTCCTTCAGATGAATACAATACAAAATCTGACTTAGCTGAGTTATGTTCTTGTATTTAAAACTGCAAGAAAAAAGACAGTTAAATGCTAACAACTCCATGCCAACTCATTGCCAGCTAACATGGAACAAGACTGATTGGTATGGAATCATATGACATGATCCATTGTAGGCATATTTTAATTTATTTTTTATTATTGTAGGCATATTGCATGCACAGTTTGATACTAGGTATTTTCAAGTCTAGATATTGAAAAAAAATTATGTATATAGGTACACCAAAGAAGGGGACTGCAGAGAGACTGAACACTCCTTTTCTTTGTTTGTTGTTTATTCGTTTAGTCGCTTCCGACTCTTCGTGACTTCATGGACCAGCCCACGCCAGAGCTTCCTGTCGGTCGTCAACACCCCCAGCTCCCCCAGGGACGAGTCCGTCACCTCTAGAATATCATCCATCCATCTTGCCCTTGGTCGGCCCCTCTTCCTTTTGCCTTCCACTCTCCCTAGCATCAGCATCTTCTCCAGGCTGTCTTGTCTTCTCATTATGTGGCCAAAGTATTTCAGTTTTGCCTTTAATATCATTCCCTCAAGTGAGCAGTCTGGCTTTATTTCCTGGAGGATGGACTGGTTGGATCTTCTTGCAGTCCAAGGCACTCTCAGAATTTTCCTCCAACACCACAGTTCAAAAGCATCGATCTTCCTTCGCTCAGCCTTCCTTATGGTCCAGCTCTCGCAGCCGTATGTTACTACAGGGAACACCATTGTTTTAACTATGTTTTAACCTTTTCTTTGGTATAGGTATATACCTTTTTAAAAACATTTCTAGGCCTGAAAATACTTAGAATTTTATGCACAGATATGCCCAGAATCATATCACAAAACTGTAAGTCAGTCAGCCGGGTTCTATATGATTAGAGCCATACAATGGGAAAAAGAAATGCCAAATAAATAGGCAGGGTCCTGAAATAGTAGAAGGACATAAGAGCATATACTTAAGATGGATAACGAGAAAGCTGCAGAATACAAGATTTCTCCTTGCTTTATTGACCACAACCAGGCTTTTGATTATGAAGAATATGCCAGAATGTAAAATATGTTAAACCTTACAAGTGTGCCAGAAAACGTGAGTTTCTGAGGAACCCTTACAAGAAACAAGAAGCTATTGTAAGGTATTGTAAGTTTGGAGAAACAGAGTAGAGTAGATCAAAATAAGGCAAGGATGCCTATTATCCCCATATCTTATACAGTTAATATGTTATTAGAATGGTGAGGCTGGAAAATATGACAGCTGGTATTAAAATAGTCGGTAGAAACACCAACTGTTTGAGAAATGCAGATGACACCTATGACAACAAAAGTCAGCATCATTGCAGCACTGGTCTTTTTCCTATTCATGTGCAGCTGTGAATGTTGGCTACTGAAAAAGAGAAAGGGAAAGAGAAAGAAGACAGACACCTTCAAATTATGGATTTAGAAATGGTTACAAAGAGTTCAAGAAGAACCAGTTAATCTTGGATTAAATCAAGATTGACTGTTCCCCTGATGAGATGATCAGCATGCAGAAACTCACACAGTAGGTGAGCATTTATCCATGCAGGGTTCAAGCCTAACTTGATGGCACCTATCAGGCCATCTAACTTCAATATTATCATAGTTCTGCTAGAATAACAGCAACTGAAAATTATGAGAAATATAAAAATCAAGCCTTAGGTAATAAGGTTCAACAACTAGCTTCTAAGTGGTATCCAAGTTCCAAATAAAAGCTTATACAGGGGAGAGTAAGTGAGGAAAAGTTCATCATTCAGCATTTTTTTAAAAAAACAACCAACTAGGTTATGTCAAAATTCATTAATATATTATTAAGCTAAAATGATGCATTCTTCCCATTAGACAGTCTGATAAACAGTTCAGCATCTAAGCTAAGAGTAATTATCATGATGACCCACAGCAATGAATTGCTACTTCAAAGCCCTGCTTTACAAATGAAAAATCAGCTCTGCTTGTGGAATAAAATTAATATCTCAACAGGAAATACTTCTGGGCTGAATCTGCTTTTCTGCTCTCAAAAACTGGCCATAAATTTCAAGTACTTCCTGGACTTTAAAGACAAGACAGAAAAAAAGAGAGAAACGACTGTAGAACAGCCTTTGTTGCGAAGAAAAAGTCTTCCTGGAAGAGCCGGCAATACCACTTACTTTAAGAGCACCGCCTTCCAAAATATTGAAAGCAAAGCTAAGCTCCATTGAACAAGTATGAAATATGCCACCATAATCCTGTCTAATAAACTACATTTTATGTCATTCTACTTGGAAAAAATTAAATAACATCTTCAAAGACCACCATTAAAATAAAGGAAATCAAACCCTCTTTTTAATTGCAAGGTAGCTCGCTATTATTAAATAGACAATTCTTTTGATTCCTTATTATGCAAGTTGGCTCTACTAAATTTCCTTGTAATCAAGGAAGACTATAAATGTAATTCAGTGTAATCATGCAGTGTCCAGGCATTTCAAAGCTCTAACTTTATTAATATGAAGGAAGCAATATTCTGCAAAATTACAGGATTTCATTTATTTATGTGCTAAATTTCTATACTGTCCCAATCAGGCAACTCTGGGTAGGACAACAGAAGTGACAGGAAGAACAAGGCAAGAGAAACCAGCCTGCCCATCAGTGGAACAACAATAAGGAAGTTGCCTTTTCTCCCATTAGCAAGAATCCTGTTCCCCCAAATGGAAAAAGAATACCCTGGCCTTTTATTCTCTGCCTTTCTACATGCAGGGTTAGGGACATGTTGGAATATTTCTGTCCCTTCCAGAATTTCAGAAGAAGACAATATTGGGAGGCAATGGTTCCATTGCACGGGGACTGCTTGATAGTTTCTCTCCTCCCAGACTAGCCTTTTAAATATCACTAAAATCTCAGACTGAAGTTATCCAGGCAGATAAGCTCTGGATGAGATGGTCATCTTGCTGAACACATGTCTAAGATTAACAAGGTACCCAAGGGGTTTCATTGAAGGACCTGATAAAACACAATTGATATTAAGGGAGGAGGTTTATTCGTAAACAGGCTAACTTGGGAAATGTCTGCTCTAGGCAGGATGTGCTCTTGGAAAGTTTCAGGCTGGGTGGGCAATGCCGAGGACTGGCAGTGCCCTGAAATTCCCAGGTGGCAATAGCTTGGAATACCTTTCATATGTTTTCTTGATTGTTTCAGCCAACAGAGGAAACCAATTACTGTGATTTGTTCTTCACCCCTAGATTACTGCAGTGTACTCTATCTAAATCAATAAATAAATAGAATGAAATAATTAGGCTGCCTCTGAAAGGCTTTAAGTTTTAGCTATTGCAAAAGGACTGTTGCTCGCTCATCAAAAAACCCAACTGTACGTATATGATCTGTCATGGAATCTTGCATTTACTCTTCCTATATGAACTTTTCCTGCACTTCAAATTCCTTCTCTGCAAATTCTTTCTCATATGGTATCAATTGTGGCCACTATTAGAAGCAGATCATAGCCCCAGTGTTTCAGAGCACTTCCCTTGAAAACTCTGTGCTTTCCAAAGAAAGTCTTTACTTTTCAGACCAGCTGATTGGATTATTTTTTTACATTTGTTTATTCATTTTTTGGTTTCAATTTATATCCCCATACTTCATCTTATAAAATGCAAGGCAGATGGATTGTTATTTTGCAACAGTTATTCAGGACTGATTATTCTATTTTATCAATACTATTTCTGTGTGTCTTTTTGAAGGCCAGAGCTTGCACATGGCCTATGAGTAGCATGCCAGAGACCACAGATCAAAAAGAAAACTTGGTCAAGACAAGATCTGGGTGGGGACAAGGTACAGCCTCCACTGCAGAGGTGTCTGTTGAGGGGGTGTCAAAAAAGTAAGAATGATGGCCATCATATAGCCACAGCCATCACTCTCTTCATGGATGCCTCTGCTCAACTAGATGTAATATTAATTTAATTAAAATATTTAATATTATTGCCCATCAGTTTAATAATGTTTCCCATCTGCCACATTAACAAATACATTTTGGTGGGGACCTCTGGAAGGATGTTAAGAGTTGCACCAAGAACACTGAGGACTCTGTGTAGCACAAAGTTTGAGATAGTACCCTCCTCTCTTATTCTAACTGGAGTAACTTATCTACTATCAGAATTTTTGACACTGCTTTCAAAGTTATTATGAAATTCATTACAGAGATAAATATTGAGGATGATGAATGTTATCTTAGAATAGGAATTCTCATCTTTTCTTGTCTGTTCTAAGAGATATAAGCTGCATGTTGATATTATCTAAAAACAAGTGTGCTTTTTTCCTTTAGAATGACTGTATAACCACATACAAACATATGCAGATTTAAATGTTATTGACAAAGATACAGCTTCAACTTTAATATCCACTTTTTTTCTATAAGAATGGGCACTAACAGCTATCAAGGAACAAGGGAGAGATTAAGAGCAACCCTCTCTAATTCCCCAGAGGAAGGAGAGACAGGCCATTAAAATTAGTGGGTTTCTCTACAGGACCACAAGACTGACAAGCAATCAATCAAAAACCAAAATGTCTTGCTTTGCAGAAGGCAAATTAGCAAGTCAGCCCCTGTTGTCACAAGTGCATGACTGGAGCTTGGAGTTAATCCAAAGGGTCCTGGAAGTTGCCAGGGCTGTCTTCTTCAAACTAAATGAAGCACTTCCTCCTCATCAACTCTCCTACATGCACACATTTCTAGACACAATGTGGGAAAAATCTGTCAAACCTATTTATTACACTGATGGTTTTAGGTCAAGGTGTACAGGAGTCCATATCAGGAATCTCTTTGTACAAGTTACAGAATGAAGTGGAGCACAGCATTTTAATGAGTAAAATTGTTCCATAAAATTAATTAATAACTTAATTATGCGACTGACAGGTTCAAAGTTGTAACTGCAGTATGTGTTAGTGATAAATTCCCCCCCTCAAGTCCTGCTATGCTGCCTTATTGTGGTGTGCGTGTGTGTGTGTGTTTCCAGGAGGGATGAGCAGAGAACACTAGGAGTACATGCCAAGGTATATATTCCCAGCAGGATAATCAAGACGTGAAGGACATCTCAGCTGCCCAGCTAAAGCAAGGAGACACTTATATCAGGCAGCAATGATAGAGGAAGAAGCTGGAGGCATATGATCACTTTAGTGACAACACAGAGATATTATGTCATACTACACTGAGAATACAATGGTAAACCCCTCCTGTATTTTACCAAGAAAACCACATGGATAGACATTTTAAAGTGACTGATGATGTATAGTGCTTGATGATGGACTCCTCAGGTTGGATGGCACTCAACATGCTACTGAGAAAGAGCAGAAGACCTTTCAGAATACTAATGGTGCTTATGACATGGTAGATCAAAGCCTTTGAGATGCTTAGTTGCCAGTGTTGCCATGCAGGAAGAGAATCTGAAATTGTAAAGATGGGCTCAACTATACACTGATTTTGTAATGCATCAGCAAATTGAAATGGACTAGAATTGGACACTTTTAGTGAGAAGATCATATTCTTTACTACTAAAAACAGAGAAGGAATAGCGTTGTTTTCATAGACAGGAAGGATACAGCAAGGACAGTACTTGGGCATAATGCAGTCAATGACTGAATAATATCAATTAGACTTGCAGGTAATCCTTTAATATGATTATCCACGTTCATGCTCCAGCCACTGATGCAGAAGATGAAGTTCATGAGTTTTACAGTTCAGTGCAATATGACATCAACAGAACATGTGAGCAATATGTACCACTTGTGGTGGGCATCTGGAATGCCAAAGTTGGAAATATTAAGGTGGAAATTGCCAAGAAGAGAAGAGAAGGGAAGCCAAAGCCAAGAAAAAGATCTCAAGAACTAATTTAACAAAGTATTTTGGAAAGGTATTAGAAGAGATAGAAGCAGTATTGCAGTAACATCTCTGAAGACCTAGAAGATGGAAACAGATACAGAAAACAAGGATCAAAAAGATTTCTGAAAGCTGAAGGTGGTTTCAACTTCAAACTGGTATGCTAAAGGATGCCAATGGAGAGATAATAACTGATTCAAAAAAGATCAAACCAATATGGAAGGAGTATAATGAAAAGCTGTACAGTAGAGATGTAAACCTTCTAGATACCTTAAAAGATATTTCCTACTTAGAAGAATCTTTAGTACTAGAAGATGAAGCTAGATCAGCACTGTGGTCATTACCAAGATGGAAGGCTACTGATGGATTATCTACAGAAATATGACAAGCAACAGAAGAATAATCTTGGTTAGAGATTCTAACCAAGCTGTGCCAGAAAATCTAGGCAACAACACAGCAGCCAACAGATTGGAAGAGGTCAGTCTACGTACCAATATCAAAGAGACTTAACAGAGTGTGCAAACTATCACATGATAGCCTTAATTTTACACACTAGCAAAATAATGCTTAGACTCATCCAACACAGATTAGAGCACTACATGGAAAGGGAGGTGCCAGATGTTCAAGTTGGCTTTAGAAAAGGCTGAGGAACAAGAGACAATATTATTGGTGCATGCTGTATAACTGAGAAAATAAACAAATATTAAAAAGAAGTCAGTACATGCTTCATTGATTCTAGAAAAGCCTTTAATTGGGTTATGTCAAGCTGAGAACGTTCATAGGAAAATGGGAACCCCAAAAGATCTCATTGTCCTCATGCAAAATCTGTAACCAGGTCAGAAAGCCACAATCCATATGGTGAAATGGACTGGTTCAAGGTTGGCAAAGGACTGAGATAAGGCTGTACACTTTCCCTTTATTTATTCAATCTATGTGCTGAATATAAATTGAGGAAAGCCGGATTGAAGATGAATGTGGTTTTAAACTGGAAGAAGTAACATCACTTACCTGCACTATGCTGATCACACTACTCTAGCTGAAAATGCAAATAATCTGTAAGTTCTAGTAATGAAAGTCAAGGAGCATAGTGAGAAAAATGGGACTAAGATTAAATATAAAGAAAGCTAAACTGATGACAACAGGAGCAACAACCAGCCTTAGGACTGACAATGACAATACTGAAGTGGTGGATAGCTTCTGCTTTTTAGGATCAACTATCAAAAATAAGAGAGTCAGTTTGGTGTAGTGGTAGAAACTGGGAGACTGTGAGTTCTAGTCCCACCTTGGGCACAAAGCCAGCTGGGTGACTTTGGGCCAGTCACTCCCTCTCAGCCCTAGGAAGCAGGCAATGGCAAACTACTTCCAAAAATTTTGCCAAGAAAATTGCAGGGACTTGTCCAGTCACTCTCCAAGAATCAGATATGATTGAATAGATTAAAAAAAAAATCAAAAGTAAAGGAACCAGCAGTCAAAAAAATATGCCACAGACCAGTCCTTGAAAGAGCAGCAATGAAGGCCTTGGAAAAAAATATTCAGATGCCAGGATCTGTCAGTACTTGCAAAGGTAAGAATCATACAGGCAATTGTTTTCCATGTAACAATATGGAAGCGAAAGTTGGACTTTGAATAAACAGGATAGAGAGTACTGATGCTTTTGGACTAGCTTTGGAGACTACTCCTGAGAGTGCTGTGGTCAGCCAAGAAAACAAAGAAATGGATCCTAGATTAAATTACTTCAGAGCTCTTGCTTCAGGTATAATGACCAGGCTCAAATTATCTTATTTTGGACACATTACATGAAGACCTCTCTCTCTTGAAAAGTCCATAATGCTGGGAAAGGTGGAAGGAAAGAGAAAAAAGAGGACAATCAACAGCAAGATGGATGGACTCAATTGCAGTAGCGATGGGTACATCGTTGGAAGTTCTGAAGGACCAGATCAGTGATGACTCTTACTGGAGAAAATCTTACTTTCCAATTATTCTCTGCTTCCAGTTTTTAAAAGACTGTTGTTCATGAATATGGGAAGGTCTCAAGGCTGATATTTAATGTGTGTGATAGATTCTTATCTATTTAATATTGTTAATATTAAATTATTAAATGTTCTTTGATTTGTCAATTATTATTTTATACTTATTTGAATATTATTGAGTCTGTATTGGATGGATGTCACAGCCCTTCCAGATAAACCAGACAGGAAACACAACCAGATGAGCTAATTCTACTTTATTGTAAGGCTACATGAACAGCATCTTGCAAGTCTGAAAGGACAAACCTCCCGCCCTTCCTATTTATCGCCTGAGTAGTCAGGGCAGGTCTTCCCTAAGTTTCTTCTTTAGACCGTTCCCCTCTTGTGGACTTCCTTTCCTTCTATCTCATTGTTCCCCAGGCAGCACCTCTTCCCTCTGTTCTCCAAGGTCGCCCTCCCATTCCATCGCAGGATGTAAGCTTCCAAGATACTGTTTTGGTTTATATTCTAATTTTTTGACTTAATATCTTGTCTTCCATTGCAGTTTTTTTTTTTAATGGTACACTTTTTGCAATTCAACTCCCCCACCACAACCCTAAGTGCCAGTATTTTTGTGTAGTGTTTTAACTTCCTGAAGTTCAAAAACATCATTAAAGATCACAGCTGCTGATGCCGAACTACCTCCATCTTGAGTTAATGGAACTTCAGCTGAAAATTTGGTCTGTAATATATAATTCAAAGCATTGTATAGCAGTACCATCACATTAATACTGTATAACAAAAGCAGAGAGGTAGAGATCAACCTCAACAACAACAAAAGAAAAGAAAAAGAAAAAGAAAGAAACTGAAGAAAATATAGCCAACATATAAAATAAGTAGGTATTCACTTCTCCAGATAAATTTCTCCAGAGATAATTTATGGAGAAGAAAACATAATTTAGAAAGAAGAATGTTTATTGAAATTAATGTTCATTAATTTAATGAAATTACTCCACTACTCTTTATTTTTCCCCGTTATTAGCTGTTGCAGTAAATTGCTAAGGATGAAGGTAACTGGAACCAGTTGCTACAAGCTCAAAGATGAGAAAAATAACGCAGCAACAATATTTTTAAAACCCCCAAAGGCTAAAACGCTTTTCAACGGTCATATTTGCACCAAACTGAGGAATGTTCACGGCATCTGCTAGACGAAGTCACTCGACTGTGCTCAGAGTTAGACTCCAGCTGGGCAGATCCTCTGGAAATGACTGAGACATGTCTGCGCCTTGTTATCTGGGAGGGAGTTTGAGCAGTTGGCCCTGAGGAAGTGGGCAGAATCCTTGTGGTTATGACCTTGTGACTGCAGGGGTGCTGCAACAACCTTAACTTCTGGGACCAGGTGTAAGTACCATTTGTTCAGTGCCACTGTAACTTTGAACGGTCGTTGAACGAATGGTCATAAGTCGAGGACAAGACTATTTTCCCCCACAACAACTCAATGACGGAAGTTGGGCTGAGAGATGGTGACTGGCCCAAAGTTTCTCAGTGAGCTTCCATGGCTGAGGGTGGACTAGAATGTGGATTTCCCTGCTAGAGGGAGGGAGGATCTCCCTGCTCCTCCCTAGACCAATGCCTTAACCATTACACCACCCCAGCTACTGTCATTAATCAGGCTCTCTATTGGGTCCGTATCTGGAGCATAAACAGAAAAATTCATAAGCACAATTCAACACTTCATTTTGAAGCACATTTCAGCCTTCCTAGGAATATAGCCAATGGTGTCCAATACATGTCATGCCAAAAAGGTAGTAAGTCACAATATAGAAGGTGATACCTTCATGCTGAGTTATTCATGGAAGAAAATCATAAGATTTCCACATGGAAGAGCTGCTTTTACCCTAGAAATAAATAGGAAAACAGCAAAGGTTCCAGCAACGTCTATTATTAAGCAGTCTGTGATGATGAGTTATTTGAGCAGCTTTCATTTGCCTCAGTGGTCCTTTTTTAAAGAACTATAATGGCTCTGCTAATTACCTACAAAGACTCCAGCTGAAGCACTTCAGGACTGCCTACATCAAGTTTAGAATACATCTTCCTGATCACAGAAGGGAAACTGTCTGCATGCAAGTGGGGCTACTCTCCAGGGCTGTCACCGAAATATGAAAACAATATTTGCATGCATACAAAAACTGTACCTTTCCCTTCTTTCAACAGTATTGATGATGATGCCAAGACCGTTGTTTTTACTATGTGACAATTTTTAAAGTTAATTAGGTAGCAGAATTGGTCTAGGCAGCTAAAAAAACGAAGAAAAAATATATTCTACTTATCTGATTGGTTTGACTGTTCTTACTTCTTCTGTACTGGCCTACTGCAGAATCATCAAATTCTAAAGTGGAAGGGGCCACGGAGGTGATCAAGACTAAGTCCTGCTCACTGTGGACATCCACATCAAGGCATCCCTGAAAGATGGCCATCTAGCCTATGCCTGGACACACCAATGAACGAGTGTCCATTTTCTTCTTGTGTGTCTATGCATTAGTTACAGTCCTAACACTGATGATGTTACCTAGTTGGGTAATGAAATGTCTGCAAGCAAACAACCAAGCTCAGAGAGCACCAAGGACTCCACTGTTCAACCCTGAGCTACATATAGTCTCTTCTACTGGAACTGATTTTATACCCTTTTTGTTTGTGCAAACAATCAATCAGTAGCTTTGAATAACAATGAGTTCTCCCAGTTGACTTAAGTACCTTTGTGATATAGAGAGGGATTATAAATAACTGAAATTTACTCCTAGCTGCCCCTGAAATATACTTTTTAGCATGAGATACTGTCTGAACAAAACCAATGTTTCAGTAGAATACATCTAAACTTCAAATTCGGGGAGAATTCCATGCTCTTGTCCACCTTTTTCCAAACCCATTTCTACTGAAAGTAAGACAATTTCAGTTATATCAGATATCAAATAATCTTGAGTCAAGCCTCAGTCAAGAAAAGATAACCATCTCTGGTTCTATCATGTGAAGGAACTATCCTTTTCCTGCAAAATCTAAAAGCATATTCTGACTCAACACTGCTTTAGTGAGGTTTTTTTTCCTACATAAAGCAAGAACTGACATATATCCACATTCAGTCACCCGGCATGTTCTATTAAACGAAGTTATAGAATTCAAGCAATTGAATTTCTGGATTTCAAAATCTTCTCTGAGAAATAGTGTGGCCTTTTACTTGCCTCTTGTGAGTGTGGAATATATTTATTTATGCAGTTCTATAGCTTGGAAAAGACATGCTGGATCTCGAACCATTATACCAGTAAAAATTACATGCTGTGCTCATCTGGCTGTAGGTATCTGTCAAGTGCAAAATTGTACATAACCATTTTCAAAGTAATAATGATGTTTTATCATTTTAATTACAAAGCTTTGAAAAATTCCCTGAAGGATGTATGTTGGGGTGGTCTAAATTAACTGTAGCGCTATAGCCCAAGGGTAGCTAAAATAGACTGAGCTACCAAATTTCATAGTAGTTATAGCAGCTGTCTTCTGGCCTCAGGGATATTTGGGTATTTAACAAGCAGACAGCTTGGCACTAGCCTCTGATTAGCAACATGCTAGGATGGCTGGATAGAATTTGCAGAGGCTCCATTGTTCAGCATTTGATTAAACATCTGGAGAATTTTACCATTATGTTCTTCTCACATATTCACTTAGAAAAATCCTGCAAGGGCTGTCACGTGTTCCCAGATTTGACTAACAAGATACGGAATCAAATTCCACTGTGCAGTAAAAGTGACTATTTTAATAAGGTGGGAAGAGGGGGAAATCTAGCTTACAAAAAGAGCAAAATGTGAACGTAATTCCTTCTAATTTAGCTCTAAAATATTTTCAGTTTAAAAGATTGCAAGGTGAGAATATAAACTGCAGGATTGGTTTTATTGCAGCTAATTTTATTTATTTATTTATTAAATTTTTATCACTGCCCATCTCCCCCCAAAGGAGGGACTCTGGGGGGAGTAAATTGTAATTGTGAAACAAAGAATCCAGAAACTTTTAAAAAATACTAAAAATTGGGCACTAGCATCTAAAACACCTCAGGAATACACCCTTTAGGAAATCATGCTACACAGACTACACACACCCTTATTCTTCCCTGCCTTTGGCTATTTTTTTAAAAGCGTGCATCAACAATTATTGTCAAAGCACCCAAGGCTCTACCAACGGCCATCTTCCTCTGGAAGTATGTTCTTCTACTCTCTCCAACCCATCTGAGGGAGTAAGAGTTGATGTTTTATTCAAAAGAGCTGAAAAAAAAATGGTTGCACAATAGGTTAATTCAAAATGGCGGCATAGAAAATGCATCTGTCAGTGGGGATCAAATTACAGGGCAAGCGCCTGGTGGGCCTGAGAAACACAAGGCTTCTGCATTTCTACAGCATGCGCACATGCATGTGTTTAAAGGGGTGGGAAAGGAGCTAAGTATCTGCACTAACCTCCAATTAAAGTCAATCATAAAAACAGCCTATTTAATGAGTGCAGATTTCTTTGGGTAATTATAACGCCAACCACTTTTTCCCTCTTTTAAATCTGTAATTCTGTCTTCTTGTTATTGCTTGCTTTGTCATTAATTGCCTCAGGACCTTGATTTCCTAGCAACAGACTCTGCCACCAAACATTTGGCTCTTGTTCAACATTTTCTTTGTGAAAATCACACGGTGGTTCCTGGGCAGGAGCAACCAGGCTTTTCTGTAAGTGCTCTAATCGGGCTGTCTTTTCTCGGAAGCAAAAGGAAATTTAGCTGCAGTTTCAAGGCTGTACAGATTGAAGGAAAAGAATCTGGTAATTTCTCAAGATGCTATCAATAGCTTCCGTGGGCGTTTCAATGTAAGGAGGCCATTCCACGCTCGCTACAGATAAAAACGGGTTCTGTTCCACCTCCACTGCAAGACTCTTGAATGTGATGTGTGTTGGTTGGTCTTAATTGCTTCTGTTGTTTTTTTATGTTCCAAAGGGGTGTTTTATTTTATTTTTTATTTTTTATTCCTTATTTTCAAGTTCCTTGAAATTGTAAGTTGCCCAGAGTCACTCTTGTGCATTGGGCAGCCATATAAATCTAATACAACAAATAAATATATTTTAATATGATTATTCCATTGGCTGTAGGTGGGGTGACAAAGTGACTTTGGTAATGTAATGAGTCAGATTAAGATACAGAGAAGTAAATGTAGATGCTTACTATTTTATTCTTAGAGAGAGCCTGACAAACATGTCCATAAGGGCACTGAAAGAAAAGCCATCAAGGATAGAAAATGGGTGATGTTCCTCAAGATCTAAAGAGTCACAGGATGTGCTGAGCTTTTGTGAACTCCTGGATTAAGATTCATATGTTGTTCAATTAAACTATTAACTGTTAATGCAGCAGCACCGTC
This sequence comes from Candoia aspera, assembly GCF_035149785.1. NCBI lineage: Eukaryota > Metazoa > Chordata > Lepidosauria > Squamata > Candoiidae > Candoia > Candoia aspera. Next base: position 89,949,500 of record NC_086158.1, on the reverse strand, counting down.
TGAATGACCTCATTAGTGCAGGACTGCTTGCATCACAAGAATAAGGCATCATTGAAAAAAGCATAACAAGGCCTATCAGCAAGAGATATTAAGTACAATTAGCTTTAGTTGAGTGAGCAGCCCTCAAGGACTCTGCTGTTCCATCACAGAACCTGTCCTGATTACCAGGAAACACACTGAGACAATGACTTGGTCTCTAATATTTATTAGTAGTACTTAACAAGAATCCTAACAAACTGAGGAAGCGTGGGAAAACCCCGCCATATAAACCCCAAAGGTTAAGGCGGTCCCGATCTGTGTCTCTTTGAATGGCTGAACAGTTCCTCAGTGCTACGCATGCGCTTGACAGTCTGGGTGGGAGCCCCCTGCTCGCCATCCTTACTCATGACAGAACCCTTATCCTGACCTGCACATTGCAGAACGAGCACTGCAGGAAAGGTGTGGAGTCAGGGTATATTCCATCGTTATACTGCTTTGTGTAACCCTTGCAAGCAATTTACTTGATGATTGTAAAGGGACAATTTCAGTCATATGCAAGAATCAACAACAGCTGTGCAAAATTTAGAGCAGTTCAAAATACCAGTCTGGAGGAACATTAACACTAGCTGAAGAAAATAACATTTTTAATGAATTTGTTCCTCTTGGATAATCTTTTCTTTCCTTTTCACATTTTCACCAGCTGTTCCTACAGACCTCAGGTAATATGATGGCAGCGACTGTCATTAATACATTGCACTCACATTATTTGTTTTTATCTCTTGGTATTGCTTTCTATACTCTGAATCACAGAATGTAGGACTAGGGAGGACCTTAGACATTGTGTAGTCTAAACCCGCTCAGTGTAGGAATCCACTAAGTCATCCCCAAAATGTGATCACCCACCAACCCATTTTCACACCACTATCAGTGGGAGTCCATCACTGGTCAAATCGTTTTGCTGCTTAGTAGCTCTTATCATCAGGGAACTTTTCATGGTATTTAGCCTGAATCGCCTTTCTTTTAATTTCAGCCCACTGCTTTTGGTCTCAACAGAGAATATGCCTTCCCAGAGGTATTCATGGGAAAGGGGGTCAAAAAAGTCAAGATGACAGCTATGACCCAATGACTGAAGTTCTACACCTTTTTTACATATATTGCATACACAATGCATGTTAAAAAGGAGAGGGGCTTCTACTGCATTCTTGTGGGCACCATATAGACTTTCTGACATCCCCCCACAGACTCTCTGGTCTGGCCCCCCTGCACCTGACAACCTTTTCACATATTACCGTGAACAGTGATGTCTTTAAAACTCAGCACTTCTCTACTTAAGTCTGCTACTGTCTGCTGATCCTGACTAAGATTCTCTTGTAACAGATGATATAGACCATGTCTAGGAATCCATTTTTTTCTTGCCAACTCCATCACAACCAGTTATTCATTTCCAGGATCCTGCTTTTCCTTCAAATCCCTTGACCATCAGTGAGGAAGATGAATGAAAAGACTCCCTATGCCTCAAGCTCCTTCACCCTCACCTTCACCTTGTAATCCTCTGAAGTATTTGCTCTCTTCTAACAATGTCATTTGTCTCCTGATGGACAGAAGCAGTGACAGCAATCAGTCAGTCTGATGAGCATGTGTAATCTTCATCCCAACTCCTGGATACCCACACTGGGACAATTGCACACTTCTTGTGATATCCACAGTAGTCAGCCTCCCACCACCAGTACACTTTTTCCCCTCCTTAGAAGGGAGCTTTTGTGTTTCTTTGGATCTTTGCAGAATTCTTTAAGTTCTGTGAACTATTATAGAAAGTATGGGATGAATGAATTATCTCAGGTGAGTTCACTTTCCAGAGCTTCAAACTGGTGGAGCAGCACCATGGACCTTCTCTTAGTTTTTCATTCTTTCTTGCCATATTCACTATTCTCTTCTTCTTCCTTTGGGTCTTCTTCCTGTCTCCTCTGCTCTTGAACAACATCCTGGGCTATTCTCTTTTGGAGATCTCATCCCACCAGCATTCTGTATGCTATTTGTGAACTCTCCACTTTCCTCTTGGAAGTTTTAGAGAAGGGAGGCTGGCCTCCAGTGTTGGCCACTTTCTCCTCCAGCAAGTGACAAGCTTGATTTGCAAGAGGTGGACTCCACATACTCTTCTGATCAGAAAAGAAACACACCACACACCTGGCAAGTTACCACCATTGCCTCCTTGCTGTCCATTCTTTCCACAGGATCTTGAGATCTGCTTGTAGCGCCCCTGCTAAACACCCTCACTTCCTGATTATTCTGTTTGCCTGGTTGGTTGCAAACTCCTAGTTGCCTATCCTCTTTGTAAAAGGCATTGGCTGAAACTGAGCTAGCTAGTCGTAAGATCAGTGAGTCAGCCCCTCCCCATCAGACCATATGTTCAGGCATAGACCTCAGCAAGAGAAACATACAATCCACCAAAATCAGCTAATCAATCTCCCCCAAACTCATATTGGCTTCACAACTCACTATGGTCACAAGCTCCCAACTAATAGTCTTCTTTCTAAAGAGCAATCACTGTGACTGAGATTTGCTAATTATATTTAACAATATTGTACTGATTCAAAATTCAAAAGGTAGGCTATAGAAGTATGTACATTTGTTTTTCTTATTTCTTGGATATGAAGAAAGTAATCTTCAAAACTAATCATGCTGGTTTTAATTAATTTTTGAAGTTTCTGTTTTTTATATTTTTAAAAAATTCTGCAAATTTTAATTTTTTTTAGTTCTTTGGATGCCTTGTGGTAGAAAAGTGGGATAACAATATTCTAGACAGATAGTCTCTTGCATGGTTGTATGAAAGAAGGAACATCCTCCATTATTCTCATCCCTCAGCATTTTTGTCTACATTCAAGAAACTAAGCAAGATTATTCCATACTGTATTTCAAAAACAAATACTAATGTAGGAAACATCAGGAAAATAATAATTTATGGGTTCTTCCCAAGGTAAATAGGCTAACAGGCAGCTTAAACAATTAGTGTATAAAAACATTAATATAAATTAATCAAGCAGAATAGAATATAAATCCATACTTTCCCCCCTTCATTCCTGAGATATGGTTTGCAGTAAATGTAATTTATACATCAACAATTCAAAGTCTGAATGCAAGTGAATATTTTGCAACATTAACCACACTTACTGCAATATAATAAACTTTAGCTTTTTCCACCAACTTCCAGTTCTTCTCCACATCAAGATGTTTTTCCTTCTTATAGCAATTAGCAGCAGCCAAGTTAGCAATCAGAGACCTAAAAAAAAATCATTAAAACAAGTCAGCTTTCTAATCCCCTCTTGGAATAACTACAGTCTCCCTACCACTCCTTAATTATTTAATCAAGAAATTTATTGAATGTCACCAGAGACCATGCCATATAGTCTACTAAGATGCTACCTAACCATTAAGCTATGAGCTGCAGTTCCATTTCTTCAATTAATATATACAAGCATTACCAGGCTGAGAATTAGGAGCTACACATTCATCCCAGTCTGTTGTATTTAGTTGCTTTTTTCTCTAATAGCCAGCTTGGGCAGCTGAGTGCCTAATGTGAATGGAAGTGAATCAAGATAGCCAAAAGAACCTAGTGACTGATACACTCAAGGAAATATAAAGGATTTTTCAATTAGAAGTGAAAAAAAGAATTAAGACTATCAAAGAGCCTGACTAGTTTGCTTCCAAAATAAAAGGTGTGCTGAGGAAATCATGTGGAAAACAAGGGAGAGAAATCAGTGGAAAAGAATCTGCTCAAACCTTAAGAATCTAGAGGATGGGGTAGAGGCATCTTTGCAATCTTCAGGAATCTTTCAAGAGACCGAAGGGGCTAAGAACACATTTTTGTCTTTCCCACTTTTACAGACTACCCCATCCTGCAGTCATATAATTACAAAAAGGTAGCAGGGAGAGAAGGGGTGGGGGGAGTGATGTTGCGTGGCCATGACATCCAATGCAAAATGATACAAGTACGTGGTTGATGTTCTTTCCATCAGGATATGCACAATGACATTTTGATGTCATCACGGCTTCACTGGCAGGCCAATGAACCTGCCCCAAACTGGTTTTCTACCTAAAGCAGAGAAAGGACAGGGAAAGTGAGGGGAAGAAGCAAAAAGGAATTATTCCCCCACTTTTCCTTTTATTAGAGACTGGGGAATACACTGCACAATTTTGTTGCTGGTCTTACTTGATTAATTTGCCCATAGCAGGAGACAGAACAAAGCTGACTTTGAAAGAATTAAACAGGGTTGGCATAGTTAGTATTTGGTTGGAACAGGCCAAGGAAATGCCAGAATTATAGGTAAGATTAGGAAGATTAATCAAGGAAAAGGCAATAAAAAACCACTTCCATACTGCTGCTAAGAAAACAATTTGGCCACGTCCCTTTAGTCACAAAGAGTGAAGTTCTCAAGGGAGTTGCCTTTTTTTTAAAATGCCCTGTATCTTATACCTTAAAAAGATATATTCAAAGTGGGTCCTCTCTTCCATATCTTGGTTGAAAATTTCTTCCAGCTCTATTTGCTAGGACACTGTCAGATATGTACATTTATACCAACACAGTTGAGACTGGCTGGGGAATTCTGGGAATTGAAGTCTACACATCTTAAAGCTGCCAAGCATGAGAAACACTGATTTAGACTGTTAACTGCTCACTCCCACTTTGTGGGGCAAATGAAAGGAGTTGCTAGGAGAACGCAAAATCTCCAGCAGTCTTGAACCAATCCTGTGGTGGTAAAATTCCTTCCCAGACCTGTGAGCCAGAGATGGACTGTGGCCCACACCGAATATTTAAAATAATCATAATTCAAATGAGAAAGCCTGGTTGGTACAACCCTCTTAATCTCCAGGGGTGTATCATAAAGACAAATTATCAGAGATCTTGGTGCTTGCTCTCAAAATGGAACACATTAAATACAATTTCCAACTTCTATGATCAGAATTATCTAAATTCATACAGACTTTTATCGTTTATCTATGTTCTTACTTCGCAAAGCTTCAAACCTGAAATCTACCCACCGCTATTTCACCCAAATCAAGATATAAATTCTTCCCCAAACAAGGAGGGAAAGCCCACTTTTTCAAAATTTTGAGTTCATTAAAAATTAATGTATAAAAATAGTGGAGATAATGCAGTATGCGTTGCTATTCTTATTTTATAATCACAGCGCTTTTTCACAACTGAACAGCAAGCTCTATCTATAGAGTTAATTTAATCATGGAAAGTGCAGAGAAGTAAGAAAACAAATGGAAGTGGATTTATTCTTTTAAAATGCAGCATAGAAAGCAAAGGCATAATTCACAATGTCAACAGCAAGGCAGTTAAGGAGAAACATTATGTGATTTCAATTTCTAAATTAAATCCTTCAATAAACTTGAATGTCAAAATCAGCTGTCTACCGCACATAAATGATCATGATCTCTGGGACGTTTCTTAAATGGAATTAACAAGATGATCTTTAAAAAGTACCTTGGACAAAACTAGATTTATGCCACCCTTTTATTCTAACAAGTTTCTACCGTTATCAAGATAAGCTAAAACTCTGCTTTATCTGCTGAATCAGAGTCCTGGTTCACATCTTTCAGGGTGGAAACACACAGTGGGCTTCCTAGTTCTTCTGCCTCTTTATTCTAAGGAAGAAACTCCTCCGTGGGACGTATCAGACCTGTTGGCACTGGTTATGCAGGCAGCACAAGTCCCAGTGGGTTCCTCACTTTGTTCATAGTAGTGAGCATCCACGTGAGCTTCTTCCGTTTTCCTTTTTAGGATCTCACCAAATTTATCAGTTCCAATGCAGCCAAAAAAGGTTGCGGCTTTGTAAGGAAACTGGATCATCCACTGCAATGAAAACAAAAAGGGAAAAAAAAATAAAATTAAAAACTGCATCTAGATTTCTGTCACACTGTATAGCATGGAACTGTTTTAAAGGCAGAATTAAGAGTTAACATTTTAACATCCTAACTCAACAGATAAGATCTTTAGCTTCAGTTACATCCAGATGGCTTTGAAATGATCTAAGTCTTCAGGCTGTCAAAAGAATCGACAATGGATATATTTTAGGAAAACAGTTGTATAGTTTATTACCAATTTTATATGAAACCAACAATTTACCTAAAATTGGAATGTTCCAGTAAAGCAAAACCAGCAGTTCATTTAGCCTGAAATACACCAAAATAAATGATGCCTAAACAGAATAGTGGCAATAACTAACTTATTCTCACCCCAGAACAACATCTACTTGAGTCTAACCAGGAAAATGAAGAATGCTGAGGTTATACAGATAATGAACAAAGAGACAGAAAAGGAGAAAAATTAACAGAGTTAATAGTTTGCGATGCAAACTCTAGAGGAAACAACCCTCTACAGAACGCAATCGCATTCATCTCCATTAGGCTTACACCAGACTCACAGACTCACCAAAAAGTAGTAAGTGGCCACAGCCACTGAGGACAACTTATACAATCAGTCACACATAGAACAATTACTTCCTTCTTTTTAGTTTTATTAGTACTAACTGTATGTTTGCAAAACATTGAAAAAACAAATCCAGAATGGTAAAAGAAAATGCAAAACAAGCATTCAAAAATACATACAATTAGAGAGTATGTATCAAAGGCACAAAAAGCATCTCTGTAATCTTAAAAGAGAGAGACAGTTATGTGAACTACCTAGAGTTATTACCTCTGTCTAGAAAAGTATCAGTACAGTTGAAGGTAATCAATTAACTATTTTGTTGATATAACCAAAAATGGTAAAATGTGAATAAAGGAGGCACTTGAAGGAGCCTTCAGATCTGATTTTTGAGCCACTGCTATTTCTCACACTTTAAAATCTTACTGATTCAATGAAACATGTACTTCGCTTTGCAGTAGTAAATCTGATAGCTAACAACAAAAATATATTAATGTCTTCTGTTTTAATAGAATATAAATCTTAGGAAAGTTGGCCAAAGCTACATAGAATTCATTATTAAGGAGCGCTGTATGATTTTTCTAATTTCTTTAAGGACTTTTTAAGGGACGCGGTGGCGCTGCGGGTTAAACCGCTGAGCTGTCGATCGGAAGGTCGGCGGTTCGAAACCGCGCGGCGGGGTGAGCTCCCGTTGCTCGTCCCAGCTCCTGCACACCAAGCAGTTCGAAAACATGCAAATGTGAGTAGATTAATTGGTACCGCTTCGGCGGGAAGGTAACGGCGTTCCGTGAGTCATGCTGGCCACATGACCCGGAAGTGTCCTATGGACAACGCCGGCTCCAAGGCTTTGAAACGGAGATGAGCACCGCCCCCTAGAGTCGGACTCGACTGGACTTTACGTCAAGGGAAACCTTTACCTTTTTTTAAGGACTTTTGACCCAAATGAATATTTAACTGGGCATTGTCACCAGAGGTGCTTATATCTAACTATTTATTACAGCTGTTCCAACACAATCTAGAAAGATTTTGATTGATAAAATATGATGTTAAACATGTATTGTAATATCCATTTTTTGTTTTGTTTTAATAGCCTGTTGTTGGTAACCTGAAGTGGGTTTAAAATAAAATTCATGCAACAGTTTCCAATCTCACAGGTCACAACCATCTCCCTATATTTTTTATGCTCTCAAGAGAATTTTTTTTTTAACCACAAGAGTTCTAAAGAATACTGAATCATTTGATCATAGCACCAGTCTTGAATCTTATTGGGAGTATTACTTAAAGGTGTTTAGCAGACTTACTGTAAAGTCTTGCTGAATTGGCCTGATAAACATATTACTTTTTATACAGATTTTATACAGATAATAATAAACCCATTGCTCAACAGTTTAGTTTTTTTTCTTTAAAATGGAAAAGCTGAACAAAAAGCTTTAGGGACCATTAAAATGGTTAGTGTCACAAATAAACAAACATACTGAAAAACATGGGATGAACTCAGGAACAGTATTTCGCATCTACAACCAAAGAAACCCAAATAAAAATTACTACCCCTTCAAATAATAAACTTTGGTGGTGAAGGCCACCCATTGAACTGTTGCCTTTAAAATCTTGGACAGAGGTATCTAATATTGAGTATTGATTAAAAAAAGAAAACCAGAAGATGGGCTGATAGTACCAATGGAGTATTCCAGTGGATGTTATTCTAGCCTTCTGACTGGTTGGAACCCTGAATGAAACCCTCTTATTAGGAAAATACAATATAATGCACCATCTACTGAGTGAGCAAACAGTTCAGTTGCAAAATTCAGCAAGAGAGGTCAACAGAGAGCAACTTTATGAAATTTCTATCTAAGCAGACCATGCATAATTAGCTAACCTGTGAACTGACGCCAAGAGTGAAAAGAAACAAAACAGTCGGCTGGTGGGAGAGAAGATGGATGGACATGACTCTGTATTTGAGGCATGTTGTTTTTCTGCCTACCTAGGCAGAGCGGAGCATGAGTATCCCAGATACCAGATCCTCTCAAAGGCAAGAAGCAAATGAAAGAGCCCAGAGATTCAAAAGACACTTTGCCCTGCTGGAATTAAGCAACAACAACAAAACCACTGCTTTCAGCCACAAGCAAACAACAGCAACAAAACCCTCTGTTGAACAGAAGAACAAGCAGAAGGACTATAACCACCCCTGAAAGAAGACAAAGAGAAGGTTTGAGGCAGTTGAGGTTATGAGAGGAACACAAACAAGTGTCCACCAGCCGGACTTTCTGTCTCTCGTCAACATGAATCAGATTCAACAAGCCCCACAACAGCTACGCCTAAATTGTGATGGACTATAGTAACACATAGTAACATATGGCTGTGAGAGCTGGACCATAAGGAAGGCTGAGCGAAGGAGGATAGATGCTTTTGAACTGTGGCGTTGGAGGAAAATTCTGAGAGTGCCTTGGACTGCCAGAAGATCAAACCAGTCCATCCTCCAGGAAATCAAGCCAGACTGCTCACTTGAGGGAATGATATTATAGGCCAAACTGAAATACTTTGGCCACATAATGAGAAGACAGGACACCCTGGAGAAGATGCTGATGCTAGGGAGAGTGGAAGGCAAAAGGAAGAGGGGACGACCAAGGGCAAGGTGGATGGATGATATTCTAGAGGTGATGGATTCGACCTTGGGGGAGCTGGGGGTGGTGACAACCAACAGGAAGCTCTGGCGTGGGCTGATCCATGAAGTCACGAAGAGCTGGAAGCAACTGAACAAATAAACAACAACAACAGTAACACAGCTGGTTCTCAGGAAGAAGGGAGCACATTCCAAAGAGGGGGGCAGGACAAGAGACAACATAGCCTGGAGATGCAATGTGGGAAGACAAAGAGATTCAGAGTAGCCCTGCCCTAGAGCCTCCCAGGTTATTTCCCTTATGTTAGAGTAGAGTAGAATTAGTCTGGCAAGATTCTGTCTATGTGGCGTGATCAAATAAAGAACTGAAGTTTGGTTGGGCTGATTCCTCATTGTTCTTGGACTAGGCTGGACATAAATGGAGACAAATGAGCAGCTTCCGCTGTGTCACTTCAGACTTCAAAGCTCAAGGAAGGAACAGGTGGGGGCTCTTTAACGGAAGAGGACTGGAAAAGAAAAAGGAAATACTACGACCGGTCAAAATGGTGTCAGTGTAAGAGACCTGGTTTCTGGGGGAAATGGTCTGTATTTTCTGGATGAAGGACTACTATGACACTGGTCCCACATCCCAAAAATTGGGAAGAACGGATTTGGCAAAACATACTCAGCCTGATTAGAAGGGCTTAAAAGAAAATCCCAAGACAGGTTCTGAAAAAAATGCAGAGCTAACCACTTCTGTGCACTGTATAAGAAAGAGTAGCTACAGTGGACCTAGTAAACCACTACAGAAAACAAACAAACAAACAGGAAAGACATCAGCCTATAAGGAATATAGGCTCCATTGCCTAAATACTCAGATTATGGGAAATAAAGCAAGTATGACATAAAAGGAGGCAGAATTCATCTGTACACATTCGGAAATTAGTGCAATGATTAGTAGAAGTCAATATGGATTTGTCAAAAACAAGTTTTAACCAACTAACCTAATCTTATTTTTAAAAATCTAGGAACTTCCTTAGCAGACAGTAGGAATACTATGAACATAATATGACTTGGGTTGGATGGTATGATAATTCACAGATCTGCAGCTAACTTTAAAACTGTAATTAAAAAATGATCATCAAAAGTTCCTAATCAAAGGAAGTACTAAATTGGTAACCACAGGGCTATGGAATAAACTGACTTAGAGTTGCATTTGGCCCTTATTTTCTCAGTGGTTAGGAAGTTTATAAAGACCAATCTTTTTAATTGTTTGAAGATGTAAATAATTGTTTTATCATTAATTTTAATTTGTATTTTCAACTTATATTCTGTTTTTGATTTTAACATTTTGTTAGCTGTCTGGAGTATTCACCATATCAGAAGGGTGGGGTAAAATCAAACCACACCTGGAACTCTGAAACATTTTTATTTGTGATTCTCAGGCAAATATTATGGGAATATTTATTAAATTTACAGATGATACAGAATTGGGCAGAATAGCTAATTCCCTAAAAGGCAGAAACAAAATTCTTAAAGATCTTGATAGGTTAGAGAAATGAGCTAAAATAGCAAAATTAAATTTAAGAGAGATTATTTTAAAACACAGGTACAAGATGGAGGGTTCCTGGTTTATCAATTGTATTCTGTGAAAATTATCTTGGAACAGCAGTTGATCCACACTGAATATTTGGCAAAACGTGACACATAGTTTCAAACCTGGCAAATGACTGGTTTGCTGATTGAACTACTAGACACAGAATAGTGGACTTAAGTTATAGAACAGCAGATTCTAGTTGAATGATAGGAAAAAAATTCTAATGGTAAGAGCAGTTTGATAGTGGAACTAATTAGCTAGGGAGGTGATGGACTCACTGGATGTGTCCAGGCAGAAACTGGAAAGCTCTCTGAGATACTTGAATTCAGATTTCTGCAGTCAACAAGCAGTGGGCCTAAATGGTTCCTCTCAGCACTATAATTCTATGAATCCTTGTTTCTTTAAACTAATATAATTAAGAATCCATACTTTCCTGAACAAATTATATATGTTAAAAGATGTGTGTATTAGTGCTTAACTACCAAGATTTGGTCTACCATATCTGGGCTGCATAAATCCAGACAACCACTTCATGGCAACAAAGAGACTGTGTTCATCCAGATGGTTGCAGCTCTGATACAGGAACCCAACAAAAGATTAGATATAACAGAAAAAACAGCACCATATGAATATATTGCATTGCTGAATTTCAGAGAATCTTACATGCTAACTACTGTAGATAAACCCAGCATGGCTTATGTTTATGCTGAAGATCTTTTCCATCTCAACTACAAGTTATTTTTTCTGTTAAATTTTACAGTATGACATCTGAATGATAACAAAATGGTATCAGTGGGGATTTTCCTTATCTGTTAGATAAAGTTCTGAACTGCAAGCATATATTATTTCAACTTATATATACAACACTTTTTAAACCAGGTGGCAAAGTTTAAGTGAAAATTTATTGACTATGATGAAATATGACAGCCTCTTTCAATTGCCTTTTCCTTCAAGGTGTGCATGATCAAAGCCACAGAGATTTGGGCAAAGTCACATGGCTGCTTATTAAGACTGAAACATCTGGTCATCATTCTCTAACACTGTAAATGCAAAGTTGGCAATAAGGCATACTTCCTCTCTTTTCAAAATCATGAAGGAAATACACATGGCAGATCATTTTAGCCAAAAAGAATCCAGTCTGTGGCATGACATGCAATTACCCCTGCTTTTTAATCATTCTTTCAATCTACTTACCATCATGTGCAATTATATTCAGAAATCAAAAGCTGAGACCCAACTAACTATGTTTCACAATGTTAGGGTACTAAATGAGATACAATTCAGCAATTCTGTGATTTCTTTATCTGTACGTCCTGGAAGAAGAGCTAAGAAGGACACCCAAGAATCAAAATGAGACTTGCTGTGAATTTTGTTTGCCACAATATTTGGACACCATTACTAATTCAAGTCATTTCACACATGCATTTCATACGTTTCTTCTGATACTGACTTCTTTGGGGATTTTCCCACAGCCCTGTTTGCTTCCCATCTAACCAAGCATAACTCTATTTCATTTCTGAGTCCCTACAAAGGTGGCCAAGGGCTGCTAACTATTGAGTTATCAATTATTTATCAAGCACCTTAAATTTTCTAAACACTGTAGGGAAGACGAGGGGAAAATACACAGTGACATCATTTTTTGTCCAGATGTTCATAATGTAAGTGGGAAAGAAAAGAATTCACCAAGAGTAAATTTGCAAACAAGCAAGAAAACAACCTATAGGCATGCCAGCCTATTGGATTGATTTTGCTGCCTACACTTAACCTATATTAATTTGTGGGGAATAATTTACATGGCCCTTCATAAAGATGCAACTGAAACTTATTTGCATGAAAAGTTATTCAGCGAAAAATGTAATGATATATTCAAGTTTAAAGTTAAGCAAACATGTCTAAGCACTCCATAATTTCTGCCAAGTGAAATCTCAATGTTACCCTAGTAGTTACAGGAAAAACACATTGTGTAATTTTTTTTGCTAACTACTCTACTAATATGTTAATGATATCATTACATGATTTTATAAGTATAACAACATGTAATTTATTTATTCTCCATAGAAACAGAGGAAAGGTGCAGAATATGAGGCACTCAAGATGATAAAATGACGGTTAATGCAAATTTATTTCTGCAATATACCATGTTAAAACAAAGTAGCTTCAGGCACTGCATGAATGAAAAATGCTAACAAATTAGAATGTCAGAAGCAAAATTAAAGGAGGAAATTGATGGTTCTATTTACATGGCATTAAAAGGCAGACTTTACTGTAACACTTACCACCCCAACCATTATAGGAATTAACACGGCAGCACAAGGAGCAACCCTAAACAATCTAAATTTGATTGAAAAATTAAAACCTATGAAAATGCAATGACTATTAATCAAGCTCGTATCTTGGAAACAAACTGATTTTGCCTACCAACAGCCGTCATTCTTATTTTCTTTCTTTGATTTCATGCCACTTACAACTGTGGTCTGCTCTCTTTGAATCTGTAACTATGGCAAAGTAATTATGTGGGGCACAAATCTATGTCAGACACAAATGCAGTGGCTGGGAAATTATTATTTATTAGATTTATCTCTCACCTTTATGTAGGAAAGAATGAGTACTTGCAGCTAGGGTCAATCCTAGGAAATAGGAAAGGAAACAGAAAATAGGAGGCAGGACTATTAGGTATGTTCACTGCCTTGAATCATACAATATATAAAAAAGGTGAGATAAAAACATCACCATCATCATCATCCCAACTGTGTGGATTTGGTTTTTTCTCTCCCACAGGTACCATAGAAATCTAGCAGCCACCAGAAGCTTCAGCCTTTCGTATGAAGCCACCTATTGTGTTGTGTTGCGTTGCATTGTATTGTATTTAATTGCAAATGAGCTCATAATATTTTAAATTACTGGCTATTAAACAACATGCTATTTATTTATTCAACACAAGTTTTTAGCCACACATAACAGTGACTGAACATGTATTTTAAACAACCCAGTGAGGAGGATTCTTTCTTCTCGCTCTCAAATTCTCAACTTTGGACCTGGAATTTGCCAAATCGTTTTACTTTGTGAGTCTGGATTAGCATTTGCCTTCTTAGAATCAAAGGAAGCCTGGGATACAGTGAAATAGCTCATCTAACAACACAGAAATCCTGGAGGAAAGTTCCTGATATTTAATCTACCAATTCGGGATATATTGGTTACAAGATAATTCTTTTTATTTATAAATACCTTATTCGTATTTATATCTTGCTTTTTCTCTCAGAGGCAATTTACAGGGACCACCTCTTCGAATGTTATCCCCAGAATATGCTATTCATATGTTATTCAATTCCATATGAAGCCGCAGGAGATGGGCATCGGGGGATCCGAAGCAAAATGCCATCGGTCCTGCTCTGTTCTGTTTCTCTAAATCAGGAATGATGGTGTGTTATTTAGACTACTGCTTGAGCACAGTGGCAGATCTGATCAGGGCTAACACGCTGAAATCCCAAGACAGGAGTACTGCAGATGAATGGTTTCCAATCAAAGAGAGGCTCAATTCTTCTCGGAAGGAGCAAGCTTCCAATTGCTGGCACCCATCTTTTTTTCTTTTACTAGAGGCCCAGGTGATATCCGAGGCTAGGAGTGCTTACTGCCAGTTTGGTCTGGCATGCCAGCTACATCTGTTCCTGGGCAGGAGTATATTGCCTTGTGATTCAAAACTAGCAACCTCAAGTGGATTAGTATAATAGATTATTTATTTATTTTCTATCCTGCCTGTATTATTTTTATAAATAACTCAAGGTGGCAAACCTACCTAATACTCCTTCCTCCTCCTCTTTTCCCCACAACATTCTATGTGGGACTGCCCTTGAGACCCTTCCCAGAGCTAGTATTTATTTAGAATGTTTATTTATTTATTTAAAATGTGTATTTATTTAGTGCTTAGGCTACAGTGTGGGGTACACACCACATACGTTTTATACTTGTGCAAGAAGATCTGCACTGGGTGCCAGCCAGTTCCCAAGGCAGATTGAAGGTGTCAGTATTGTTGTACAAAACCCTAAGGACTTTGAAGAGGTCTTAACTGCCTCAGCCTCCTGGCCACCGATTCTGGAAGAGGTCCTGCTCTGTGCTGAGGCTGATGGGTTGCCACTTGGCGGTGCCACACAGGAGAAGTTCTCTCTGGTGGCACCAGTCTTGTGCAGTGACCTCCTCCTTATGCTCTATCATGCCTGGTGCTGGTCTGTTTTAGGCATCCTTGAAAATTTATCTTTTTAAGTTGGCCTTTCCCAGCCATTAACTCCCTTTCAGATTTAACTCGTAAGAGAATGTTTTTAATTACTGGCTCCGTCAACCACACTGGGATATTTTGTAATGAGAAGTGGTGTAAAAATATTTTAGTGAAATACATAAATATAAAATTAAATACACTAATAAAATATACTAAAATAAAACACACTATGTTAACCAAATGTGGCCAGTTTGAAGATGTTATATTGATTTTATACAAATGCCAGAGATATTTCTATATCCCATTCTTAAATTTCACACAGATTGAAGTACTGCAAGATCTCATGGTAGTTGTGTAAAGAACAACCATGTGTTTCTGATTTTGTAGTACATTTTATGTTTGCTTCTATGAAATTACATCATTTTATCTCGACTGTTAACAATTTACCTTTTATTCTGGATCTACGTTTTATTTTATGATGACCCATTGCAATGTACAATAAAATTTGAGTAGACACAAATACATACAGAAACTGATACGGCAGGATGAAATAATATTGAATAAGGAAATTTAAGAATCTATTTCCCCCCGCAACCTCTCCCCACTCCTTGAAACAACTTTTAATGCTTAAAACTTCTGTGTATAGGCACATGAAACCCTATTTTCTCAACCCTCAATTACATGCTGGCATGGCAATTATGGGTTCTAGGTTTACAAGCAGTACAATGGGTGATTAGTATTAAGTACAAATAGTCCTCGGTTAACAACCACTTGTTCAGTGACCATTCTAAGTTATATAGTGCTGAATGAGTGGTACTTACGACCAATCCTTGACATTCCAGCTGTCCCAGCACCCTCACGGTCATGTGATTGCAATTCAGGTGTTTGGCAACCAGCTTAACAATGGTTGTAGTGCCCTGCGGTCACGTGATTGCCATTTGTGCCCTTCCCTGCCAGCTTTCCACAAGCAAAGTCAATAGAGAAGCCAGCAGGGAAGGTTGCCAATCGTTCTGGTAAGTCTCCCACCCCTGGCAGCCACCGCCTCCATCCTGCCATGCTTGCCCCTCATGCTCCCTTGCGCACTTTCCCCCACCCTGCAGCAGCCACCCCAAGTCCCGCTGCGCTCATGCCACGCCCGCCCCCCACACCCCTCCCACACTCTGCAGCAACCATCCCAAGCCTCACTGTGCTCACACAGCATTGGCCACCCGCGCACCCCTGCACATTCTCCCCCACCCAGCAGCAGTCACTCACCTGCCTGCCTGCCTGCCTGCTTGCGAGACTCCTGGGATTTGCAACTCCCTGCCAGTTTCCCCACCCACTTTGATTGTTGGAAGGTGGCAGGAAGTTGCAAGGAGGTCCTCTGTTAATGATCTGTGATCCTTTCTTAGCAACGGCAACGGGGAGTGCCAGGATTGCTGTCACTAAGTGATGCAGTCACATGACATTGCGCTTTATGACATTGCTTAGAGATGGAAATTTCAGTCCCAATTACTGTCATTAACCAAGGATGGCCTGTATTTATTTATTAAGTGTATAGGCCATCTCTGGGTGGCTTACAGGATGCATCAGTAAAACAACAACAGTAACAAAAACCCTACAGATTATATAATTCAAAAGAAAGGTCAAAGAAAAATAATGACCAATCAAAACATCGCGCAAGGGTCTACCCCCGCTTCTATCTCAGGGCTGGGGACAGAGCCAGATTTTAAGGGCTCACTTAAACAGGGCTGGTTCTATCACAGCAAAGCCAGAACTGAAAACACCAGCAGGGTGTAACACAACTCAGCAGGCAACATAGCTATTGCTGCCTTTTATCTGCAGACAATATCACTTACATTCAAGTAAACCTTACTCTCATGTCATTTACAAAATCCTATCTCCTACTCTTGTTTATGTGTTCATTTTGCTTTCCATTACTTAAAATTTCCCATACATCGCTGACAGAAAACTAGACTTCCCCTTCACATCGCTACTGAATTTGGCAACTGATCAGAGAACAGTCTTTCGTTTTTACACCCATTCCATTTCTTCTGTACATCATCATTTTCCACATATATTCAGTTGCTTTACAGTTTTCAGTTACTTAAATTTGTTTCTAGAATCCTTTTTTTGGCTTCATGCTTCTAAAGGAGGTGAAATCATGATTTTGTACCTGCTTTTCCTTTTTTTGCAATTGCTTCAAAAATACTTTTGTTAACAATAACCTTGTTTTCAAATGTCTCCCTGCTGACAAATGAGCTGATGATATTGTCCAGAAGTATTTGAACAAGCCAAAAGATCAATACATAAATTAGTATTTATTAATGGTACTCTTTCATAACTATCTTTTTACAGTTTTACTGTACTTTCTATGGTCTAACTGAACAAAATGTGGACCTGAATAAGGAAAAAGTCACAATATTTAGCAAATTTTCTAAATTCCTCTGAACAAACTGATGCTCATTATAAATAATAACAATTTATGGCAATGTTATTAGACAAATTTCACAAGAGACAAAGAGCTGAAAGATACCACAGAATCGTCTGCTGCAACTCCCTGATCAGTTCTACTATGGTACCTCTGACAGATGACCATCCAGCCTCAGTCTGAAGTCTTCTAGCAAAAGAGAGCTCAACCTTGTTCAGTAGCTGACAGCTAGCACAGGCAGGATAGGTAATGACAAGCATACAGCAAGATAAAATACAGTAAAATTCAATAGAACACCCATACAAATATGAATAAAATGTAAGTAGATATTATGAACATTAAATCTATAAAATCTATAAAACTAATCTAAATAACTAAACCTATGGGACCTATTAACCTATAAAAGTAAAATCAAAACAAAATCTCTGTTAAATTGGTGTATTAAAACCAGTATTTATACTAAGGTACAACAAAAATAATACGTAAGTTATAATGTCTAATAATACAATGTGTAATAGGTATGAAATACCAGGGTACATATTCCATACACTCACAGACCATTAAGCAGTTAGTCTCTTTTGGTATCAGAGACATTCAGAGAGACTGTATCATTTCTACCAGACAGTAGATACCAAAGATAAAATTGAATCTGGGTGTCCCGGACAATTTGCTAATAATGCTGT
The DNA here is from genome assembly GCF_035149785.1 of Candoia aspera. Lineage (NCBI taxonomy): Eukaryota > Metazoa > Chordata > Lepidosauria > Squamata > Candoiidae > Candoia > Candoia aspera. The sequence goes on along the minus strand of NC_086158.1, from coordinate 89,931,595 downwards.
TAAGCAGCATGCACAAATATCTCTGTAAAAGGAATAAAACAGGAAGAAATGAGCATCAGTCTTTACATTACCCATTCCACACAGGCAAAGTCATTCATTATTAGGAATTATACTTTTCCAGAACAGCAGTAGGTAAAATATTAAATTCTGCTAGCGTCATAGCTCATCTATATTTAGATATTTCAATTTGTCTCAAATATCTGGCTGGGCTAAAATTGAAGGGTTGAGCACCTAAGTGGACCCCTACCAGCACACTAGATTGAACTTCCTGTCTTTCTATATCTGTTCTTCTCTTCCTTAGCTTGGCTATACCACATCTATGACATTTCCCTGATTGACTAAGCTAATAACACTATCAGGTAAGGAAATAAATTTAGTCTGGCATGATTTATTTGCAACAAACTCATGCTGGTTGCTGTTAATTGTAGCATGCCTATCCAAGTGTTCACAAACATGCTGCTTGATAATCTGTTTGAAGAAAATAAGATGTTAAGCTGAGAAGTCTGCAGTTTCTTGGGTTTTCTTCCTTCTTCCTTTTGAAGATGTGAGTGACAATTGCTTCCCACCAGTCTTCTGAGACCTTACCTGTCCTTCAAGAATTCTCAAAGAGTACCAAGAATGCTTCTGTGATCACATCCTCTAGTTCCTTTAGTATCTGGGGTATAATCTATCAGGTCCTGGAGACTTGCATTCATTTACAGTGGCTAAGTTCCCTCTTACCCTCTCCTTGTCAATCCTCAATTGTACTTTGCCTCTCTCCATAGTGACCAGCTAGGGCTCCATTTCCCTTCTGCGATAAGACAGATGCAAAGTAAGAACTAAGAAGTTCTGTCTTCTCATCACCACCACTTTCCCTTGTGACGGATCTTACATTTACTTTGGCTTCCTTTTATTTCTAACATACCCAAAGAACACTCTTTTGTTATTTTTTGGTATCTCTCATAACTTCAGCTCAAACTGAAGTTCAGATTTTTTGACAGAGTTCCTGTAGTTTCTGGCATTCTTGTTTAGTTATGTACCCATCTTTCCATTTTCTTCATGTGTGTCTTTTCTCCTCAGCATTTTAGAGAGCTTTGCACATATCCCTGCTGGCCTCTTCAGATTTCTCCCATTTTTCTCTCTTTTAGGTTTTTTTTTTGGGGGGGGGTATTGCACCTTCAGTATCTTATTTATAGGATTTCTCATCCTTGCTTTAGAAATTGAAGCCACCACATCTGACCGTCCTTTCCTCAACGTTCATCAAAACCCTCTCTCCTGAAGACCAGTATGCAGCTATGACTGTTCTCAACTCCTCCTCCAGTAAATATCACAGACTCAAGGATAATATGATCACTTTCCCCGCAGGTGACCCTCACCTTCACTTCTTCACCCAATTCCTCCCTTTTGGTCCCAGATAGATCCCCTGGTTCTTTCTTCCACCTTCCACCAAATGAAGTTGTCAATGAGAGAGGAGAAATATTTGTGACTTTTGACTCTTGGCTGAGTTAGTATCTCAGCAGATGTTAGGGTAACTGAAATCTCCCATTATCACAATCACACATCTCTTTGAGACTGGTCACCTGACGCAGAGAGACCTCATTTATATCTTTTGCTTGCCCATGTGGTCTATAATAAATTCCCCCAGTGGTATCACTGTTGTTTCTTTTTCCTTTTATTCTTACCCAAATACTTCCAACAGGATTTCTATGCTTTGGAAACCAGACCTTTTCTAGCTGGCACTAATGGACAAGACAACTAGGAAAGACTTATGGAACATTGTTTTTGTATTAACTGCAGTGAGATTATGATATCCACAAAGATGGAATGACTCTGAAATATCCACAATGGAGGAACGGTCGGTGAAGATGCCAGAATTTGCAGAGACAGCAAAATTGACTTGTTTGAGTAGGGAAAAGACAACGCCTACATTTGTTAGTGACTGGAAAGCGTTTATGGACTTTTCGCTGAAAACAGGAAAAAAAAATGAACTTTTGATTTATGGATTTGATGATTTGATGATTAGAAAGGGTAGAATGTGGAAAGAAGGGAGCCATGATATAACTTTAGAGAGAGGGGATAAAATATAAATGCATTTATAACTGCTGTAAAGAAGATTGGAAGATGCTTCTTTATATCTTTTCCTTTTTCTTTGTTTTCTATCTCTTTTCCTTTATTTCTTTCTTATGTACTTACCACTTTTCTTTTCTTTCCTTTTCCTTTTAAATTTTTATTGTTTTTACTCTGTAAAACATCTTTTCAATAACAATTTAAAAAATGGATTTCCACACTTTTCTTCCTGAATTTCTGTGGCAAGTACAGTATATTTTTTTTCTTTATGCAGAGTATCTCAGGATGCTAACAGGTATTTATGCACCACCTTTACCCTTTCTACTGGGTCTGTTCCTCTGAACAAATTGTAGCTTTCCAGTCAATATTCTCCCACTGAGTTTCAGTGATGCTATCATACTATATTTGTTTTCCTAAGTTAGATCTATAGATCATTGTGTTTATTTTTCACACTCTGTGCATTGGTGTAGAGACGTCTAAGATTCTGAAGGCCAACAACTGTTAGCATCCTGAGATACTCTGAGGCTCCACTCCATTCCTGGTTTTTTTGGCCCCCATCCTTGCCAGCATACTTGGTTTTGGCTGTTACTACTGTCTCCCTTTGGTTCTAGTTTAATATCCTCCTAATGAGCCCGCAAGACCTGCCCAACGTTTTCTTCCTGGTTTTTGTAAGATCTATCCCATCTCTTCCCAGGAGTCCTTTGTGATGATGGCACAGGTCGTTGCTGAAGAATCCAAATCCTTCTCGCTGACACCATTTCACATGGAATGACTGATGACAAAACAATTTGCACTCTCAGTTTCTTCACCTTCCTGCCCAGTAATTCTCTGGAGAGTCTCTGGAAATTCTCTTGAGGTTTATTTGGACCATGTCTTCCATCCCTAAGATGGGTCTGAATAGTTATGATAACCTCTGAATTTCATTCTGTATACAGGCACCTGGAAAACAACACACCTCCCGCAACATTACAGTGGGTCTGCACACAGCTACCTTGGCTCCCCTTAACAGGAAATACCTACCACCAAGACCTGCTTCTTCTTCCTATGAGTAGTTCTTGGATGTCTTCAATCTATGGGGACCCAAGTGTTCTGCGGTCCCATTTGCCCAAGTGGCTGTCAATCGTTTCTCAGCTCCACTGGCACTGCGGGCCTCATCATCTTCTTGCTTCTGTTGGTCATATTCTTCCACATGTTGCCAAGGGAGGAGGGCCCTGTTCTGTTTATTTCTTTGCCCTTCCTGGAGAGCTTCAGCTGTCCTGTCCAGGAACCTCTTAACTTCCCTGAGGCATACCAGTATAGCATCCCTTTCTTCCTCTCCTTCATTTTCTCCTCCAATAAGGAAACAAGCTTGGCTTTGTGCCAGGTGTAGTCTAGGCATTTTTCAGTTGGGAAGACAAACTCTGCACATCATCTGCAGGTAACAAGGATGCCTCCTTCGTTTTCTGCCATTTTTCTAGCCAAACACCCATGCAAATCTTCTCTGTTTGCTTACTCTAATCACAAGTCCCCAGAATTTGGCTAAAAAGGACTAGAAGATGCAAAAGAAGAAAAAGAAAGGAGCCAAAAACGCCTACCCGTTGCCCTAGCTTGTCAAACTCCTGTTTTAAACTCAAATACTTCACTGCCTAACTCTGCTTATAGGTATTTTTACATGAGTTCATGTTTTTTATTTTTTAAAGCCTGAGATACTTCACAATCTTGCACTCTATGAGCATTCATGGCTAGCCAGTAAACAAATCTTTAGCTAAAAGGTGATTTTCGTAAATATTTTTAACACCCCAGAGCTTGATCCTTTGGGTACAATTATTCTATCCTTCTTAAGCACTAAATCCTCAGGGATGCTCAACTCCCTTCGGTAATTCCAATATGTTCTCATTTCCTCTGGAGCTCTCCCTTTCTCTCTCTTCTGAGGCAACCCTGTATCGGTAATAGTCAAATATAACATTAAAAGCAAAATACTGCAACATCCATTTAATCTGAATCTAATCCCTCTCCTTTGTTGTCAGCCCTCCAAGGTAGACCAGACTAGGAAATCAAAGTCACACATGCTAATAACACTTTTATTATAAAGATATAGTAACAAAATCTTGCAAGTCTGAATGTGCTTCCCCCCCTCCCTCCTTTTATCTTTGCCTGAACTAGGGAGGGCCTTGTCTGAGACGCTTTCTCAGGTTACAGTTCTGGCCTGGACTTAGATTTCTTTTATCTGACCATTATTTTGGTTGTGGTTCCTCAAGATTATTCCTTCTGCCCATTACATTGTCCATAAAAACTCTAGACAGACCATCAGGAGTTGCTAATTTATTTTACAATAATAAGCAATAAATAAATTGTAAAATAAACTGCTTACAACTGAATCTCTATGCTGTCAACATAACTTATAAACCCTCTGCATAAACCCTTTTATTATGAAAAACACTTCTTAAACATGGGGGGACTGTAAATCTTAAACATGGGTTGACTCTATGATACTGGAGATGGAGAAAATAAACTTCTCTTGAGGATGTATTCTTATTCCTCAAAAACACATTTCATTTTCTGTACCATTTTGTTTTTAGCTGGTCTACAGTCTTTCTTCAGCTTTACACCTACAGGTAGTCCTCACTTAATGACTCTAATTGGAACCAGAATTTCCATCGCTAAGCAAAGTGGTTGTTAGGCAAAACATCGTGTGACCGCACCACTTAGCGACGGCAGTTCTGGTTGTGGTCTAGGCTAGGACTGCGTGGTCATTAGGCGAGGACCTTATGCTTCTCCTGCCCTGCCACACTCGTCTCCACTTCAACCATCCCACCTGCCTATCTGCCTTTTGGCCCCCTGCGTTCTACCGCCCCTGCTGCCCCCTGCCACCCCAGTTGCTGGCCATGCAAGGACTCTGGAAGGATGCATGAGGCCAGCAGCTGCCTCACAAAGGGCCAGGCCAGGCATGTCTTGTCAGCAGCAACAGGAAGAAGATGGCAAAGGTCAGCTGGAGGTGACAGGGGGCAGCAGGGGAGGTGGAGTGTAGAACGGCCAAAAGGGCAGAGATGGGAGGAGACAGGTGGGTTGGGGGAGTTGAAGTGCACCCTGCGGTTGTAAATGCGGTCATGCTAAGCACCCAAATTTTGATCACGTGACTACAGGGGCACTGCAATGGCCTTAACTTTGAGGACCAGTCATAAATACCATTTGTGCAGCACCGTCATAACTTTGAATGGTTGCTGAATGAATGTTCATTAAACGACTACCTGCATCTTCTGTTTGCTCCAATATCAAATCTATTACTCTCAATAATCTTACTTTACTCTTTCTGATTTTATTCCACACATGATTTTTAGATTGACATAGCTATCCAAATTCACTAAAATTGTGAAAAAAAATATGGGTATATACACTACGCTTTGCTTTCTTGTAAACAAAAGGAGTTTTTTCCTACATGATTCAAAATATACAGTAAGTTTCAAATTTGACACATAACACAAGTAGTTTCTGTTTATCAGTCTTCTCAATAAGCTAAGAAGTTTGTTACTTTTCTGCCACATACAACATTTCCTTTGAAGTTTTATATATCTGAGGGCTTTACTTGAGTCATACATATTCTCTCAGTGTCTTACAGCGTTTCTGACCTAATACTATATTATACTGCAAAAATATACAAGAATTCAAAACACAACAGGAGGTACACAAAATCACTTTATGTGGGCTTCCAGGGGAGGTATGGCGAACTGAAGATGGCTCTGCAAAAGCGGAGCTGACGACCGTAGCAAAGACTAAGGAACAGGTGAGTAGAACGGTTCCTTGGAACCTCTCCAGATAAGAAGAGGATGGGAGGTCGCCCTCATGTACTCCCAATGGCTGCTCCTTGCGAGGAGACCCCAGGACAGGGAGGTGACGGGATTAGCCACCTTGCTCGCAACTGCAGCAGAGGCTTTTAAAGGACACTAAGCTCACAAACCTCACTTTCTAATCATGTTTGGAATTGCTCATTAACTTATTTTAAGCTGTCAGAGACTTTCGGAATGACAAGTTGGAAAACACCGGGTGCGTCTACTTTCAATCCTGAATGAAAGAAAATTTTAATCATAAGCTTAAGAATTTAAAGAATCTGAAATAAACAGCAAAAAGCTAAATAAGACTTTGATCTTAGAAAATTATAAATGGACTAAGGGTCTGGATAAAATTGGAATATTGAAACTTTTACAATAAGACTTCGGAATTAATTATAAAGTACAAGCAGCTTCTCATGGGGAATAGATCCTCTTTTGGCTTTTATAAGACATAACATAGATAAATATATTTATAGTAATTTTATTGAACATTACAATTAAAAAGAATACAAACTGAAAAAATAAAAATAAAAAATATAAAGTGCAAATAAGGAAAAAAGCAAAAATAAGAATGTAGTAAAGAAAAATATATATAAAGAAATGACTTCCCCTTCATAATAACAAGTACAGTATAAACAATTTTAGTAACTTACCACTTCTCTTAAATTACAACAAAGGATCTCTTCTTCCCATATCTCATCTCTTATCTATAAACAAAAGTTTAAAGCCTCATTGTTCAGTCCTGGTCAGAAGTCCATTCAGGGTTACCAGAGATAACAACGTATCTGTCATGTTCCTGTGAACATCGTAACCAGTTCCCATGCCATGCTGGTGCTGACACGTGTTACTGTTCAGGAGGGGGCTGCTCCTTTTCTTTTGCACCAGGCACTGATGCAGAGACTTTGGAATGTCAGTTTGGGTTATCTTGCCTGTTCAAGGACACTTTCCCGAAGACCAGCAGGAACTGTTAGGAACACCTGCAGGCTGCAGGGAGTGGACTCTTTCTGACTCTGGGAGGAGGGATTGGAACTGTCTAAGCTTTAATCAGAGACATCACACTGACAACAAAGGTCCGCATAGTTAAAGCAATGGTGTTCCCCGTAGTAACATATGGCTGCGAGAGCTGGACCATAAGTGTCCTAACAGTGAGACACACACTGAGATGAGGAGTAGTTCTCTAGTGTTTATTTCTGCTACACAAACAGAATCCTAACAAACTGAAGAAGCGTGGGAAAAACCCAGACAGATAAACCCCAAAGGTTAAGGCGGGTCTGATCTGTGTCTTTTTGAATGGCTGCTTAATTCCTCAGTACTACGCATGCGTTTTCCCCCCTGGAGAGAGGCCCCCTCCTGCTCACCGTCATTACTCATGACAATAAGGAAGGCTGAGAGAAGGAAGATCGATGCTTTTGAACTGTGGTGTTGGAGGAAAATTCTGAGAGTGCCTTGGACTGCAAGAAGATCAAACCAGTCCATCCTCCAGGAAATAAAGCCAGACTGCTCACTTGAGGGAATGATATTAAAGGCAAAACTGAAATACTTTGGCCACATAATGAGAAGACAGGACACCCTGGAGAAGATGCTGATGCTAGGGAGAGTGGAGGGCAAAATCAAGGGGGGCCGACCAAGGGCAAGATGGATGGATGATATTCTAGAGGTGACGGACTCGTCCCTGGGGGAGCTGGGGGTGTTGGCGACCGACAGGAAGCTCTGGCGTGGGCTGGTCCATGAAGTCATGAAGAGTCAGAAGCGACTAAACAAATAAACAACACAAGTTTTAATTGTTTGAAAGACCTGCGTTTTTGCCATTCTCAGCTTTGCTCTTGAACTTGCATACTATCCAGTAATAAATCAGATATCCATAAGCTTCTTCTGTGAGTCTGGTTGGAAACTTGGGTAGGCGTTCATCACAATATCTATTTTAATCTTGATCGAATAAACCAACTTCATAGGTTAAAATAAGATATGTTCTGCTGACGCCAGGACTGAAAAGGTGATGTTTTATGGATTTGTTTATAGATAAGAGATGGGACGCGGTGGCGCTGCGGGTTAAACCGCTGAGCTGCTGAGCTTGCTGATTGGAAGGTCAGTGGTTCAAATCCGCGTGACGGGGTGAGCTCCCGTTGCTAGTCCCAGCTCCTGCCAACCTAGCAGTTCGAAAACTGCAAATGTGAGTAGATTAATAGGTACCGCTTTGGTGGGCAGGTAACGGCGTTCCGTGTAGTCATGCCGGCCACATGACCACAGAAGGGTCTACGGACAAATGCTGGCTCTTTGGCTTGAAACGGAGATGAGCACCACCCCCTAGAGTCGGACACGACTGGACTTAATGTCAAGGGAAACCTTTACCTTTACCTAAGAGATGGGATATGGGATGAACAGATAAATGTCTGTAAATTTAGAGAGGGTGAAGAGTTACTAAATTTGTTTATACTTGTTGTGATGAAGGTTGGAAGTCACTTCTTTATATATTTCTTTTCTCTTTATTATATTCTTACTTTGTCTTCTCTTTTTCTTTTTCCTTGTACTTTTTACCTTTTAAAAACTTTTTCTTTCTTTCTTTCTGTTTAGTTTGTATTCATTTTACTATGATAATCAAAATTCATAATCAAAAATCCATCTATCTATCTTTATGTAAGGGATGGGACCAGTGGGAAAGGAACCCCAAGGTAGAAAGAAGTGCTATGTAAGCCTATCTCAGCTGCTTCCCAAAAGCTTCAGGTGTCAGGCCAAGTATTTATTAACTCAGAACTGCAGAAGGAGAAAGTCTAGAATTGAATAAATTAAATTCCTGGGATGAGAGCATGTGATATCCCTAGTTCACAAGGCTCTTTATTCTATGATAAGGGAAAAACAGTGACAATGTATTTGAATATAAAAAGTGAGAACCAGAGTTTATTTAACAGGAAGGTAAAAGGTACAGAGAAAAGGAAGCTTTCAAATGAGCACTAAAGGCAAGTACCCAACAAAGTAACACAGAATGCAAGACGCGAATAAACTAAAAATAGTAGATTTGCTCTTTAACCTGTTCTATGCCACCATTTCTCTCACTTACTTCTTTCTATAAGAATAGTAATTCAGGAACAAGAAACTTCTGCTCTGTTTCTTTCCTCCTTTTCACAGTCCCATTAACAACCGACCTCTCAATTCACCATTAATTCCTACAGGTCAAGAAAGGACTGCACTCCAATTTTTCTGCAAGGGGTATGCTGCATAGCATTAAATATGTTATGTCACTTGACCATCAACATTTATTGCTGATGGTCTGGAATTCCTTCTCCGTCTTTTGGATTCAATGGGATAGATCCTCAAGCATTTTCTGCAGATGAACATACTTTGCACATTTCACTAGAATATTATTTTGTTATGCTTTGGTTTCCATTCTGGTTATATCCTGATCAAAAGCTTATTTTGGAACACTGACCTGTTCTATCGCCTGGAACCAAGCAGGGCTACTGCAAAGAGAAATAGCTGCAGTTCAGCAGACCCTCATCGATGGATGGGAGAGGTGATCAACGCTTGCCCACCACTTTCTCCGAAGCCTCATGGCTCCTGCTGTTCAGAGTCCCCCCATCTCTCCAAAACTTACTTTTAGGAAATGCAAACAGGAGGAGGAATGGGGGGGGGGGATCACTTTCCCACCCCCTTCTGCGAGCAAGAGAATTCTAATGGGAGGATCTCTGGATCTAATCTAATTATTTTTCCATCTGTAGGAAGAAAAAAAAATCCCTATTATACCTTTTGAGCTATAGTTTTTAAAATGCATCTTTTTGTAGAAACATCCAATAAGCTGTTTCTTTTTAAAAGTGGCTCTTGCTGTCTGAAAAAAAAAGTTACTTCCCTTTAGCAACATAAATAAAGGAAATAAACTTTCATTTATGACCTATGCTTCTTAAAAATACCATACACATGTATTTAGAATTCCTGTTTGTACAATTCAGAATGAAAGTGTCTAAAAGTATCCAAAACCCTTTTTCTAAACACATTCCCCCCTCCCCGCAAAGAAGATGAAATTTCTTAGAAGGACATAAATATCCTTTTGAGTTGTTGTAGGACTACCAGATATTTAGTTAGTAACATAAAAAAAAAAATTAAACTCCTTGGATCCCCCCACTCCAAGAGGGGCTGAGATGATGCAGAAGAGCATCAGTCCTGGAGGCTGTGCTAATACCCATGTCAAGTTCCAAAGTCATAAATCTAAACCCAGTGGGGGTTTGCGCTAACAACAGGCCTTGAAACAAGGCATTCTAGAGACAAATCAGAGCTAGTTCAAGATCTATTGGACCAGGATGCAGCCATGCCCAATCTGATCGATTTGGGGCCTTAAAAGGCCTTTGCCATTTTCCTCAAATATTCACTGTTGTAAAACTAGCTAGCTAGTGGTAAGGTTTGGCAATTTTCCCCTTCTGAGTGTGAAAGAATAGAGGAGTATCAGGGGTAGCAGCACAGGGCTCCCCAATATGACCTTTTAAGCTGCAGATTCATCCTGTCAGATCCAGATAATAAACCGTTAGACGCACGGATCATGTTACCATCTCCTTCTCCACAATCTCTGGATTCCAAACTGGCTAGTTAGGTCCTTCTGCTTACTGGAGAGTGATGGTAAAATACAAGTGATTCCCAAGAATAGTCATTAAGCTCATAACCTTTCCATCTATAGTTTTATCAGAACTAGGCCAAACACGTTGCACACTGCAAATGGATGCTATGCTACAAAGATGAAATAGAAAGTTCCACAGTTTACTGTGCCTTGAACAGACAAAACACTCAACAGGCAGGGGTTGCCACTGGACACTGCTTTTCTCTTCAGTCCAACGTAGGGCTCAGAGGGCCATGTGGCTGCAAAATGTCCATGACTGAAATTGAACTGGGAATAATGAACTTCCTTTTTTTGAATTACATGGTACTCAAACCCATCTTGATGAATGGAGTTTGCTTTTTCAGCAAGCTTCCAGCTGATTCTTATGGGGAAAAGGTGCTTCCAGATCATTAGCTGAGGACAGTATGGAACAACATCATGGAATCACAGTGGAGGAAAGAGACATTTGGACTACTGATCCAAATCTTGCTCAGTGCAGGAATACAAATTACACCATCCACAAGAGGTATATGTTTAGCCTCTGCTTAAACAATTTCTAGTTAATTGATTCCCTTGTTAAATCTCTCTTACTATTAGGAAGAGATTTTTCCTCCTATCCAATCAGAATCTTGCTTTCCTGAAACTCAATTCCATTATTCTGTGTCTTACACAATGAGAAGAGATATTGACAGTTTTTCAAGAAATACCCGAGGTATCATATCCCACTTCAGTCTTCTCAGAACTAAACATACCCAGATCCTTCCATCTCTTTTCATAGGGCTGAGTATCTAGTCCCCTGATCACCTTGTTTCCAATTCCACTGAATTTAAATCAGAACTGGAATGCTACTATTCAAAGATATTTTTTTCACAAATCCTATTAGCAAGCCAACAATTACCCAATCCTAAAACTGTGCACATGATTTTCATTTCTTTCAAAAATGTTTCTATCAAATCTGTTATTTCCAGCCCATTTCTCTAACTTATCAAAATTGGTTTAATTTTGTTCCTCGCCTATCTTCTAGGGCAATGTTGAGCAATGCTGATTTCTGGTAATTACACCTTTGTTTTCGAGATGCTTATAGCTCAATCACTTCCAGATTTCCCTCCAGAATCTTTCCAGGTATTGTTGGTAGACTGATAAGTCTTTAGTTCCTCCTGATTCACCTTTCCTCCCCCTTTTGAAGATGAGGACATTTGCTCTTCATCTGGAAGTTCATTTATTCTCCAGATAAAGATAATATTTAAAGAAATGCTTCAGTAATGAAGGAGTCCATTCATCTGGCCCTGGATATTTAAATTAACTTGAAGTAAAGAGATATTCTCTATTTTTCTTTCCATCTCAGGCTTTAATCTTGTCCCTTTATTTTGCCTGTCCTGGAATATCTGGGAGAGGGGAGTTGCTGAGATTCCCACCTTCAGAGAGAACATGCTGAGCCTTTTCAATGATAGCCCCCACTTCTGTTTTTGTTATATATTTTATTTATTTATTATTTTGTTTTATTATTAAATTTGTCCCTGCCCATCTCCTCCCTTTTGTATATATAAACAAAACAAACTAATATAAAGTCAGAAAAAGAAAAGAAAAAGAAATCAGAACAAAAACTAAAAGTGTAAGAAAGGGGAAAAAAGAAAAAGAAAAATAGAAAAGAAAGAAAAAAGATACAAAGAAGTGGCTACTGATCTTCCTTACAGCAGTTATAAGTACAATTATAAATCTACCTCTTTCTCTAAAGTTACATCATGTCTCTCTTCTTTCTATAATCTATCCTGTCAAATCTTCAAAACCATAAGTCATTTTTCATTTTTTTCTGTCTTATGCAAAAAGTCCATAAAGGGTTTCCAGTCAGCACACTCTAAATAAGAAACCACTGACAACTATATCCCTCTGCCAGCAGTTCTTCTCTTGATTTTATTTTACATTCCCCTTGACAAAATTCTAGTATCTCATGATAAGTTCACCATTTGTGTTTGCCTAATATTTCTTGTCTATAAAGTGCTTCTTGTGCTGAGAGCCACAAAGGTGTTTTTGGGCACAGCCTGGATTTGCATCTACCCCATATTCTTAATATGGCACGTCTAACATAATGATTTTTAAAGATTAACCTTGACCTTGTCATACTACAAATATCCATGCTACCAAATCTCAGGTCATGTCCTTTTAACTCCAAGAGGCTCCTATTTCTCAGCAGCGCCCACTCTTTCATCCAAACCAAACAGCAAGCTACAAAATACCATTTCAAATCAGGTAGACCCAATCCTCCTCTTTCCTTTGCATCTTGTAACACCTTATATCCCTCCCCCAATTTTGGAACAGCTTATCCTTGAAAATCCATCCCATCCCATCTCATTCCTACTATGTTTTCAGAGAGCCATGAAAACAAGGCTCTCCAGAAAAGCACATGGAGATCATGCTACCCCCAAACTGCAGTGCATTGAGTTGATTATAATTGATTAAACTGATTTTTACTTTTAAATTTATAATATTAATATCATATTAATACTGCAATATGCTCTGAATTTTGGGAAATGGAGCACTATATTTGCAGCTGTAGGAATGAATGAATGAATGAATGAATGAATGAATAGTCAATCATCTGCCCTGCCATAAAGGTAAAGGTAAAGGTTTCCCTTGACGTAAAGTCCAGTCGAATCTGACTCTAGGGGGCGGTGCTCATCTCCGTTTCTAAGCCTTGGAGCCGGCGTTGTCCATAGGACACTTCCGGGTCATGTGGCCAGCATGACGACTCGGAACGCCGTTACCTTCCCGCCGAAGCGGTACCTATTGATCTACTCACATTTGCATGTTTTCGAACTGCTAGGTGAGCAGGAGCTGGGATTAACAACGGGAGCTCACCCCGCCGCGCGGTTTCGAACCGCCGACCTTCCGATCGACAGCTCAGCGGTTTAACCCGCAGCGCCACCGCGTCCCTCGCCCTGCCATAGTTGTATAATAATATAGTGGTAGCCTTTGCAGGGTCCATGGAAGTATGTTTGTGAAATTTACTATTTTTATCCATTATTTCAAAATTTTACCCTTTCAAAATGGAAAGGGTTTTGCTGGAAAATGGGAAGATTTTGCAAAAGAAAAGCCAAAGCTGTCCAATCTGCCAGTAGCTCTAACAAAATCTAAGTCAAGGAAATGTGATGAAAGTTACCCATTTCTGGTTTCACGAGTGTTTTGTTACTGGAAAAGAATGAGCTCAGCATACTGGTCAGAAACTGCACTCCTCTGAAACTAGGAAGCCAAACAAACTAACAGACTATCCGGAAAGAAGTCACGCAAAAAAGTTGTAAGATTCTATTACTGTTTTATTTGACACATGGATTAAAATTTAACTATTAAAAGTAAGTGGTATATTTATGTCTTGCCCAGCTCTCATCCCAGTGGAATTATTATTCCTTTAATCATGGGGGAGTTGCATTTCTTCTCCCTCCTGCTAGTTCTTTTTGGGGTCTTTTCCAGCTCTTCCATATGTCCTTTGAGATACAGTGATCAGAACTGAACATAGTACTCCAACTGTTCCATAAATTTTGAGAGAGAGTATTTGTGTCAGGCTCTTAACTCTGATTTTCATTTCCTACCTGATGATTCAAAGCATGGAATTGGCATTTTCTTCCTTTCTCCTCTTTATAGTAGCTGCATACTGGGCTGACATTTTCTCTGAACCATGTCTGAGTGAAGAGACTCTCAGGGCAAGACCCTGATTAGTGCCATATAATGGCCTGGTTTGCTATCTCACTGTCACTCGCCTTGTAAGCATACAGACTTTGTTGTAATAGAAGAAATGGTCAGCGATTCAGTATTTCAGCAACTTGTTCAATAGGAAGACCCAAGTGCATCTTCTCAGGCTAAACAAAATGGTAAAGGTAACAAATACTGAACATCAGCCTCAGCTAAACCATGACAACAGATAATGCTCACCTCAAAGCAGCAAGCAAGAACAAGGAATCTCAACATTTTTCTTGGGCACGGATACTAGAAGAATTTCCTAATTATTCTTAGTACCCTCATCTGTGCCTGCAAAGGGCAACCAACTCCCAGAAGTATATGCAAATTGCCATGAAGGACTTCTCCTGCATCACCCAGGACAGCCGAGTGACCTCGCACAGAGTAGGGGCTGTGTGTTCAGTCAAGAAGAATCCTCTTGCCCTCTGCAGATGTAGCTCAGACATTCTCTCCTAATAGCCTTTTTTCCTCCTTTCTTTGAATGGTAGTCTCTTCAGTAAGAAGCTTTTGAAAGTCACTTAGCTATAATAGCAGATGATGGTACTCCCAGAAAGCTATTGTTTAAAGAAATACAATATGAAATGGAAGTGGATTAATGGTTCCATGAAAAAAAAAGATGTTAAAGGATGTAGGAAAGCTGTTACAAGAAAATAAGTATAAAGGGTACTCCAAGTTGCCTTATCATTAAAAAAAACCTTGAATCAGGAATTGAAAGCAGCAACTGTACAAAATATAGTTTGGGTATACACACACACATTCTCTCTCTCTCTCTCTCTCTCTCAAATCTTAAAAAGAGGTCCAAAATTTTACATATCTAAATATAATATTTCTAACCCAGAAGATATCTGTGTAGAGAGAGATATTACAACTAAAACATGGAATCCAAACATGAAGAAAAACCAACTTTGTGTAACTTGATTGCGGCAGAACTAAGAAACTCATAAAGCCTCTTAAAGAGTTGCAAGCTGGGAGGAGTTTGCCAGGGTCAGGAGTAAGGATATAAACCTGGTGCTA
Source organism: Candoia aspera (assembly GCF_035149785.1). Taxonomy (NCBI): domain Eukaryota; kingdom Metazoa; phylum Chordata; class Lepidosauria; order Squamata; family Candoiidae; genus Candoia; species Candoia aspera. The sequence goes on along the minus strand of NC_086158.1, from coordinate 89,916,421 downwards.
AGACCTAGGTTGGCATGGTATGATTTCTTTGCAGGGGGTCCTGTTAATTGTCACGTGCCTATCCAAGTGCTCACAAACAGGTTTAAAAATCTGCTTGCGGATCTTGCCCAGTGTAGTCATCAGGCTAACAGGTCTGTAGTTTCCTGAGTCTTCCTTCCTCCCCAGTTCAAAGACGGGGACATTTGCTCTATTCCAGTTTTTTGGACCTCACCAATTCTCCAGAGTTCCCAGAGGTGACCAAGAGTGGTTCTGCGATCGCTTCGGCTAGTTCCTTCAGTAGTTTATGATCTGGCCCTGGAAACTTGAATTAAACTACCTCTCAGTGCCTAGAGTGGGCTGCAGTTCCTTCCTTCCCCCAGTAGCTTAATGATAACCAGCTAGTGCTCCATTCCCCTTCTCAGAAAAGACAGACCAAAACAGGAGTTTAAAACTTCTGCCTTCTTACCCTCATCTGTTACTGATTCACCACCGAGTCTCACAAGAAGCCTATGACCTCTTGGGCTTTCCATAACATCCCCAAAGATCTTTTAAAATCGCTCCTCACAAGCCCAGTCCATTCTGAGCTTTAATCTTATTGAAAGAGTTCCTATAGCTTCTGGAGATTTGTCTTCTTCTTTGGGGAGGAGGTCCTTCTTCCATTTCTTCTACAGGCCCTTTTTTCTCTTCACCATTTTAGAAAGCTCTGCATGTATCTGTCATGAGTACAGATGGTGAGCAGGAGGGAGCCCCTATCCAGGGGGAAAAACGCATGCGTAGTTAGAGGCTTTGAACTTTCCTTCGAAGAAACTCAGAGCAGACCCGCCTTGATTTTTGGGTTTAATCTGTGAGGGTTTCCCACGGCCTTTCAGTTTGGCAGGATTTTCTGTCTAGTAGAGTAGAACAATAAACACTAGAGACTCAAGCTACTGTCTCAGCGTGGTTCTTCGCTCTAAGATAGGACAGTATCCATGCTGGTAGATTATTTTTCCCTTTTGTGGGAGTTTTTTTGCAATTGCACCTTCAGTTTTGTAGGACTTCCCATCTTTCTGGGACTTTTCCCTTTCACGACTTCAGTGTTGTTTAACTATATCTTGTACCCATGTTGTTTGTACATCTGTTTCCCTACTGAAAGAAGGAAAGCTGCCCTTGTCTGTTTTAAACTACACATTGGGTATGTTTCTGACTGGATACCCCAAGAAAGAGGGAGGAAGTCATCTCTTCAGAGTTCCCCACCCTGGCCGATTGGAGGTTTGGCAGTAGGCTTGTTTAAAGCCAGTGGAGGCCTCCTGCATAGGAGATCTCTGAAGGAGCCCACTCCTCAAACCAGAACAGTTTCTGTGATAAAACAGGAGCTACATTTGATTAGAGGATTACTCAAGACTCTTTGACGCTCTGTTCATTTTTCAGCCAGTGCTGTTGCCCAAACTTTTAATACCACCTACCCAAACAAGGATTTATTTTAGCTTTCCAGTGTTTTGCTACAGTAAATCTGGCACTAAGGAAAAAGAAAAGGAATTAATTTCCTCAGTTGCATCACCCTGAAAGTATCCTGACTCTGCAGGCTAGTCGCTGCATATGAGCTGGGACTGTTCCCTGGCTGAAGGTTACAGTTTACAAGGTATTAAAACCTGCAAGAGCCTAAGCTGGAGGATCATATCCCAGCACTTTGTGCAAGAAGATTCATTGCCTTGCAATCTATCCCTGCAAGTACTCGCTGTGCAAGATTTTGGAATAATAAAAAGGTAGCATGTGATTATATCACCCAACTTTACCGAACTACCTTAACATCATGTCACTGAATGCTGCAATTTATTTATTTCCTATTCTTTTCTTTTCTAGTAGTTTGAAAAAACAAACGTGAATTGTTGACATAATTAGAGAAATAGCATTCATAAAGCAACCTAATACAATTCTCCCTTAATATTTGTTTTATTAGCAAAAGTGTTTCACCAGAATGATATTTTATATTCTCATACAGGGTACAGATCAAGATATTATGTTTCTTTAATATACTAATAAATACATAAAAGTGGCTAGGTGCACAAATACAGCTGCAAAGGTGGAACCTGTTTATGAGAATCTTTTTTTAAAAAATAAGGGTACCATCCATTTACAGGAAAGAGTTGGGGGGCTCAGCCATCAGTGAGCAAGGTTAAAATCAAAAGAGAGCAGCATTATAGCCAAATATGGGTAGGCAAACACATTTTCTATTAGTTTCCCTGCTCTACATCTGCCTGTGTTTAGTATGGCATTTCCACCTTCTCGCAAGAAGATGCCCAGCCACTTCAGAATAATACTGAAGTGCTCAAAAGTGGCAGTGCTGAACAGTAGAGAGCAACAGTGAGTCTTGCTCAACCACAGGGGACAACGAAGTACTATGGTGTGGAAAGTGAAGGCGGGAGATCGACTAGATATGGACCGTATACAGAGCTAAATAGTTGTTAAAAATATTGTACGTATGAATTAATATGGCCAACCTAGAACATAAACCTACTTCAAAATACACATCACCACCATACTCTGTTCCCCACAGCACTACTGTAGCACTTCATCCCATCAAGGTTTACCACCAAGAATAGGTAAAGCTGTCAGCTGAAGAGGTGAAGCAACTCGGAGCTTAGAAGTAAAGAACAGTCTGCATGGGCTATTCAGCAAAATCAGAATGGGCTGAGTTCATGGCTACTATGTGGTCAGGATCAAACAGGGTAGGATAGTTGGGCCATATGAAGCACTGGTCTAGAACAAAATATGAAGGTTCTCAGGTCACTTAATGGTGTAATTGTGGAATCTGGTATGAGAAATGCTCTTTTCCACAACGGCTTGGAGGGGAAAGGAAGGTATGTATCTATTATACATTTTATGAATTGGCAGGGCGAACAGGAGTCTTCAAAGTGCCCATTACATAGATAAAGCAGACTTGCTTCCACATTTAGAGCACAAATGAAATAACAACAATAACAACAACAACAACAATAAATGGTGCATTAGTGTCCATAAGCCCAAAGTCTAGGATGAAAACCACCACTTGGCTTTGTTGCTGCTTTCTCACCCCGTGTAATATAATTTAAAACATGAGAAACTAAACACGGGCAATTGGAAAAACAGAAGAATGAAACAAAATAAAGAATAAAAATATTCCATCACCTCCCTCCTCCTAGCAAGCATGTGGAGAACGTTTCCAATGGCAGAGAGACAGACACTGATATAAATAGATTTAAACAATCAGCCCAATTCTGAAGACCTCTTCACTGAAGGTTATAGATTGTAATACATCACACTGGTCCAATACAGGTTAGTTTTTCATCTTCCCAGACTATGACTGAGAGAAAGTGACTGGCCCAGAGTCACCCAGCTGGCTTCTGCAGCTCAGGGAGAACTAGAACGTGGGTCTCCCCACTTCTAGTCTAGTACTTTAACTACTACACGATACTGGCTCTATGATTTTAATCCTATATTAGCAGCTCAGAATTGTAATTACAAGTTGGGCAGCCATACAATACAACACACACACACAAATAGAATAATATACCAGGTCCACAAAGAAACAACAAAGAAGATACCAGTCATTACCAAAGACACTTGAGACTTTAAGCTTGGGTACACACCCCATAACTTGCAAAGCAGTTTTAGGCTAAAAAATGGTCAATTATCAAGGAAAAAAAAATCTCTTTTTAGCTACTGATATAGAAAATAGCACAAATCTGCCTAGTTCTCTCATCTTCATGCTTAGAAAAATATCATCATCAAGGGGTTTCTTATCCAGTTGAATGCTGTATAAGTCACAGGGAGGTGCTCACATACATTTCTTTTCAAATTCTGAAGGTCCTCTCTAGTCATATGTTTACCAAGAACATCTTACAAATTTCTAATCAAGGTATAATTAGACAATTCAAGTTATTTGGTCTTTGTCTCACTCTTCTTGATCAATGCTTCTATTTTGTCCCTGAAGATGCAGACTGAGACCATTCCAATTATTAAATATATCTGTGACATATGCCAGTTGGGAAGCTGCTGAAAACCTGAGTCAAACAAAAAACCAAAACCAAAACACACCTCAACGCATTGTGCAACACAAAAAGAGAAGTCAGTGCAGCTACTGCAAAATATTCACCTACAATTTTTCTGTGTGTTCAGTTTTTCTGTCTTTGCTGTGAGTATAACTACCCTATATAGGGCTCCACTGACTTAGCATTAATCATTGCCTTAAACTGCCCATTTCATAGTTTTCCTGCTACTTTTACATTATTTAAGCTTATATTCTCCATGTTTAGTGTCAAAATGATGGTAAAATTTAGCAGGTATTATGCTTTCATAATTTGTCTGCTCCAGTGAAAGTAAATCCCAGTTTTAAGTATTCGCTGCTTTATTTTCTCTGCACTGTGAGCTTGCTTACTTTTGTTGTGCTGAGTTTCATACGCTGATGTCTCACTGCCATTTCTACCATCTGTCCCTTTTCTCTTAAGTGTGCCAGATAAAAGCCAATGATCCATTTTTGGGTTCCTAATTATAATTGCCAAATGTGCAAATTAATGATGGGCCTCACGTGCTCACACACAATGGTGCATTGGGGTGTGACACTGCAGGCTCTTCTGCAAAAGGAGACATAAGCAGCAGCCGCAATGGCCCGATGCAAGAAAAAGCGATTGCTGCTGCGTCTTTCTGACGCTTCCACAGGTTCACACACAGCGACCCTTGGTGTGTTCTTCCTTCCCCTGGGAAAGATCATGTGACTGCATCACTGCATGATCAGCTCATAATTCTAAAGGGTTTGATCTTTGTTCATTAGGTATTTTCCAAAGGGAAAAGGTCACCAGTTACCAAAATTATTAAAGAATGTAATTTTAATTTCTGAGCTTGTAGCTCAAAATATTTTGCATATCAAAGAAAGGGGATTACAGTGCAAACTTGAACTTTCCATGCTCTACCTGAGGCACTGATTTTGTGCTTTGTCTCTCTTTCACCTTCCTAGTGTATCAAACTGGTCTTTTCTTCCAAATTTCTTTCTTTAAATTCACTTGCACTGCAACTTCCTACTCATCAGATAGATCTGTCCTTTATCAAGAATGCTTTCATTCATTAATTTTTCTCTGCCTTAGTATGTTATCACTCTAGCAACAATGGCCAAATTTCACATATCTGTTCACATCTTGCAAAGGACAAACATATTTTTGGATGTGTTTTCTTCCTGAATGCAGGTTTTGTTTCATTCACTACTTTCCAAGTCCATTTAGGATGATTTATCACACACTCCAGCTCTCAAAATCTTATGAACTATATTCTGGTTGAGATGACTTCATTGCCCCACGTCATGGGATGGTTTACATTCTTAAAGGAAGGAGGCTATAAATATTTTAAATAATAATAAGGCAACCATTTTATGCTAAAATATTAGCTGCAATGATCACTGAAATTTTGACTCCCCAAAACAGAAGAACAAGGTCATGGTTCATCTGCCACCGTAGCTACACTAAGATAACGTTAGTCTCTGTGCCCCTAACCTTTGGCTGAAAAATGCTGTGAGAATGATCAGAACTATTTTACTCTAAATAGATACTTTTAAATGCAATTAAAATAACGTCTTCAAAATATTATATAATATAAACTTCTAGCATATTTTTTCCTCAATGAGTCTTAATAAAAGGGTGGGAGAGGAGCGGTAAAAGGAAGATACACTTTTTCTTATATATGCTGTTAATGAGGGCACACTACTTCTTATTATTTTGCCACTCTAAGTTCTCTTACCAGTCAAGAAGGCACACTCTACAAGTTTAAGATTAGTCTAATGCAGTGTTTCTCAACCTTGGCAACCTTAAGATGTGTGGACTTCAGCTCCCAGAATTCCCCAGCCAGCATGGCTTTCAGATTAATTCAAAATTCTCCTTCAGTTTTGCTCTAATGGTCCTCCTCCAGTTCCTTTTCAGGCACTTTGCTGATCTTGGCCTTTGCCTCCTCTCTCCAGGCCCTCCTCTCTTCAAACCAGTCCCTCCAACTTGATTTCAGTACAACTGGGGAGAAATTTTCAGGCAGATGTCTCTGCAAATCATTAGGCAAAGATTTCCCAAGATTCTTCCTTACTCCAATTGTGGCAAGTTTAAAATCTGGTCCCAATCTTTTTAAGGCTTTTATCAGGCTTTTAATCCAATATTAGGTAGACTATGTTCAAGATACTACACTTCTTCAATAAATACAAAGTCTCAGATAAGATAAAGTTGTGGTTATTATTTGCTAAGGATGACGCTTAGTCTCCAGCACTCATTGGCTTTATTCAAGAACACATATGAAATGCAATGAAATCCCCAACTGTAAGACACACTGTAATATTTAAATATCTTATTCAATTATAGTAGGATATTTACAAATCTAACCCAGAAACAGAGTAATAGCTGCAGCTTCAGATGACCACTGTATACATGGCCATCTCTTCATACTGTTGGCAACAGTCAAGTACAGCCATATTATGTTGTGTTTATGCTCCTTAAATAAACAAATTTAGAACAAAAACATCTTTCTACAATTAAGTCTTAACCTAGATGTAATTCATTCTGAAGGGGACAAACCTGCGCCACTTTAACGGAATTCTGTGTAGACCCGCCAGCATGATATTCTACCTTGAACTTTTTCACAAGTTCTTGAAATCTGTAAGAGATCACAAAGGGCCAGGGCAGTATAGGAAGAGAGAGGGGAAAAAAGAGGTTACATTTTGTAATTTTGTACACTTCAAAACTTCATGTTATAGAACACTAAGCATTTGAATTTAGGCATAAATATAACAATAGTTCAACAGGAAACTAACTCAAATATACTACCTGCTGTTGCAAGCGATCAAGTTGATAAAACAGGACCCCTAAAGCATTTGAAAATGTTTTTGATTTTTGTATTTTGGTCAACCAACAGAGAAAACCATGAGAAAACATTTTTATATATCACTACAGTGGCCAAACTACAGAAGAAGAATTGTACCTTCTATTTACTGTCATTTGAGAGTGTTAAAAAATAACGTCTCTCAAGTTCTAAGAGCTCAATTTGCCTTGCCTTTATAGGAGATTATGTGCACTAATCAGACCTAAACAAACAGATAATATAAGGCAATTTAATAGTCTAAACAAATGGCAAAGTTAATATTTAATAAGTTTGCATTCTGTTTTGGAAACACTCTCTGAGTTCACACTAATTGGTTTTTAAATGTCCCTCACAAAAGCATTAATGAGTGCATCTAAATTGCAACTCTTCAATTAAGACTAATGCAAATCTTCTTGAAACTAGTAGATTAGCATTATACAAATGAGCCTCAGGATTATGGATTCTCCTTTGGGCCTCATCCCACAAGGACTGTGGGAAGGGTAGCTTCCACTTTCATTTTCAATTAACCAGTTTCCAAAAGCTTCTTACTGGTTTTGTTTAACCAAAGTTCTGAGACAATTCCCGTTTTCAATCTCCAGTCTCCCTACAGTTTCAGCTCCAATTCCTGTCTCATTGTGTGGGTAAGTGTGCATGTGTGGAGTGTGCACACACACACTTCTTTGGTGTATCTTTTGCTGAGAATAGCTGGAACCAAGTCAATAAAGACAGTTTTTCTGGTCAAAATACTGCTTACCAACAGGAGACCAACTTTCTTGCCTTCTCCAAATTCCTGTTTCTCTTCCAAATAATTCTTCTAGGGCTTTCTGCCTGCCAACCCCAATTCCTGGACACTCTAACACCCCATCATTCCTAGATCAGGGTAGATTTGGTACCAGAAAGAAAATTCTGCATTTTTTCTAGCAGTTCTAAAACAATTTATGAAAGACAGATTCTTTTAGAACTTTTGTGCTCTTTCAAAGGAGAATTATATCACAGTACAGAGCCTCCAAGTGAAATTATTATGCATACAGTAGTTCCAAAGTTCCTTGGATTCTTCAGTGCTTTATGTGCCTATGTAAGAACAATTTGGAAGAAAATTGGCATTTTATTGGCAATTTCATAAAGCACATATTGCCAGTATTTTAAGATTCCTTTGCACGCCAGGACATTTTCTCAAGATCAAATCAGATTTGTCTATGTGGTAACACAATGCTATCAAACAAAGTATGAGAGGCACTACAAACTGATATCTCCTAGCCCTCATCCCAGCCTGATAATCTAGGACATCAGAGTAATTAAAGCTGCCGAGGACCTAGACAATAAACAGGGTTACACCTCGGTTGTCTACGCACCCCTTGATGCAAATAGTTCAGTCACTGAAATAGTTTTTGTCCCATATTTGGGCTACATATCAAAGTCCAAAGTTGCTCCTTTGAACAAACTATGCCCAAAGGAGCAGTGGGAATGAGAATTCAAAAACAAGCCAAATTTCTAGCCAGGTGTTCTTGGGTCAGATTTCTCAGAGGCCTTCACAGACCAGTATTGTTCCAACAACCTTTCAAAGTCCAGGTTGCTCCCTACTTATCTGTAGCCTCAGATCCTACCTAAGCACAACTGATCAGGTCCAGCCTCCTTCAATTGGTTATTCCCGAGTAGGCCTTGCCAGGTCCAGCTGTCTCTTGGTATGGAGGAGCACCCCTTGGCTTCTCCATCTTTTGATGCTTCCTGGTCTGAGTCAAGAGTCTCTTGGTCCAGGGCAGGAGAGTGGGGGCTAACTATTGGTCAGCATGAAAGGGTCTCATTCTTAAGGTGCTTCTTCCTGGCCCCCTTCCTTGTCTGAGGAGGTCTCCTGAGACCAGGCCCTAACATACTGTGAGTTGAAGTACTTTGTCTAAAATGACAAGCTTCAAAGAAGACAACAGGTTCTGAGTGCAGAACAAAACAGCTCATGTTCCAGACATTTTTTCAGAGCTCAGGGCATTTAATTCCACATTGCTTTGTATCTTCAATATCCCGTTATTAGCATTAAAAAAAAATCCTCTAGCCATGGAGACTCAAAGAGCCCCAGTAAAATAGCAGGCACAGTTCCCATCATGGCTGCCACTAACAAGATTGAACTGAGAGAAAGATGAGTCAATTAAGCACATTCTCAGAGATCAAGGAGCATTTCGAATAATGGAAAACGTTGATGCTGACCTTACTGGTGTTTTTAAATTCTTTGCTATGTGGAAGTTAGACATGGGTTATAACATAAAGTTGTTCCTGTTTGATCTTTGTGAACTGTGCTTTCTTTTACAGGAAGGTTACCAAATGCGAAAGTGTTCCCTGTGCATGTGCCTTATAGATACTTGAACACTTGTATTCAATTTTTAGGATACCAAACAAAAGCAATTTATTTGTTGAGCTTTAGAAGCAGCTTGCCAAAAGTGTATGTTTTGTGTATACATTAGGAAGAAGCCAGAAAATTTTACTTTTGCTATTGTTATATTCTTCACAAACTGCATTAAGTGGGCCCATCAGTTTTTTATGGGAATTTAGAACTTATTTTTTGAGTATTTAAAATATATTTTAAATCTTTTTCTTTTAAGTCATCCTGATGGTTAACATTTTGGTAAACTGAGTGTAGGTAGCCCTGAGAGTGGATGACAACCTAAACTATTTTTGGTGGCCCTGGGCTGAAAAAGGTGAGAGCAGTAAGTCTGTCAGAACACAGGACACAGGACAGTTGAAATGCTTCTGTCAGACTTTTGTCAACAATAAATTTTGGTTCTTTGGGAACTTAATCCCACATTCAGAAGCTTCACAGGTTCAATACAGCTTTATTGCAGACAAGAAAGTCATATCTATGCAGAAGATCTGCCTACTTCTAAACACAGAAACCAATCCTTATATGTATGTCAGCCCCAGCATTTCAATCTTACGACTTTTATTTGCATCCCTTCAAGTTAACAGACTTTAGGTCATTCTTTTTCTAGTCTTGAGAAGGAGGCACCAACTCAAAGCTTATGCAACAGTTCTATTTGGCCTGAGCACTGCTGGTTGCTGGCTTACAAGCTCCAATTATTACACCTCTGAGCTTTCTACCCCTGGACCATGGGGCACCTGGAACAACGCAGGGACATTGAGACGATCTAACCGGGCTGCTTTTTTCTGAACTCAGTACAAGAACTCTTCACAGTAAATGGTCAATCAAAGCTTACTCCTTTATTTTGTGAGAGTTTTACACAGCATCCACAAGTGCAGGAGCAAACTTGCATTTCCCTAGAAACGGTTTTCCACTTCTTCATGCTTCAGTAAACCTACCCTAACCCTAACAAGATTGTGCTCAAAGTACTTTAAGAAGTAAAAAATCACACAGCCTTCAAAATCATCCCTCCAAAGTTAAGTATCAGTTGTTCCACTAAAAACAAGAGACATATCACTGAGTTTGCCATGTTCTCACGAAGGTCTTTAGAAGGTTATTCCCAAAATTAACAAGTCAGTCTGTTTTGACACAGGACTGACTTGGATGTAACACAAAACCGTGATATAGCACCATGACAACCAGCTAGCCTCACCCTGAGCATCCAGCTTTCAGCACAGCGTTAGGTGCCATCAGCACCTTAACTTTGCAGAGCTGAAACCAGATTAATTTCAGCTCTTCTTACTTAAAATGAAGCTGTTTTTTTTAAACAAACTATATGAAAGTTTGATTTCAGTTATGAGACTATTATGCTTATAGCCATGATACTGCATCTCAATTATTTTTAGTGTGTCATATTTTTCAGTTTATGTAAACCATTTAGATTTTAAAAGCAAACAAAAACAGAATATAAATAATAAGCAATAAGTGGTTTTTTGACACACACAGACAATAAGCAATAATCCAGCATCACACAGTGAATGCGTTCAGCCCCCATCTACAAGGGGCAGCCAGCATTTTATTCATGATTTTAAAGCCTTGATTTTGCAATGATTCTGCTAAAATTAGGAGTGAATCATCAAACTTGTAATGTAAGAAGAAGGGGTCTCCTACATTCATATATTTATTTAATCAATTTATATAGTTGCTCATCTCACAATCACAACTCTTTCCCCCAACAATCCAAGCATTTTGAGCAATGAAACAATGATGGAATAACATCTATTCCCGCCCAGAGTCCCTTTTTGGGGGGAGATGGGCGGTAGCAAAATCTGAATAATGAATAAATAAATAAATAAAAACTCTAAACCAAAGATTAATCATGGATTTTTTGCTGTGTTGAATATCCTGAAAATAGAAAGCTGGTAGTTGCTGTATCTGTACTAGCCTTTCTGGGTTGGGTTTGATAAAAAAACTGCATGGCATAAAAATACCGCTGAACCAGTGGTAACCAATGTCTAGAGACTACATCTACAACATCTAACAGAACTTTACTACAACATCTAACAGAACTTTACTTTTTTGCACAGAATATTTTTAAATGACACATTCAGGTGAGCAATAACACATGACTGGTTTTAATTCTTTTTTCCTTTGTGGGGGTGGGGGGGTGGGATTACCAATCTCTGTAATAGCAGAGGAGAATGTTTTATGCTGCTGTTACCTTGGGAGAGGAAAGTGGGCTATCATGAGAACATTTAAAAAAGCATGAAATAGTTATCAGTAAACAGTGCTTTCTAATTCCCATATCTGCTTGGTAAATAAATATCCTTTTAAACTTCTTTAAACTCAGGAAAAATATACAGAAATCTAAGTAGAGTTAAATATCTAGCACTGACAAATATTTATTTTAGATCCATTATTGTCAAATTTCAATGTTAGAATCTTCCAACTTATTTATCTCAGAAATAAATTTTACACAGCATTCAAGGAACTTTCAGATAATGGCAAAAAAGTGGCTTTTAAAGTTGAGATTTTTCAAAAAACCATGAATAAAGCTTGCTGACTTTACTGAAAAGAAAATAAAGTCTTTAAATCACAATCTTTAAGAGCTAATGTTTTAACCTTACTTTTTTGCCCAACTTACTTTTTTACATCTTGTTCCAATATTGTCTAAATGTAAACATATGTGGAAAATGTTCTTTTGGCATCTATTAAACTGACATTTAAGTCCATTTTTTCAACCTCTAATGTTTGTGGTAAAATATTTCAAAGCTATGAATCTTCGAAAATGCACAGGCAAATTGTCTCTTTCATATATAAACATCTGGTTTTCATAACATGGAATCTGTTTAGAATTAGTGACTTCTGATTTAGTTGCTATTTGTTTAGAAGAAGTGGTTTTGGAAAATACGCACTAGTTTGAGGTAATTCTAGTTTGCAAATAAAAAAATACTTCTATGAGGAGTTGCCATTTTCATTCTATAAAAACATATAGACGTTCAATCTGTAGCATATCCGTGAACCTTGATGCACTCATCTTTTAAATGTGGCTAGTCATACTGATTATTATCAAGAGTGAGGGGAACACTGTTGTTTAATTGTTTAATTTCCACTCGTTTCATCATTTGAGAAATAAGTAATTAATAGCTCTTCAAAACCTCGGGGTCCACAAGCCTTGGTCCCAGATAAAAGCTCACGGGCGTTCCAGTGGAATTCCAATCATATGTCGAATAGCTGGAGTAGAACTTCACATAGCAACAGTCTTTGTTAATGATTTTCCTGGCCTGTCTTTGATGGGGATAAAAGAATATTGGGGGAAAAGAAGAAAAAGAAGCAAGAGGCAATGTCTTCCCACACAGAGGCCAGGGGCATTTTCAGCCTATCTTTTTATCCAGCCAACCTTCATGTATGCTTTGCTATTCCTTTACACACTGATTTTGAATTATCCTGACTGAAACCTGAAATTTGAGAACAGTCTTGGGTACAGTCTGAAGGCTATGCTGGAGGAAGGAGATGAAAATGAATTAATTGTTGTTTGCTTTCCTAAATCTACCTATAAGAAATGCTAGATTAAAAACAACAAGACGACACATTTAAGATGTGTGCTATCAGCGCCCCCATCCCCAGCAGGTTGGATTGGAAACAATTAACAGGCACATAAGAACCCAGCAGCTTCTGAATAGTATTTTTATTGTTACCAAAAACAACTAAGAAGACATTATGAAAGAATTCCAGTGACTGCTATGTTTCAAAAATAAACCCCATACATAGAACCAAGATTTAAATTTCTGCCCACCCCTCTCTTTCAGACAAGAGATGGGTTTCCATCTGTCCCTTGTTTTAATAATGATCAAATCTACTGTCACATTTTTCTCTATGTGAGAACTACCTTTTACATCTGCCAAACATCAAGCGCTTGAATAAAATTTCCAGTGGGATTATCCTTAGGATATTGTCTCTTTATCAAATACATTATCCTCCAGATTGCATTTGATATGTATGTCTGAAATTCAAACACCCACTGCAACAATGCTAAAAAACATGAAGACATAAAGAAAGCAACAGACCTTTTTTCCCCCCAGCTCTTTTGGTTCAGAATGAAAGACTTGGAGAAATGGGCAAAAACATGGATATTCAAAGATATATTTCAAGTCCCTTTCGCTCTTACTCCAAACCCAGAATATGAATTGTTCAGATTTTATATGGAAAGAAAGAGATCTGTTTAGAAGGGAAATGTTATATTCAGGTGGCAGTGGTGAAAAAGGAAACTGGGTACGAATATTGGGAGGGACCAATTGACAGAACTACCACCACCAGTCTGCAAGAACTGCTTTTTCAGAGCTCGCCTTGGAGTGAGTTTTCAAGCCAGCAAACTGTCCGGCAACATTATTTATTACATTTATTATGGCCATCCATTGCAAAAGACTGGGTGGCTTACAACATCCAAATATACAACTAAAACAGTTAAAAACATGACAGCAAAGCATGACAGCCTGGACAAAAACCCACCACACAATCAAAAAAGACAACAAGGGCTCCACAAACACCCTAACCCCAGGTGGGGGAACACGGCTAGGTCTTAAGTGCCTTCCTGAAGCCCAGGAGTGGGATCTGTATGTATCTCGGGGGGAGGTGCCGTTCCAGAGGGTGGGGGCAACATCAGGGAAGGCACGCTTTCTCGGTCCCACAAGATGACAACATTTAATTGAGGGAACTAGAGTGCACCTGCTCTGTCCAAATATAGCAGGCAGGAGGAAATGATTGGAGGTGAGCAGTCCTACTGATAAACAGGCCTCGTGCCATGGAGGTCTTTATAGGTGATGGCCAGCACCTTGAACTGCACCTGGAAGCCAACTGGCAACCCGAGCAGCTTCCGTAGCAGCAGCCACACACAGGCATAGTGGGAGGTGCCTGCTGCTGCTCGCACCGCTGCATCTGGAACCAGCTGTAGCTTCCAGATGGTCTTCAAGGGCAGCCCCATGGATCTCCATGCATTGCAACAGTCCAGTGGTGAGTGACCCTATGAAGTGCCTTCCAGTCAAGGAAAGGGTGAACTGGTATGTAAGATGAACTTGTGCAAAAGCCCTTCAGGCTCTGGTTACCGAGCAGTAGCTATGAGTCCAGGGGGAGCCCCACGTTGCACACCAGTCTCAAATGGGGAAGCGCAACCCCATCCGAGACCAATGGTGAAAACATGCCCAACCCAGAGGGGCCACGCACCCCCAGCCACTATTGTCGGGAGCGAGCCAAAGCCAACAACCCCCAGACCCTGGGTTAGTACATTGATAGCCTCACCTGGGCAGCCCTGGGCTTGAGATATAGAGCCTGGTATCATCAGCATAGTGATGATACTGAACCCTGAACCAATGGCTGACCTCATTCAACTGTTTCCTGTATATGTTCCATCGAGCGCTGATGGAAATACCGAACCTCAGTAATGAAGGCAGCAGAGGTCATTGTCCTAGCTACTAGAGAACATAAACGGCAATTGTCCATCCCGCTTAGATCACCATCATGTGAAAGAATATTGGACTGAATATCTGAGTCAACACAGCTTGTTTTTAAGACTATGGTGAAGGGACCTGCCATACTCCATTGTTAAAGAGGCATTCAATGGCCCCAGCCCTGTTAGCCTTCAGAAAAGCTTTGACGATATGGCTGTCCCTCAGGCACTGGGGGCAGGAACGTTAGGTGTATGTCGGTATTCCCGAACTGTGTGTTTTGCACTTGTTGCTGGTGCTTTTTTTTTTTGGTTGGGATATTGTGATTGCTCTTATTGTTGTACACCCCTCAGTTGCATTTCTGTGAGTTGAACAGCTGTATAAATCCTTAAACAAACTATTTAAGGAATTCAGACATTCTAGTTCTCTCTCTCTCTCACACACACACACATAAATAAAAGGGGGTCAAGAACATGAAGAGCTGGACAGCACCTGGCCCAGACATGATCCACACCTTCTGGCTAAAGAAACTGACAGCAGAGTATGAATGCCTAGCAGCACAGATGAACCAGCTGCTAGCAGCAGGCTCCCACCCAGACTGGCTAACACAAGGTAGGACAGTGCTGATCATGAAAGATCCCAGCAAGGGAACACCACCATCCAACTACCGGCCAATAACCTGCCTCCCCACAACATAGCAAGTCCTATCAGGCATCATAGCCACCAAGCTGCAGGACCACATAAGCCAGTACATGAACATAGCTCAGAAGGGCATTGGGAACAACACCAGAGGCTCCAAACACCAGTTGCTCATGAATACAGCAGTTGCTCAAGACTCAAGGTCTAGACAGACCAATCTGAGCACAGCCTGGACATACATGGATCTGTGAATGCCTGGCACTATACAAAGTCAACAGGACACTCAGGACCTTCCTCAAGAACTCAATGGGACTGTGGAAGACAATACTGGAAGTGAACTCAAGGCAGTTTCCACAAGTGGCCATCAAGTGCGACATATACCAAGGTCCCCACAGCTGTTCTGCATGGGTTTGAACCCCCTCAGATTATCACAAGAACTGGATACAGATACAAGTTCAAGTGGAACTACCATCAGCCACCTCCTCTACATGGATGACATCAAGCTGTATGCTAAGAGTAAATGAGACATCGACTCACTGATCCATCTGACACGGATCTACAGTGAGGACATTGGGATGTCATTTGGACTGGAGAAGTGTGGCCGAATGGTAGTAAAGAGAGGGAAGGTAGTTAAGACTGATGGGGTGGAACTACCAGCAGGCCACGTAGCAGACATACAGACCAGCTACAAGTACCTTGGTATCCCACAGTCACATGAGGAGGCAAGGAAGACAGCAACATCCAAGTACCACCAAAGGGTAAGATAGGTCCTGAAGAGCCAGCTCAATGGGAAGAACAAGATCCATGCCACCAACATGTATGCCCTGCCAGTCATCAGATATCTTGCCAGTATAGTGAGCTGGCCAAAGGACGACATGGAGGCTGCTGATGTGAAGACCAGGAAGCTCCTCACAATGTATGGAGGCTTCCACCCCAACACCCAGAGAGTGTACACCAAGTGGAAAGAGGGAGGACAGGGTCTGGTGAGTGTCAAAGCCACTGTCCTGAATGAGACCCAGAGCATCCAGGAGTACATCAGTAAGATGGCACCTAAAGATGAGCTGTTGAGAGAATGCCTAAGGCAGAAGCAGACATGGGAGGATGATCAAGCAGAGGAAGTGCCATGGCAGACAAGACCCTGCATGGGATGTTCCATCAACGGATAGCTGAGGTGGCTGACCTTGGGAAATCCTACCAGTGGCTGGAAAGGGCTGGACTAAAAGACAGCACTGAGGCACTGATCATAGCAGCACAAGAACAGGCACTAAGCACCAGATCCATAGAATCAGGGGTCTACCACACTAGACAGGACCCAAGGTGCAAACTGTGCAGAGAGGCCTCAGAGACAGTCCAATACATAATGGCAGTGTGTAAGATGCAGGCAGGAACAGCATACACTGAACAGCACAACCAAGTAGCTGGCATTGTGTACAGGAACATGTACATGGTGTATGGGCTAGACCCTCCCAAGTCCAGATGGGAGATTCAACAGAACGTTGTGGAGAATGACAGGGCTAAGATCCTGTGAGACTTCCAGATCCAGACAGACAGGCAGGTACCGGCCAATCAACCAGACACTGTGGTAGTAGACAAGGACCAGAAAACAGCAGTGGTGATAGATGCAGTGGTGCCAAGTGAAAGCAACATCAGGAAGAAAGAGTATGAGAAGCTGGAGAAGTACCAGGGCCTGAAGGAGGAATTAGAGAAGATGTGGAAAGTGAAGGCCAAAGTGGTCCCAGTGGTGGTAGGGGCACTTGGGGCTGTGACTCCCAAGCTGGGAGAGTGGCTCCAACAGATCCCAGGACCAACATCAGAGCTCTCTGTCCAGAAGAGTGCAGTGCTAGGAACAGCCGAGATCCTGCGCAGAACCCTCAAACTCCCAGGCCTCTGGGAGAGGACCCGAGGTTGAGGAAGACACATACCACTCATATGGGTGAGAAGGGAATTTTTTTATATATGCCTTATGCTTTGCTTGAGGTTACTTAGAGACTCAGGTGTGGGACTTCCACTTACAATGGAAGCAATTGCAAGAACAGAACTAGAGAGTATCTCTGCATCGTTATCAGAACAGGCATTTTATTTCTTTGTTCACTGTTTTGAGATCTCTCTCTGGAAACTTATACCTGTTCTTCAGGCCAGGCACGTGTCTTTTTCTAGGACAAACCTGCTGTTGATACATTTGAGGTCTCTAAAATTGGCTTTAGGGTTAACTTTATACCTTTGCAGTTTTTATTTATTCATCTATTCAGCCACCTATTTTATGCTACTAGGACTGGAAGTGAACCACCTGACTGCCTTTTTTAAAACTGCTGCATCCAACAGTAGAGACTTTACTGCTTTTATAAGGCTCAATTGCCAATCTTTATTGCTTTTTTTGCTATCTGGCATAAAGCACCATGCAAGTTTTTATGAGGATCCTAATGGTCAACAAAGGATCCTGGTCAACTAAGATCCCATGATCAGAATACGGTACCTGAGATTTCTATCTAACTGTGATAACTGGAGTCATAATTGGAGGTTGTGATTTATTTAAGGCAGAGATGATAGGATACAGTGATAGGCAGAGATGGTAGGACAAAGGTAAGACCTCATTCTAAGCTTTCCATGAAATGTCAGCTCAAATCTGTTGTTCCAAAGCCATACGTAAAAAGCTAACTCTGGATGGAATTTTGGGAGAGGCCTATCAACCACTGTTCTCATTCTCTGGGATAGCAAAGCCTGCACAATCAGACGCTGGCATCAGACTGAGACTAGATCTAAAGAAACTACACAGTAGGGCATTTGGAAAGGGTGTTTTCTTTAAAAAAAAAAAGGAAACCTAGCTACAATGCAACTATTTTCACAAGGTATACCAGTCAAAGGTTGCAATAATTACCATTGCAGGAAGAAGGCTTCCATGAGAATAAGGCGACCATTATCTCATTTCTGAAGATCTGATTTGAGAGACAGCCTTTCAGAATGCTATCCAACTGGTAAAACCTTATAAGTTTTGGAACATTAGCTTCTGCTTCCTTCAGATGCTCCCCAAGGATCCCCAATTCCTCTCTTTCTAATATATTTCTATATGACCCCAAGGGAAAGAGAAGTAACAAGAGTGCAGTATCTTGCTTCCTCTTGACTGAGTTCTTCTCTTCAGCTTTCTAGCTCCTTCCCATTCCTCCTTGTTATGCTACTAACTGAAGCAATACCGCATGCCAACTTTGAATCACTATTATCTCTCATCTCTTACTTAGCCGTATCTCTCTCCCCATCATTTCAGGACACTTCTACCAGTCTGACAGCAGCATACCAAGGAAGTCCTCCTTAACAAAGATTCCCTGCAATCACTGATATTCCAGTAAGGCTTGTTGCCCAAATTCATGAGAATACCCAAACCTTGAACATTTGTGCAACTGCTGCTTTCCAGACCACACACTGTCTTAAAATTCAGTTGCATTAAAATACTCAGCAGCTTCTGTTCCTTTATAA
Organism: Candoia aspera; assembly: GCF_035149785.1. Classification (NCBI taxonomy): domain Eukaryota; kingdom Metazoa; phylum Chordata; class Lepidosauria; order Squamata; family Candoiidae; genus Candoia; species Candoia aspera. Next base: position 89,897,710 of record NC_086158.1, on the reverse strand, counting down.
CTATTTAAAATTGAACTTGGACAGTTTCTAACTCATTTTTGCTGATTTAAAATATTAAATACAATATTAAAAATGATTCTAAAACCAGCCAGATCCAAACATGCAAATGCAAGTGGCTCTAATATTTTTATTCTTTAGTTTAAGTTTTATGTGAACATTTAAAAATTTCTGAGAATCTTGCCACAAATGCCTGAATAAAACAGACTTTCCCTCACTGTAGCATGTTTTACTCAAAGATGCAAACCATAAAATCTTGGAAATAACACAGACTGATATTGAAGGCTTCACACATAGACGCTTCAGCGGTTACCAACCCTTCTATGATGGGGATAGCCTAGAACATATAATGATAATCTCAATATTGGATTAATATAATTATCTATCAGGCTGCCCTTGATAAGTTTGTTCAGAATTTGGGGGCTATGATTATCCTGCAGTTTGTTAACATCAATTGTGAAATAATTATATAATCTCTTTACACAAAATCCAAGTTGTTGGGAATTACCGTTAAAGAAAGGCAGTGTGTTGTAGAAGTTAGGGCACAGTGTCTGGACTCTGAGCCCATCCATATTACTCTGCCTAGAGTAGCTCTTAAAGTTACTATGTGAATAGTAAAAATGAATGAAGTATGAATAAAACTGGAGGATAAATTGTCTATCCTGCCTTGAGCTTCTGGAGGAAAACCAGAATCTATCTATCTATCTATCTATCTATCTATCTATCTATCTATCTATCTATCTATCTATCTACCTACCTACCTACCTACCTACCTACCTACCTACCAACCAACCAACCAACCAACCAACCAACCAACTAACCAAATACAGCTATAAACTACACTGGGCTCCAAATACTTGAAGAAATGCCTTATTCCATACTCTCTTCAGGAAGTATGTTCCATGTTCAGGATTCCTGAAAGAAATAAGCTGTAATTTACCAAAGAGAGAACCTTGGGGCTGTGGCACCTCCATCCGAAATGCAGGAAAGATGAGACTGACATCTATTTTTTGTTCGTTTTCATGTTAAATCTGTTTTTTAAATCTTAACTTCTGACATTAAATGTAAATTAATTTCAAACTAAATTGATTTGGACTTCGTTGTTTGCCTCCTGGCCGTACGCTAGGTGTTCCTGTGTGGTTTTATTAATAAGAAATGGTTTTTATAAGTGCATGCATACCATCAAGTAGCCTTCATGATAATACATGGCTTAATTCGTCTTAATTATGTGTGTGCAAAATAGATGTGATTTGCCTGGCACTTTACTTCCAGTGTTGGAGTTGATACAATTATTGAAAAGAAAAATTCCACACACACATCCAGAACCCTTTGAAGCTGCCATGCGACCACTTTCTCAACCATCTTCCCTAAAAGGGGAGGTTGGAGACTGGACAAAAACTATCCAGATTGGATGGGTCGAGCGATGGCCCCTTCAGGAGGGGGTGCACCACTGCCTCCTTAAGAGCCAGCGGGACCACCCCCTCCCTCAAAGAGGAATTAACCACTGCCGAGACCCAATCACGTGTCCTCTCCTGGGCAGCCTTGACCAGCCAGGAGGGGCATGGAACTAACACAGATGTGGCCGAACTAACAGCTACTAGAGCCCTGTCCACTTCCTCAGGTTCAACAGACTTGAACTCCTCCCAGATAACCATGCAAGACTCAGCCCCCGTGGCCCCTACTGGCCTTGCGTTAAGGCTGCAATTCAACGCAGAGCAGATGCGACTGACTTTACCCACCAGATGCTCAGCATATTCCTCACAGTGACCCTATAGGTGAAACCTTAATATTACTCCTGCCAAGGAGGGACCGGGTCACCTGAAACGGCCGTTGGGCGACAGTCTGCGGATATAAGAGCGGAGAAATAACCACGTTTCACCGCCCTTACCGCCATGAGGTAGGCTCTAATAGCAGCTCTAGCTCATGTTTGGTCGTCTTCACTCCCCATCTTCTGACAGCAGTGCTCCAGGCGTCTCTCACCCCTCTTAAGCCCCCTCAGTTCCTCCGTAAACCACGGGGAGCCACGGGAGCCATGGGCACGGAGAGGCCACTCAGGCATAATCCGATCCAAAGCCATGCCCACTCTCTCATTCCACGTGGCCACCAAGGTTCTGGTTGGACCATGCAGCAGACTCCTTGGAACAACCCTGAGCTCCCTCTGAAACCCAGCTGGGTCTCTCAGCTGCCTTGGGCGGCCAATCTAATAGGCCCCGCCTCCCTGCAGGGGGGGTGGCGCCAGAGAACAGGAGGGTCACCAGGCAGTGATCTGACCATGACAGGGGAGAAACCAATACCTCCCCCAATTCCAGAACACTGTTCCGACAGAAAAACCAGGTCAGGCAAATGACCACCATTATGCATCGGGCCCTGGTTTACTTGGGACAGGCCCATGGCTGTCATGGTGGCCATGAACTCCCGAGCTACAATACCTTCAACCTCGCCCCCAAGGAAGGCAGGTTGAAATCCCCCAAGACCATAAGACTGGGGAACTCCACTGCCAACCCAGCTACAGAGTCAAGGAGCTCAAGCAGGGAGTTTGCCATGCAGCAGGGAGGCTAGTCCAGTAGCAACAGTCCCTACCTGTGTTTCTGGGTGCAATTCAAGGTGCTGGTTGTCACCTTTAAAGCCCTTCATGGCTTGGGACTGGGTTACCTTAGGGACCGTCTTTTCCCAGTTGTTTCTACCTGTCCAATCCGGTCCAGCAGGATGGGCATGCTCCAACAAGGAATTTTGGCTGGCAGGGACCAGGAGATGTGCCTTTTCTGCCACGCCTGCCCTCTGGAAATTCCTCCCTCCTGAGATTAGGATGGCCCCGACCCTTTTGGCTTTTTGAAAAGCCTTGAAGACCTGGCTTTGTGCCCGGGCCAGGGGCCCCGTGTGCGTGAAGGGCTACGTTTCATGGTTGTGCTGACACTGATGGTTTTTAAGATCTCCTGGCTGTATTTATATTTAATTTTCTGTATTAATTGTTTGTTTTTATTACTGTTAGGCACCCAGAGTCACTAGTCTGAGATGGGCAGCTATATAAATTGAATGAATGAATGAATGAATGAATGAATGAATGAATGAATGAATGAATGAATGAATGAATGAATTCTTGCATTTGGGTAAATGGCTGAGAGAAGGAAGATAGATGCTTTGGAACTGTGGTGTTGGAGGAAAATTCTGAGAGTGCCTTGGACTGCAAGAAGATCAAACCAGTCCATACTCCAGGAAATAAAGCCAGACTGCTCACTTGAGGGAATGATATTCAAGGCCAAACTGAAATACTTTGGCCACATAATGAGAAGACAGGACACCCTGGAGAAGATGCTGATGCTAGGGAGAGTGGAAGGCAAAAGGAAGAGGGGCGACCAAGGGCAAGATGGATGGATGACATTCTAGAGGTGACAGACCCGTCCCTGGGGGAGCTGGGGGTGTTGACGACCGAAGCTCTGGCGTGGGCTGGTCCATGAAGTCACGAAGAGTCGGAAGCGACTGAACAAATAAACAACAATCCTTATAAATCTCTTAACAGTGCCTTGCCAGGACAACCAGCCAGCTTGACTCAAAGTCACCAGAGTTGGCTATGTGGCCACTTGTCACCTCCTGAGGCAAAGGATGCTTTCAAAGGTCCTCCTTTCCACCATGACTGGATGCTTGGCTCTACCTAGACCAACCCTCTCCATGATGTCAAAAAGTTGTACATCAAATACAAACCCTATCTATGCATGGATAGAGTGAATACTTGACTTCAATGTCCTTTCATTGTTGAAGCCTTGATTATATTACAGAAATTACAATTCTATTCCCTCTTCTTAGTTTTGCAAGTTTTAATCAACCAATCAGCAGACAAACTTAGGCAGCTACTGCTTTCATTCACAGAGCCTTTCATTCTACTGTCTGAGTAGTAGAGGCTTGGATCTTCTAAGCAATTCTTTCCCATGCCCTTGGAGTCCTCCATTCTGTATACAGTACATGAAACTGAGCTTGGATCTTACCATCCTACGATGCACCACCCAACTCAGGACAAGAATAAAGAATATGCAAGGAGCAAGTCTGCTCATTCACAGGCTTGCCATGTGTTCAAAAGCAACCTCCAGCTGGTTTGCTTAAACCCTGGACAGCACCTCCATCTGCTGCCACGATTGCAGTAATGCAACCCCTTTACTACACAGTGAATCCAAATTAATAGCTCCTTCATTCAACTTGGCACCTTTAAGTTGTGCTCCTGTCCCGTCCTCCCTTACTTCTTATACTCCTGAATTAAGTAATACTAACTGTAGAAGCTGTGGTCAGAATACTTGTATTATCAAGCTTCTGTCAGGTTTAACTTCCGCATAAGAAGTGTGCAGCTATACGAAGAGTCTTTAAGAAGTTTTGTATTAGTTTTCTACCGGAACGAGATACTATTTAAAATGTTGCATAATTTTCTCACTGCCTAGCCAGTATTTCTGTACACATAAGCATGCGCACACGGGCACACGCAAATTCATCAAAGGAGTTGTGTGCACTTTCCTCACGAAAGCACTGAAGGCATTTAAGGGTCTCACTGGCTATTCCAAGGTATAATCACATTTGATGAACTGTACAATTGATACAATTACAGAATTAAATATTTTATTTATTATTAATTTATTTATTAATCAAATTTATTGCCATCTCCCAAAAGGGACTCTGGGCGGTTTACAATAAAAAATATTACAAGAACAACAGCTACTTCAAGGTATGCTTTCATATGTTTCAGTTCATACTGCTAATTTCCAAATAATTAATAAGGACCGCTTGTACTTTTTAGGTGAAGAATGAGACTTATTACTTTGGCACATTGTGAATGCTGAATTATATAATCTCAACAGCATTACAATCAATTCACTTTCATTTTCCTTATTTGAATACTCCCAGCTAGTTAATGTACTAAATCTGTTATCCTAAGCCTGAACTTGATTAATGATATACTGTAGCTAAGTGGAATTAAATTAGTGTATAACTGATTAGTACATAATTGGAACAGTGTTGCAAATTCGCCAACTTTAATTAGGATAGCTTATCACAGATAAATGTTAGAATATACAACAACTTAAGAAAAAAAACAATGGATCAAAAGCTTAAGTTTAGATAAGTTAACCAGGGCTACAGATAAAAATAATGGCTACACTTCTGCCTTGCCCAATTCTTCTGGTTAAATATATCACTTGAGACCAAGGCATTGATCTCAAAGTACATTACAAAGTATATTCTACGTAATCAACATTGTTTATACTAAATGAACAACCTAATAGACAGAAGTGCATTTGCTTGAATACCAAATTTGCTTAATCTCAAGTCAGACAGCAGGACACTCTAACGGACAATGTACATATTAGAAACAATGTCTTTCATAAAGCTAAGATATGACTGCAGTAAGTTTCTTGCCAAAAACGTAATTTAATTGCTGTAGTCTAATGGCAGCATTAATTGTGGTAGTAATGAAGGCACCTGCGCAACCCAATAAACCTATGAGCAATACTGCTAGATCTGCAAACTAGTCACAACCAGCACAAGGTTAACCTGATACTGAAAGAGGAGGGCTAAGTCAGAACATCTAAGCTACTAGGAAGGAGCAGAGGGCAAGTACAAGTAGCCCTGGTGCTCAGGATGTGGATTGATTACAGCCAAAAGGACATCCAGCTGCTGTTGAGGCCAGAGGTAAAAGTGCTGCAAAGATAGGTGTACCATTGATATGTGGAATGTCAGAACCATGAGTCAAGGCAAATTTGATGTTATCAGACAAGAAATATCAAGATTGAACATTGACATTGTGAGAATCAGCAATCGAAACTAACTAGAATGAGTCACTGCATCAGAGGAGCACCACATTTTTCTACTGTGGGCAAGAATATAATAGAAAATATGGAATAGGCACTGTTCTTAACAATCAGGTGTCAAAGGCAGTGCTCGGATACAACCCCCACCCCCCAAATAACAGAATTTTCTCAGTTGGAATCCAAGGTGATCCAAGTCTATTTTCCAATCACAGATGCAGAGGAAGTTGGATAGTTGTATGGTGATTCAGAACACCTTGTTGACACAAGATCCAAAGAAGACATCATAGTAATTACAAGAAACTTGTAACGTTGGAAGTAAAATAGTAATAATTGAATAAAGGCGGGATAAAAATTGAATGAATGAATGAATGAATGAATGAATGAATGAATGAATGAATGAAAAATCTGGTCATTGGGTACAAAATGAAACAGGTGACTAATAAACGTCTAGCAAGAAAATTCAATGTTTTGAGCAAATACCTTCTTCTAACAATCTAAAAGATGACTCTACACACGGACATCATCAGATGGACAGACCAAATATCAAACTGACTTTATATTCTAAATATAAATTTATAAATATAAATTTTGGCCTAAAATTCTTAATTAAAGATGAAACAAACAAAAATGTCCTGATATGCAAACCTCAAAAGAGGAGTGTCTGCCGATGTGCTGTAAATATCTCAAGAAAGGCAGAAAGTGAAAGGCAACAGGAGAGAGGAAAAATTATCCAACTAAAGGTTGAGTTTCAGGGATGAGCAAAAAGAAACAAGGATTACATCTAAATAAGCAAGGCAAAGAAATATACATTTATTTAAGAGAATTACAGAAATCCAGTGAGGCCTTTATGCAAAGAAAGCCTCATATTCAAATTCCTGGGTCTTAATACATGTGTGCATTTCCTTCACATAAAATGCCACTACTTTTTTCCTTTTGAGTGGCCTTTTGAACAAATCGTACTCCTTGGTCCTTGCATTCCACAAGTTTTATCCTATCAGGTTTCAGTTATGTTTACTGAATCATACTGTATTTGCCTTCCTGTATTAGGTTTTCTGGTTCTTCCTCTTATTTCCCCATACTCTGCATTTATAATAGATACTCTAGAGCCTTTGGATCATATAACTTGATTTATTTATTCCTGTAATTTATTTTATTTTTTAAATTTTATTTATTTTCTATCCTGCCTTTATTATTTTTATAAATAACTCAAGGTGGTGAACATACCTAATACTCCTACCTCCTCCTCTTTTCCCCACGACAACCACCCTGTGAGGTGGGTTGGGCTGAGAGAGGGGGACTGGCCCAAGGTCACCCAGCTGGCTTTCATGCCTAAGGCAGGACTAGAACTCTCAGTCTCCTGATGTCACACTATTTTCTGTGCTGTCTTTTCCTTCCCCCACAGTATTTAGTTTATTTATTATTAGCTTTGCAAGGTGCCTTCTAAACACAATCTTCCCCATTCTTGTGAAATGCAGCTCTTCTCTTGCCAGGAGTCACTCATCTCAGAAACATGTTCCACTGATGAAGAGTCTAATCCCTTCCCATTGGCACCATCTGTGTAGCCAGCTGTTCTCTTCCAGTATTCTCTCTCTCCTGGGTCACATCCTTCAACAGGAAGGACTGGTGAAAATGCCATCTGGGCCTCCAGTTCCTCCACCTCTTGCCCAGCACTTCAAGGTCCCCTGCAGTGTTTTCAAGGCTGTGTCTGGCTGTTTCATTTGTTCCTTCTTTGGCGAGAAGAAAAGGATTGTCAGTGGGAGTAAAACAAATTTGGAATATTACACCACATCCTGATGTAACACACTTCCCTTGACAGATTGCTCCTTCACCTGCTCTCAGTTGGGAGTCTCTGATCACCACCACCCATCCCGTCTACCTCTTTTGGAGAAAAGCAGGAATACTTCCTTAGTGCCTAAAGGATCTTTTTCCTCACTCCCTGAGGCTTCTGTAGCTGCTTTTTATCCAGGGATCCAGAAATGGACAGTCATGGAACCTACTCTGAAACTCCAAAGAATAAGGACTCTTCTTGGCAGACTTGGGCGTTTGTGCAACATTTTTCCATCTCTCCATCCCCTCCACCAAGCTTTCCTCTGTCTCCTGGGAGGCTTCTGGGTAACACTCTTCCTCCCACGTGTTTCCTGTAACTGATCCCAAAATTTCTCCTCTCACTTGGTAAGCTGGAGGGGGCAGGAAGTGTGTGAGTTTTCCTTCTAGTGTCTTCACCTTCTCTTCCAGGGTTACCATCTGTGCTAGTCATGAGAACATTGTCCCACATTCCTCTTCCTCAGGTGAGTAGGAAAGAGAGTCAGACCAAAAAAAAAAAAATCCTGCCCTTTGAACTCCCTGCCAAATTCTTGTTTGCTTTCCCAGTTTCCTTGGTGAGTGAACTCGTTCTCTGAAAGATGACTTCTTTATGTTCTCTCAAAGATGACTTCTTTATTTGTCCCCGGAAATTGCCTCAACCAAGTCAGCCGGAAGGGCTATTCCAATCAGTTGCAAAGAAGCAATTTGTTAGCCGTTTCTCCCCACGTTGACTCTTTCTTTCTCTTCTGCTTCCTCTCCCCTCTGCTAAACTGGAAGATTTCTTTTAATGAATCATTCACCTGTTCATTAGAACTGCAATATATAGTCAAGTATGATTGAAAAGACCGTTATTTATCAAATTGGAACCATTATTTAACTCTTTGAATCAGAGTGGTATAGTGATTAAGATGTAAGACTGGAACTGGGAAGACTCGGGTTGTAGCCATGCAAGGTCCCTGGGGAACTTCCCTCTCCCCCTGCTCAACCAACCTCATAGAGATGTTGCTGTGAGAAAACAAATGGGAGGAGAACGTAAGCAGTGTTCTATTGGATCGGACCCCTGGCCCACATAGTCCAGCAGTCTGTTCTTCCAGTGACCAACCAACTCCACAAGGAAGCCCAGTAGTCTCACAGCAGATGGCCTTCAGAAGCGGTTACACTGTCATCAAGGCTAATAGTCACTGATCCCCACGGCTAGCATGCACTGGTCCAACCCTTTTTAAAAGATAATACCACATCTTGTGGTAGCAAACTCTAATATTCCATCCCAAAGGAGGGAGCATTACGTGCTATGAACAAAAGGCTTGGTATAAGATAATCTCTCTCTCTCTCTCTCGCACACACACACACACACACAAATTGTCTTGGGAATACTTCATTGTGGCTGCTGTTTCAGTTGAGAAGCCAAGGGATTATCTGTTTTTTTCCCCCTCACACCTTTCCAATATCCTTGTTTTTTAATGATTAATGAACATTCACTGTCAAGTGCATAAAGATGACCAAGTTCCAAGAACATCTACACATGCTCCAGGCTCCTCCTTTTAAATCTTGTCACACTTAGGAAGGATGCCTTTTCTGGGGTTGCCCCTGTTCTCTGGATCTCCCACAACTATCAGACAGGCCCCAACTCTGTTAACCTTTACGAAAGCTGTTTAGACCTGGCTCTTCCCCAGGCATTAGGGGCCAGTTGAGTGAGAGTCCCCACTTGGTTGTTCTGTCATGTTGCTTAGTCACCATTTTATATTTATATATTGTTGATGTTTAATGCTACATGGGGAGATTTTTTTGGTTGTCTGTTTTTATGCTATAACCTGCCCAGAGTCATACCTTTTGAATTGATGGGGCCAAATAAATACATAAGAAACTGCATTACAGTTACATATCCAGTCAACTAAAGTTCAGAATACTAAAAAAAAAAAAAAATCAAGACAGAGGAGGTCTGATGGGGAGTTATAAACATCTTAGGGTTTTTATTGTTGATTGTTTTTATGAACTGATTTCTAAACCACCTTGAGATGTGTAATTATGGTAATTTAGAAATACTAGAAATAAAATAAAAATAAAGACTCCATAGTTCAAGTCCTATGACTTCAGTTAGAAAAAAAAACGTAGTGAGGTTGGGAAAGAACCCTGCACATTGGACTACTGAGTGTTAAACAGCATGGCTTAGAAGAACTCAGCACAGCAATGCTGCAGACACAGATTAGGTGCTTCCATCCTGTGATTGTACCACAACTGTATTTGCTTTTAATCTACCTTTAACTTCAACTCCATTTTTAACATCCTAGCACTCATCTTGCCCACTTGAACTAAATAAATCATCACTCAGAATCAGAGACCAGCTTTCATTCTTCTAGTTTAAATAAATTTATTAGCATAAATTTTCTCGTACTTTAAATCAAAGCCCCATTTTAAGTCATTCTAAAGTTTCTAATGCTTATTATAAGCATATTTCACTTTTGCAAAACTAATAAATTTATCTAATACTAATAAACTAATAACTAAGTTTATCAGTGAGTTTAACAATATGATTAGACATTCAATTAGATTGCACCTCATCATTAAAATCCAAACCATGAGAATCCTAAATTGACCAGCATTTGAATTATAAATAATTTTGTACTTTTTTTAAACAGTTTTTGTTGTTGTTGTTTATTCGTTTAGTCGCTTCCGACTCTTCGTGACTTCATGGACCAGCCCACGCCAGAACTTCCTGTCGGTCGTCAACACCCCCAGCTCCCCCAGGGACAAGTCCGTCACCTCTAGAATATCATCCATCCACCTTGCCCTTGGTCAGCCCCTCTTCCTTTTGCCTTCCACTCTCCCTAGCATCAGCATCTTCTCCAGGGTGTCCTGTCTTCTCATTGTGTGGCCAAAGTATTTCAGTTTTGCCTTAAATACCATTCCCTCAAGTGAGCAGTCTGGCTTGATTTCCTGGAGGATGGACTGGTTTGATCTTCTTGCAGTCCAAGGCACTCTCAGAATTTTCCTCCAACACCACAGTTCAAAAGCATCGATCTTCCTTCTCTCAGCCTTCCTTATGGTCCAGCTCTCGCAGCCATATGTTACTACGGGGAACACCATTGCTTTAACTATGTGGACCTTTGTTGTCAGTGTGATGTCTCTGCTCTTAACTATTTTATCGAGATTGGTCATTGCTCTTCTCCCAAGGATTAAGCGTCTTCCGATTTCCTGACTGCAGTCAGCATCTGCAGTAATCTCCGCACCTAGAAATACAAAGTCTTTCACTGCTTCTACATTTTCTCCCTCTATTTGCCAGTTATCAATCAAGCTGGTTGCCATAATCTTGGTTTTTTTGAGGTTTAGCTGCAATCCAGCTTTTGCACTTTCTTCTTTCACCTTCATCATAAGGCTCCTCAGTTCCTCTTTGCTTTCAGCCATCAAAGTGGTATCATCTGCATATCTGAGATTGTTAATGTTTCTTCCAGAGATTTTAACTCCAGCCTTGGATTCCTCAAGCCCAGCATGTCGCATGATGTGTTCTGCGTACAAGTTGAATAGGTAGGGTGGGAGTATACAGCCCCGCCGTACTCCTTTCCCAATCTTAAACCAGTCCGTTGTTCCGTGGTCTGTTCTTACTGTTGCTACTTGGTCATTATACAGATTCTTCAGGAGGCAGACAAGATGACTTGGTATCCCCGTACCACTAAGAACTTCCCACAATTTGTTATGGTCCACACAGTCAAAGGCTTTAGAATAGTCGATAAAACAGAAAGAGATGTTTTTCTGAAACTCCCTGGCTTTTTCCATTATCCATCAGATATTGGCAATTTGGTCCCTAGTTCCTCTGCCTTTTCGAAACCCAGCTTGTACATCTGGCAATTCTCGCTCCATGAACTGCTGAAGTCTACCTTGCAGGATCTTGAGCATTACCTTACTGGCATGTGAAATGAGTGCCACTGTTCGATAGTTTGAACATTCTTTAGTGTTTCCTTTTTTTGGTATGGCGATATAAATTGATTTTTTCCAATCTGATGGCCATTCTTGTGTTTTCCAAATTTGCTGGCATATAGCATGCATTACCTTGACAGCATCATCTTGCAAGATTTTGAACAGTTCAGCTGGGATGCCGTCATCTCCTGCTGCCTTGTTATTAGCAATGCTTCTTAAGGCCCATTCAACCTCACTCTTCAGGATGTTTGGCTCTAGCTCACTGACCACATCGTCAAAGCTATCCCCGATATTGTTATCCTTCCTATACAGGTCTTCCGTATATTCTTGCCACCTTTTCTTGATCTCTTCTTCTTCTGTTAGGTCCTTGCCATCTTTGTTTTTGATCATACCCATTTTTGCCTGGAATTTACCTCCGATGTTTCTAATTTTCTGGAAGAGGTCTCTTGTCCTTCCTATTCTATTGTCTTCTTCCACTTCCACACATTGCTTGTTTAAAAATAATTCCTTATCTCTTCTGGCTAACCTCTGGAATTTTGCATTTAATTGGGCATATCTCCACTGTTGCCTTTTGCTTTCCTTCTTTCTTGGGCTACTTCTAGTGTCTCAGCAGACAGCCATTTTGCCTTCTTGGTTTTCTCTTTCTTTGGGATGTATTTTGTTGCCGCCTCTTGAACAATGTTGCAGACTTCTGTCCATAGTTCTTCTGGGACCCTATCTACTAAGTCCAGTCCCTTAAATCTATTCTTCACCTCCACTGCATATTCCTTAGGAATATTAGTGAGCTCATATCTAGCTATCTGTGGGTCTTCCCTAATCTCTTTAGTCTGATCCTAAATTGTGCAAGAAGTAGTTCATGATTGGAACTACAGTCAGCTCCAGGTCTTGTTTTTACCGACTGTATAGATGTCCGCCACCTTTGGCTGCAAAGGATGTAGTCAATCTGATTTCGGTGTTGTCCATCTGGGGAAGTCCATGTATAAAGCCGTCTCTTAGGTTGCTGGAAGAGAGTGTTTGTTATGCACATTGAGTTGTCTTGACAAAATTCTATCAGCCTATGTCCTGCTTCGTTTTGTTCACCCAGGCCATAGTTATCTGTAATTCCAGGTGTCATTTGACTGCCCACCTTAGCATTCCAGTCTCCCATGATGAAAATAACATCTCTTTTAGGCATGTTGTCCAGTAGGTGCTGCAGATCCTCATAGAACTGCTCTACTTCAACTTCTTCAGCATTTGTGGTTGGGGCGTATATTTGGATCACTGTGATGTTAGATGGCTTGCCCTGAATTCGAATTGAGATCATTCTATCGTTTTTTGGATTGTATCTGAGCACTGCTTTAGCCACTTTACTATTATGAAGGCTACTCCATTTCTTCTGTGGTCCTCTTGTCCACAGTAGTAGATCTGGTGGTCATTTGATGTGAAGTGGCCCATTCCAGTCCATTTCAGTTCACTGACGCCCAAAATGTCTATCTTTAATCTTGACATCTCACCAATAACCACATCCAATTTGCCCTGGCTCATAGATCTTACATCCCAGGTTCCAATGGTGTGTTGATCCTTAGAACATCGGATTCGCCGTTCACCACCAGCGCCATCAGCTGCTAGCCGTCCTTTCGGCTTTGAGCTAGCTGCGTCATCACGTCTGGGGCTAGTTGAACTCATCCTCTGTTCCTCCCCAGTAGCATTTTGACCATCTTCCGACCTGGGGGTCTCATCTTCTGATGGTATACCGACATATCTCTGGTTGTACTGATCCATTTAGTTTTCACGGCAAGAATACTGGGGTGGGTTGCCATTACCTTCCCCAGGGATCGCATTTAGTCTGACCTCTCTGTCATGACCTTCCTGTCTTGGGTGGTCCTTCACGGTTTAGCTCATGGCATCATTGAGGTGCTCAAGCTCTAGCACCACGACAAGGTAACGATCCTTTGCTGAAGTAAACAGTTTTACAATAGCAAATTCTATCTATAATTCTTTGGATCTCTGTGATTGGATTGCATTCCTTTTGACACTTCAGGATGTGGGCTTTTGTTGCCTTCCCAGTAGATAGTATCAGCAGAAAGCATGATTAGTGGCAAATGTATAAGCTGTTGGTGAAATACGATTCAGAAACTGAACAAATTAAACATTGTATGGTTAAATGGGTACACAATTTAGACCCAATAATTAATAGGCACTAATGGGAATTTCTATGGAAGGAGAATGTTAATTTTATACAATTATACTAAGAGAAAACTGATACAACATGTTTTACGCTGCTGTATTACTCTACTGCTGATTGTTAAAATGGACAGTTCATTTTCTAAAAATGGTTGGAAATGTAACAATCAGCTTGGGCCATTTTTCTATATTTGGTGGCAATGTTGCAAAGTTCAACAATTTGGGGAAATTATTCTATTCTAATTCTAAAAGGCTGCATTTCCTTTCCTACCTGCTATTTTTGAATTAAGTCTACTTTTTGGGAGAGATGGGCAGTGATAGAAATTTGAAAAATAAATAAGTATTAAATAAATATTACTGAACCTTATATCCCCACAAAGTACATGGAACTAATTCTGTACATGGTAACTGCTGCAACGTTGTGCTTTTTATGGAAGTACATACAATTCCTTCTACAGAATAATGGCTAATTCATTTATGGAAATATACCTCAATCTCCCAAATCTTTTTCAAAAGTAAATCTGACAAAAAACTTGAAAATCATTTTTGGATTATAATTCCATAAATGGGCTTGTGCCACATCTGAAATTGTGGTTTGTTGACATAAAGCCTCGATATTCTAACTTTCAATTATCTATTTATCCTACTTCATGATTTATTCTGTGCTAATTACTGTTCATATTTACTTGGATTTTAATACTGCATAATATATATATGAACAGAATAGCTATATTACTATATAACTTCAGCACATTCTCTTTTTAAAAAGGGCAAATGCTTTTGTCTGAGAGGAACTAGTAAGTGGAGTTCCATGTTAACCTCAGGCTTTGTCATCACTCTATATTCATTTATTTCTACAGCTGCCTTTCGTTATTCAGCATGAAACTTGTTTTGTGGGATATGAGCTTTTAATTTTATTCATGGCAGGGATATCCCATGTGAGCTGGAGCTTTAAAATGTTGAATGGTACATTGAACTTACTGTGAAGGCCCTTTTTCTACAACAGAGACAGGTCAGCTTAGGAGTTCTATTTCCCTCCCACACGCTCCACAGGCAGATTAAAGAAAAGTTTTGATGATGGGTCTTGTGGGAGGAGATGTCATTTTTGCCAATATAAGAGAAACCTGCTAGAAAGACAGCTCAGAGGATAGAAATCTGGAGAAATGTAGGAAGAAAGGGAAGACAAGCTACAATACATACATTTGGTTACCATCCTGATGGGTTTCCATTTTCTCAATCAATCAATCATCTCTGGGTAGGCTGGATCACCTATCTGCACTTTTGGAAAAATTCAGTGTCCTGTTTTCCTACAGCAGAACCAAAACATTCTAGAATGGAACATTCAGAGCCATCCTTGGGCATGGAGGAGCCCTCTTACAGTACTCTCTGCTGAAGGAGTCATCTGCCAAGGCCTAAGAGTTAAAGTCATAGGGCTTTATAAAAGAAGACCAGAGGACCATGTGACAGCCCAACAAATGTCTCTCTGGTGGAGCACCTGAAGTAGCTGCACTTTGAGTAAGAAGGATCACAATTCCCTGAGAGGTATGTTTATTTTGACTCTGACAAGCTACTTTGATACAAACTTCTACCTACTAAAGATCACAGTTGATGAGGTTTTGCAACCCACACTGCTTCAGATCCGAATATCCTCTGTTCTGTTCAGGAAGATTTTGATGGCTCTTCTGACATACAGCTCCTGCCAATCCTCTAACTGTATCATGGGATTTTGACAGAAGAAATAGAGGATAATTTCTTGCCTCTGGTAAAAGACTGAGTGAACTTTAGTCATGAACAGGTTTTCTCAACCAGGGTTCTGTGGAACTCTAGAGTTCCATGAAAGGTCACTAGTGGTTCCCTGGGAGATCATGATTTATTTAAGAAATTATTTCAAATTCAGGCAACTTTACATTAAAGGGGTAAGTTTCATTCTTCATTTTTACTTTAAGAGCCCTGTTAAATGCACATATAGGCCTACACATGGAACAAATACATTAACTTGTAACTTCTGGCCTATATTTGAGCCTGAATGTGCAGGGGTTCCCCGAGGCCTGAAAAATATTTCAGAACATTGTTTTCAGGTAAGATTGTCCCTGTTTCCAACATCTTTGTGGTGGAGATGATAGCTATTAGAAGTTTTCTAGGGTTTGAATAAGGCTCAGGTTAGGGCCTGAAGTACTAGCTAAAAGCTGCCATGATGGATACCAGTGGTTAGTGGGTAGTCTTAGTACTTGTAACTAGATGGGATTCAACTAGCTGGCAATGCCATGAGGTTCATGACTGGGATATCAACAAGTTGACTGGATCCAATTAGCCCTGCTCTCTGATCTTGCCTTAGTCTCAGGAGCCTGGGATTCATGGAAATTGGGGAAAGGTATATTGTAAGTCCTGGGCCAAAGTAGCAGTTAAAGGCATTTGTTTCTCTGATTCCTAGGCTGAGAAGCATGAAATGAACTTCTCCACCATCCAACACTGAATGGAGGGTTCAGCAACTTGGGCAAACACCTGAAGGTTGAGGCCCCGTTTGCCTGGGTCTAGATCTTGTATCTAAGCCAGTATGTTACCATGTTGAGAATTCTCAGGATATGCTCTGCTATAATAATCTAGTTTGCTCAGCCTGGTGGGTTTCATCCAGAAGCTCAGAGGTTTTCATTGTACGTTGGTAACCTTTTTCAATTGCTTGATTGATGGGGATCAGGTCAGCATGTTGTACAGGCAGGATACACACGTATTCCCTGGGATCAGAGGTGGACTACAATAGCCATTACTGCCTTTGTAGAAGGAAGCTCTGGGAGCTGATAAAAGGGCAAACAGAAGGAACTGCCCTGGCATTCAAACCATAGAAACTTCCTATGAGATGGATGGATTAGACCAGCAGTTCTCAAACATTTTGATCTCAGGATCTCTTTAGGTAAAGGTAAAGGTTTCCCTTGACATTAAGTCCAGTCATGTCCGACTCTAGGGGGCGGTGCTCATCTCCGTTTCAAAGCCGAAGAGCCGGCGTTTGTCCGTAGACACTTCTGTGGTCATGTGGCTGGCATGACTAAATGGAATGCCGTTGCCTGCCCACGGAAGCGGTAGCTATTAATCGACTCACATTTGCATGTTTTTGAACTGCTAGGTTGGCAGGAGCTGGGACTAGCAACAGGAGCTCACCCCATCACGCGGATTCGAACTGCCGACCTTCCGATCGGCATGCTCAGCAGCTCAGCGGTTTAACCCGCAGCGCCACCGCATCCCCATCAGGACTGAGGACCCCAATGAGCTTTGGTTTATGTCAACTGATACTTACTCTATCAATATCTATTGATATTTACCACAGTAGAAATTAAAACAGAGAGTTTAAAATCCTCCTCTTTGATCTGTCCCCTTTGCCCTCCCAGGGCCTGCTCATGCAATGAGACAAAAAGAATGGAGGGATAGCCTGATATATTGCTGCCCTTGCCTTGATACTATTTTGTTGATTGGGTACAGGGTTTTCTTTCTAAGGATTTTCCAAACAGCTTACCCCTTTGAACAAGCCCAATACTAGGACAGATGTGAAGTTGAAGTCTACTTTTAAGTTCTTCAGCAATCACTGCCTCCCAATTATAATTTTTATTTATTTTATTTTATCAAATTTGTCACCACCCATCTCCCATCAGAGGGACTCTGGGCGATTTACAACAATAATCAATAAAACAGTAAATTTACAATAAATTTACAATATATAAAAATACAATATTTAAAAACACTTACCAATAAACAATGATTATAGATAAGAATAGAGTCCAAATGGCAGATCATACTGGCTGCCATGCCTTTGACTGCAAATTAGATCCTGTCCAGGTTAGCACTAGCCATGAAAGCAATAGCCTTGACCAGGTTGTTTATACCCTGCCTAAGCTCCCTCTGCTGTGGAGGGATAAACTGAGTTAAGTGGTCTGGCACACAGGATAGACCTTTGGCAAACAACAAGATAGCAGGAGCACCTCTAGTGGTTAAGACTCTGAACTCATGAGTTCTACACTGGAGGATCTCAATTTTCATGTCCTCTGAACACTTGAGTCTGTCTTCCCCATCCTTTGCTCTGCCCCCAGTACCAATGCAGTGGCCATCTACGGGGGAGGGGGAGTACAGAGTTTGGATTAGATACTGTAGGTTTCTTTATTAATTTTGCACTACTGCACAGAAAATAAATAAGTCAGCTAATTTAGAGTCACTGGAATAGAACAACCCTAGCCTTGATTTTTCCCACACATACTTGTTCTCCTGAAATAGCTCTCAAGATCAATCTCTAAAAGTGCTCTATCCTTAACTGAAAGGACATTGATTCACATGCAGTTAAGGAACATCCAGCAATGGAAAAAGGAGGAAACTGATTTCTTGGCTCAAATGAAAAGGAGTATTGAACAGAACTTTCCTTTTTATCACTCTTAAATATCCAGTTCCTCCTGCCTTCCTCTAGCCCAGTCAGTCAATGTCCTCAGCATGTTTCACCTTCATTCACCCTTCCCTGTTGCTGTTGATACTTCACAACTAAGAAGAAGTTACCATTCTGTCTGGTTGAGCCTCAGATAGATTCAAAGAGGAGGTGTTGAAGTTTGGAAGGAGAATGCTACCCCAAATACAACCAGACACTTTGGCAGCTTCATCCCTGAAGACATCAAATGAAAGGTAAATCAGTACTTATACATATGTCCCTCTCTTCAGCCATGAGGCCAGCAGCCAAACTCAACAACTTTAAGGTGACTGAAAATCTTAAAAGATCTGAGCAACAACTTTTTTTATCATTCATATTTTAGTCCTTGATATCTCACCCTTCCACCCCAGAGTGACAGTTTGCACCCATTCTAAATGGAACAAGGTGGTAAATTCCTAGATCTGAGAGACGCAACACACTCAGTCGATTCTCCCTCATCCTAGTGAGCCAGCTGCTTTCCATCTGGTACCGGGTCCTGCTTCTGCAGGCTTCTCAGCTTAACTAAAAACTACAGGGCAAGAGCATTTCCGTGCTTGCTCTTTGTTTAGAACTATAGTCAATGCATAGACCTTTTCTCAACTGGAAGAAAGGGAGATAAAACAATCTGAATTTTTAACCCAAAGTGACACGATGTGGCTTTTCAACTAGGCCACACCTGGTCTATACTGCAGACTCACAGGTGAGTCAGACAGCTGATGTCAAGATACACTAGTTCCACACTAGAATGGTGGGGAAAGAATGATGCAAGGCAGTTCAAAAGTCTCAGCCAGAAATAACACTGTCCCCAAATGAGAGTTAGACAAAACACATGACTGAGGTGAAGATATTCATGCAAGAAAACACTGAGGGTTTCGGGCTCAGAGCTCATGGTGCATTTGCAGAAAAGAGACTCCTTTTCTTGGCAGGACTTTGTAAGCTCCTAGCAGCTAGGCCCCAGACTTAGCGGACTTAGGGCTGCTCTTCAGCACCCTTCTCCGTGGCAGCTCTCAACAAGGACCCTGCTTCTGAGGAGCCCAGCCTCACAATCAAGTACTCCAGTGTCACTCAGTTTGCTGCTCCTCCATCTCTGGTGTCAACACGCCTTAGGATTATGAGCAACAAATTCTATAGTGATGAAAGAAGGAAGATCCACTTTTGAGTCACCACTAAGGCTAGATCTTGCATAACAGAAGCGTTGTGGGCTCCCTTTCTGTACTCTTCATCACCATTTTCTCCTTTTCGCCAGCTTTCTTACTGCTTTCTTGCTGCTTTTTGTAAGGCACAAGAAACGGTTGTTCAAGACCATATTTTGAAATTACATGAGAAGTATCTAATATAATAAGTGCTGGATTGTAACAGGAAAGGCTTCTACTGTTCTCTCCCTCGGCAGAGTCTTTGTGAGTCAAGTCAACCAATGAATTGAGGCTTGTCCTCAATTATTTCAGACATGAAGAAATAAAATGGTCATTTTGTACTAATTCAGCCTTTGATGCTTCCTGAGCCAAAGACTTCCTGCCAAGAACAGGATAAAAGCCCACTCTTCTTCCTCATGATCTTCCATATGTACATCCACATCCACATCCAAAAAGCCCTTCCTTGCACATCACAGAAAATGATTTATAATCACAGCCTTTACCTTTCAACTTCCAAATTCACAGCCAAACAGGAAAAAAAGGCATTTCCCAGTACCTAATGCTACATCAAGGTAGTATTTCAAAATCAAGTGAAACCTAATCAAAACGTAAAAGATAAAAACAGGAATGAGATGATATTACATTGTGAAGCGACCTCTCACTTCTCTGGCAAAGTCGAATATAGTTTTGAGTTCTTACCTATTCTAGATTGCAAAAGCATTTTGGCTCTTCATTTCAAACCTATTTTTAAAGCGCCTCTTCAGATGCAAGTCTAGGCTCCTCGTAAACCTGCTTACAGTTTGAAATGCCAACCCTAACCCTAACCCTAACTATTGTACGTGAGAACTTTTTAAAACCTATGCATTAGGATGCACTGCACTGCATTTGGATAACGGAACCCACATGTTTTGCAGCCCTCGCCCAAACCTCTGATAATTTACAAGATGGTGATGTAAAGCTTAAATATTTAATTTTTATTTATTTATTTTATTTTCTATCCCACCTTTAAACACAAAACACAAAGGACGTTTGGAAAACTCAAATGCAAACAAAAACTAAGGCATCGCAGCATGAGCTGACAAGAACTCAAGGAAGCAGTTAGTGGCAGACAGGATGTCCACTGGGTCACGGAGTCAGAAGTGACAGGACCACAAAACTCTATCTTCTTTGGAAAAGCATTCTATAGCAATATGCCTTAATACAAAACACAAAGCCTGTTTTACGCAGACTGCAAATTCAATCCTAAAATATTGGAGAAACAGCCTGGGATTAGAGAGATAAAGGCTCCTTCCAGCTATCTGTACTCCTGGTGTATCTTCATGTAATTTTCTTCAAAGCTACTGTAGTACAACGGTATCAGGGCTGTTGGTTTTTTTCCCCCTGTAATAAGCCCTTTGTTGTATAGCGTAGCTTTAATTTTAGTCTCAATGGGACAACTTTAAACAGATAAAAGAAGCAAAACAGCAGCACCATCATGTGGCAGTCTGTTCATCTGCATTCAAAATGACAACGTTCTTTTATTATACTATTGTCAATTTAACAATGCTGACCGTCCATTATAGCAGAGATTAAATAATTAAAGATTCCGTATGCTTAGAAGAGAAGGAATTTAAGGAACTTAGAAGAGAGAAACATAATTCAAAGCCAGCTTTAGGACAAGATAGTAGTTCCGTTCACAGAAATATTACAGATAATCCCACATTATTCCTGTATCTGTGGAAGAAAATTCCATCCATGAATTACTGTCAGGATAGGATCTGTCCTGCACAGGGGCCAGCATTTGTCAGATCCCACCCAATGGCAGACAGGAACCTGTTGGAGCTTTGCTGCAGATTCGTTATGTTCCTATTGAGCAAAACATCCAACATCTAAGTTGGACTGTAGAAGCCTAAAATGCTGAATTATTTAGCAAGACTTTTTTGAAAGTAGAGAAGATGGAGAGGGAGAATTATCACTGGCTTAACTTGGATTAAACATTTCTGCATTTTAAATGCAGATTTATATTTTCACAAAAACATCGTAAACAAAAAATAGGGAGGAGGAGGAAACAAGGTAGCCTATGACTAAACTTGAAAATCAAATATACAAGCAAATCACCTTGAAATCACCTCCAAAGAGTTCTTGGTTATGGCCAAAGGCCAGCAACAGAATAGTGTAGAGATGGCCTTGTAAGAAAACAGAGATGATCTTGGAGAAGAAATGTGACAGCAAAATATGGTTTAAGAGCAGGAAGATCATTAGAAATAAACTCTCTTTGGCATAAGAGGGAAGGAAGGAAAATGATGTCAGGCTTTCAAAATTCTGTTCCTAAAACCTGTATCAATGAAGTTCATTTCTTACTGAGTCAGTTTCCTGACCTGGCCTACCTTGAAGGACTGACAAATAGCTAACAAGGGAAAGACTCTCCTGACAACGAATCCAGCACAATAAAATACACTAGCATATTAAAATATATCACAACCTAAAAACAATGGGAGACCATTTGCTACAGCTGTTAAGAGGGCCCTAACAGGAGAAATGTATTTTTCCAAGTTCCCCATTTGTCACTGCACTCTTACCTATAACAATATAGGATCCTTATCAAGCCCTTTCTTTGTCGGAACAAACAAAGTTTTGCAAAAATAGCTTGTTGGCATAAGTCTATAGGAAAAACACTGTTTAGATTTATGAAACTGTATCCACAGGTTCCTTGGTCTAGGAGGCACGGACCATTAACCCAAAATATGGGTCAGGTACTTTAGTTCTTAAGAGTCTTGTGTCGTGCAGAGTGGGAGGTGGCAGTATTGCAACCAAAACTCTCCCCACAATCCCAAGGGAAGCTGGGTTCTCGAGTGGCCGGCTCAGGTCGACTCAGCCTTCCATCCACCCGAGGTCGGTAAAATGAGCACCCGGCTTGCTGGAGAAGGTGATGACTGGGGAAGGCAATGGCAAACCACACCGCTATAGTCTGCCAAGAAAACGTCATGAAAGTGGCGTCCCCCCAAAGGGTCAGACATGACTCGGGACTCGGTGCTTGCACAGGGGACCTTTCACCACCTTTCACACTTTAGTTCTTATCATTACCTCGCACATGCCCATCAAGCCATTCTGGGTGCTCAAGCTATTTGATATCAAAACAGAAAATCTTCATTCTCTCTGTTCAGGAGTGGACGCTGATCAGCTCCTCACCCATGCTCTGACTTGGTCTCATTAATGAATCAATCAGCTCAACCGCCAAGAGGTGGTTCTAGTTCCTCAGAGTTGTTAAAAAAATCTGATTAGTGGGCCCCAATTTTGCCTCCCATTGCCCACAGCTGAGGTCTGACTATCAACATAGGTAAAGGTAAAGGTTTCCCTTGACGTAAAGTCCAGTCGTGTCCGACTCTAGGGGGCGGTGCTCATCTCCGTTTCTAAGCCTTGGAGCCGGCGTTGTCATAGACACTTCCGGGTCATGTGGCCAGCATGACAACTCGGAACGCCGTTACCTTCCCGCCGAAGCGGTACCTATTGATCTACTCACATTTGCATGTTTTCGAACTGCTAGGTGAGCAGGAGCTGGGACGAGCAACGGGAGCTCACCCCGCCGCGCGGTTTCGAACCGCCGACCTTCCGATCGGCAGCTCAGCGGTTTAACCCGCAGCGCCACCGCGTCCCCTGACTATCAACATACCCACCTATAAAAAGGCAGAAGAGATAAAGGCCAAATCTCCATCATTAGGAATCAGCCTCTTAGCCCAACGAGAAAGAGCTAGTCTAGGCATTTGTACAGGAAGCTTCCAGACAGACGAAAAGGCATGCTTTACAGCCAGCTGCTCTACAAAAGGGCCTAGAATGGGATCATCTGGTGGAAAATTATGCACAACGTCTAAGACCCACAGACAACACTCCTCGGCTTCAAGCAGGCTTTCAATGCTGTATCTAGAGAAAAAAATAAAGGCTTCTTCAATATTCTGTCTTTACATTTTCTCTCATTTTCAAACTACATGTCACTATCAGCTTAAGAATAATCTTATACTTTATACAACCCCTGCCCTGCTAATCTTTAACTTCTATATCAGCTCTGTACTATATTGGGCTTTTCAAGCAAACATTTTATCTCTAATCAACGCATTGCAACCATGTTACACAGAGATGACCTGGTTATTTCCTCACAGACCCCAACAAGTTTAATGAAAGTAAAGACTATTTTGGTTCTTCTGTCAGAACCAGTTGCTGCAAATTAACTTTCATAAAATCAAGCCTAGTCCAAAAGGCTAGAAGCTAACCTAGTGCATCAATGGGCACAGGATCAAGCAGATGGCCTGCATTAAATATTTAAAGCTTAAGCAAGTATAATGCCCAGGGATCTCAGTACTGATATCCAAAATACTCAAAGGAGCAGATCTGCTACTATATCCATTTTTTATACTGGGGGAGCCAAAATATAGTGCTGCTGCAATTAAGACATTTGAGGCCAACACACTGCAACCTCTCTTCTAAGAGTTCGATTAAGTCCATGTATTAATTTTGGTCTATCTGATGTTCAATCTACAGGTAGTCCTCACTTAACTACCCTAATTGGGACTGGCAACTCCGCTGCTAAGCAAAGCGGTCACTAAATGAGAAATCATGTGACCACAAAGGGGCTTTCTGGCTGGAAAGAGACAAGACTGATCAGCTTCACCACTTAGGCCTTTGTTTGCCTCCTAACCGCTCCCCCACCCTTTGGAAGGCTCAAGTGCCTGCTTACTGTCTTGTACACACTGAAAACAATGCCAGCAGCAGGAGGGTCTGGCAAAGGAGATACTGCTTTCAGAAATCGCTTGCTTCTCCCCCACCCTCACCCCACAGAGCGGAGAGATTGGAGAGAGATTTCAAGAGAGTAAGCTGTCTGCATAGCATACCCATGGCTCCCAGTCCCGGGCTGCCAGTGTGATTGCATTGCTTTCGATGTGTAGAAGAGCAAACACTCTCTTGCAATCCCTTCCTCTCCAATCTCTCTGATCTGCAAGTGGGGGAAAAGAGAAAATGCACACTGTCTTGTGCCTGACCTGTGGTTTTTTTTCTCTTTTCCCCACTTACTATAATAGTAATCACGTGACTGAGGGTGTAAATGGGCCATGAAGTTATTTTTTCAGCACTGTGTACATTTTTGAGCAAGCTGTTGTAGAAGGCAAATACAGTCCCCAAGCCAATGGTCCACATTGAAGGAGGTTTGATTAAGGGCGTGGAAGAATATCTGCATTATCAGTTATAAAGCTATTGTACGAAGAGTTTGGCCTTGCTGATTTGAAAGGGCAAATATCAGTCCACTGGGGCACAGGGAGCAGGCGATAGGCTGTTTAACACAGATAATCTCCAAAGGTGCTGCTGATGTTGGGACGCAGATAGGCTGGGCTGAGCTTAGGAAAAGGATTCTAGATATAGGCACTCAGTGTGAATGCTGAATTCACATTAAAGTTGAGTAAGGGAACTAGCAGGATAGTTGCCATCCTTTTTCTCAGGCACTTACTCAGAAGACAGTCGCAAGCAATAATGTCCCCCTGGAAGAGGGGGAAGAGCAGACAAGGCAACAGCATCTCCACCTCCATCCTTAAGGAGCTATCCTAGGGAAGAGGGTGTGGATTTATTCTCCGTAGCGCCCAAGGACAGGACAAGAACCAGAGGGTGGAAGCTTTATATATAGAGATCCAAACTCACAATAAGGAGGAATTTCCTAACGGTGAGAACTATTAAGCAGTGGAACAGCCTCCCACCTGGAGTTGTAGAAGCTCAATCACTGAAGTTGTTCAAGCAAAGATTGGACAGCTGGTATCCAGGATGGTATGAGAATTTCTTCCCTGGGCAGGAGGTTGGACTAGAAGACCTCCAAGATCCCTTCCAACCCTATGAGTCTATGATTTTATGATCCCAGCCAGGTCACCTTAGCAGGGGTCGGGAGAAGACAGGGTGGTGCAGAAGCAGTGGCTATGAACCACATTTACCACAGGAGAACTCTGGCGTGTGACTTCTGCAGCTCAGGAAGGCCACCCAAAACCAGACTCAGCAAGAGTACCCCCCCCAAATGCATTTACAGCCTCATGGGGGGCACCACCCACATTTAGAGTACCCTATCTTGGTAGTCTTAACATTTGACTACAGAATGGCACCACAAAATGAATGCTATTGTTTTATCTTTCTGACTGCTGCATTTTATTTCTTACACATTATATTTTATTTATTATATTACAGTCAGTTACCATAAATGAGAATTTAAAGGGAAAGTTAAAAAAAATATCCATCCTTTGGAGACCTCAATTATTAATTCCAAGAAAATCCAGTGACCAATTGCAGGCTCATCCATTTCCCCCCGTTTGGAAACATGACCTTGTCTTTGGCTGAGAGAAGACACTTCCCTAGAGGCGACCACTAATTTTTCTGGCCCTTCAAGCAAATATTCCCATCCTTTCTCCCCAGTGATGTATTTATGGATTAACAGCATAGGAAGCAAATCATAATCTCATAGGAAAGTGTCTGCATCTAGCCAAATGTTTTGGATAGTGGGGCGTAGAAGGTAAACAACATTTATGATGCAGAAATACTTTAAAACAGAAGAAAGCAAGCTGCAGTTTTAAGTAAATACTTCAAAGGGAGACAACCGCAGTTCACATAAATATTTATATTTCCCATCTGTCAGCCACATCAACTTTTCAGAAGAAAGATGTTTTCGTACAATGCCATATAACTTTTCCACTTCTTCACACAAACATTATAAAAGTCTCCTCTCAGGGAGATATAAAAACAAGTGTTCCAAAATCTACACCAATATTCACTCCATACTCATTATTCCCCAAAGCAACCATTTCCCAAACACATTTCTTTGTTATGCATTTTTAATAAACAGTTGTAAATGCGCACTGCGAACATACAATGGATTAATTGCCTTTGAAAAAATACAATGCTTACTTTTTCTGGAGAAAATAGTAAAAAATACATAGTAATGTGTTGAGGCAGAAACAAAACGTGAAGCTGGGATTTTCCAAGTTCATTCTCAAGCCTGAATACCTAAATCAAACGGCATCTTCAAGCTTCTTTTCCAGACAAGACAAACAACTATGGATTGCACACACTGCAGAGGTGATCCTTCTATTAAAAGAGGTGGAGGCTTAATAAAATAAGGAGCATAGAAAAGGCAAGTAAGTTTGAAACTGCATATATTTTTGCAGCTGCAAAAACAAAGCGGCACCATCCAGCTTTGTTCAACGCTAAGGTACGAGGAATGAACTCGAACAAGTACTTGCTATGCATTTTTTAGAGGGAGGGAGAACTTCAGCAAAGGTGGAATATGAACAGTACAATTTGATTTCCAGTAGAAAAACATATGAAATAATACACTTTAAATGTACATTAAGACCTCTAGTGGCATCACATAGGTACTGTAGTTTATTCCTTCCAATACAAATTAGATTTTATTTTGAAAAATGTGGTGGTGGTACTTCAGCTGGATGAATGCAGTGAGGAAGAGGAGGAACTAGTGACATACCTCTTTCTTCCATAGTTATTGAAAACTGCAAAAATATATTAACTGGACAATGTGCAGTTAAAACAACTGGCAGAACACATTAATGCTAACTCTTTTCAGAGGTAGAGAGACCCCTAGAACTGAATATGTATACCTGGTTACAATAAACTAATTCTACTTGCCTGTGCATGTAGGACAGACCTCTGCAGAAGGAAAAATGCTTCACCATATATTGCCCAGTTTTAGATATAAAAAGACATGTCTGTTCCTGTAGATCTTCAAAAGACCAAAATGCTGCCCAATATAGTCAGTGTTTTTTTTTTAGAAAAACTATATGGTCAGTGCTGACAGCTGTTTGATCATTTATAACTATTTGTTTTCCTTGTTCATCACTTCATACACTGTTATATTAAATAACAACCTGGACAATCATACATGTGAAGGCTTTCAACTGCCAATGTTCTGGCTGCCACAGAAGGTCTGCAGAGGCCCTTCTTCTAGCCATGGTTACCACTTGCTTTACCAGCAGGAGCCGCATACAGAAGGATCCTGGATCATAAATCTGTTCTTTCAGGACAGTACCTGTCCATCCAAAGAATACATCAAATGATGTTGATGGAGAGCCTCGAGGGACAAACAGTACCCCCAACTTGTCAGGATTCAACTTCAGCCTGTCTGTCCCATCCAAACCTTGATAGTCTCCAGGAACTGAGATAAGACCTCAATGGCATCTCCCTACAACTTGATGAAGTAAAGTTGGGTATCATCAAATACTGATGATTCCACATCCCAAACTGTTGATGACTTCACCCAGTGGCTTCATATAGATGTTAAAAAATAAGGGGAAGAAGACTGACCCATGAAGAAGCCCATAACATGGGGGCTACAATGACAACCTCTTTTTCTCCACTAGATAAGAGTGAGCAATGCCATCTCTATCCTATGCTCATATCTGAACCTTGACTGAAAAGGCTCCAGATAGTCAGCTTTATCTAGGGTGCTACATGGTTGATCTGTCACCATTGTCTTAATAATCTTCCCCAAAACACGAAGGTTGGAGACTGGGCGATAGCAATCTAATACTGTTGGACCATGGGGGCTTTTTCAGGAGGCAGTGTGCAACAGCCTCTTTCAATGCTGGTGGCACCACCATCCCTACACACACACATAAAGAGGCATTAACAATCTCCCAGATCTAGACGGTCACAGTACCCCAGGCCCCACACAGCAGCTAGGACAGGCAAAGGTCAAGTCCACAGGTGGCAGAGGATAATCTAGAGACTAAGACACAATCGTTCCCATTTAGAATGATTTAAGGGAAAAGAAAATTATCTACATTTTGCCCAATATTGCAAAGAAGAAAAGGTAATGATCAACTTAGCTAAAACAAAACCTATCTGTTGTTAAAAAAATAAATAAAAAATAGAATGGATTGTCCAGAGATATGTTACAGAAAAACGCAAACACTTTAAATCTTGGGCATTTGTTGCAGAAAGACAATGTGTTGATATCCTCATGAAAATTATCTTAAAATAGAAGCAGCAAAGACAGTTGGGTTTATTTTAAAAAGATATTTCAGAAGACGGAGCTAGCTAGTTCATGTGATTTGAAAATTGTACCAAAGCAAGATTTAATTTAAGATGTTATGTGGGCAAGAAATCCTAGGGCTGGAATGATCATTCACCCAGTCTTTGAAATTACACAGAACCATTTTTAAACACTTTTTTGATGCTTCCAACAAGAAGTCACAGCATTCTTTTTTGGATGGAGCATGGCTGACCTTCAGTGAAAGCATGTCTCCAAGAAGCACTGATTATTATAAAATGCATCTCACCAAAAGATAGCAAGATCCAGATTAATCAATATTTTGAAATCCTGATGCATCAGAAGCTATGGAAAATAGCATGTAGTCATTTACTTCAATTATTTATCCATTCCATGGATGTTCCTGGGCTGAATCACTCTAGGGAGCAGTTGAGATAACTCTGGAGGATGAATTTTCTGGCATGAGTCTTTGGCTGATGGGCAGGCTATTATCACCTCTAGTTTCATTCCACAATACAGTAAAGTTAGAGTAGACCATCTGCAAGCCTGTATTCTTTTCAATACTTTTTTCCTATATTGTGCAAGTTTTCAGAACCTTAGGGATTTGATAGAATCCCTGATGGGAGATTCTATCAAATTCCTTGGGCCCAAAGAGTTCATACTACTACTACTACTACTATGATTAAAACTTGTATGTTGCCCAACTCTCAATGACTCTGGGAGATGTGACCAATCCCAGTTTGGAGATCTTTCCCATCATTTGCATGATTATTCCTTATATCTATGAAGGGGGGGGGAGTTGATTCTATCAGATTTTGATGAGGCCAAAATGGTTTTCTTGAATTGGGGTGCCCAAATCTCACAGTAGTGAATGGTCTTCCTGCTACAATCCCAAAGGCACCAGCTATTTCAAGATCACAGCAGCTGACTGTTGATAGAATGTCTTTTCCATGGAAAAGAATATACATGGCTCTGGGTTGAACTGTGGAGTCCTTGGTGCTCTCTGAGCTCGGCTGTTTGCTTACAGACATTTCATTACCCACCTAGGTAACACCATCAGTGCTGGTGAGTGTGGGGTTTGCTCCCTGTTTATATCCAGTAGCTAGCCCTGCCAGTGTTGGTGGGGATGGGGTTTTCTCCTTGGTAGTTCTTTGATTAGGGTATTGTGGGCAGGGCAAGCTATGTATATAAACAGGGAGCAAGCCTTACATTCACTTGCACTGATGATGTTACCTAGGTGGGTAATGAAACATCTGCAAGCAAACAGCCGACTCAGAGAACACCACGGACTCCACAGGACTTCTTTTATTCAACCAGGTAAGTATTCTCCAGTTAAGATGTAACAATGTGCCTCATTTAGTTATCTGGCATCTTGGTTTATCTGGCATAACAGTTATACACAAAAAGAAACCTATTTGGGCTGATATGGAACTGTACTTCTTCATTACAACATACACAGGCATTCACGCCTGTGAATTTTTTATTTTTACAGTGTGTGTGTGTGTGTGTGTGTGTGTGTGTGCGCGCGCGCGCGCGCTTTTGCAATCTTGACTCCTGGCAACTGCCTGGCCAAGTGCTTGCAGTTTTCTTGGTAACATTTTCAGAAGTGGTTTGTCCTTGCCAACTTCCTGGATTTGTGCCCAAGGAAGGACTAGAATTCATGGCCTCTTGGCTTCTAGCCTGATGCCTTTAACCACTACATCAAATCGGCTCTCAAATTTTTATTATGATTTAAAAATGGCCACATCTATCTATATACTACTAAAACTCTCGTGTCTGTACCTTTAACTGGGCAAAACAGTGCATCACAGGGCAACGATTTTTGAACCAAGGTACCTCAAATGGGCTAACTTACAGAATGTGTCCAAAATCCAGGACCCATGACTCCCGTGGAATAGAAATTTGGCAAATTTTATAAAACATTTTATGACATAAGAATTATCATAAAACATTTTATGATGTAATACAACATGTCATAAAACATTTCCTGTGGTCAACTCCTGATGTTTGACTGGGCTATACAGTTCAATATGAATGACATGGGCTACTTTCAAGGCAGATGCATCTCTGGATGTCTCCCTGGATTTTTAAGAACTTTTCCAGTACATTAGAATTTCCGCCATTGTTGAAGGCATTGAGGAATCTGGTAAGGAAATATCCCTGAAAAAGTGACCCAACGGGCTGTGGGTTGTCTAGTTATGTATAAAGGACATAGGTGAACGCATAAAAAATATTAACAAGGAACTATGTTCAAACCGGTCTTCAACAAGCCATTTTGTCAGTGACACTAGCAAAACATTCAAAATGATTTTTAATTTCACATATTAAGGATAGTACGAACCGTACACAGAAATAAATGTGGTTTGATGTGGATATATTTCATGCACTGAAAAGAAAACCATGCCTCAGGTAACATACCTTTATAACATGAGAGGGCTGTTTTAAATTTCTTGAGAATAGCTAAGACAATTTTTTTTCCCTTTGATAAAACTTTTTGGGAACGTTTTAAATCCAGGGTTACCCTCTTTCTGCTCAATACAGTATTTTAAATTTGATATTCATTTCACTTCAAAATAGATGAGAATCTTCCTCTCCTTACTGGGTTTTTCCTCTCAATAAATACAACGTGCACATTTTTTAAACCTGGGATTCACAAGAAAAGTAAACTGTGTGAGGCCAAGCACTCAACTTGATTTGATGCATATTAAATTCAATGCAATTCACAGGATTATTCCTGTATATTTAACCTCTTCCCCTTTTGGAGAAGCCTGGAGACATCCTTTTGCTTTTTCAGCCTAAAGCTTGTGCCCTGCCTGAGAATGTCCTATTTAGGGTTGATGCAGGTACTGTATCAACAGGGAGATACAGATGCATGTATCTCCCACCATACCTCATGCATGGGTGTGTGTGTTTGTGTGTGTGACATAATATAACATGTCACTATTGTGTCATATAAATTATTTAAGTTAAAAAAAAAAGTCTGGAGAAGTACCCCAAGGTGTGCTCCTGAGTTTCTGGAAGGAATCTCTGATGTAATGCTATATTTTATTTAGTTTCAAGATATCTTTCTTCTAGCCAGGCAGTGTGTGCTTCAATTCGAGTCGCCTGTGAGATGGGCGGTGCAGAAATGTGAGAAATAAATAAAATAAATTAACAGAAAGCCAACAAAAAGGAACGAGAAATCAAAATCTTAAGCCAATTTGCAAAACAGGAAGTCTGAATTGGCAATCCAGTGTCATCAAACTAGCCGTGCCATGCCATGCACGCCCACCCAGAAGGAAGCCCACTAAATTAAATGGTGATTATTCCTGTGTAAGGATACAAGTGGGACTGTACCCAGAGGATGAACAGCTAAAGCAGGTGACTAGAGCTTTTGAACCAGCATGATTTTCAGAATACCTGTATGAACTACCCACACGGGACATTTCTGATAGTTAACAGAGCTGAAACAGATGCAGCTTTTCAGCAAAGTCATACCAAGGAGCAACAAAGAGGGAGCAAGCCATGTTTACGCATCATCACTGTGGAGCACCGTTCTTGAACATATTTATCACAAAAAGTGCAGCCTTAAAAAACTAAAGAGGGTTGGGACTCATTAAGGCTGGGATAGGAGACCACCTTGAGATCCCAGCTCTGCAAACTAGGCTAGGAAGTAAAAATTAAAAAACGGTCTTAGAAGACACTTTAATTCAAAAGAGAAAGCTGGACTTCTAGATATGAAACACCTGAATGTTTCAAAGAAAAGCTGACTGTGAAATCACTTTGATTCTACCATTTATATATGTCATTTTGATCTGGGAGATAATAATCTCACATTCATTTGCCATGGATTAATATACCCTTGCATAAACTAAGTGGCGTGGCATAATTCACGGAGCAAGCAAATGTTTCTACAGCAAAGTAACCAAAAGCAAGATTTCAGAGCTGATATAAAGCAATTATTTCACTTACTGTATGTAAAGGTTTATCTGCTGAGAACTTAAAGTCACTGCCTCCTGGGTCTTCTTCTGGAAGCGTTTTTGGAAATAGACTATCAAGGCAAGTGCACATATTTCTCCCACCTGCCTTGGACCAGGCAGGTGGGAGAAATACAACTACCAAATACAAGTGTGAATGGGGAAGTTTAGATAGCTTGGGTTTTGAAACTGCAGGTGATCAGCTTCGGGAACAAAACTGTATCCTGCAATATTTGCCCCTTCGGAGCTTCTTAGTGCATTTAGATGACTGCAACTGCGGTTGATGCACCTGCAGAAAATAAGGACCACACTCTGCAGTCACATGTAGATTCTGCCCTGGTATGGCTTGTCAGCCCTTCCGAGGTAGGCAGCCCAGGAAACAGACTCCACAAGCACTACTGGAACTCTACTCTACCGTTTTAGGGTCCAATATCAGAATCTTGAAAATCAAAGCTGCCAGAGATTCTCTACATATACCTCTTATACCAAAGACTATTAAAGTGAGGAAATCTTGGGTTTCTTTCTCACTCCCTCTTCCCTTTGAAGGCTAGGCTGGTATTTACCTAAGGGCTCTTGAATGCCTTCTTCAAGGCCATCTCTGTAGTCCTCTGTATGGCTCTTTGGATTCACCAGCCATTTTATGCAGTGTTCTAAGCCCTAATGCAACAAAATTTTGGATGAATTATATGTAACTATGGGCATATATGTGTGTACAATATATAAATATACTATTTGTGTGTGTGTGTACACATATACTGGCATTACTGGGTTGCCTACCTGTAATAAAGAATTTGATTTGATTTGATATATTGGCATTAACCATTGTTCACTAGTATAAACAGCAGTTTACTGCAAAACATTTCAGTGAAAATTTTTCATCAATATATTTCGGCATGCCACTGATTTGTCTCTAATTAAATAATATATCCACTGACATTACTAAGATGCATTACGCTGACGTATAATAGCTCCATACGCACGTATTCATTAAAGTTCAACGCTGTATCAAATTAAGATCTAATTACAGTCATCTTTGACATGTCCAATTGAAGAAATGTTCCCCCAAATGTAATTATTTGAATTTTTTATATATTCAGAACATTGTTTATTTGAATTAAAGCAAGTCTGGTTTTTTTCAGAATGAGTTTGACATCAGCTAATGATCAGCTGACTAATTAGACTCCTTGGTAATAACTTGTTACTTGAGAATATAAACACTAATCGGCATCAAATGACACTTCTGAGAACACATTTCTGACATTCATTTTTTTTAGAAATAAGACAGGACCTCTTCCCTTGGAGGCAAAAAGAGGCGAGAGAAGAGAAACAGGGCACTGTGGGAATGGCGGATTACGATGACTCCAACTTCAACTGGGAATCAAAATCTGTGGCAAGTGGGAGATCCAACAGGTTCTTGACACGCTTTGCAGGCAAATGCATCATCCAAAAGTTGGAGGAGGAACTGGAAGGTTAGCTACAATGGACTTAACACTTACTAACAGGGAAGAAATGGTTGAGGAAGTAAAAGTTGTAGGAACCTTGGGAGGGAGTGACCACGTCATCCTAGAATTCATCAACCTGCCGGCAGGGAGAACTGATGCTATGTTCTAAATTTCAAAAGAGCTGACTTCAACAAGCAGGAAGGATTCGATGGGTGGAAATCCTGAAGGGACAAACAGTTCAGGAGGACTGGAAAATCTGAAAAATGAGATAATTAAGGCCCAAACAGAAATGATACCAAAAAGAAAGAAAAATGGTAGACAGCTGATAAGACTGGTCTGGTTGCATAAGGAATTTTTTAATAAACTGGGAAACAAAAGGGACAATTTTTTTAAAAATGGGGGCATACATAGAAGCAGAATATCAGACAACAGCCTAAAGATGCGAAGGCTAAGGCTCAGAATGAGCTGAGGCTTGCAATGAAAGACAAAAACAACACAAAACAAAAACAAAAAAGGGTACTCCGGATATGTGCAGAACAAGAGGAAATGGCCGGTCTGCTGGCTGGAGAAGAGGACAAGATAGTGACAGATAACAAGGTAGGGGGATTGCTAAAACCTCAGAAGACAGGCGTGAGGTTCAAAATGCTTTTCAGTGGTGAGAAAAGAAAGCTTCTGCACTTAGGGAGGAAAAACCAGACACACAGGTACAAGATAGGCAGTCCCTGGCTCAGCAATAAGACCTGTGAGAGAGATCTGGCCACAGATTAAGCATGAGCCAGCAGTGTGAAGCAGCCGCCAGATGAGCCAATGCAATTATGGGCTTCATCAACAGACGTATAATGTCAAGATGCCGGGAACTGGTACTTCCACTCTATGCTGTACTGGTAAGACCACACCTGAAATAGTCTGTCCAATCTGGGTTGCCAAAATACAAGGAGAACTGAGGAACTGGAAAAAGCACATACAGCAGGACAACAACAAAGACTGTGAGAGGCTTGGGGGGAGATGGGCGGTAATAAAATTTGACAGACAAACAAACAAATCCTACAAAGAACAGTTAAAGAAACTGGGCGTGTTTAGCCTAAAGAGACGAAGGCTAAGGGGAGACACACTAACAGTCTTCCAACACTTGATGGGCTGTGAAAGAGAAGAGGGCTCAAGCTCCATAGTGCTTGAGGGTAAGACGAGAATCAGAGGGTGGAAGCTTTACTAAGGGAGGTCCAAACTCAAGAAGGCATTTCCTGACTGTGAGAGCTGTTAGGCAGTGGGACAGCCTCCTTCCCGGAGTCTTGGGTGCTCAATCACTGAACCTTTTCAAGTAAAGGTTGGACAGCATTTGCCTGGGATGGTCAGAGGATTCCTGTCCTGGGCAGGGGGGTGGACTAGAAAACCTCCACGGATCCTTCCAACTCTGGCAGCCACAGTTTTCAAATCTGTAGCTGCCAAAAAAAAAAAAAAACCCAGAAAGAAAAGCAACCCAGCATCTGTTTGTATTATTTTTTAGTGAAAAACAGATTAAAGCTACTATGAATAAATGAAGAAAACAGAACACTTTCTATTAAATTAATAGAAAATCAAGTTTAAGAAGTAACATATTGATTTCTTACAGCTCTTTATGCTTCTCCTCTGCCAAGATCTGGTCATTTGGTTTCAACCCGTATCTGAAAATATAGGAAAAAAACCCTAGTTAATCAAAAAAGGAATGAACACAGAACCAGTATTCCATTTCGGTATAAGAGCTTTAAGGTTAGTCAACATTGCTAACTTTTAGTTTCTTATTTGATAAATTATCTCAATTTGAGATATGTCTATGATCCTAAACAAATTATTTTAAAATAGTAAGCAAAAAATGTTCAAAGGCAAAATAAACTGAACAAGGACCAACATAATTCTTTGTTTTCAGTGTGCAAGGAAAGGAAACTAGATTATGTGCCAATTTCTATTCCCCTTTAAAACTGATATATTCACTTCCATTGGTTAGTATATTTATGTTCAAATTCTATACATACAGGTAGTTCTCGCTTAACAACCACAATTGAGACCAGAATTTTGGTTGCTAAGTGAAGCGGCCATTAAGTGAATCTGACCTGATTTTACTTTTGTTTGCAGCAGTTGTTAAGCGAATCACTGCAAGCATTAAGCGAACCACATAGTCATTAAGTGAATCGTGCAGGTTCCCCATTGATTTTGCTTGCCAGAAGGCAGCAGGGAAGGTCAAAAATGGCGATCACGTGACCACAAGACACTGCAACCGTCATAAATGCAAACCTGTTGCCAAGCACCCAAATTATGATCATGTGACCATGGGGACACTGCAATGGTTGTAAGTGTAAGAACCAGTCATAAGTTGTTTTTTTCAGCACCATCCTAAGTCCAAACCATCACTACACAAATGGTTGTTAAGCAAGGACTCCCTGTGCTTCTGTAGGAATAAGCCACACTGCAGTCAGTGAGACAAATTTTTAAGAGATTCAGATTTCCATTCTTTATTCATGTCACATAGAGTCTCATTATCATTTTAGTAAAAAAAGTGTTTAGTATCTCTCACCATTTACATATTCTCTTCTTACGAATGGGAACTGCTTTTTCCCCAGGATAGCAATGAATATTCCTATTTAATATAGTATTTGGTGAAACATGATACCATTTTTCTATAGCTTTATTATTATTGTCTGCAATACTATTCAAAGAGAAATGCAGTAATAATTTCAGATTCAGGTTTCTGTATTCAATCCCACCACATCCCATATCTTTCATCAACACAGAAGAAAAATACCAGCACTTTTCTCCATATGCTAGAAATAAACTTCTTGAAACACCTATTGGAAGATTAAAACATGCATCTTTTATG
Source organism: Candoia aspera (assembly GCF_035149785.1). Taxonomy (NCBI): domain Eukaryota; kingdom Metazoa; phylum Chordata; class Lepidosauria; order Squamata; family Candoiidae; genus Candoia; species Candoia aspera. Next base: position 89,861,225 of record NC_086158.1, on the reverse strand, counting down.
TTACAGTTGCAGATATTAGTACCACAGATGACAAGTAATTCATATTAATATGGAATGAATTTGAAAAACCTTGAGGAACTGTTTTGAAGTAAAATAACCTTTCCCTGAGAAAATGTTATGACACACAATTACCCAATACGAAGAATTTCTGATCAAGACACATAATGTCTGAAAAAATATTCACAACAAAGTTTTCCACCACCCTCTCCAAACTATTAAGATGGGATCCTGCATTAGGTTTTACTTAATTCTTCAAGGAGGAAATGAGTCATAATCTGATGCTACTAAATCTTACTAAGGAAAGCTGTTCCTTAATTTTCTCATTAATATTAACAGCTGATCCTTCTGATTTGTGCAAGTTAACTGTTTCACCAGAGCCTTAACAAAAATGGTGTAAAATATTGGTAAGTTATGAAAAAGTTTGAGATAAATCACTGCCAAGTTTGCAATGCTGTAGTTTCTGCATACAAGATCTTAATTCAATTGCAATCCAGTTTTAAAAATTATTTCTAATATATATAAAAGTACCAGAAAGAGTTTTAAAAGTTATGGAGAAAAGGACACTCTTGACATGCACTTTTCTGCAGCATAAATGAACACTTTCTTTTATAGGTTAATGATAGGCAAAGCTTAAACTGACCATCTAAATTCAATACAGCAATACAAAAATATTCCTTTCATCCAATCAAAATCCTTTTTATATTAAAGAAATCAAGCACTACTGTAATGTATGCTAGCTTTATTTCAATACAGTTATACAATCTGCTATTTCAATATAATCAATTGACTATAAACCTTTTTCTGTTTTTAGTAAAACCATATTTATCCTGAACAACAGCAGAATTACCAAGTGTAAGGATTGCCTATTCTAAAACACCATCAGACTCATAAACAGGATCATAAAGATATCTGATTTATTAAAGAACAGTATGCAGGATCACAAAGAAAGCTGAGAATGATAAAAGCGTGCCAAATGCAAACTAAAAACCCTCAGTACAAATGAGATCCCTCCCCCCGTAGAATCTTCCCAGGCTCACAATCCCAGGTGCTCCTAACGACTTCTGATGGTCCGCGGGAAAAGTCCTTGAGCAGAGCACATAACCCAAACACATTCCATTGAAATGAACATAGATACAGAGCTTGGCACAAGGCTTCACAGCAGCTCCCTCCCAACAGCAACGCGCGTCAGCACCACGGCATGTGAAACGTTACGATGTACAGTGCACATTGAAACAGTGAACATGACACCAAGTTATTACTGTAGCCCATATTTGGAATCATGATTAAGTAATGTGATAGCTCTCAATGAGCTGGCAGGTAATGAAAAATCCTCACTTATTTTTGTTATAATTCTGTTCTTGGCTTCATATAAGATTCTGGCAGCTTTTGAAACAGAATACAGCATAGTAATCTTGGGCAGTTTAACAAGATGATACATGGATTTCCTATCAAATTCTGAAGTAAAGCCCTTAATTCATTTAAGTTTTAAAAGCCAACTTCTCCATTCTGAAATAGGAACTACCGATTTATGAAATTCCATCTGAATAAATAGTGGCAATCTAAACTCAGAAAAGGAATTATTATTACAGATAGGCTATCTTCTGTGAAGAACACAAACCTTAAAAGAATAATAGAAATTATTGTAAAATCTCCTTTGTGGTTTTTTGTTTTGCTAATTTCTTTCTTTCATATATGGAATAAATGTTCATTTACTTTGTTTCCAGCATAAAACCCTAATTAAGTGTTTTTAAGGTAGTAACCCATATATTATAACTAGATAACATTAAGTTAACAACACTGTAAATGAAGCACTTCCAACTAATGAAGGAGAGCTAAGCTAATAACAACTACACCAAATTTTCAACATCCAAATGGAACACCAGTGTAATTCAGTGTTCAACCTCCCTTCCATACACGCAGGGGAGTCAAACTCAGATAAGCAAAGTGGATATAAATGCTTTTAAAAACAAAACAAATGTAATTCCGCTTAGCTGGCTAATCCATTTGATCTATATATCCTACAAGATGGTAAGAGTCTGTGCTATTAATCTAATTCAACCCCTATTTCCTGCCTCTATGAAACAGATGGTTTCCAGCCTCATTGTTAAGGTCTCAACACGCATTTTAAATGTAATGATTTATTTAAACTGATTTACAGAATAAGGCAGTCCCCTGCACTCTTAATTACTTCACACTGCAGCAGTCATAATATTTCTTTTTCTTTGTTCCAGGCACAGGAAATTTTAAGCTGGACATTAAACAAGTTGTACGCAAGTAGCTGTAGTCAAATGGAAGATTATTGCTCTTTGGTTTAATTTCCGAACATTGTGGAAATTAATAATCTTTGACCAACGCTAGCATTTTGAAAATAAGACTAAGACTAAGAATAGCACTTAGATGCATTGGAAAATAAAATCAGCAAATCTGGCCTTCATCGAGCCGTTTTTCCAACACAGATCACATTTATGGAATTTCTTACAAAAGCTTAAAAAAAAACCTCGGCAAATCTGAAAAAAATGTACCAATTTCAATTCAATAATTATAACAATACAGAGGAGATAATTCTTTAAAAAGAGAAAATCATCTCTACAAGCCGATGGGAACATTATAAACAAGCTGTGTTTTTCCTTGTAAATAAAATAGGACTTATTGCTGGATGCTGCGGCAAAGGGATAAAAAAACCCAATTCTGTTAACTGAGGCGAAAACCTGTAAAAAGGGAGCAAAGCCCTCTTCCATCACAGTTCAACCCCCTATGGAAGTTCATGTCCTTATAGACTTCAGCAGAACAAAGTGTGAGGGAAGAATGCAACAAGCACATCATCCATTATCCTACGTAATCCAGTTATTGAGAGGCACAGGAGCCTGAATGGCCCTCTGTTTTGTATCAAATTAAGCTTATCGTTTAGAGTAAAAGCATCTATTACAAGCAATGCAAGAAGGCAGCCTAACAGCATCCCATTTTCTCCCTTTCTGATAAGCAGGACCATTATCCATATAATTAAATAATTGTCCTTGTACAATCAAGGATTCCGAGTGGAGAAAATACAGTATCACAAAAATGCAAGAAGTGATGTAGAATCACTTTATGCAGGATGTCACTATTGGAACCATCCCGTATTGCACACAGGAAATCACAAGACCTCTTATATCTCCAAGCACTTGTTTTAAAGGAACAGCGCTATCGATCAAACATACATTAGGACTGATTGGGATCCACCAAATACTGCTTAAATACACAAATGTAACCTGATGCTAGTACTGCTTTGCAGGAACTCTTTGAAGAGTTTTATTGGATTAGGACAATGATGTGGAATTAAAAGTTGCATTTTGTTGTTTATTTGTTTAGTCGCTTCCGACTCTTCGTGACTTCATGGACCAGCCCACGCCAGAGCTTCCTGCCGGTCGTCAACACCCCCAGCTCCCCCAGGGACGAGTCTGTCACCTCTAGAATATCATCCATCCATCTTGCCCTTGGTCGGCCCCTCTTCCTTTTGCCCTCCACTCTCCCCAGCATCAGCATCTTCTCCAGGGTGTCCTGTCTTCTCATTATGTGGCCAAAGTATTTCAGTTTGGCCTTTAATATCGTTCCCTCAAGTGAGCAGTCTGGCTTGATTTCCTGGAGGATGGACTGGTTTGATCTTCTTGCAGTCCAAGGCACTCTCAGAATTTTCCTCCAACACCACAGTTCAAAAGCGTCGATCTTCCTTCTCTCAGCCTTCCTTATGGTCCAGCTCTCGCAGCCATATGTTACTATGGGGAACACCATTGCTTTAACTATGCGGGCCTTTGTTGTCAGTGTGATGTCTCTGCTCTTAACTATTTTATCGAGATTGGTCATTGCTCTTCTCCCAAGGATTAAGCGTCTTCTGATTTCCTGACTGCAGTCAGCATCTGCAGTAATCTTCGCACCTAGAAATACAAAGTCTTTCACTGCTTCTACATTTTCTCCCTCTATTAGCCAGTTATCAGTCAGGCTGGTTGCCATAATCTTGGTTTTTTTGAGGTTTAGCTGCAAGCCAGCTTTTGCACTTTCTTCTTTCACCTTCATCATAAGGCTCCTCAGTTCCTCTTCGCTTTCAGCCATCGAAGTGGTATCATCTGCATATCTGAGATTGTTAATGTTTCTTCCAGCGACTTTAACTCCAGCCTTGGATTCCTCAAGCCCAGCATGTCGCATGATGTGTTCTGTGTACAAGTTGAATAGGTGGGGTGAGAGTATACAGCCCTGCTGTACTCCTTTCCCAATCTTAAACCAGTCCGTTGTTCCGTGGTCTGTTCTTACTGTTGCTGCTTGGTCGTTATACAGATTCTTCAGGAGGCAGACAAGATGACTTGGTATCCCCATACCGCTAAGAACTTGCCACAATTTGTTATGGTCCACACAGTCAAAGGCTTTAGAATAGTCAATAAAACAGAAAGAGATGTTTTTCTGAAACTCCCTGGCATTTTCCATTATCCATCGGATATTGGCAATTTGGTCCCTAGTTCCTCTGCCTTTTCGAAACCCAGCTTGTACATCTGGCAATTCTCGCTCCATGAGTTGCTGAAGTCTACCTTGCAGGATCTTGAGCATTACCTTACTGGCATGTGAAATGAGTACCACTGTTCAATAGTTTGAACATTCTTTAGTGTTCCCTTTTTTGGTATGGGGATATAAGTTGATTTTTTCCAATCTGATGGCCATTCTTGTATTTTCCAAATTTGCTGGCATATAGCATGCATTACCTTGACAGCATCATCTCGCAAGATTTTGAACAGTTCAGCTGGGATGCCGTCGTCTCCTGCTGCCTTCTTATTAGCAATGCTTCTTAAGGCCCACTCAACCTCACTTTTCAGGATGTCTGGCTCTAGCTCACTGACCACACCGTCAAAGCTATCCCCAATATTGTTATCCTTCCTATACAGGTCTTCTGTATATTCTTGCCACCTTTTCTTGATCTCTTCTTCTTCTGTTAGGTCCTGGCCATCTTTGTTTTTGATCATACCCATTTTGGCCTGGAATTTACCTCCGATGGTTCTAATTTTCTGGAAGAGGTCTCTTGTCCTTCCTATTCTATTGTCTTCTTCCACTTCCGTGCATTGCTTGTTTAAAAATAATTCCTTATCTCTTCTGGCTAACCTCTGGAATGTTGCATTTAACTGGGCATATCTCCCCCTATCACTGTTGCCTTTTGCTTTCCTTCTTTCTTGGGCTACTTCTAGTGTCTCAGCAGACAGCCATTTTGCCTTCTTGGTTTTCTCTTTCTTTGGGATGTATTTTGTTGCCGCCTCCTGAACAATGTTGCGAACTTCTGTCCAGAGTTCTTCCGGGACCCTATCTACTAAGTCCAGTCCCTTAAATCGATTCTTCACCTCCACTGCATATTCCTTAGGAATATTAGTGAGCTCATATCCAGCTGATCTGTGGGTCTTCCCTAATCTCTTTAGTCTGATCCTAAATTGTGCAAGAAGAAGTTCGTGATCTGAACTACAGTCAGCTCCAAGTCTTGTTTTTACCGACTGTATAGATGTCTGCCACTGTTGGCTGCAAAGGATGTAGTCAATCTGATTTCGGTGTTGTCCATCTGGTGAAGTCCATGTATAAAGCCGTCTCTTAGGTTGTTGGAAGAGAGTGTTTGTTATGCACATTGAGTTGTCTTGGCAAAATTCTATTAGCCTATGTCCTGCTTCATTTTGTTCTCCCAGGCCATACTTACCTGTAATTCCAGGTGTCATTTGACTGCCCACCTTAGCATTCCAGTCTCCCGTGATGAAAATAACATCTCTTTTAGGCGTGTTGTCCAGTAGGTGCTGCAGATCCTCATAGAACTGCTCTACTTCAGCTTCTTCAGCATCTGTGGTTGGGGTGTATATTTGGATCACTGGGATGTTAGATGGCTTGCCCTGAATTCGAATTGGGATCATTCTATCATTTTTTGGATTGTATCCAAGCAAAAACTGAAATACTTTGGCCACATAATGAGAAGACAGGACACCCTGGAGAAGATGCTGATGCTGGGGAGAGTGGAAGGCAAAAGGAAGAGGGGCCGACCAAGGGCAAGATGGATGGATGATATTCTAGAGGTGACGGAGTCATCCCTGAGGGAGCTGGGGGTGTTGACGACTGACAGGAAGCTCTGGTGTGGGCTGGTCCATGAAGTCACGAAGAGTCGGAAGCGACTAAACGAATAAACAACAACAACAAAAATCCAAGCAAAAAGTTGCATTAGGCAATATAATTGATAAAGGCAACTTCTGGTTAGATGCAGACCTTCCTAGTTCATCCAAGAGATACTCACCTCCCCAAATCGACTGTATTCAGTAGCAGAGAACAACTGCGTTGATCCATCTTATTCTTTTTATAACTCAACTCAGCACCACACAGATAAACTTCTAAACCAAAGAATCTATTCTATCTGGCAGCCTCACCCTCATCCTGCATTTGGGCAAGATTTTAAGCTGCAATTAACACGGTACAACGCAGTACAAAAGCTCTTTACTGAATGTAACACAAAAATAATAGGTTTAAATGATTAAAAGTGATTGAGAAAGCAAGGAAAGCCTAAAGCCGATTAATTGCTGCACAGGGGTGGCCTCTGATGCCTTTAGCAATCAGGATTCTACCTAGTCTGTTTCAGATGATTCCTGGGATGACAGGCACTTTGCGTGATGTCCAAACACCTCCTAATCCGCTTCACTTTGGTATTTCTCAACCACCTGAGAATCTCTCCTGCCACAAACCTGCCCAGTTATGTGGATGAACAGGAAAGGCCCCTTTGAAGATACCTTCGCTGCCAAAAGGTTCAGCTCTGTAGCATGAAGGAGGGGGGCCTCCTTTGCGTGGCTGCCAGGCTATGGAACGCTCTCCCCAGGGAGGCGTGTCTTTAGGAAATACTCACTGCAACACACCCTACATTTGCAAAAATGGCAAAAACAAAACAACCCCCCCAAGCTGTTAACTGTTAAGCTGATCTTAATCACCCTGATATTATTACTGTAATTTTCATCTTTTATACCTATGCAGTACGCCGCCTTGAGTAGTTCTATAAGCAGAAAGACAGAGTGCTCTTTTTGTTATTATCCCAAGTAGATGCAATGAGCATGTTTTGAGTTCTCCCAAGCTGTATGAGCTACGTCCAACATATCAGTGTAGTTCAGATTTTGCTAGGCTGAGACTCGGGTTCAAGGCCCCTCTTAATCATGAAACACCCTGGGGGATTTGTGGTCAGTAGGCACCTCTTAGCCTAACCTGTTTCACAGAACCGCTGTGGGGATAAAATTGGAGGAGAGCATCTCAGGAACATCTCAGGAAGAAAAGCAGGATGTAAATCAAGCAGATGGGTAAATAAAATGAACAGACATTTCCTTACAGAATTGTCTTTCCTTGGCACTGCATGTCACAACTAGGACTACAAGAGACATTCTGACAACAGCAGAGCTTCAGAAATCACAAGATGCAAAGGAGGCACATTTTTTTTCTTACATTCATACAAATAGTTCCTAAGGATAACTGCTTGGAAGCAACTGCCTTTCTTCCAGCAGCTTCTGCAGTATTTCTGTCTTCCTTTAAGCTCATTTACCTTTACTGGATCTCTTCCACGATTTTCTTGCTATAATCCTCTTCTGGTTGCCTTTCTTCACCAAAGAAGCTGCCTCCCATCCCATCTGGCCTACCCCTTGGGCACTTCAGAGTTGTCCTCTTTGCTCCAAGAATGGCCATGAGCTCCCTTCAGCCAAGGATATGGTTGTCCTTTCCTGCTTGATGCTGAGAGACACCTGTGCATCCTTCATCATGCATCCTTCCTGTTGCTGTAAGTTTTAACCTCTAACTTTCTCTGGCTATCATGACAGCTTGTTCTAGGGCCCGTTCCTCTTCGAAATTCTGGAACTTTCTGTTTCGATTTTCAGAATGTATCTTTTCTCTTCGCATAGCTTCTCATTTTTGTTTTTGCATAAGGTACTGCATTCTGATTATATCTCACTAACATATTACTCTTTTATTTTCCATTAACTCATCTTCTAAATCTACCTAACTCAAATGGCCCTTGTTTCCTGGTTCCTCCAATTCTCCACCTTTACATTCCAATCACCTATTAGTCATGCTACTTCCTTTCTTGATCTAGCAGCTCTTGCAATTTATCTCAATGTCTTCCACTGCATCTACAGTTAGTGCATACAGCTGTATCATACTGATTTTTCTGGATATCCCTTAATAGATATGATCCTTTTATTGAAATATGGTCAAGAACCTAAGTAGAAATGTCCTTTTGGAATATTGCTACCATTCCATTCCTTGATATAATCTCAAGTCCCACATAATATCATCTGAATTAAAACAAAATCCCTAAAAGGGGACACAACAAGCATCCATGGCCAGACTACAATCAAGCACACTCAAGCTCAAAATCCTTCACTAATCAAGCTAAGCAAGACTGGGCCAGAGAAACACGTATACAGCGGAGGTGGTGGTGAACTGAGTACTGGACTATACAAGGTTTTTTCTAGACTCAAGCTTGACAAAGCCAGGTAGCATTAAGTAGGACTGTTCCTGCCTCGCTCCCAAAACCAGAGAAGCATGGCCATTGCTGAGACACAGAATAATACACACAGTTGTTATTGTATGCTATTGTTTCACAACAGTTTTCATAATTGTGTAGACTTCACATTTGTTAATTAGTTTCATTACTGTTTAGATATGTCTCAGCTAATGATTAATCATATTGTTTGGAAAAGGTAGTTAAGTTTTAGAAAGTTTCATCTAACATATCCAACTCATAGCTAAGAAACTTACTGCACTGCATATCTAGAAAAGGAGATGTTCTCCTGTATTCTGTTTATATCATCGTAACTGACAGTGTGGTACAGTAGTTAAAGTATCAGACAAGGGTGTGGGAGATTCAGGTCTCAATAGGGACTAGGGCAGTGTTTTTCAAACCTGGCTGGCTGGGGAATTCTGGGAGTTGAAGTCCACACATCTTAAACTTGTCAAGTTTGAAAAATACTGGAGTAGGGAGCTCCTGAAACAAAGGTGGCATATAAATCATTAAAATCAAATTGTTTTTATAGTAATTTTATTTTAAAAAGTGTTCCTCTTCCATAACATCTTTTAGACACTATCATAGAGGTAGACACTATTAAAATTAACTTCTGCATCCATTGTTCAAAAATATCCTTCAGTATGTCCAACGTTAGAATATTTTGCTTCACTCTGTAATTGTAAGTCAAGTCTGAGTGTTCTTCTCTTTTAACTGTAATCTTAGTTCCTTCTGGTTTCCTCTAGTGTCCAATTTTTAAAGTCCTATCTTATTTTTTTTAAAGAATTCAAAATATAGATTTAAAGAATTCAAAACAAAGAATTTTCCCATGGGATGGATTCTTTATAATTAATTCCAAAATTTTATTTCAAATTTATCTGGACCCTTAGTCCATTTGTAACTTTCTAAAATCAAAGTTTTAATCACCCTTTTGCTCTTTATTCCAAAAAACCCCCCCCACATTTTTTTTAAGAAACTTGTATTTAAAACTTCTTTCACTAAGGGTTGAAGGAAACTCACCCTGTGCTGTAAAACTGTTGATCCAAAGGTTCCTAATAGCTGAAAGGCAGTTAACAAGCAAGGGGTGAAATGGGCTATTAGTCAACATAGTTCACCATCCCGACTCCAGTCAAACCATGTATGAGACTTCTTCCTAGTGTCTAAACCTCTAATTATAGGAGACTTTTATATTAAAGGGAGCCAGCTAAATAAACAGCCACTTCAGACAGACGTGTCTTTAAATTAAGAGGCCGTTTAGGGTGACAGATGCAGAAAGGATCTGTTATATCTTTGAAGCATTCTTTGTCCCTGCTCAGTTTAGGAGCATGCAATATCTCCTGTTGATATGGGTTTTTATTACTCCATCATTTAAATCACTTTAGACCATAAATGCTTCTCAAAAAGGTGATTTATCTGTTGCCTTCTGTCCAAAGAGCAAAAATGTTGCTTCTATATCCCACTTGCCCCTTGCCTACTTTATATCACCAGGCTAAGAAATCATGACTGAACCAAAGCCACCCCAGGGCCTTTCATGGACCTCTCTAGTCCTAGTCCAATCCTCACAATGTGCCTTAGTCTCACTTCTGTACTGCCATTCATTTACATCCTGCTTAGGTAGCAGTGCAGCTAGTAAAAAAGCTACATATCTTCCTACTGAAGTAAAGCTGTTTAGAGAGCAAAGATACATAACAGCCCTAAAAGTACAATATAATTTCATTATATCAGAGATAGCTTCAGGATGATATACATTCTGAACTGAAAAAAGGGGGCAGACCAAGCAAGGCTGCATGACTTAGTGAATCTTTACAATCAAGCATTAATCAAGTGTGAATGCCAGAAAGTGACTGGTAGCTGATACCGGCTTACCTGTTTCAATTCCATGGGACAGCTCAGAGATATACATTCACACATATGTACCCATGCTCATGCCCATAACAATTAAAAATCCTATACTTTTTCTTAATAATACTTTTATTTTGCATATTCATTATGTGTAGTTGTTGCAAAAGGGTTGGGACACCATCAGCTGCCTCTAGAGCTCAGCATGTGGCACCCAGTCCTTGCTGGAAGAGAAAGACACTGGTGATGGCTGGCCAACTGGAGCACCTGGGTTGAAGTCCTCCCACATGAGGACATGACCTGCTACACATCTACTGCTGAGAAAGTTGAGAAAGCTGGAGTGAAGTTAATGGGGTAGAAGATTTAAGGAGAACAGCGAATTCAAGAGGGTAGAACTCAATGAGATGAGCCACAAGCTAGCAGATTTACCAATTTATCAGTATGCCAAGCAAGTTGATCCATCTTGGGGTAGAGAAAGGCAGCAGTGGAGAGTCAGCCATTCACTGATGATAACCAACTAAGCTCTACCAAGGAACCCCATTTTCATTTGAACCAAGGGTGGCTGAAGAACATCCCACAGTCGGGTAGAAGTCTGAGATATCCAAGGCAGGGATGGAAATCATTTGGTGGTCAGGCTCAATCCCTTGGCAAGGTGCAAGTTAGGGTAAATCCTGTCTGTTCTTACCTACTTTACATCATTCTTAAATTATGTAAGAAACTGTATTCTCCACAAACAAAAGAAAAAGTAGTAAGGGTGACGCTTACTTGCAGTTGTGGTTGGAGACTGGCCTTGAAACAAACCTGTAATTAATGCTTTGAAGTTGGTAGACAAGAATCACTTCCAAGAGACCAGATAGACAATACACTTTCTGTTCTATTGTCTTGTAGGTCTCAAAAGTTAAGAATAAGCCATCAGAAGAAAGGTAGTTACTTTTAATGAAGTATTTCTGAGGTCAGTGTAACAGCAATTTTAACAACTAAGCTGGGGGACCTTATTCAGTGCACATGATTAAAGCTGAAAACTCAAACTGTATAGGACCATGTGCCACAACTGTTCTTTTCTATAAAAGAAAAAAAAAATCCAGGTTGCTCATTGAAGAGGAACAACAAACAAAAAGACTTCGAACTATCTAATGTCTAGATTAGATAATCTAAAAATTGTGTTACAATGCGAGAGATGATCTGCACAGTTGCTGGCTTCTTAGCTAGAAGACGTGGCTGAAATGCCCTAAGGGAAGGAAGAAATGAAGTAAATTGAACTTTATCCCTGAGATAAAAAAGCTTGAAAAACAGCAACATGTTGGAAAACTGGGTAAGAACAGCAGGGCAAGCCCATGGAGCCCACTACTACTCACAGAACATTCAACTTCACTGTGAGCCATTCCTGAAGGCCCCTATCTGCAGTCCAGAGAGAGGTGAAAATGGCTGATCCAGCAAGAGAGAAGCAAAACAGAGGGAACATTCTGGGTTAAACACACAATCAAATTGTGTGGAAAAAATCCCGCTAGTAAAAGTCGAAGTTAGAAACAAACATTTCTTTTAATTGGCAAATTCTGATAGTTCCACTCCACAAACAACTAAAAGACTCTGGGGAACAACTGGACTTAACCTTACAGTGGAATTTGCTATGAGTGGGATTAACATTGCAGGAAAAAAATGTGATAGCAATATAAACAATCTCTAAATCTTAAAAGCACAATGCAGAATTTCACTATTTAGACTGTTGCAGGAGAACACACATAGCAATTCATCACCAACGCAGTGACTAAATTGGCCTGAGCTGACTTACAGGATTGGGCTAATAAGAAATTAAATAAATTTATTCTCCAGGATATACTCTTAAAATCCCTGTGTTGTTGAACCATGGAAACCCTGCTTTAATATAGCAAAGCTCTACAAGTCACTACCTTTCTCAAGGTAAAGCAATTCATTCATGTCAAAGTATTGCATCTGAACCTTCTAAAAGAATACAAATTCAAAAATCCATCTCCTAAGTATTAATAACATTAACGATAAAGACGTGGCTGTAGGATGAACCTGAAGGATTTTCCCCCTGCCAACCATAAGGAGCAACAAAAATTCACCTGGCATGAAAACAAGAATATGGTTCATAGCCCATCCCAACAAAACAGAAAGATAAAGTGGGATGCAATGCTGCAGCTAAAGCTTCCCCGAGGTCTGGCAGAAGACACTAAAGCAGCAGAACCCCAGCTGGATTGCACCACAAGGGAGACCAAGTCATAATTTGCCTCATCATCAAGCCAACAACTGCAGGGTAGAAACAGTTGGCACTCCATTACCAGAATGTCTATCCAGAAAGTCTCTAATTGTAGCTTCAGTATTACAGAGGCAAGCAGGAACATTTCATAAGTATCCCAGGGAGAAGCCTAGACTGCCTCCCAGTCTTTGTTCCCCTGGTTGTCAAGCCTCACACAGCTGGCAAATTCAAGAAGTGAAATTCAAAAATGGATTTGAGAAAGGTAGTTTTAATGCTGGCCTGGGTAAAAATACTAATCCTGAAAACCACAAGAGTAAATTCCCTGGCAGACTTACAGTGAGTCTATTAAGGCAGAGTCTCTGAAACGCTTCCTTCCCATGGCCCCCACATCTGGACCTGTGCAGCCTCTTACCTCATATGAATTCTCCCTCTCCCACCTGCTTCCCACAGCCCCACACACTGGCAAAGAATCAGGCCCCTCCTCTGACTCCTTAAGTATACCAAAGCACAGTCTAAGTTTTTCATTAAGGGTAAGAAGAGGACAGCGAAAGGAGTAAACACGGACTTCGTTGTTCTGCTTCTAAGGAAGTGCTGACACAGAGGCCTGTCATCTCCGCCACAATGGTTTTTCCATAACCGCGAATGTATTTAAAGCATCAGTCAGAGATTCCAGGCTGAACAGAGACAGCAAAGTCTTGAAGTTCCACTTATGCTCAGTAAAATCCTGACCCTAAATTGTAAAGAAATGAATGGAGAGCCTCTTAAGCAGCTGGGTGACTTATTTCAAGAAACGCATCAAGGCTTAAGGATGGACCACTTTGGAAACTAAAAACAGACTGGGCCCGCAATTCAAGGTTCCAAAATATTTAAGGGAGAAATGGGGACCCCTTGCATTCTGCAAATGGTGCTGAAGTACAAATCTCAGCATCCATCTCCCTTGGCCATGTTATCTGAAGCAGATGTTCAGCAACATGCTTAAGACAAAGGTTACTGCGATTTTGCTATCTGAAGCCCTCCCTTCAATTTAACACTTACCAAAACCAGATGGAAGGGGACAATTTCATTTTGTAGAACGAAATTATCTTTCTTCCCTCCTCTGACAGGCCCTGAACACAGAAAAGCCTTCTTAAAAGCCATTCTCCCCTTAATCAAGAGGGTCTTGATTAAGGGAGACCTTAATAGTAAGAGGGATAAGATTTTAGACAGATCTAGGTCAGCTATTTCTTTAAAGATGCAACCTGATGCGTATATGAAAAGCTAGAGACTAAGAAACCCAGATAATATTTATTTATTAAATTTATATGGCTGCCAATCTCACAAAAAGTGACTCTGGGCAGTGTACAACAATCCAGTAAGTAGATGTATAAAGCAAGCATTACCTAAAGCCATTACATAATAATTATTTAAAAAATTAAAAACTATAAAAGCAGAACTGAAACAGAGAAACTTATATTAAATGCTGCCTATTTATCATTTTAACTGAATCTTCTGAAATCCAGTAATATTGAAAAAGAAGCCACAATTATTCATTGGCTCGGCGACAATGGAAATTAGAAATATTTGGGTGCACTTGACTATCCTGTTTGGTTTGAAAATTCAAATATGTTGGGAGTGGCCAAAATACTGAGGAAGAATAACTGCAACATAAAATTCTAACCTGTCAGGAAAACCAAAGTATTCAATGCAGAATAGGAAAAAATGAGAAAGAGTGTTTTCCATTCTATTCTTTTTGCATCTGAATATTTATGATAAAATAAATAATGGGATCAGAGGAGTTTTTTTTACATAAATATGCACAGAAAAAATCATATGATTAAGAAAGAAGTGTATTTTCTACATGGTAAAAGGGAAAGATAGATACCTGCAGGAAAAAAAGCTAAAAGTCTAGGGCTAGATTATATATATACCGCATATATGAAAAATTAATGCAGGAAGGAGATCAGTTTCGTCTGCCAAGGGATGCACAGGGAAATTCATAAAGGGGTATTTTACCCGTGAGAGATGTCTTTCTCTCCCTCTATTCATTAATGCTCACAGGGTGGCCAAGAGGAGAAATGATCATGACACCATGATGTCATCGTGCAAAAGACAAGAACGATGTCAACTGTATCATTATATCATGTAACTGTCATGAAATGCATAAATGCTTTATTTGCATGATGATGTCACCATGGTTTTTACCAGATGCCTATGCCTCCACCTTTTCTACTGCTGACTGAATGCCTCACAGAGATTTTAAGACAAGACCTTCACTAGTTTCTCACATTAGGCTAAGCCAATGTAGTGTGTGTATCTGTGCTTCAACATGTTGTACAACACCAGTCATTGTGATTTGGAAACCACAGCTCAGAATGTAAGCATATTGTGCATATCCCACAATTGTGGTTTATTCAATAAACTGTGATACAACAAAAGACTAACTATTGAAATATGCAAATCCCAAATCCCATCATACAACCACTGCATTGCAATCTGCAACAGGTGATTTTACACTAAATACAACACTAGGAATATTCCAGAGTTCCAATTTCAGGGATAAACTTTTACCCAAATCAGGCCTTACATAGATGCTTTCATGCTACTGAAAAAAGAGTAAGGCAGTGAGATTGATGAAAGATGGCAGATATTCAAACCAGGTTTAAAGTAGAAATAGAATCCCAATGCTGATACATAAAACCTACTCTATTTGTGCCACCTTTAGATCTCAGAGAAGTCTTTTTTAACACAATAGCAACACACCATTTTATTCCGGTTAAGAAGTATAAAACAGTACTCTGAGTACCAGCACAGCAAATATGGACCTAGAGCAAGGGGGCGGCCCATGGTTGCTAATATCACTTCTGGTTCTTTTTTTACAACTTTTGAGCTGAGGAAGTTGACCTGAGGGTTTCAGAGGTAAAATAGATGTCCTCAACTCCGCTAAGGCTTTACACCCATTGCATCATAATTGGGGGTGACTTCAGCAAGAGAACATTTCTGGCATATTGTGCAGAATATCAAATACATCAAATTTTTATGCTGGCCTTTCTGGACAAAATGTGTTTTATAATCCATCTATCTCAGTAAACGTGTCCATGTTATACATTATTGGGGTGGGATTAAGAAAGCCAAGACTATCACAGGGAGGGAGAGAATGTAATAGAAGTGTTACCCCAAGTACTGCATTTAACTGTGCAGTGATTAGATTGAAAACATTTAAGACTTACTTGTCAAGGAAATCCTTGTCCACAACAGCACAGATGTCAAGAAGGGGATTCCCCATTCCAAAAAGGACATTTTCACTGCAAGATAAAGTAGTTCAAGTCACTTCATTTTACAAACTGCAGCGTACTTATAAATATAAGCAGCACGCCACTTTATGCATTTTGAGACTGCAAAACCCTTCTCTCCCACATGAACTCAGTAGAATTAATGACCGGAACCACGACACCAAACAGAGATCAATCAATACCTTCCACAGATTTTTAAGCCTTTGTTTGTGTTTGTGTAAAAAGTACCTGCAGTGCAGAGTTCACAGCAACTAAGTGGCTTTTGAAACCCTCAAATATTATTTTATCAAGAGGTACACTTGAAAAGTCACAAAGATAGCTCAAGCAGCTTTATTTGGACTCCAGATTTTCTAAACCAAAGGCAGGCAACATGTCTGTGGGCGCCAGCTTTCCTACTGTAGGTGCTTGAGGACCATTTAAACTCACTCCGTTTGCTGGAAAGCAAACATTCGAACAATGTTTTGTTGATCAATTCCTGAAGGCCAGGTTTTTCTGGCCTTGAAATACGCTGATACATATCCACATAGTGATAGCTACCAAAAACTATGAGTTTCTAAAAGGAGCCATGGATGGAGCACATGCTTTCCATGCAAACATTTCCAGGTCTAATCTCTAGTATTTATCTGATAGAAGCAGAGTGGATTTTCTCGCTAGACAGACTGCACAGACTTTGCCTAGATTAACTAGTGATTTCCATCAGGGTAAAGAAGATACATCAAATTTTTATGCTGGCCTTTCTGGACAAAATGTGTTTTATAATTCATCTATCTTACGAACTAATACTACCTAAAAATAAGAGCTGTAGAATGTGGGAAAAAAGCAAACGTTATAAATGGTTTATTCTGGCACCAGTTAATAAAAGATCACAATCGTTTTTCAGAGGGAGCCCCAAACATTTTGCTGCCTGAAATGTAACGCCAAAGCCTCTTACTCCGACTGAGTCAACACCTTAAGAAGTCGCACTGGCCCTGTTCAGACACCAACACCTGTGTTTTTCTAGCCAAATGAGGCCCTGCGTCATTTTTTATCCAAGATTAAAAATCCTTTAAAAAGGGGGGGGGGGAGGGCAGGTTCATTTGCTGTTTAATGAACAAGTATGACTTATCTTGCTACATGCAAACATGATCATGGAGATTATCAATGTTAACAGAAATGTAACTGTCATGATAAATGACTGCAGCTATAAATCATTAAATAAGCAGATGCTTCCATGTCACAAGCTCCATGTCATAAGCTAGTCCAAAGTTTATAAAATAATGTTACATGACATGTCTCCTTCAAGCTAAGCTCTTCTTCTGGCATACCATCAAGATCTGAAGCCACTAAGGTTTCTCAGAAAGGTTTCTAGAGAAGGCCATTCTAGAGATTTCAAGAGGTTGAGCTGCAATGAGACTGTTATTTTCCAGGACCCTGACAAATATAAAGCCTGAGTTCATTTGCAAACATCAAGCCACAAAATTTTTCTGCAATAATTTCAAAGGTTTTTACTTTGGCCTTGACTAGTGCCAGAATTCAAGGCTGCAATCAGCTCTTTCAGTTCTCAAAAAGTTGGGACACCTCATTATTACCAAATACATTAGAGTCTTCTGCACAGACAGGAGTATTCAATTGGTACATTTCAACTTTATTTACGTAAATAGGGTACGTTCACTGCTCTGAGTTGGTTTTGACTGCAGTGGTGCATATGCCCTGTAACTAAATAAACTTGGAAAACAGGAAAATCAATGCTCAGCCACAAAGCTCGCTATACAATGTGGTTTATGCTTAGAGATACCAGATCCAATTGTTGTAAAGTCTGAAGAATTCCACCTAAACTTCCTTGAGTTTACGGGACCTATGGGTAAACAAATGGTTACTCTATCTGATATCTGAAATATCTGTATTTCAGAACTATTTTGGAAGTCTTACTTACAAACACATGCAGTTCTGGCAGAACATTAAATGCGGAAAATATTTTGAGACATCCAGTATCGTTGCAGGCACAGCAAAACCCCATTTGATTAAAAGAGAGGGTTTTAATCCAACAGCAATTTCTACAATTCTGTGTCCTCTCAGGCTGTGTCAAACTTCAGATTTGTCAAGAAAGAGGTGGCTGAATGAGTTACAGGCAGGTGCTGTATTGGTGTATCTCTTCTGTAGCCCAAATCCAAAACAGCTCTTTCCAGGTGAATCTGAAGCACTGCACAGACTAAGAGTCCATGAATCTCAAACTTCCAAGTTAAATGGATTTGTTTACAATCGACAACAGCTTGGTTCTCTTAACCCAGCCAGATTATGGATTAATGCAACATGTGAACCCAACTGCTGCGTGCTGATGACTGCCAGACCCAATACCTTCAAAGCTCTAAATGGCTTTTGATGACCAACATCAGAAAGAGCTCCTCCTTCCAGATCATCCAGCCCGCACATCACACTCACCAGAGGAGGCCCTTGTCTCTGCTCCCTGCTGCAGGAAAAGCTCTGTGCAATCCCACAGAGAGGGCTTTACCCATGGTGATACCTGGCATTGTCTTTTCCAAAGGCAATGGTGCTCAACTAACCCTATACTCTGCTTCTGATCTGCGCAGGGGTTTAAAAATCAACTCTGTTAGTTGCAAGGATAGTCACTCCTCCCCATTCTATGGCGCTGATTTATTAACTTACAGCCAACTAGAGCCTTTCCAGGATGCTTCTGTTCGGCAGCATCTGAGCACCACTGAGTAAGGTCAGAAAAAGGGACAGGAACTCCTGGAAAGGGATTAGACTAAGGGCTCAACCAAGCCAGCAACATCACAGCTGTAGTGCGTTATGTGAATCCAAGTCACCGGGTGAGCTCTGCCAACCGCGGGTACTCAACAAACTAGTTAAACAACTCCTGGTTAGCGAGATGCGTGATCCGGATCCGACAGGACTGTGCTTAGATCCGGACTGCTTTTCCTTTAAGCCGGCTCTGGAAAAACACTTTCATCAGCCGCCAAAGCGCAAGCACTTGTTTCCAAACAGCCTGCCTACTATCGCTGCAATGCACCGCTTCCCAAAATCTTTCTGGTGCGGGGAAACTCAGATTGCAACCAGAGAGAAAGAGGGTCCGAGCAAATCAGACACACCCGCTAACCGCGGTACGTCCCGGGCATTTCGGGCGGCTTCTCTGTCATGCACTTAACCAAGCATACGCTTTTGTAGCAACAGCGGGCGTTCGTATTTTGGATACAGATCAGAGGGAATCGCGGGCAACAGTAAACTTGCTCAGGCTCCAGCCGAGGCAACGAGCGAGAGCCACTTCCACCCGTTCAGCAGCGCGCCCGTGCCACAAGCCTTCGACGCCAGCCTCGCACACAGACGCCGCTTTGCCCCGGGAAGCTACCCCACTAGCCAGTAAGGGGAACGGGCGAGGCGACCATTTCCACGTTTATTTCCTCGCGGGGGATGCTGAGGCTCGACCCCTCCCTGGCCGCGCGGGAGCCCCCCTGCAAAGCGCAGGGCGACAGTCCCGGGCACCCCGCAAGTCCAGCCAACTTACTTCCCGGCGAGACCCGGCGCGGCGCGGGAGCGGCGAAGCATCCCCGCTCCCTTCCATTCGAAGGCGCCCCCCAAGTTCGTCGCGAAGCCGAAGTCCCCGCCCGGGCGAAGCGCGGCGGGCAGGCGCACCCGGCTGCTCCAGGCAACGCCGCGCTGAGCCCGCGCCGCCCCGGGATCCCACCTACCTGAGGGTGGCCATGTCGCTGGCGGCTGGCGGAGAACGACGGCCCCTCTCCTGCGCGAGGGCACTCACCCGCCTGCCGCTCCCGGCGCGCGCGGGGACGGACCCCGCGGCTCGGGCAGCCCGGCCGCGCCTCCCTCCCCGCCGCGCTCGCCGCCATTGGCTAGGACGGAGAAGCCGGCTGGGGGCGCGCCATCTTTGCTGCGCGGAGACGCGCGCGAGCTCCTCCCTTCCGCCGCCCGCCCTGCGAGGCGCGCTCCCGCAGCCAGGCTCGGAGAGCGGCGGTGCTTGCTCCCGAGGCGCCCCACCTGTGTGCCAGGGGAGCCGCGCCAGCCCGGCCTGGCCAAGCGGAGCGCCGCACCGCGCCTCGCCGCCGCCGCCCCCCATGGCGCTCCGCTTCGGGTCCCGGACTTGAGGCTTCCGCTCGGCTTCCCTTGCCAGTGCTTTCGGGGTCCAGAGGCTTGCGATTCTTTGGCCCAAGGCGCCACCTGCAAATTCACTAGGAACCCCTGCACCGCTGTAGGAGAGGGCTCGCATTTTAAGGATGCCTCGCGTTTAGGAATAAAGGAAAGGGAATCACCTCGCCAACGGGAAACAAGTGCAGCACGGATCTTTGATGTGCGAAAATTTCATCTTCCTTTCTAACTACGGTGCAAAACTCGAAAACGCACCCACGAGGTGAAGTCAGCCTGCCCTTAACACCGCAGCATGCCACCCCTTTATTCTACGTGGCTGTCTTCGCACAACGTTACTTGCCCCTAATTAAACCAGGGCTTATTCCTGTAGCCAGTCTTAAAGGTTCATACAACCAGCCAAACCCTGAACTAAGCACCTGGACTGCCTTCATAGCACAAGCTATCTCTGGCCTTTGGCTGTAACAGTCGTTCATTCAAACCATATGCTAGAGAAGAGGTGGTTCAGGGGGCTGATCTAATGGGCATTCCCTCAGGAATTCCCATTAGGGCATACCCCTGAGGAAGAGTTGGAAGAGGCACAGCCAAGGCAACGGGTGGATAAAAGAAATCCAAGTTTGGGCCAGAGCTGTAACCTAAGAAAGCATCTCAGACAAGACCCTCCTTAGTTCTCATGAACTGGAGGGAGGGGGGAAACGCATTTAGACATGCAAAATTAATGTCAGCCCTTCAAGGTAGACCAGACTAGAAACCAAACTCATGCATGCTAATACTACTTTTATTGTAAAGCTATACTAACTTTATCTTCATGAAAACTAGGGAGGGTCTTGTCTGAGATGCTTTCTCAGGTCACAGTTCTGGCCCAGACCCAGTTTCTTTTATCTGGCAGTGTCTTGGTTGCAGCTTTCCTCAAGGTTATTCCTTGTGCCAGCTGCCGTCACTACTATCAAGCCAGCAAACGTGCCCCCACCCCCACAGTTGTTAAGCCACCTCTTGCCTTGTGCTTTAAATGAGGCCTGGTGGAAGGGTGCCTTGGGGAGCCAGAAAAGGGCAGGGCCCTCTGTGGGGGAGCACAGAGACAGCAGTTCCTGTGAGAGAAGCATCCCAACCCCAGCAAAAAAAAAAAAGGGGCCCAGGTAACAGGACCTTAACCAGACAGACAAGTTGAACAGGTAAGGGAGCCAGGGCAGCTGACCTTCGGTTCTAACAAGATGGAACATCACTTTCAGGTCAATAAAGTCAGCAGAGAAAGAGACTCGAAGATCAAAAACCACTACAGCTGCATTACCTAGCCAATGGCTGAGCCAACCTAAGCTATGGTGTGGTTTTCTTGCTTGTATCTTAGGAGAGTTAGGAGAACTTAGCCAAGATGGGAAGTAAAGCCATGATTTGCAGCTTAATATGTTGTGTGAACCCAGCTGACTGGTTTATTAAGGACAGTGTGGTTAAGCAAGACACAACAATGTGTTGCTGGAACAGAACCAGTGTACTGCACATAGTGTCATGTGATCTGACAATGGGGTATGTGTTCGGCATGACAAGTTTCTGGCTTTTGGGGAACAAGCTCTTAGGACACAAGTTCTTAAGAAGCCTACAGAGACAAGAGGACTTTGGACAAAGATGGGCATGTTTTCAATCTGAGGGCCTCATACATTAAGAAAATGGAAATTTAGGCTACAAGCACCTATTCACACAATGTGCTCAACACATAGTTTGCCAGCTTAGGCCAGGATGTAATATGGATCCAGCAAATGGTGGATTATTCACTAAACCATGGTTTGCCTGATTTGTGACACTAACCCAGATATAGATGTCTGTGCTTATAGTCTCTGAGCTAAATAGGAAATGCTCTTTGGATAACAGATCTCCAAGAATAACATATGGCAGGCACAACAAAATCTGTTGGAAGGGAGAGAACTACCAGGATACAATTAGCACTCCGGAAATCACTGCTGTCAAATTTGAAAGCTCAGTGGGGTTAGTGAGAAATCAGAATCAAACCAGAAAATTCAGGAGGGGCAAATGCCTCCTCAGAATCACTCTTGGTGATTGCATTAGATTCCGGAAGTCGCCTAATTCTTGGGATGTAGATGCCTAGGATGATCACAAACATGAAGAAATTTATTAGGGAGGCAGGAGTTTTGCAGTAATACAGCATGTGATTTCAATGGCCCCTCCATAAACAGGACAGAACTCCACCAATGTGGGTTTGCCCAATTCCTCACACCGAGGGCAGCAGTACTGGCAGTACTGGCATCAGCGCCAACTGTAGTTTGCCAGCATCCGGCTTCCTCAGGTTAAAGCTCTGGAAGCGCAAGCTCACAGGCTTATTGTTGTTAAGGTCAATTTCCAGAAGAACTTTTTCTTAAAGAACATAAAAAGTGCAACTGACATTTACATCTCCCCAGTGCAGCTTTTCAAAGTCATAAAGATCCGTCTGGGCCTCAGCAGAAAAATTGAAGCATTTCACCCTTGAAATGCAGGCTGCCACTGAGCTTCGTTGCCCCTGCGCTCTCCATGGCCAGGGAAGCAAGATGTCCATCAGCACACACTTTCTGGAAGCACCTGCTCCTCCGTGCTTCGCTGACTGCTGCCAGGCTGCCAGGAGAATGATCCTCCTTCCACCCGAGGGCCTGGGCCAGACTGCCTTGCCTCCATCTGTGAGGCTCCTGATCTTCTACTCCCTGGCCCAAGTGAAGGAGCCATCTCTGAAAGCTCGTCATTCTGCAAACCATGGTTTTCAAACCACAACAGATTAAACACGAAGAGTCAAACAAACCACCATAAAACTTGGTATGATGTGCTGATTTCACAAACCACTATTCAGCCATAACGTAACATGAAAACTCAGTCGATTAAATCAAACAGGTCCACACAATCAGCCCGCTAACCATGGAGTACCGTATGAAAGTGAGGCAGTGAGATGCCCAAGAGATAATGTTTGACCATTAATAATTATGCAGGAGGAGGAATTTCTGAACAAAAATTTTTTTGCTCAAGCTAACAAGCCTGACGAGAACAATTGTACATTTAGTACCAGCATGTGAGCAAGAAATACTTTGTCCTTGAGAATAAGCCTTCACTCACCTTTTCTATCTCTTAATGATTTTGTCATAAGGTCATTATGGGGTACCTGGGTACAAATCAGCTTGTCAATCTGAGTTCAAGAATTGTTGTTATGGGTACAGATAACAAATGGGTGCCAAGCAGGAGAGTGCTGCTGCATCGACAGGAAAGGCCCAGATATAGTACGATTCCTGGGAATCCCGCCCTCCTCTTGCAGGGCATTTAGGAATCTATTAGATCAGTGGTTAGGCTGTCCTATTTATTTATTAGATTTCTACGCTGCTTCAGTTCGTAGATCCTCCAACCTGAAGCATGAGAACAATACCCATAAGACTCAACACTATCAGATCATGATCTGACAAGGATCATTGAGAACCTGACACTCTCCTTTCCTGGACATCCCTTGCCCAACGGAGGGGCCCCAATCTAGCAAGAGGCAGTGGAGATCACGCGCTTCCCCAGACTGGCCTGCTAGGGCAGTTTCAGCTTTAATTCTGATCTTCCTCAGGACGCAGTTGGGTTCTCCAACAGCTCAGCCACCGTGGAGGAAGGGCAGAGCAGCCACAGTACACCCCTTTGGAGGAGTCTCCTGCTGAGCATCCCTGGGAAGCAGAGCAGCTGCCCCCCAACACACAGTCCATATACATTATTCATTAACCCGGAATTCAGATTCCTCAGTCACCCCAGATGATCTTGCTATGGGTATTAACACCCCACCCACTTTCTTGTTCAAAACACTGACCAAAACAGTCTGTAAAGCCAAATTGTTAGGAAGTCACTAAAACAAAAGCAGCTAATTAAAATTGCATGCAAACACACGGCCAAGTGACAGAGACCCAAAGGGGGGGGGGGACCCTCTAACCTGCCTGCCTAAACAAGAGCCCAGTGCAAACTGAAAACAATTAGGGTTTAGGGTTAGGGTTAGTTGACACAGGAGGCATGATGCCTGCAGGGAAGGGAAGCGACCCCATGCAAATGCTGCAAATTAGGGATTTGCATGAGATGTCCTTGCCACATCACGGCACATGCAAGACAGCACCATCACGAGGGTTATTCTGGCATCACTACAGCTTGGTGAAAAGTGGTCCTTTAAAATATTCTGGTCTGGAACATTCAGATCCAATTAGAAAAATATTAACTATAGGTGCACATTCTAGAACAACTTCAGCAGACTAGTTGTAAGACCCAGAGTCTAACCAGTCTGAAGATTTGCACTCCTGCAGGTATGGAAACCAAACACAGTTAAAATCTGCAAAGTATGCCTTCTTTCTTACCGTACAGTATAGGTAAAGGTAAAGGTTTCCCTTGACATTAAGTCCAGTCGTGTCCGACTCTAGGGGGCGGTGCTCATCTCCGTTTCAAAGCCGAAGAGCTGGCGTTTGTCCGTAGACACTTCCCATGGTCATGTGGCCGGCATGACTAAACGGAACGCCGTTACCTGCCCGCCAAAGCGGTGCCTATTAATCTACTCACATTTGCATGTTTTCCAACTGCTAGGTTGGCAGGAGCTGGAGTAGCAACGGGAGCTCACCCCGTCACGCGGATTCGAACCGCCGACCTTCCAATCGGCAAGCTCAGCAGCTCAGCGGTTTAACTCGCAGCGCCACCGCATCCCTACTGTACAGTATACCCATCCATTTTCTATCAATGGTATTTTGCCTTGGGTCATTTTCCCCTTTATTTTGATTATCAAATTACTTTTGAAACTTTCTCTGATTTGCAATTTTTTTACAAATTTATTATACAGCTCACATATGTCTTTTCAGGTTAGATTTTCTGAGCAATTTACATAAGGTTTTAAAAGCACTGATCAAGGGAAGTTCAACAAAGCAAAGAGTCTCTTACATCAAATATATATTATCAATCAATAATTATATGCATAAATAATCAATGGGAAGCAAGCATGCAGTCACTAGCTGGATAACTTTAGAAGGTCTGTGGAACGAAGAAAAGCTTTCTGCAAACATATTTTTGTTGGGACAAGAGAAAATTATGCAACAGTAGAACGTGCCAGATAACTGAGCATAGGATAGCAACCACCCAGCTCCCTTCCAATTTAGTGTGCTTAGGACTTCAACTCTTAACTGCTAATCCAAGGCTGAAAGTAACCTTGGTTGATCTCCAGTGGGAGGAGATGGGCGGGGACAAATTGAATAAATAAATAAAAATATTCTAGTCCAACCCTCTGCCCAGTACAAGAATCCATTATTACAGCCTCCCCAACAGAGCCATCACTTATCAGATAATTCACAGGTTCACACATCATGCTAAATAATGGTTTGCTTAACCATGGTTTGAACAAGCCAAAATTGCCTGGGTTTGTTCAAATCAGACAGTGCATGATGGCTCAGTGCCCTGTATGAACCGAGCCTACGCATGCCTGCAAGAGCCACATGGATCAACATGCTTCTCCCAGACGTGGCTTGCAGACCTCTCTTGCTAGAGTGGTGCTCACCATCTCTGCTGTCTTGCCAGCTGGCAGGAAAAAATGCTGCTTTTGCTTGCAGCAAATATTTTGCAGAGCTGTTTACTGGCAACCCTCCGGTGTTAAGGCCAGGATCTCTGTGGAGCCCGACAGACAGGTTTTGGTGCTGGGTGGGGCCTTGATGATTGTTTAGGGCTGTTTTTCATTGCATTGAGGTTTGTTCAATATTGGTTTATAACAACTGGGTTTTTGCATTGTTTCATACAGAGTACCTTGTTTCAGACAAGGTGGCTGTATAAATTAACTCAATTAAATAAATAAATATCGCTTCTGTCTGCTATTTATCCTGGTAAATGCTCACCTTTTAAATAGAGTGCCATATTGTATTTGTTAGATTTCAAGTAAATTCCATCTATAGTAACCTTCAAACATCAGAAAAAGGTAAGGTGACAAGCCTCCATTCCTTTATAACCTCAAAGTCTTTTTAGAAACTGTGACAATTACATCTGAGTAGGCCCCTGTATCAACCTGGGTAGTTCAGTTTCTTTTCGAACACATTGCAGCTTGCCAACGCAACTGATGAACAGCGTATTAAACATCACAGTCCTATGTATCTCTACACAGAAGGAAGCCCCACTGAGTACGTACAAAAGTTCACAGGGTTCCTTGAGTAGATGGGCAGCTTTATATATCTGACAGATAAATAAATAAAGGGACTTACTCTCAAATCAACACGTAGAGGGCAATTCTGCAAATGTGTAGTCAGAAGCTCCATTAAATTTAAAAGGATTTATTGTGTGGTAGGACTTTACACAGAGTGCGGTAAAACACAGAACAAAACAATGACTGAACAGTAAATATTACCCAAAGTCATTTAATTCAATAACTTCGGTCACCTTTCTGCCAGACAAGAGAATGCTGTGTAGATCAGAAAAAGGTAAATGTCATTTACAGAGAAACAATGAAGCCTCACAGGGAAAAACAAAAAGTGCTTTGCACAACAGTGAGAAACTCACAGAAATTCGGTCAGCTGCCTTCAAACTATCAGAAGAGCGAAGTCAACTTAACCATACAAACTATAAGAACTAACAAAACAAACAGAACAGCATTTGATTTGATCTTAAAAAGACTGATAAGGCTGATCTTTCCCTTCAAGACAACTCAGAGTTGTCCACAGGGAGGGAGTCAAAGAAGTCAAGATGGCAACCACCCCATGTGATTGAAGCCCCACCCTTTTTTAACATGTTTTGCAGCTGACAGCAAAAAGGGGCAGGGCTTCAGTTGCATGGATTGTGACTTTTTTGACCCCCAGGACAGCCCTGAAAAAGGGCCAAGGTCCACCATCTTTTGCATCAGACCGCCTTCCAGTTAGGCCAGTAACATTAAAAAGGCTTAGCACCACCACACCGAACAAAACATCATTGTACAAATTAGGTGAATTATTTAATTTGTGCCAGTCACAGGATGACATCCTAACACAGAGAAAGATGTTATAAAGTGTATGACATCACTTGACCCACAAGCCCACCCCTGAAATATGTGCCCAAAAATGATATCAGAGCAATGCTGTTTTCTTAATACACTCCACCAGCTCTCTGGATCACAGACTCCAAGGCTGGAGAATTCCGGTTGCGAGACTCAATGCAGGGCCTGTCTGGGGCACCACCCCTGTGGTGGTAATGGAGAGGCAGGAGACAGGCCTTGGGGTGGCGTGGGGAATCTGACTGAGATCCTTTGCTGCCCCGCTGTCCTGAGAGAGGGGCTACTCCAGGGGGGCTACTGTTTTTTTTTAAATAATTGTTATAAAGACATGAAGAAAGGAAATGATTAACAAAATGAGACACTGAAAAGCAGCCAAATATTCAGAAGCAGGAGTGGGTCTATTATTAATATAAAAAGCATGTAGAGAACAGAGATAAAATCCACACCTCTTCCATTATACTGCATCGTCCTGGTTCATGCATTGCATTAAGCCATGGTTTAATCAACCATACTTGCATTCAATAAATGGAATCAGGCTTGGTTAAAGTCAAAGCCAAACCAATTACATTAAAGCCAAAGGCAATGTGTTTACTTTTGATAGACCGGAAAAATCAATCTCTTGATTAATTCTCAGGTTCTTGTCCTAATGCCACGTGCCTAACAGAGAACTCCATCCCATTTCAGAGTCCTTTTTCGCTCTTCTTCTGCATTCACAATTCAAGACCAAAGCCTTCCAATGCAATTAGTAGTCAATTCAATATACAAAAAAATCATAGGATGTCCATCTTCCTTAAGATTCCTTATCTAAGCAGTTGCAGCACTGAAAGCAAAAACACTTTCAGTCCCCAGTATGAATAAATGTCATGATCACCGTTGCGATGTTCGCTCCATCGTAACGGTTCGCAAGCCAGAGTGTTGATGCGTGTTCCTGGCTGGGAGGGTGCTGCTGATAAACCTTGTACGGGGAGATGTGTGGGGCTGTGCCAGGAAGGAATGTGTTTGGGTTATCTCTTAAATGTCAAGGTCTTTTTGCCCGTTGATCAGCAGAGGTCGTTAGGAGCACCTGGGAATGTGGGATTGTTCTATATGCAGGGGGGATCGTTGTTGGAAATGGAGCTATTTAGTTTGAGTTTAGGCGCGCTTTTCTCATTCTCAGCTTTCTTTCTGTTTGCACTCTATTCTAAATAAAATCAGAACCTAAACTTTGATTTGGAGTCTGAGCGTTTTATTTGGGTTCAGGCAATCATTACATGAAGCTGAGAATCATTCCACGAACAAACCTCGCTAGTCTCTACCAAGGAATTTTTCTTGAGAGAGAAGAAGTTAGTGATGGCAGAATTGGGGAAGGAGTCGACGGGATTTGGGGAGGCGACCAGACAGCTGTTGGAGACGGTGTTCCCGAGCAGGGACTCGAGCCCGCTCCCATCCCACCCCGCACCCCATTCCAGAGATCCAAGCTCTAGCCCAGAGGAGAGGGACCCGACGGACGAAGGGCTCGCCGAACACCAACAGTTCCTGTGGGATTTCCTGGCAGACCCCCGGCCAGGGACGTCTCGCACCACATGGAAACTGCGATGCCCACTGACTCCCGAAAGAGAGTCTACAAAAGTGTTGGGAAGTCAGCGACCTGAAGGTCCGGGGCTGGAAGACTCTACCACGCCAGATAGGATCAGAGTCCTTGAGTCCAAGATGGAATCCATGGAGTACATGCTACGCTCACTTTCAACCGCAGTGAGTGACCTGGTAAAGGTCGTTGGCGGTCCGGGGGCAGCAGGGGGTCACAGCGTCCCACCAACCCCATCACCAGCTCCGAGGGGAAGGGGCCGGCCAAGGGACTTTTCCCCGGCTCTCCGTGGTTCCACTCCGGTGGTAGTTGCCCCGGCTCGTCCACCAGTTGGGGCTCCTCCGAGCAGCGGGGTAGCCAAGGACTTTTCAGTGAAGTTTGATGGTGACCCCACAAACTTGTCATTCTTCCTTAACAATGCAATGAACTATATGCAACAATATGGACATTGTTTTACCTCAGAAGGGGCCAAAATTACAGCTATTGCCACAAAACTGAAGGGCAGAGCAGCTGACTGGTATGTCCAGTTATGTGAATCAAGAGCCCCAGCGCTGATCGCATTTGATTCCTTTCTAGCCGCTTTGAAACGGTATTTTGAGGATCCCCTGGCTAAGGAAAGGGCTAAGGATGCTCTGAATGAACTGGTTCAGGGACAAAAATTGGTTGCTGATTATGCCCTGGAATTTAAAGTTTTGGCAGGGAAAGTTCCCGAATGGTTGGAGGCTACCTTGATCGAGAAATTTAAGGATGGCCTCAATTGGGAGGTGTTGCGATGGGCGCTGTGCAGAGACGATCCAGACTCCCTGCATGATTGGATCTGTCTGGCCGGAAAGGCTGAGCGTGCCCAGCGCACCTTTATGCGAGCTACAAAAGGAGACAAGCCCCCCTCCAGTGCGAAGGGGCCGAGGATGCAGTCGGACTCCAGCTGGGCTGAGGAAAGGCAACGCCATTTCGCCCGGGGCCAGTGCATCAAGTGTGGCAAACCAGGCCACCGCGCAGCGGACTGTCAAAAAGCTAAGGCAGCGGATCGCCCCTCAAAACCAACCCAAAAGGTACCCCAAAAGGCACCTAACCCCCCTCACCGGCTGGCGGGGGCGCTGGCAACCGCAGACAAAGAGGATGAGCTATACTTTACAGGAGACGCTTTGGCCGCCCTGGAGCAGCCGGCGGGAAATGCCTTCCACCTGCCTTAAACAGCGCCGCTGGGCAGGTGGTGGAGAATGGGCGCGATACCAACATGGTGAGTGCTGATTGCCCCATCCTAGCTGTAAAAATCCAGTTGACCTATCGATCCAAGAACGTGTGGGCTTTGGTCGATTCAGGGTGTTCCAGATGTTTAATCCATCCCGAACTGGTCACTACTTTGGACTTGCCCTGCTCCCCTCTCTCTAAACCACTGATTTTTCAGCAGCTCGATGGTTCTACGGCGGGAAGTGGTCCGGCCACCCAGTTTACTGGGGAAGTTACGTTGCGAATGGGCACGCACATCGAACTGATCCAGTTCATAGTTACCCCAGTGGGCAATTCTTTGGTTGTTTTGGGGATCCCCTGGCTAACCGAGCACAACCCTTACGTTAATTGGAAAACCCGTACTCTAACGTTTGAGGATGGTTTCTACCAAGCTCCCGTTGTGGGGAGATCCCTAACTGTGGCTGCGGGGAGGGCTGAAATTGTTGACTTGCAAGCTCCCGCTCCCCCCCTGGAGGGACTGCCGGCAAGGTACTCGGACTTTGCTGACCTCTTCGGGGAGGAGGAGGCTGACCAGTTGCCCCCCCATCGCAGGACTGACTGTGCCATTGAACTTCTTCCTGACGTTCCCTTACCCAAGCCGAACATTTATCCTATGACCAAGAAAGAACTTGAGGCGTTACGGGAGTTCATTGATAAAAACCTGGCTAGGGGTTTTATTGAACCGGCTAACTCCCCGGTTGGGGCTCCCGTTTTATTCCGTGAGAAGAAGGATGGCACCCTAAGACTGTGCACGGACTATCGGGGGTCAAATTCCGCCTCCCCCTCAAACAAGTACCCTCTGCCTCTCGTAAAAGACATGTTAGCTCATTTGTCCACTGGTAGAATTTTTTCCAAGCTTGACCTTTGCGAGGCATACTACCGCATTCGCATTCGGGAAGGGGATGAATGGAAAACTGCTTTTAATTGCCCCTTGGGTTTGTTTCAATATAAGGTTCTTCCTTTTGGCCTTGCTGGGGCCCCAGGGGTTTTTATGCAACTCATTAATGAGGTGTTACATGAACATTTGTTTAAGGGAGTGTTGGTTTATTTGGATGATGTTCTCATCTGCACCAAAATGGAGAAGGAGCACGAAAAGCTCCTTACTCAAGTTCTCACCAAGCTCCGGAACGCTAAGCTGTACACTAAGCTTTCTAAATGTGAATTCCATCAGTCTCGCTTAGATTACTTGGGCTACAGGGTTTCTGACCAAGGCATTGAAATGAATCCTGTGAAGGTGCAGGTGGTTCTCAACTGGGAGTGCCCACGCACTCGTCGGCAACTTCAAAGTTTTTGGGGGTTCGCTAACTTTTACAGATCCTTTGTCCAGGGGTTCGCGGAGATTGCTCTACCCCTGATCTATTGTGCACCAAAGGGGTCAGGGAGACACGCAAAGTGAAAAACCCGGGGGCCATGCTCAATTGGACTCCTGCCTGTCAGGCTGCCTTTGATCAGTTAAAAACGCTTTTTACAGCGGAACCCATTCTATCCCACCCTGCCCCTGAGTGGCCTTTTAAAGCCTTGTGCATATCTCTCCCGTACATTTTCTGAAACGGAGAGACGCTGGCATGTTTGGGAGAAGGAGGCTTTTGCGGTTAAAGCTGCGTTGGAAGCTTGGCGTCACCTTTTGGAGGGGGCTACCTCTCCTTTTGAGGTTTGGACGGATCACCGCAACCTAGAGGCGCTCCGCACGCCCAGGCGTCTCAGCCCAAAACAGATACGCTGGGCTCAGTTTTTTAGCCGTTTTAATTTTCACCTTAAGTTTATCCTGGGCAAAAATAATTTTTTGGCTGATGCACTTTCCCGCTTGCCACAGGACGCGGAGCCTATCTCTGATGTTATTGGGACTGTGCTCACAGAGCCACAATTGGGTTTGGTCGCTGTCACCTGGAGCCGCGCTCAGGGGCAGCCCCCTCTCTCCTCGCAAACGGCTCCAGTGCAGCGCTCTCGTGCCCGCAGGCAACTGCAAATGCCTGGTGGGTTGCAGGCAAATTTTGTCTCAGCTTTGAAATCTGATCCCTGGCTTCTTGCTAACCCTGACAAGGTTTCACTTGAGCACGACCTAGCTTGGGTGGGGGGGGGGGGCGTTTATACGTGCCTGACTCTCAACGAGCTATGATACTTGCCCGTTCTCATGACAGCAAGCAAGCTGGTCATTTTGGTTTTCTCAAATCCCTCCATTTGGTTCGGCGGCAATTTTGGTGGCCCTCCTTGAGGAAGGATGTCAAGGCTTATGTCGCTTCCTGCCCTGTCTGCGCTATGTCTAAGCGACCGTCAGGTAAACCCCAGGGGCTTTTGCAGCCTGTGGCTGACCCTTCTTGCCTTTGGGAAGAAATCTCCATGGATTTTATTGTTGACTTGCCCCCCAGTCAGAAGGAAACTGTCATTTGGGTTGTCAAAGACTATTTTTCAAAGCAGGCCCACTTTGTTCCCTGTGCGTCCATTCCATCGGCGCAACAGCTGGCAAAGCTCTTTTTGGTGCATGTATACCGCCCCCATGGCTGCCCCTCTCGTTTGGTGACCTATAGGGGCACACAATTTACCTCCCGATTTTGGCGGGCTTTTTTGAAACTCATTGGCACTGAACAGGCATTGTCAACCTCTTGGCATCCCCAGACTGACGGATCTACTGAGGTCCCTAATGCCACCTTGGAGCAATTTCTTCGCTCTTACATCAATTATCACCAGGATGATTGGATTGATTTGCTCCCTTTTGCTGAGGTCGCTTACAACAATGCAGTGCACCAAAGCACCGGTCAAACCCCCTTTCGGGTTGTTTCAGGCCATGATTTTGTGCCCATCCCTGCGTTTCCCCAACCTCCTGGCCCGGCTGTGGCGGCCTGTGACTGGGGTTCTCGGTTCGCTGATTCCTGGCCTGTCATTAAAACCGCTCTCCAAGATGCCCAGGCTTCCTATAAGCTCCATGCTGACCGGCATCGCCGCCCACAGCCATCTTTTCGCGTTGGGGACCTGGTCTACCTCTCTACCAGATTTATCAAGTCTCCTCAGCCTTCTAAGAAGCTGGCCCCCAAGTTTATTGGTCCCTTTCCTGTTACTGCTATTATCAATCCCGTCACTGTTCGTTTGGATCTGCCTCATAATTTGAAGCGTTTGCACCCTGTTTTTCACTGCAGCTTGCTCAAGCCTGCCCAGGACTCCTCTCATTGGCATCCACGTCCTCCTCCCCCTCCGCCTGTCATGACTGATGGCCAGCAGCACTTCGAGGTCAAGGAGATTCTCGACTCTCGCAGGCTTCGGGGGTCTCTTCAATATTTAGTTCGCTGGAAGCATTTTCCCTATCCTGAATAGGTTGCTGCGCGCGATGTCCTCGCACCTGATTTAATCCGCGCTTTTCATGTTGCCTACCCTTCTAAACCTTCTGCCTGGTTTTTGTCGGGGGGGCAGTATGTCATGATCACTGTTGCGATGTTCGCTCCATCGTAACGGTTCGCATGCCAGAGTGTTGATGCGTGTTCCTGGCTGGGAGAGTGCTGCTGATAAACCTTGTACGGGGAGATGTGTGGGGCTGTGCCAGGAAGGAATGTGTTTGGGTTATCTCTTAAATGTCAAGGTCTTTTTGCCCGTTGATCAGCAGAGCTCGTTAGGAGCACCTGGGAATGTGGGATTGTTCTATATGCAGGGGGGATCGTTGTTGGAAATGGAGCTATTTAGTTTGAGTTTAGGCGCGCTTTTCTCATTCTCAGCTTTCTTTCTGTTTGCACTCTATTCTAAATAAAATTAGAACCTAAACTTTGATTTGGAGTCTGAGTGTTTTATTTGGGTTCAGGCAATCATTACAATAAATCTGAGACAACTTTATGTCTACCAGCCTGTTGGCAGTTTTCAGCTAAAAGTTCAGCTGTGATGTGAAGCTTCCAGAAAACAGGATTTGTAACCGATGATTTTTTTTGGAACAAATTCCTGGTTTTGAAACTCCAAAACTCTGGTCATTCTGGGTTCAGATGATATGGAAAGTTACAAGCTCTGGTTCAAGAGCCCTGAGTGGCAGAGTCCAGTGGGTAGAATTAGCTTCATGAATCCTGCAAACACAGCTGGAGAATGTCAAACCAAGTTACCAGAGATTAAAATAGCTATTTTATATAAATTTTAATGAGATGCGCATTCATTTGTGTACCTTCAAAAACCAAAATACAAGGATTTGTTCCATTTTAAAAGATTCTCAAAAACAAGACTGGTATGCCTCTTATTTTTTTGAATGGAAAGAATCACCATTGTAGCTGGAATTCCAGAAAAATAATTCCTTGTTTTAGTAAAGTATGCATGCTATGCACAGACATCTCAATCCCAAAGTTGGAAAAGAAGGGAAACAAAAATGAATTCCTATAAATGGAAGAATCATATGAAATATGCAAGAAAATCCTGCACTTGGAAAGATTCCCTGACACCAAGATGTCAAAAGATTGTCCTTAAAGGTCATATTCTAGTCACACAAAAGGAAGTTGGCCCTAGATTTAAGACAATCACCCAACTTGGAATGTCCAAGAAGTTGGAGACAGAGAGTTCTAGTCCCGCCGGAGGCATGAAAGCCAGCTGGGCGACCGTGGGCCAGTCGCTCTCTCTCAGCCCAAGGGCCAATCAGGCGTGGTAGGAGAGTTCTAGTCCCGCCGGAGGCATGAAAGCCAGCTGGGTGACCTTGGGCCGGTCACTCTCTTTCTCAGCCCAAGAGCCAATCAGGCATAGTAGGAGAGTTCTAGTCCCGCCTTAGGCATGAAAGCTGGCTGAGTGACCTTGGGCCAGTCACTCTCTCAGCCCAACCCACCTCACAGGGTTGTTGTTGTGGGGAAAATAGGAGGAGGAAGGA
Source organism: Candoia aspera (assembly GCF_035149785.1). NCBI lineage: Eukaryota > Metazoa > Chordata > Lepidosauria > Squamata > Candoiidae > Candoia > Candoia aspera. The sequence goes on along the minus strand of NC_086158.1, from coordinate 89,826,706 downwards.
GTATTAGGTATGTCCGCTGCCTTGAGATATTTATAAAAGAAGTTGGAGAAGACCAGAAAAGGAAGCAGAAGCCTTTTGCTTCAGAAAGTCTCTTATTTTAGGCAACTCATATCCCCAGGAATCAGCACAAGGATTTTGATTTTTGGTTGGCTGTGTGTGCCAAGTCTCATGTTCTTTATTTCTCTGCACAAGTTATGGCATTGGGTGTAACCTGCATTCAAACATCAGGTACTGTTCTTTAGACTTTCCTGTGATCTGTGATAATAATCTGAAACCTTTCCATTATCTTTTCAGAGATTCTGGCAGAGCATGCTTCATTTTTAGGGAAGTATTAAAAAAAAATCTTGCTTAACTAATTTGCAAGCTATCTTACTGCAATTCTATTATTTTCTTCCATACTGAACATCCACATTTTCATGTTAATGTTTAAGTATATATTTTATCTTTTTACATTTGCTTACATTTTATATTTGTTTTAAATTTTGATTTCATTTATTTCCTGTGAGTTGGTCTTACAGGACCAATGTCGGGAAGGAAGGACTAAATCTAATTGCAACTCTTCTATGCTGTATGGCCAGGAGGTAACTCTATAGAAATTATTTCAACTTTTTTATTTGGATATTTTAAGTGGCAGAAAGGCAGCAGAGGGTGAGAGGCCATCCCTTTCACATGGGGTTAGATGTTAGGTAAGGTGCCTTCTGCAGGACAGGAACTACTAAGCAAGAACTACAGAGCCGCTACCCAAAGCAGGAGATGGAACCAGTGTGAAGACCCAGAGGACTTCTGGGAACAGAGGTTGGATCCTCCAGCCTTCCACCCTGTGGGCCTCAGCAATTCGCTACAAGTATACACAGAAAGACTGTGCATTACTTACTCTGTAGTAAGCCCTTTTGAATTAAGCAGGTTTTACTTCCAAGTTAGTATGCATAAGCTAGGGGAGATTGGTTTAGTCAGCTTACTTGTAGGCTGGGTTGAACCTGGGGATGACATTATGGACGTCTTGAAGAGAAGGGAAGCATAAGGGGTCTTGGTTAAGGTGTTGGACCAGGACAACCCAGGTTCAAGTCTACTTTCAGCTGTGAGACCTCTCTGGACTTTATCTCTTGCCCAGCTGGATGGTTGTTGTAGAGATAAGATTGGAGAAAGGAGCTATACAAACTGCCTTGAGCTCCCAGAAGAAAGATGGAATAGAAATGTAATGAAACATGACACTCCATAGTAAGTCCCATTAGCTCCTGCTCATTCTGATTGGTAGCACCACACTCTTCCTGGGACCCATGTGCAGAGTGAGTGTCTGCAAAGGAGAGCCTCTCTATTACTATCCATGGAGATTTCCCATGCAGAAAGCCTTCATGGAGCAAGGGTTCTCCATGCAGACAGCGAGCTTCTACACCTAGAGGGGGACACAGGACAGCAGGGCTATCTTGTTCTCCACTCAGATTTAGGGACACTGGTCCTTCTGTCACCTTTCCCACCCCACCCCCACCCCACCTCATTCTCTCTTATTGCAATCTAGCAAATGTTAGCAGACTCCTCCCCAATTCACATCCTCTGAACAGAATGTGTGTTCCTCCTTCACTTGTAAAATTTCTTCCGTATTCTTCTTTTACTCTGCATTATTTTAATACAGCAAAAGAATAAACTCTCCTTCAAATCTAGTGACTTCATGTAGTCATCCACGTAGTTACCTTGGTCATCATAGGGAATTAATTTGTCACTGCATCCTTCTCTCTAGTCAACAGGCCTAGAATTTTCCAGTGGTCTCCCATCAAAGTACTAAACAGAACCAACCCTGCTTAGCTTTATCAGATTGGCCAAAGTCAACTAGATGCTACCACCTAGTTGGGCATGACAAAGTCAGGTTAGCTCTAGATATGAACAAATCCAAAACTTATCTGTCTTGAAAGATCCAGTCTGGGAAAATACATCATTCTGATTTTAACAGAACACAAACAATACAGTATTTAAGACTTGACTGTGCCACTAACACTTGATCCTATGTACCACGTTATACCATAATGTAATATAATTTATTTGGATGAAATGAAGCTTTATGGTAGATAAACCATGATCTATGGCTTAGTCAAGAAATGTCATGTTCACCGTTGCGGTGTTTATGCATCGTAATGGTTTACTTGCCAAGGTGCTGATACGTGTACTGGCTGGGAGGGTGCTGCTGAGAGCCTTGTACTCAAGACGTGCTGGACTGTGCCAGGGAGGAATGTCTTTGGGCTATCTCTTAAATGTCAAGGTCTTTTTACCCATTGATCAGCAGAGCTCGTTAGGAGCACCTGGGAATGTGGGGCTGTACTGTATGTGAGGGAGGGGGTGGGTTGATGTTTGAAACGATATTTAGTTTGAGTTTAGGCGCGCTTTTCTCATTCTCAGCTTTTTACCTGTTTGCACTCTTTTCTAAATAAACCCAGAACCTGAATTGCGATTTTGAGTCTGAGAGTTTTATTTGGATAAAGGCAATCATCAGATAAAGCTAAGAATCATTATTTTAAACAAGCCGCGCTCTCTTTACCGGAAAATTTCCTTGCGAAAGGGGAACTAGCGATGGCAGAAGGGGGAAAGGATCCTACGGAGTTCGAGGAGGAAACGGGACAACTTCCAGAGTCGACGTTCCCGAGCAGGGACCCGATCCCCGTCCCAACCCACCCCACACCCCAGTCAGGGGACTCCAACTCTACCACAGGATCGAAGAAACCCCCGGCGGATGATGTGACGGGACAGGAACAATTTTTGTGGGATGCCCTGATGGACCCCCGGCCCGGCACATCACACTCCACCTGGAACCTCCGCTGGCCAGACACTCTGAGGGCGGCGCACCCAGATGTATCAGGGATCCTGCTACCTGAGGGGCCGGGGCTGGAGGACTCCGCCACACCAGATAGAATCAGGGTCCTGGAATCCAAAATTGAATCCATGGAGCATGTCTTGCGCTCTATGTCGGCTGCCTTTGGTGACCTGGTGAAAATTGTCCGAGGTCCGGGAGCACGGACTACCACGGGTTAAATTCCGCCTCCCTTTCCAACAAGTACCCTCTGCCTCTCGTCAAAGACATGCTCGCACATCTGTCCACCGGCAGAGTTTTTTCAAAGTTGGACCTCCGCGAAGCTTATTATCGAATTTGCATTCGGGAGGGGGATGAATGGAAAATGGCTTTTAATTGCCCATTGGGTTCTTTCCAGTATAAGGTTCTCCCTTTTGGTCTAGCAGGGGCTCCGGGAGTGTTCATGCAGCTTATCAATGAGGTTTTACATGATCACTTGTTCAAAGGGGTTTTGGTGTATTTGGATGATGTCTTAATTTATACTAAATCTTTAGCAGAGCACAAGCGACTTCTTAAACAAGTGCTCACCAAGCTTCGGAATGCCAAGCTTTATGCTAAGCTTTCTAAATGTGAGTTCCATAAGTCTCGCTTGGATTACCTGGGTTACAGGATCTCTGACAACGGCATTGAAATGGATCCTGTTAAGGTTCAGGCTGTGCTTACTTGGGGACGGCCTTGAACCCGGCGCCAACTTCAAAGTTTCCTGGGGTTCGCGGAGATTGCTCTACCCCTAACAGATTTATTGCACACAAAGGGGGTGTCATGAGTGAGGATGGCGAGCAGGGGGCTCCCATACAGGCTGTAAAGCGCATGCATAGTACTGAGGAATTAGGTGGCCATTCAAAGAGACACAGATCGGGCCCGCCTTAGTCTTTGGGGTTTATATGTCTGGGTTTTCCCACGCTTCTTCAGTTTGTTAGGATTCTCTGTTATGTAGCAGTAATAAAACACTAGAGACCTATTCCTTGTCTCAGCGTGGTTCCTGGCTGTTAGGACAGGGGGTGGGGGAAACTCGCAAGGTTAAGAACCCGGGGGCCGTGCTCAATTGGACTCCTGCCTGTCAGGCTGCTTTTGATCGGTTAAAGGCGCTTTTTACTGAAGAGCCCATCCTTTCCCACCCTGACCCAGACCTTCCGTTTGTTGTTCAGGTCGATGCTTCCGATTTTTCTATTGGCGCTATTTTGTTGCAAAAGGATTCCGCTGGTCTTTTGAAGCCTTGTGCCTAGCATGTTTGGGAAAAGGAGGCTTTTGCTGTTAAAGCTGCCCTAGAGACTTGGAGGCACCTCTCTTAGAGGGGGCTTCTTCCCCTTTCGAGGTTTGGATGGATCACCGCAACCTCGAGGCACTCCGTACCCCCAGACGCCTCAGCCCAAAGCAAATTCGTTGGGCTCAGTTTTTCAGCCGTTTTAATTTTCAACTTAAATTTATCCCAGGGAAAAAGAATTTTTTGGCTGATGCCCTTTCCAGATTGCCGCAAGACGAGGGCCCAGTTTCCGATGTAATTGGCACTATCCTCTCGGGTCCGCAATTGGGTCTGGTGGCTGTTACGCGTAGCAGGACTCGGGGCCAGCCGTCATCTCCTTCATCTCCGATTCCGCCACTCCGCCCTTCAGTTCGCAAGCCGCCTCCATTGTCGGGTGGATTGCGCTCTGCTTTGGTTGCTGCGCTGCGGTCTGACCCCTGGCTTCTTGCTAATCCTGACAAGGTGTCCATTGAGCACGACCTCGCCTGGGTTGGGGGACATTTGTATGTGCCTGACTCTCAACGTTCTGCTATACTGGCCCATTCTCATGACAGTAACCAGGCTGGTCACTTTGGTTTTCTCAAGTCCCTCCATTTGGTCCGGAGGCAATTCTGGTGGCCCACCCTCCGGAAGGATGTCAAAGCCTATGTGGCTTCCTGCCCTGTCTGCACTATGTCTAAGCGTTCTGCTGGTAAACCGCAGGGGCTACTGCAGCCTGTGGCTGACCCTTCCCACCCTTGGGAAGTGATCTCCATGGATTTTATTGTTGACTTGCCCCCCAGTCAAAAGAAGACTGTCATTTGGGTGGTCAAAGACTATTTTTCTAAACAAGCTCATTTTGTTCCCTGCGCTTCCATTCCCTCGGCACAACAGCTGGCCAAGCTTTTCTTGGCTCATGTGTACCGTCCCCATGGCTGCCCCTCTCGTTTGGTGACCGATAGGGGCACACAATTTACCTCGAGGTTTTGGCGGGCTTTTTTGAAGCTCATTGGCACTGAGCAGGCATTGTCAACCTCTTGGCATCCCCAGACAGACGGATCTACTGAGGTCCTTAATGCCACATTGGAGCAATTTCTCCATTCGTACATCAACTATCATCAGGATGATTGGGTTGATCTGCTCCCTTTCGCTGAGGTCGCTTACAATAATGCTGTTCACCAGAGCACTGGGCAAACGCCCTTTCGCATTGCGTCTGGTCGAGATTTTGTTCCCATTCCGGAACTTCCCCAACCTCCCGCTGCAGCTGTTACCGCCTGTGATTGGGGTTCTAAGCTGGCTGATTCCTGGCCCGTCATTCAGACCGCTCTTTGAGAGGCTCAAGCCGCCTATAAACGGCACGCTGATAAGCACCGGCGGAGTCAGCCCACTTTTAAGGTGGGGGATTTGGTCTATCTGTCTACAAGATTTATAAAGTCTCCTCAGCCCTCTAAGAAACTGGCTCCTAAGTTTATTGGACCTTTCTCTATTACTGCAGTGCTCAATCCTGTCACTGTTCGTTTGGATTTGCCTCATAATTTGAAGCGCTTGCATCCTGTTTTTCACTGCAGCTTGCTCAAGCCTGCTCAGGACTCATCTCGCTGGCATCTGCGCCCGCCTCCCCCTCCTCCGATCATGATTTCATGACCATTTCAAGGTTAAGGAGGTGCTTGACTCTCGTCGGCTTCGTGGATCTCTTCAGTACTTCGTCCGATGGAAGCACTTTCCTCATCCTGAATGGGTTGCTGCCCGTGATGTTCTGGCTCCTGATTTATTGCGTGATTTTCACATTGCCTATCCTTCCAAGCCCTCTGCTTGATGCTTATTTTTGGGGGGGGGCGGTATGTCATGTTCACCGTTGCGGTGTTTATGCATCGTAACGGTTTACTTGCCAAGGTGCTGATACGTGTACTGGCTGGGAGGGTGCTGCTGAGAGCCTTGTACTCAAGATGTGCTGGACTGTGCCAGGGAGGAATGTGTTTGGGCTATCTCTTAAATGTCAAGGTCTTTTTACCCATTGATCAGCAGAGCTCGTTAGGAGCACCTGGGAATGTGGGGCTGTACTGTATGCGAGGGAGGGGGTGGGTTGATGTTTGAAACGATGATATTTAGTTTGAGTTTAGGCGCGCTTTTCTCATTCTCAGCTTTTTACCTGTTTGCACTCTTTTCTAAATAAACCCAGAACCTGAATTGTGATTTTGAGTCTGAGAGTTTTATTTGGATAAAGGCAATCATCACAAGAAATCATTGACTAGGCAAGCCACAGTATAATTGTTTTTTATCTAAGTCCTGACATCAACTTAGTCTAAGCTCAGTCCTTAATGCAAGAGACAATGATGGTAGTTTCAGAGTAAAATGGGTTACCTGCTTGCACAGGTCACCAAAAGCAAATGGTGCCTTTTCCCTACATTTGGCAAAGGGCTCAGGAAACAGACTTTGCGAGGCATGACCTTGAATCTCAGCTCCAACAATTCACTGGGAGCAAAGTTTTCTCTGCAAATAAGCCTTTAATCTCCCAGGTCAACTAACATTTATTTGGCATTCTTTCTTTAAATGGGACTCTCCCTTTTGTATTACCTCCTATTATGTTTAGATGTGCAGAAAACAAGAATTTGCTTACACAAAGCAGGGATATTTTAATTTGGAAGTCACTGGTATGATATTTGTTAGTTAACAACTAATCTTTTGTGTAACCCCCTCCTTTATACTTCATCCTGGCTCCTTGACTTTGTTCTAGTATGTAACACACAAGATTAATTGCACTTTGCATTAGAAATTATTTAAACAAATATGTTGTTTGCACTTAGTAGACTTTGATCTCATATTTTTCAGATTTATATATACTAGTATGATTTTTTAAAAAAATGCTGCTTAAAAAAGTGTTTCCTATAAAAAATTTTAAAATCATGAGAAATATAAATTAAGAACAGCTAAAAATAGGCAATGTACAAATAGTAATAATGTTAAGCAGTAAGAATTCAGTTGAAATAAAATTAATTGAAAGGCGACATGGCAGCATCATATGTTAAAACAGCATTTTAAAAAGCCAGGGAGAGTAAAAGACTTTTGCCTGGGGCCTAAAAGAGGCATGAGGCATTCCTTACTGAGGTCCAGAACTTCAAAGGACAATCTTGAACTTAGGAAAACAAAGAAGAACTAAAATGTAGGGCACTGCATATTTCGATTTATTTTATTTGGAGGAAGCACTTCGGACTTTGCACAAGTACAACACCCCTCTGTTATTCATTAAAGCTGCTCACCCTTTTTCAAGCTTCTGGTTTGATTCTGAGCACTGGATTCCTTTAAAGCAGTGTTTCCCAACCTCAACAACTTTAAGATGTGAGGACTTCAACTCCCAAGATTCCTCAGCCTGCTGGGGAATCTTGGGAGTTGAAGGCCACACATCTTAAAAGTTGTTGAGGTTGAGAAACACTGCCTTAAAGCAACAGCACTGAAGCTTTTCTTCCAAATCCTCTTCAGGATGGATTCACCTAATAGCATTAAATGGTCTTTTCTGGACCTGAGGCACTTGGTTAACACCTCTAGCATACTTTGAGGTGGAGCTACCCTCGTCATCTTCAGATACAGAGGAGCCGCATATCACACAAAGCCAGAACCCAGAGTTTACCACCCAGGCTGGCTAGGGGCAGACCTCAAGGCTACCCCATTTCACACTCAGCATAATTTGTGAACTTGGCCAGTTTCTGGTTTGAATAAGATGCCTAAGAAGCCATTTTCCTTCTTCAGGGAGAATTTCAAAAAAGGTTATGTGCCAAAGCAGATCTAGATTTTTAAATAACTATTTTTCACCTATTTTTCTACAAACGTTTCATTCAGGCTTTATATTAGTTGCTGTGAATTACGGACTATTCACAACACTTTAATTCCAGTGAAGAAGCTGCCCAAACCAAAATGCAAACCAAGCTATCTTCCTGTAAGCCATGGCTCACTTCACAAAATTCACTTCACTGAATTTTGTTTATTTATTAAACAACATTTTTATTAATTTTACTTATTGTTATTTATTTATTATTTATTTATTGTTATTTATTAAACATTATTAATAACAAAGGGTTATCTCCAACTTACTATCCTCAGCGACTAGGCTGCCACAATACAAATGCTTTAGCTTCTCATGCTGTGTGAACTAACTGCAGTGAAGGTTCATTCTGGACGAAAGTTTTCTGTGAGAGTCACAGTGGCACAGAGGCAAGGCACTGCAGTTCACAAATAGCTGGAAGCTTCAAAGCCAACATATTTTGGTTGCCCATACCAGAACACCGAAGATGGTGCAACCAGCCGTTCCCCAGCTCTACGGCTGCCATATTTGGGCTGCAAACATCCAGATGTTTGCTAGACCACAGCAAATAGCTAGAGTCCTCTTTGTTTCTTTGCTGCCACAGAGCGATCGTTTCTGCAGCCCAGCTGTGCTAGCCCTGCACAACATTTTAGCTGTCATTTCTCTGCTGGGCAGGTGAGTTAATGGCAAGGATTGTGAGAGTGGCACTGCCACTCTCCAGACTGCCTTAGCCCCCTTCTCTAAGGATGGAAAACAGTTGACTTACCTTAACTCTGGCTGCTCAAACGATGGGCCAGATGAAGTATTAGCTTAAGACTAAGTTCTCCTTCCATGCTCCAGGCAGTCACACAACTGCCTTAGCCAAGGGGGTGGCGGGTGGAGCTAAGATGGCAATGGGACAGCAGCTTCCCTGCTGAGTTCCTTATATTTTATTTGTTTTATCTGTTTGCACAAATAGCCTACCTACACATCTTAGTTTTTACCCCGTTTCATTTAATAAACACATTCTCTGCGAGCGATATTCTAAATCTAAACACCAGGTCCCTAAAACATCATAAACTCTTTAGATATGATACATCAGTGTTTTTCAAACTTGGCAACTTTAAGATGTGTGGACTTCAACTCCCAGAATTCTGCTGGCTGGGAAATTCTGGGAATTGAAGTCCACATATTTTACTGCAATACATCAACACTAAGCCAAGATTAACTCACTTGTGGTTTACTTTCAGTATTTCATGCCATGGCAACCAAGGATGAGAGGCTGTAGCACCCAGTACGGATGTGTGGAATGAGAACACAAGGGCTGCTAAGCTGCCTTCCTCCCTTCCATAGGCCTGCAACTCTGATCAGGTCAATCCACTGCCATTGTTTTAACAACATGATAAAAACCAAGCAAAACAACAAGGGTCATCTAACAGTCCAGCAAAGGTAGCTGGCTTAATATGGCTGGTCCTCCCTGTCTGCACACCAGACTGCATTACCAACTAGCTAACTCTATTTTAGCCTTGTGAACCCAGCACTGTGGTTAGTTTATGGGTCAATGTATTGTGGGAACTCAATCAATTCAGCAATTCATGGTCCACTTAGCCACACAGTAGCGTGGTCTATGAACACATATTGTGTATATGCAAACATAGTCAGAGTTCATGCAAAATGTTAAACCAATCCAGCTGGTTAGGGGAACCCAGTCTCATCCTTCTCATCCCGTACAAGTCGTTCGACGCAATCGGTCCTTTTCTAGGTTGAAATTCTTTGTTGACATTTTAGCTCAGGGTTCATCACCCAACAACAGGCACAGTTCCTGCAGGACCAAACCTGAGATAACACATAATGTAGCCAGGTTCTGTAAGGCATGGAGCAGAGCTTCAATCACACCATCGCAGCCACCATCTGGACCTTTGTGACCATAATCTGTGGACATCCATGGCATGGAGTAACCAAAAGCAGCTGATCTATTGCTTATGGTCTGCTAGATACGGCTCACTTCTAGCACTAAGAGTTTTTATTAGCCGTAACGTCTTGTATTTTAACTGGAGCTTTTTACCTTTAAAATTTCTTTTAGTTACCATTCGTGTTTCATACTTACCCTCGGTCACTTATTTTAATCATTTTAGTCTAGTCTTTGGTTGGTTTGTGCCCTTGAGTCAGTACTGACTCCTGGCGACTGCCTGGACAAGTCCCTGCAGTTTTCTTGGCAAGGTATTTCAGAAGTGGTTTGCCCTTGCCTGCTTCCTGGGGCTGAGAGAGAGAGCCTGGTCAAGGTCACCTGGCTGGCTTTGTGCCTGAGACAGGCCTGGAACTCATGGTCTCCCTGGCTCTAGCCTGGCGTCTTAACCATTACACCAAACTGGCTCTCTTTCATCTTTAACCCTCTCATTATCTTTGCTTTGTGCTGACTAATGACAAAAATAAAGATTTATTCCACTTAGATTCGGGGGTGGAAAATGTTCCGCTAGTTCCAGAATTACAATCTGTTCTGGCTCTCTAAGGCAGTATGTCTCAACCTCAAGAACTTTACGATGTATGGACTTCAAGTCCCAGTAAGCTGGCTGTGGAATTCTGGGAGTTGACGTCCACCCAACTTAAAGTTGCCACGGTTGAGAAACACTGCCCTAGAGACATGCCAACTGTTCATTTTGCACCAGTGTAATCACCCTGAGCCCAGCCTGGCAGCACTTCCTGCCACTCTTGTCTGGGTTCAAAAGCTGAGCAGGGTCAAACCTGATTACTATTTGGAGGCAGGATCAGCAAGGCTAGGGCTTGACTAGAAAGCCAAAAAAAACATCCTGACAGACGACAGTGGCAGTTTCAAGAAGAGTGCTTGGAAATGCCCATGGAGTCACTGGGAGCCCAGCTCCATCGAAAGCAGACGTGGCTTTCTAAAGCAGCACTGGATACACTGCCACACCTGGACTGCAAAACTACAAGCAGCCATGAGATGGCAGCCAAGTCTTCTGAGGAAGAAATGGCAAACTGAAGGGTGGAGCCAACGACTGCAGTGGAATGAAGGGCTGGCAAGTGGATCTGCGGCTCTTCGTAATTCCTCTCTGTACAATGAGCGGACTTGGGGTCGCCCACAAGGGCTCCAGACAGCTGCTCCTCGTGAGGAGACTGCAAGACTGCAGTCTCCACCGGGTTTAGAGCTCTGGGAGATGAGGAAACAGCCATCTTGCTCAAACCACAGTTGGCGCCTTTGAAAAGACACTAAGTTTGCATACTCCCTTTTCTAATCACTTTTGGAAATTGCTTGTTAACTGCTTTTCAGCTGTTAGGAACTGTTAGATCTACAAGTTTTACAGCACTGGATGAGTTTCCTTCAATCCTTAGAGAAAGAAGTTTTAAATACAAG